>NC_060146.1:220629703-221829703 GCF_021461385.2 Schistocerca piceifrons
AGTGTTTTTTTTTTTGTGGTGAGTGTTTTTTTTTTTGTGGTGAGTGTTTTTTTTTTGTGGTGAGTGTTTTTTTTTGTGGTGAGTGTTTTTTTTTTGTGGTGAGTGTTTTTTCTTTGTGGTGAGTGTTTTTTCTTTGTGGTGAGTGTTTTTTCTTTGTGGTGAGTGTTTTTTCTTTGTGGTGAGTGTTTTTTCTTTGTGGTGAGTGTTTTTTTTTTGTGGTGAGTGTTTTTTTTTGTGGTGAGTGTTTTTTTTTTTGTGGTGAGTGTTTTTTTTTTGTGGTGAGTGTTTTTTTTTGTGGTGAGTGTTTTTTTTTGTGGTGAGTGTTTTTTTTTTGTGGTGAGTGTTTTTTTTTTGTGGTGAGTGTTTTTTTTTTTGTGGTGAGTGTTTTTTTTTTTTGTGGTGAGTGTTTTTTTTTTGTGGTGAGTGTTTTTTTTTTGTGGTGAGTGTTTTTTTTTTTTGTGGTGAGTGTTTTTTTTTTTTGTGGTGAGTGTTTTTTTTTTTTGTGGTGAGTGTTTTTTTTTTTGTGGTGAGTGTTTTTTTTTTGTGGTGAGTGTTTTTCTTTTTGTGGTGAGTGTTTTTCTTTTTGTGGTGAGTGTTTTTCTTTTTGTGGTGAGTGTTTTTCTTTTTGTGGTGAGTGTTTTTCTTTTTGTGGTGAGTGTTTTTCTTTTTGTGGTGAGTGTTTTTCTTTTTGTGGTGAGTGTTTTTTTTTGGTGAGTGGTTTTTTTTTGTGGTGAGTGTTTTTTTTGTGGTGAGTGTTTTTTTTGTGGTGAGTGTTTTTTTTTGTGGTGAGTGTTTTTTTTTGTGGTGAGTGTTTTTTTTTTGTGGTGAGTGTTTTTTTTTGTGGTGTGTGTTTTTCTCTTTGTGGTGAGTGTTTTTCTCTTTGTGGTGAGTGTTTTTCTTTTTGTGGTGAGTGTTTTTCTTTTTGGGGTGGGGGGTTTTTTTTTTGTGGTGAGTGTTTTTTTTTTTGGTGAGTGTTTTTTTTTTTTTGGTGAGTTTTTTTTGTGGTGAGTGTTTTTTTTTGTGGTGAGTGTTTTTTTTTTGTGGTGAGTGTTTTTCTTTGTGGTGTGTGTTTTTTTTTGTGGTGTGTGTTTTTTTTTTGTGGTGTGTGTTTTTTTTTGTGGTGTGTGTTTTTTTTTGTGGTGAGTGTTTTTTTTTGTGGTGAGTGTTTTTTTTGTGGTGAGTGTTTTTTTTTTTGTGGTGAGTGTTTTTTTTTTGTGGTGAGTGTTTTTTTTTTTTTGTGGTGAGTGTTTTTTTTTTGTGGTGAGTGTTTTTTTTTTGTGGTGAGTGTTTTTTTTTTTTGTGGTGAGTGTTTTTTTTTTTGTGGTGAGTGTTTTTTTTTTTTTGTGGTGAGTGTTTTTTTTTTTTTGTGGTGAGTGTTTTTTTTTTTTTTGTGGTGAGTGTTTTTTTTTTTTTTGTGGTGAGTTTTTTTTTTTTGTGGTGAGTGTTTTTTTTTTTGTGGTGAGTGTTTTTTCTTTGTGGTGAGTGTTTTTTCTTTGTGGTGAGTGTTTTTTCTTTGTGGTGAGTGTTTTTTTTTTGTGGTGAGTGTTTTTTTTTTGTGGTGAGTGTTTTTTTTTTGTGGTGAGTGTTTTTTTTTTTGTGGTGAGTGTTTTTTTTTTGTGGTGAGTGTTTTTTTTTTGTGGTGAGTGTTTTTTTTTTGTGGTGAGTGTTTTTTTTTTGTGGTGAGTGTTTTTTTTTTGTGGTGAGTGTTTTTTTTTGTGGTGAGTGTTTTTTTTTTTGTGGTGAGTGTTTTTTTTTTGTGGTGAGTGTTTTTTTTTTTGTGGTGAGTGTTTTTTTTTTGTGGTGAGTGTTTTTTTTTTGTGGTGAGTTTTTTTTTTTTGTGGTGAGTGTTTTTTTTTTGTGGTGAGTGTTTTTTTTTTGTGGTGAGTGTTTTTTTTTGTGGTGAGTGTTTTTTTTTTGTGGTGAGTGTTTTTTTTTTTTTGTGGTGAGTGTTTTTTTTTTTTTGTGGTGAGTTTTTTTTTTGTGGTGAGTGGGTTTTTTTTGTGGTGAGTGGGTTTTTTTTGTGGTGAGTGTCTTCAACAAGGGACGAAACCGAGGTGAATGTACATCCAGACGTCCTGGGGTTGAGCGACGACCTCTGATTATGTCGGACGTCGTAGGCTGGGCAGACCGGTAAAACTGGACAGGCGGCGAACTGTGGAGGAACTGACATGAAACTATACTGCTGGGCGCAGTACAAGTGTATCTGAACGTACAGTGCACCGAACACTCCCAACGATGGGCCTTCGCAGCTCACGATCCGTACAGGTAGCAATGTTAACACCACGACTTCGGCAACTGCGACTGAAATGGGCACGTGACCATCGGCACAGGACGTTGGCGCTGTGGCAGAGCGTTGCGTCACCTGATGAATCCCGATACCTTCTTCATCGTGCCGATGCGCACGCGTGAATTCGTCGTCTTCCGGGGGAACAGAACCTCGACACCTCTCTCTACTGCGGGACGGAGACAAGCTGGCGGCGGCTCCATTACGCTTTGGGGAACGTTAACGTGGGCATACGTGTGTCAAATGGCTCTGAGCACTATGGGACTTAACATCTGTGGTCATCAGTCCCCTAGAACTTAGAACTACTTAAACCTAACTAACCTAAGGACACCACACACATCCATGCCCGAGGCAGGATTCGAACCTGCGACCGTAGCGGTCGCGCGGTTCCGGGCTGAAGCGCCTAGAACCGCTCAACCACACCGGCCGGCATCCGTGAGTCCACAGGAGGAGCATTAAAGGCATTCTTGACTAACGCACCATGTCCAAACTCAAACGTAACCAACGCTCACAGACTGCACTTAAAGCGAATCTATTACCGACACTCTTACGCGACCTGCGCGAAATCTGAATAGATGTCATCTTTCAGATGAAGAAACACGCCCACCAACTTTCATTTATGTCGCACAACTCCTTCTCGGCACTGCCATTTTCTTTCCGTCAATGTACTATAAACTCAGGTTCCAGAAACTTGTAGAACCGGAAAGCAGTTTCACATTGATAAAGTTTTCTTTATTGAAAATGTTTGTCAGTTTTGATTTATATGCTGTTTTCTGAAAATAACTCCTTATGTGAAGACTGTAGGGCCAATGGTTAGAAAAAACGTTTCCAAACTTTGAAAATATTAAAAACAGAAGTTTCCTGTAATCTTTTAATATCGATTTCACTGTTGATAGTAATATAATGAAATTATAAATGGAGACAGAAATGTTGTCTACAGTTACACTGAAAAATGCAAATCATTGCATCTAACATAGACTTCTTTTCAGATCATATACTTTTAAAATTGTGACTACTAATTTTGATGTCGTAAATCGATACCTGGTAATATATCGAAAGACAAATAGAAAAACGTATTTACGACGAAATTCTATTTGACAGTTATGGAAACTTCTTAAATTTAAAAATGTTTTTCATATTGCTGAGCAACAGTCATACAATATTTCGTAAAGAAACACACCGTGTTTTGACTGTTTTATTGTTTATTTAAGTACAATCCAAGTTTCGGCTTTTTATTCCATTTTCAAGTATTCGGTTTTATGTCTTTAACATATAATGCAGGACACTTAACAACATGTCAAGTGTCCTGCATAATACATTAAAGACATAAAACCAAGCCGGCCGGGGTGGCCGAGCGGTTCTAGGCGCTACAGTCTGGAACCGCACTACCGCTACGGTCGCAGATTCGAATCCTGCCTCGGGCATGGATGTGTGTGATGTCCTTAGGTCAGTTAGGTTTAAGTAGTTCTAAGTTCTTGAGAACTGATGACCACAGCAGTTAAGTCCCATAGTGCTCAGAGCCATTTGAACCAAATTTGAACATAAAACCAAATGCGTGAAAATGGCATAAAAGGCCTAAACTTGAGTTGTACTTAAATAAATAATAAGAGTCAAATGGCAGTGTGTTCCTTTAGAAAAAATTTCTTAGCTTTGATAGACAAGAAATAAATATTTTACGTAATAATTTTAGATGATATGGAACGTTTCATTACTTGAGCAGAAGTTTTGTGAGGGCTGGATGCATTGTAAAGTGTTTATAGGTGATTAAGTAAAGAGTAAATAAACACACACAGTTTAGGTTCCCAGAGTTAGGTTCCTCTCTGACATCTGCAATGCGAGCAATTGCAAGCAGAGAAAATACGGTCTGCCGAACTTGGTTAACCAAGACCACAAAGTTGCTGGTGTAGCCAGCTCAGTACCCCCTGCCCCGTAGTCCACCGTAGGGTGTCCAGCGCAGCGGTTCTCCAGTGTATTTCGTGTGACGTAGTCTGTCTCTCGTTTGTCTTAATTTTAGGTCCTATCGTGCGGAATTACGAGGAAAATCTTAGGATATCTTCCGCGTATTTTACACGTTCGTTGATACTATCACAAACTTCTCCTGTGAAAGCACTTCAGATTGAAATCGTAAATCGAGTCACAGCGACGACGGAGAACAGTACAGGCGAGTGTCGGCGGAGCCAAGTTTACGGAATTGCGGAACGAAACACGAACGAGCACTTAGTTCCATATTGCCATCAGCTAGCTTCTCCGCTAACGAGTTGGAAGTTTTCGACCTGTAGGTTAACTTCGAGCTCAAGGACAGAGAGAGAGAGCGTAGCTTCACTTCGTTCCGCCGCTCAAGTTTAACTTGCTCGGTTCCCTGGGAGAGTGGCCTTCTGCCCCGTCCTACCGAAGTTCCAGTGACTGCCAGACGGCCGACAGACGGCGCAGGGTGAAGCGCCAGGCGACCGAATATTCCGTGGATCACTGGTACCCCAAGGTGTCATGTGGTTAAAAAAACAGCACATTATAAAAGGTCTGCAATAACTTAAATATTTAACGTCTTTTTCTCCACATGACAACTTGGCGTGACGTCCAACTTAAAATGAACAACTTTGGTGACAAAATACTTTTTAGCACCTGAAGATGACAGCAAAGCCTGCCGAAACTCATTGTTTTAAAAAATGGCTCTGAGCACTATGGGACTTAACTTCTGGGGTCATCAGTCCCCTAGAACTTAGAAGTACTTAAACCTAAGTAACCTAAGGACATCACACACATCCATGCCCGAGGCAGGATTCGAACCTGCGACCGTAGCGATCACGCGGTTCCGGGCTGTAGCGCCTATAACCGCTCGGCCACACCGGCCGGCCTGATTGTTTTAAATAATTAATTATTTATGAGCTCTTGGCTTTAGATTGTTTATTTTTTCAGTCTGTTTTCAAATTTTACTTTGCTGTCTATCAAACAATTAACATCACTGATATGATGAAAAATATTGGTGGCAGCATTTTGCACCCATTTTTGTCCTAGGGTCAACCTTTCTTGTGCAAATGATCACTATCACTTTTTCTTTTGGCATTATGCAAGATGACAATTATTGAACTATATGAAAAAAAACGTAGATTAGTTACAAACTACGGCGTGCACACACTTTAGTCACTACGTAAACATCACTACAGATATTCAGATTTAGGTTGTGACAGGTTCGATATGCCGGCCATCATTGGCGATGATGTGGCGCAACCAAAAAGCGAAATTCTGCATGGCCCGCTAAAGTGTCGGAACATCGATGATTTCGATGACCTCCTGAATGGATGTTTTCAGCTCAGCAATGGTTTTGGGGTTATTGCTGTACACCTTGTCTTTAGTATAGCCCCACAAAAAGGAGTCACACGTGTTCAGATCCGGAGAATATGGCGGCCAATCCAGGGCTATGACAGTGGACTCAGGGTACCCCAGAGCCAGAATGCTGTCCCCAAACTGCTCCTCCAGGACATCAATCACTCTCCTGCTTCGATGTGGCGGAGCTCCGTCTTGCGTGAACCACATCTTGTCGAAGTCAGGGTCACTTTGGATAATGGGAATGAAATCATCTTCCAAGACCCTGATGTACCGTTCGGCAGTCACTGTGCCATCAAGGAAAATCGCACCGATTATTCCGTGACTGGACATTGCACACCACACAGTCAGCCGTTGAGGCTTCTCGTTCGCAAAATGCGGATTCATAGTCCCCCCCCCCCCCCCCTCAAATGCACCAGTTTTGGTTATTGACGAACCCATCCAAATGAGAGTGGGTTTCGTCGGTAAAACTAACCATATTCACATCAAAGTCCTGTTCGTCAGTTCTGTAGCCAATAGTGTTAGCGAAACACAATCGCTCTTCGATGGTCCTGAGGATTAATGGCTGATGGGTTTGAATTTTGTGTGGGAAGAGATGCAGGTCTTCAACGACAACTTGTCGCAGTGTCTACCGGTTGATTCTCACCTGTTGTGCAGCTCGTCTGATCGATTTCCTGGGGCTGATTTGAAACACAATGCGTGTCTTGTCGATGTTTTCAGGCTTTGTCACCTTCTTTGGGCGACCGACGTTGCCAACGCTATCATCACGAACACTAACCGTTCTCTCAAACTTACGAATCAAATTCTTGATTGTTAGCACACTTTGACCGGCTGTCTTCAGCTTGAGCTCGGTGGCAAACGTCCTTTGTGCCGCAGCTGGGCTGTTATCGCTCGCATAGTTGGGCTTCACAAGCGCTGTACTCTCAGGCACGCTGTACAGTGACATTTTCACGTGCAAGTGGCCGACAACAACAAAGCGCAAGGCATCATGTCCGACGGCCAACTGTGCAGTTGAAAGCCCTAACGCAAATTGTGCAGAAGTTATGAAGATTTTATTTCATATAAATGTCACCATGTATAAGAGATAGTTAAATGAAAATCGAACATCCGCCACAACAGGACAACGGACTGGTTTCATTTAAACAACAACATGCGTTAAAACATTTATCCCACTGGGAGACGAGACGATTAATGCCTGCTTCATAAAAAAGCGGTCCACCGCTAACAGACCCACAGCGGGACCATTCTTGCACGTCCCCGTCCTACTGAAACCGTGGTCGACGCATAACTCACTTGCGCCACAATAGATGTGAAAAATCCCGCAGTGGAAGATCCGGCCTTACACAATGTTTCCCAGTAAAATCGCTGCAGCACAGCCTTCGTCAGATTGGCAGCGTGGGTGTAGGCGTCATCGTGCAACAGGACGATTACGTCACACAGCATTCGTGGACGTTTTGACTTTATGGCGCATCGCAGTTTCTGCAAAGTGTCTTCATAGCGCTACGCTGATGGTGTTTCCACGCTCGAGGACGATCAGAGGGCGTCTGCAAGTCGAAAAAGGAGGTCATATTGGCCTGACCAGAAATTGTGTGAACAGCTTTTGTAAGGTGTCACACACATCCAACACATTCCATGAAAACCCTGATATGATAGCAACTCCGGCAATATGCCACATAGCTCCGAATAAATCCTGACATTAAATTAACCAAAGTAATACGAGTGAGCAAATGGAATACCACAGACTAACACAAGAATGTCTAAATGCATGTTGTACCTTCCCACCGTGAAAGAGACGCAGTTCCAAGGGGAGGAACGAGAACAGAAGCCGAGAGCAGAGTCGTGTAGGCTAGAAGGCCCTACAGTAAGAGCAGGGCAATGGAACGCCCACATCGCCTGCCGACTGCCAAGAGGTCCATCCCCCAGCCCATGTTAAAACATAGAGCCCTCCAGAAGAACAGTATAGATCTTACGATAACACTAAGAGGGCCACACCTGCTGCAAGTTTTAGCGTGAGACTATACGCGTCTCTGTTACGTAGCAAACATTAAAAACATCGCACATCACGGAAAGTGTAACGTTTTTCATTGGATATACAGAATGTTTGTAGGCGGAGCTTAAGGTTAACATTGAGACGCTGATTGGTCAATTGAAAACACAGCCTGATACCTCTTTCTTAAACCAACTTCGGTAAACAGTAGTACGGATAAGTTCGAGAGAGTTGCTACCGAGACGGCGAGGTGTGTGGAGCTGCGCCGCCAGCCGCCCCTGATGCTGCCTAACCACCGACAAAGTAATGAACGCACGCGATGACGCAAAAGAGTGCATAAGGCTTCAGTCAGAAATGCAGAAGTCTCATCTGTTACATCCCCTTTTTACGTAATACTAGTGTCGATCGTCAGTTAAACTTCGTGGTATTCACATTTGCTACTTGAAGTTAAACTCTGGATAGGGATATTTTTCTGTTATATAATTAATGAGAAGCCACATCAGCCACTCTAATTTACGACAAGTTAAATAAGTAATTAAAAATAATTGAGGGTTACTGTAGACTATTTTTGATAGTTTTCACTTTTATGAAACTTAATTTAAACCTAGATTATAGATGTGATATGGTATAGGTCATCCTTCGATCCATTATAGAACTTGGAAACCCATTCAGGGAATATACGTCCACATTTTTGTTGAATGCAGTTGGTTTTTATCATCCTGTATTAAAATATTTCCTTTTATCAATAGTACAATTTATAAACAATGTTTTGTGAGTACAATAAAAATTCCAATGGCAAACTTAACTGCTTTTTCGACGTTATTTTACCAGATAACTAAAAATAGGAAAGCCTTGAACCCCTTCCACTAAATTTAGTTAGTATTAACATTCTTTTACAGGTAGTGCAGTGGAGCTGACGCTGAAACCATTAAGTATTTGATTATATCATCGCTAGTCTCACTGAACTCTTCTGAACTCTACATGCCATGTGTGGTCTGGCGTCCCCTTACCAGCAAAGGTCCCAGGTTCAAACTAGTAAATTCCCTAAAAAACACGCTCAGAGCGTCGTTGCACGAAAGTGGTAAGGAGACACGACTTAGAACAGACAGACACCACGCAGAATTTTAGACTTTGGATTTCTACGGCGAGGGAGATCCTCGGGCTGTCTGAATGCTGTCGGACTGGAATGTCTTGCTGCACGATAACTCCCGCCCACAGACCGTCAATCGGACGAAGGCTGCGATTCACCGATCTGATTGGGGAACACTACAACTTGCTCTGCACAGCCCAGACTGTTCCCCGTGTCATTTTCACGTCTTTGGCGACCTGAAGAAAGACATGTTTGGACGTCGGTTTCAGTCGAACGAGGGAGAGCAAGAGTGAGGGCAGTTGCAGGATCGTCTCTTCTTCCAATGGGATTCATGTCTTAACGCATGTGGTGATTGCTTGTGTATGGGCTTTTGTAGAGAACCGCCATTTGGAGGTGACTGCCTAACGATTCTACTGCAGCCAACATACATCGTGCGGAAGGACGACGAAGATCAGATACGAGAAATCAGGGCTCATACGGAGGCAAATAGACAGTCGTCTTTCCCTCGCTCCGTTTGTGAGTGGAATAGGAAAGGAAATGACAAGTAGTGGTACAGGTACCCTCCGCCATGCACCGTACGGTGGTTTGCGGAGTACCCCTGTAGATATAGATGCACATTCTATGGTCCCATTGTGACGGGTGTTCAGTTTTCATTTGATTATCCCACATGATTATATTTCGTTTGTTCCTATTGCAGTTTGGTGGATTATTTACACCAAACTTTGTGAGGGTTTACATATACTGTGAAACAGTGGTCAAAGTGCTTAATTCCTCAAACAGATGTCTACAAGCTGATGGTGGGTGAGCACCGCTTACTGTTTTAGCAGCACGTTTTTGAACAATGAAAACTTTCTTTCTTGAAGGTGAGTTACCCCAAAACATTGTTCCATACCACATGACTGAATGAAAATACTCAAAATACGTTAACTTACCGATTTTACTCTCGAGATTTGCAGTGATTCAAAGTGCGAATGTGCCTGAACTGAATTATTTTAGGAGTTCATAAATGTGGTTTTTTTTGTCAGTTTAAATTCTCATCAACGTCCTACGCAAAAATATTGACCTTTTCACCATATTTAGCAGTTCCTCACCATGTGTTACATTTCTCATTCCTATGGTGCCTCTACACCTGGGGAGCTGAACATATTGTGTCTTTTTATATTGATAGTGAGACCACTATCAATATAAGAAGAGGTTGAATTACAGAAGAGAGACAGACAGCGAGAGGGAGTGAGAGGGACAGAGAGAGAGAGAGAGAGAGAGATACGTGTGAGTACATGAGTACAGAGAGAGAGAGAGAGAGAGAGAGAGAGAGAGAGAGAGAGAGAGAGAGAGAGAGAGAGAGAGAGAGGCAGTAAGAGGAAGATAAAGAAATAGAGATATAAAGTAGAAGTGAATGTAAGGTAGAGAGAGGAATTACCAAGCTACATGCAAAATTGACGTACTGACATTCCGAAAGGAATACCATGTTAGGTGATCGAGATACAACAAATGGAAGTCCCCTGGGGATGAATGTGCTACAATAGCAAAGATTTAATGTGACCTAGTAGCAAAGATTTAAGCTTGCGGAGAAAATATACGAAAGTAAATTGCTAAATTACTCACAAAATGTTTTTTGCGAGAGAAGTCATCTTCTAAAAGACTAGAACACTGCTGTAATAATTGTACTTCTCAAGCGTAGAACATTCTTTAAAAAACTGCAGCCTCTTCCCGTAAGGTACTAAAATTATAACCACTTGTGCTGGAAGAAGTTACATTTTAACCAAGCAAAGGAACACGGTGACTTCAGAATCGGGTATAGCGGAATGTTTGCAAGTTGTGAGCGAAGTAATGAAATGGAAGCAATGAACACAAATTGTAAGTTCGTCTAAATTAACAGATTGTAAAAAAAACTTTTAACTGAGTTTGAGGTAATTAGGTATAACAATAGCTGCTTAATAAAAACTCGCGTAAGTAACGTATCCGTTTCTTCAACTAACAGCTCTGACTGACTGGAGAACGAAAACCAAAAATAATGCTGAAATAACAGAATGAAAATTTCATCTTTCAGAACGCCCTTTTTGTGTCTTTCGTTTGAAAATTTCTAATTTTCTTTTCATTTTTCGAAAAGGTTATAAGCAATTCCACTTTTTCGTAAGTATCACATCACCGAAGGAGAATATATTGCCCTACAAAGAAAAAGAGAAACGCAGTTCCTACCATGCCTGTATAGATGAAAAGTCGCGAGTACAAATCACGCAGCATGATTACTTCAGTATTTTACATGCTTCCACACTACGCAAGTCACACTGTACGCCCATACAGCATGTAATAGTTTCACAAAATCTAAATGGATGTTGTAGTTTACTTTTCTCTTGAATTTATTCGAAGTAGTAATGCTGTTAGTAATATATATATTTAATGATGTTAAGAAAAACAGAGAAAATGCAAAAAGAATGGAAGAGCGCCTTAATACATCACCCCTCTATAAGAAGGGAGACAAAACAGATCAAAACAATTACTACAGTACCTCATAAAGTTCTCTCTAAAGCTTTGATGAAGCGACTCGAACCGCAAGCGGACACGAAGATTGGCAAAGAATGTGTAACATACCGCGTTGAAAAGATCTTGAACCTCAAAACCACACTATACGTCAGACGAAGCAGGAAAAAAAATCATTTCTTTTGACAGGAAAACCCTGTTTAATAGCCCAAAATAATTAGGAGTCGATAGAAAAAAAAATAAGGAAACTTTAGCGGGAACCGCATCAAAAGTGGGATTCGTCGGAGAAATCTCCAACTAATTCGAAATCCACATAGGAGACCGACAAGGCAACGGTTTATAGCCACTCTGGTTCAACATCGTTCAGAAAAACCAAATTCCTGGAAGGGAAAAGCACGTCAAAAACATCCAGATTGGAAAAATTAAAGGAAAGTGCCACTACAACATGCTTGGCCTTTGCAGATGGCGTGGCTGTACTAATGAACAACAAAGATGAAGCCGAACTGGAACTAGATAAATTGCAAGAAATCTCCCGCAAGACTGGACTCCAAATTTCCTATGAAAAAACTCTGTACTTGGACACCACATCAACCAGAAAACTGCCACTGAAAGCACAATATGAAAAAAATTTCACTTGCTGCTCACTCAAAGTACTTACGAGAAACCAGTCTACCCAGAGGACTGAACACAATCTCAACACAGAAAGTATGCTCAAGTTGCAAAATACGCACAAACTGACATGGTGTAATTACGAAAAAACAGCACTATCTCATAATGCATAAGCGCGACAGCACGAAGCGGTTGTTTAACCAGAAGCATTAGATGGGGCAGAAACCACAGCAAATAGAGCGACGACAAAAATTGACGACATCGAGAAACGAGGAAGAAAAACTCTTAGAAAAATCTACGGCACTGAGCCTGAGACAGACAACCTGTGTTTTCGTACAGACGAATTCACTAATAAATTCAGGAAAAACCCCTGACGTTCTGCGGACACCTTTATAGCATGAATGGAAACACTCATTCAGAAAATTTTCGTCGTCGTCAATGCAAGCAAATGAAAGTGCAGATGCGAGAGGAAATCAGTAAATAAGACAACACATTTTTTTTTTTCGGAAACCATCTACATCTACATCTTCAGCCACACTCCGCAAGCCACCCGACGGTGTGTGGCGAGGGGTACCTTGTGTACCTCTATCGGTTCTCACTTCTATTCCAGTCTCTGTTCGTGGAAAAAAGGATTGTCGGTATGCCTCTGTGTGGGCTCTAATCTCTCTGATTTTATCCTCATGGTCTCACTCGCGAGATATACGTAGGAGGGAACAATATACTGCTTGACTCCTCAGTGAAGGTATGTTCTCGAAACTTCAACAAAACCCCGTACCGAGTTACTGAGCGTCTCTCCCGCAGAGTCTTCCACTGGAGTTTATCTATCATCTCCGTAACGCTTTCGCGATTACTAAATGATCCTGTAACGAAGCGCGCTGCTATCCGTTGGATCTTCCCCAGCTCTTCTATCAACCCTATCTGGTACGGATCCCACACTGCTGAGCAGTATTCAAGCAGTGGGTGAACAAGCGTACTGTAACCTACTTCCTTTGTTTTCGGATTGCATTTCCTTATGATTCTTCCAATGAATCTCAGTCTGGCATCCACTTTACCGACGATGATCATTCCATTTTAAATCACTCCTAATGCCTACTCCCAGATAATTTATGGAATTAAATGCTTCCAGTTGCTGACCTGCTATATTGTAGCTAAATGATAAGGGATCTTGCTTTCTATGTATTCGCAGCACATTACACTTGTCTACATTGAGATTCAATTGCCATGCACCATGCCATGCACCATGCGTCAATTCGTTGCAGATTCTCCTGAAGCATCATCCGCAAAAAGCCTCAGTGAACTTCCCATGTTATCAACAAGGTCATTTATGTATATTGTGAATAGCAACGGTCCTACGACACTCCCCTGCGGCACACCTGAAGTTACTCTTACTTCGGAAGACTTCCCCATTGAGAATGATATGATGCGTTCTGTTATCTAGGAACTCTTCAATCCAATCAAACAGTTGGTGTGATAGTCCATATGCTCTTACTTTGTTCATTAAACGACTGTGGGGAACTGTATCGAACGCCTTGCGGAAGTCAAGAAACACGGCATCTACCTGGGAACCCGTGTCTATGGCCCTCTGAGTCTAGTGGACGAATAGCGCGAGCTGGGTTTCACACGATTGTCTTTTTCGAAACCGATGCTGATTCCTACAGAGTAGATTTCTAGTTTACAGAAAAGTCATTATACTCGAACATAATATGTGTTCCAAAATTCTACAACTGATTGACGTTAGAGATATAGTTCTGCACATCTGTTGGTTTTATTCAGGATTCCAATACACCGTATTATTCTCCACTTTCTTTGCTACAAAACCCTATTCTTCAACATATTTTCCGTTCAGTGCTACGGCCTTACGCGACCTTACTGGGAGAGCCTGTATGACTGCATTGCATTAATGCAGAGATTTTAGGAAGAACATAACAGAGAAAAACGGAATGAAGCTGCGATTGCCTCAAGATCGCACCCCCTTCGAAAGATGAATAGTCAGGAATTGCAATAATAAAAATGAACTCTTAACTTTTTCTGTATTTTGCCATTGCGTGTAATGCGTTAATTACCGCCAGGACGTTTATCATAACACGTAATTCAGTGTCACAGGCGTGAATTTCCATTAAGGTAATCAAAATGTACAACCTAGTCCCGCTGACACACCACTCACTCCCCATCTGTTGTAAAATATGACTTTGTTACGGGACAACAACAAAAAATAGCGTGCGCAAAGCTGAATATCTCTCTCTCTCTCCGTGTTTATGCTGGCATTAGTGTGTGTGTGTGTGTGAGAGAGAGAGAGAGAGAGAGAGAGAGAGAGAGAGAGAGAGAGAGAGAGAGAGAGAGAGAGAGAGAAACAATAGTATTTTGACTTCGTTCCATGCTGTCAACTACGTGTTCCCGCTCGAACTGATTTTATCATCTCTGCATACTCACTATACCCACACTAGTGTTGAATCTATTCCACAACGAAAATTCTGCTTCCATTGCAATTTCATACAGTTTTCCGTATGTTCCAAACAATGATGGAAACTTTTCCTTTCATTCTAACATTGGTAAGTCAGAAAAATGGTTTTTGATGCGTTCACCAGCTTCTCGACCTAATGAAATCCGCTGTCGAATATGACCAAATGACGCATTGATTCCATGCATTTCTCCCTCAAATGACCATTTGGCTGACGTTCTGCGTGAGAGCTGACATTGTCATGATGGGGAATACTAAGGCGTTTACGGCTGTTTTTCTTGAACTGGGGGCATTCGTAAGTCATGGCTAAGTGGGTCACTTGCAACGATGTGCTCACTTGTCACAAGGGGGTTCAAATGGCTCTGAGCACTATGGGACTTAACTTCTGTGGTCATCAGTCCCCTAGAACTTAGAACTACTTAAACCTAACTAACCTAAGGACATCACACACATCCATGCCCGAGGCAGGATTCGAACCTGCGACCGTAGCGGTCCCGCGGTTCCGGACTGCGCGCCTAGAACCACTAGACCACCGCGGCCGGCTGTCACAAGGGGGTCGCCGCTCGTGCTTGCGTAGCTCACTCGATAAAGCACGTACCGGTGAAAAGTAGAAAGATCCCAGGTTCGAGTTCCAATCCCACACACAGCTCTAATCTGCGTGGAAGCTGCTCACTTGATTTTCAACAACAAAAATAATACTTGAGCACTATAATGAGCGTGGACACATGTGATGGCATAGCTTGGATGAAGGCAATTTATATGAATTCCTGAAGATGGGCTGCACCCGAAACGCGTCGATACAAAATTTTTTTGAACGGCAAGTGACCAGTTCATTTCTAGCGAGAGACTTAGAACTGATACAAGAAGTGTCCTCTATTTCGCATCGTGGTCGCAGACCTACTGCGCGACTTCATGTCACAGTTTCCAGTTGTCTTGATTTCCTCGATGACTTGTAGCAAACAACCTGTTGCAAGTCCTACAGCATCAACCTTTCTGCGAACAGCCAGACATTGTATTGCTGCTTACTTTCATCGTTCGTACGAATATATCCGAAATTCGTCCACTATTACAGTATTGTATCGTCGTCTCGCATTGTTTGGATGGAACTTTTTTTTTTTTTTTTTTTTTTTTTTTTTTTTTTTTTTTTTTTTTTTTTTTTTTTTTAGCATTGCTTACGCACACTGGCAGAAGCTTGTTTTTGAACTTTGCTCAAATTGTGCGGAATCCACTGGGAACAGAACTTTTTTACGGAGCTGAATACACGTGCAGAACAAATTCTACTGCGATATGGTTGAGGGCTCCCCTATCTCTCTCTCCTCTCATGCAGAGCCTCTACAATCGCATTGGCCAAAACATCGATGATGTCAGTGACATTCTTCTGGGCTGTTGACCGTATCGTCAGTATAGAAAATTGTCCGATGTTTAGGTCACTATTGCAAGTGGCATTCCTCAGCACGAGCTCTGAAAAGAGCCACTTGCAGCAGTGGCCGAAACGTCGGACACTTTTATATACTGACAATGCGGTCAACAGCCCAGAAGAGTTTTATTGACAGTGACAACGGCCGCGGAAGCCTACGCTTACATCGATGTTGTTTGGAACAGAAACCGTTTTTGCTCGACTTTACAGAATTCATTGGTGACGCAAGCACAGCTGCGGGGAAATTCTGCAAACGAGTTGTAAACAGCATTTTATGAAGGTGACTGATTACCAACAGTTTAAGAAATGGATTCTACTCATTGGTGCAGAATCAGGCTTCCAAAAAATCCTAAAAATAAAATCGTCAAAGAAAACCTTAACGTTAAATTTCCGTTTTCATAACAACACTGTTTCTTAAACATTCCTGTAAATAGCCTAGTCGGTCATTTTCTATGTTGCCGTTTTTTTTTTAACAGCATCGAATGCCAACATACGAAATTACAGTGCTGCCACAAAAGGGTAATGGAATGTAGACGAATTAAATCAGTCGACGCTGAGGGAATAGATTAGGAAAAGTGGTAGATGGAAGCTTCCTTTTTGTACGGCAAAGTAACTGATAATGTCCGACGTAGACGCGATATAAAATGCAGACAAGAAACAGAGAAAAAAACAAGATGAATCTGTCGGAATCGAAAGTAGGCCTACATTTAGTGATAAGAGGTCTTTTTGTGAAATGTTTTGTCTGAGGTGCCGCCTTGTACGAAAGTACAGCAGTTCAAACAAGAAGAGTAGCTCTTCGAATATTGTGCTACAGAAAAATAATTTTTGAACTCATAATTGGAACGTCAGCGAACTTGTATCGGTATGTAAGAAAAATAATCAGTGGAGATGGCAAATGGTTTTTATTTTTATGATATAGTAAGCGGTTTCAGTCACACATAGAGCTTCATCACAACAGTAAAATCTCCATTGGTGACTCGTGGAGATGTTGTACGGAGCCACTGTAAGTGCAAGAAGCAGCTGTCATCAACTGCGGTCTGGAGTGATTGTGTTCGTTGTGCCACAGAAGGCTGTTGAAAGTTACATGGGTAGATTGTGTAAGTAACGAAGGGCTACTGCACCGAATTTGGGAAAATAAAAGTGTCTGGCACAACTTGACTAAAAGGTGGGTATCAAGGAATCGTGAACTTTGTAACGGAAGGACGTTTGGAGAGGAAGACCGAAGGATGAATACATTAAGCAGACTGGAATGGATGTAGACATGGGGTGGACCGCTGGCGTGGAGCAGCTCTCGGCGCAGGCAGAAGTCGACAGCAGACAGCGTACGGTGTGACGGCACCGTACGCCCGTCGTGTGTAAAGTGTGTTAGCGACAAGACACAATGAACGCCCGCTCTGCGCGATAGTAATGAAAATACTACATATGACAGCGCTGCCAAAGCAGAGTTACTAAAAACAGCCGTCCGACTTTCATTCACCAAAGAAGGCGAAGTAAATATTACAGAATTCCAGTCAAGAATAGCTGCCAACGTGAGTTAGTAGGTATCCTTGGACTAGTGAAGCAACTTAAATCAGTTAATAAAGGCAAGTCCACTGGTCCAGACTGCATACTAGTTAGGTTCCTTTCGGAGTATGCTGATGCATACCCAAAGACTAGAAAGTTGCACAGGTCACACCAGTATTCAAGAAACGCAGTAGGAGTAAGCTACTAAATTACAGGTCCATATCATTAACGTCGATATGCAGCAGGATTTTCGAACACACATTGCCTTCGAAAATTATGAATTACATCGAAATGGAAATGGAAATGTCGTGTGGCTAGGGCCTCCCGTCGGGCAGACCGTTCGCCTGGTGCAAGCCTTTCGAATTGACGCCCCTTCGGCGACTTGCGTATCGATGGGGATGAAATGATGATGATAAGGACAACACAACACCAGTCCCTGAGCGGAGAAAATCTCCGAACCAGCAGGGAACGATGTGTTGAGTGCTATTGACAAGGGATTCCAAACTGATTCTCTATCCCTAGATTTTCAGAAGGCTTTTGACACTGTACCACACAAGCGACTTGTAGTGAAATTGCGTGCTAATGGAACCTTCTCTCAGTTACGTGACTGGATTCGTGATTTCCTGTCAGAGAGGTCACAGTTCACAGTAATTGACGGGAAGTCATCGAGTAAAACAGAAGTGATTTCTGGCGTTCCCCAAGGTAGTATTATAGGCTCTTTGCCCTTCCTTATGTACATAAATGATTTAGGAGACATTCTTAGCATCCGTCTTAGGTTTTTTGCACATGATGCTGTCGTGTACCGTCTAGTTCATACATCAAAACATCAAAACCAATTGCAAAACGATTTAGATAAAATGCCTGTATGGTGCAAAAACTGGCAATTGACAGTAAACAATGAAAAGTATCAGCTCACGCACGTCGCTGCTAAAAGGAAGTCTCTAAATTTCGATTACGCGATAAATCAATCAAATGTAAAAGCCGTTAATTCAATTAAATACCTAGGAATTACAATTACGAGAATTTAATCTGGAAAAAACACACAGAAAATATTGTGTGGAAGGCAAACCAAAGACTGCATTTTATTGGCAGAAAATGTAACAAATCTACTAAAGAGACTGGCTAGTGCGCGATCTGGGATCCTTACCAGATAGAACTAGTAGAGTACATCGAGAAAGTTCGAAGAAGAGCAGAACGTTTTGTATTATCGCAAAATAGGGGAAAAAGAGTCACTGGCATGATACAGGATTTGAGGTGGACATCACTGAAACAAAGGCGTTTTTCGTAGCGGTGGAATCTTCTCACAAAGTTTGAATCACCAACTTTATCCTCCGAACGCGAAAATACGACCAGCGTTGTGTATAATCCGTTGCCTGCGATGTGGAAGTCGTAGGATAGTCTTAGCAGTGCCAATTCTGTTGACAATTCGAGCGGCGCGGTCTATTTCCCAACGAATTTGTAGCAGTTCTGAAGCGTACTTTGTTGACCCCCACCTACATGGGGAGAAACGATGATCATAAAAGAATAAGGGAAATCAGATATAGGCGTTCGTTTCTTCAGCGCGATGTTCGATATTGGAGTAATAGAGAAACATTGTGAAGGCGGTTCAAGGAATCCTCTGCCAGATACTTAAGTGTGATTTTGAGATCTAGATGGATCTGCAACTGCTGTGTTCGCATGCAGGCTGAGTTGGCATCCCTTCGCTCCCAGCTTCAGGCAGTGTTGGCTTCGGTCACACAGCTTGAGGCTGTTGCCAATGGGCATCACTGTGGGGCTCCGGATTGGGGTTTGTCGGGGACGGCCAGCTCGTCCCACGCATCCCCCGATCGGACTACGACTGTGGCTGCCCGGTTTACTGCCCACATTGAGGCTGATCCCTCACCTGTGGTAGTGTGGGAGGTCGTCTCGAGGTGTGGCAGGGGGCGAAAGACATTCCGGAGGGCTGAACGGAAGACCTCTCCAGTTTGTCTGACGAACTGGTTTCAGGCTCTGTCTCAGGCTGATACTGATCTTCAGCCTGACATGGCTGCTTGTCCTGTTCCAGAGGTTGCCCCTCAGTCTGCAAGATCCGGGCGGTCGCAGAGGGTGGGCTTACTGGTAGTTGGAAGCTCCAACGTCAGGCGCGTAAGGGGCCCCTTAGGGATATGGCAGCAAGAGAGGGGAAGAAAATCAATGTGCACTCCGTGTGCATACCGGGGGGAGTCATTCCAGATGTGGAAAGGGTCCTTCCGGATGCCATGAAGGGTACAGGGTGCACCCATCTGCAGGTGGTCGCTCATGTCGGCACCAATGATGTGTGTCGCTATGGATCGGAGGAAATCCTCTCTGGCTTCCGGCGGCTATCTGATTTGGTGAAGACTGCCAGTCTCGCTAGCGGGATGAAAGCAGAGCTCACCATCTGCAGCATCGTCGACAGGACTGACTGCGGACCTTTGGTACAGAGCCGAGTGGAGGGTCTGAATCAGAAGCTGAGACGGTTCTGCGACCGTGCGGGCTGCAGATTCCTCGACTTGCGCCATAGGGTGGAGGGGTTTCGGGTTCCGCTGGATAGGTCAGGAGTCCACTACACGCAGCAAGCGGCTACACGGGTAGCAGAGATTGTGGGGCGTGGACTGGGCGGTTTTTTAGGTTAGATGGCCTTGGTCAAGTACAGAAAGGGCAACAGACTCAAAGGGTGCGGGGAAAAGTCAGGACATGTGGGGACCACGCAGCAATCGGTATTGTAATTGTAAACTGTCGAAGCTGCATTGGTAAAGTACCAGAACTTCAAGCGCTGATAGAAAGCACCGAAGCTGAAATCGTTATATGTACAGAAAGCTGGCTGAAGCCAGAGATAAATTCTGACGAAATTTTTACAAAGGCGCAGACGGTGTTTATAAAGGATAGATTGTATGCGACTGGGGGTGGCGTGTTTGTCGCTGTTAGTAGTAGTTTATCCTGTAGTGAAGTAGAAGTGGATAGTTCCTGCGAATTATTTTGGGTGGAGGTTACACTCAACAGCCGAGCTAGGTTAATAATTGGCTCCTTTTACCGACCTCCCGACTCAGCAGCATTAGTGGCAGAACAACTGAGAGAAAATCTGGAATACATTTCACATAAATTTTCTCAGCATGTTATAGTCTTAGGTGGAGATTTCAAATTACCAGATATAGACTGGGACACTCAGATGTTTAGGACGGGTGGTAGGGACAGAGCATCGAGTGACATTATACTGAGCGCACTATCCGAAAATTACTTTGAGCAATTAAACAGAGAACAGACTCGTGGAGATAACATTTTGGACCTACTGATAACAAACTGACCCGAACTTTTCGACTCTGTAAGTGCAGAACCGGGGAATCAGTGATCATAAGGCCGTTGCAGCATCCCTGAATATGGAAGTTAATAGGAATATAAAGGAAGGGAGGAAGGTTTATCTGTTTAGCAAGACTAATAGAAGGCAGATTTCGGACTACCTAACAGATCTGTTCCGACACAGACAATGTTCAGTGTTTATGGAAAAAGTTCAAGGCAATCGTAAAATGCGTTTTAGACAGGTACGTGCTGAGTATAACTGTGAGGGACGGAAAAAACCTACCGTGGTTCAACAACAAAGTTAGGAAACTACCGCGAAAGCAAAGAGAACTTCACTCCAAGTTAAACGCAGCCAAAACCTCTCAGACAAACAGAAGCTAAACGATGTCAAAGTTAGCGTAAGGAGGGCTATGCGTGAAGCGTTCAGTGAATTCGAAAGTAAAATTCTATGTACCGACTTGACAGAAAATCCTAGGAAGTTCTGGTCTTACGTTAAATCAGTAAGTGGCTCGAAACAGCATATCCAGACACTCCGGGATGATGATGGCATTGAAACAGAGGATGACACGCGTAAAGCTGAAATATTAAACACCTTTTTCCAAAGCTGTTTCACAGAGAAAGACAGCACTGCAGTTCCTTCTCTAAATCCTCGCACAAACGAAAAAATGGCTTACATCGAAATAAGTGTCCAAGGAATAGAAAAGCAACTGGAATCACTCAACAGAGGAAAGTCCACTGGACCTGACGGGATACCAATTCGATTCTACACAGAGTATGCGAAAGAACTTGCCTCCCCCCCCCCCCCCCCGCCCTTCTAACAGCCGTGTACCGCAAGTCTCTAGAGGAACGGAAGGTTCCAAATGATTGGAAAAGAGCACAGGTGGTCCCAGTCTTCAAGAAGGGTCGTCGAGCAGATGCGCAAAACTATAGGCCTATATCTCTGACATCGATCTGTTGCAGAACTTTAGAACATGTTTTTTGCTCGAGTATCATGTCGTTTCTGGAAACCCAGAATCTACTCTGTAGGAATCAACGTGGATTCCGGAAACAGCGATCATGTGAGACCCAACTCGCTTTATTTGTTCATGAGACCCAGAAAATATTAGATACAGGCTCCCAGGTAGATTCTATTCTTCTTGACTTCCGGAAGGCGTTCGATACAGTTCCGCACTGTCGCGTGATAAACAAAGTAAGAGCATGCGGAATATCAGACCAGCTGTGTGGCTGGATTGAAGAATTTTTAGCAAACAGAACACAGCATGTTGTTATCAATGGAGAGACGTCTACAGACGTTAAAGTAACCTCTGGCGTGCCACAGGGGAGTGTTATGGGACCATTGCTTTTCACAATATATATAAATGACCTAGTAGATAGTGTTGGACGTCCCATGCGGCTTTTCGCGGATGATGCTGTAGTATACAGAGAAGTTGCAGCATTAGAAAATTGTAGCGAAATGCAGGAAGATCTGCAGCGGATAGGCACTTGGTGCAGGGTGTGGCAACTGACCCTTAACATAGACAAATGTAATGTATTGCGAATACGTAGAAAGAATGATCCTTTATTGTATGAGTATATGATAGCGGAACAAACACTGGTAGCAGTAACTTCTGTAAAATATCTGGGAGTATGCGTGCGGAACGATTTGAACTGGAATGATCATATAAAATTAATTGTTGGTAAAGCGGGTACCAGGTTGAGATTCATTGGGAGAGTCCTTAGAAAGTGTAGTCAATCAACAAAGGAGGTGGTCTACAAAACACTCGTTCGACCTATACTTGAGTATTGCTCATCAGTGTGGGATCAGTACCAGATCGGGTTGACGGAGGAGATAGAGAAGATCCAAAGAAGAGCGGCGCTTTTCGTCACAGAGTTATTTGGTAAACGTGATAGCGTTACGGAGATGTTCAGCAAATCCAAGTGGCAGACTCTGCAAGAGAGGCGCTCTGCATCGCGGTGTAGCTTGCTGTCCAGGTTCCGAGAGGGTGCGTTTCTGGATGAGGTATCGAATATATTGCTTCCCCCTACTTATTCCTCCCCAGGAGATCACGAATGTAAAATTAGAGAGATTCGAGAGCGCACGGAGGCTTTCAGACAGTCGTTCTACCCGCGAACCATATGCGACTGGAACAGAAAAGGGAGGTAATGACAGTGGCACGTAAAGTGCCCTTCGCCACACACCGTTTGGTGGCTTCCGGAGTATAAATGTAGATGTAGATGTAGAACGCTAAGCTGGAGCAGCTGGTATTTGAACTCGATAGGTTCACTTCTGCTGTGATGAGGCGCTGGTTCTAGTGATGCAGGGGGACAGAGACAGCACGTCACGATATGAGCCCACTCGCCTCTGGATCGGGCTGTTGCCGTTGCAACGTGCCAATTCAGCGCTGGTGTGGCCCTCACAGCCGAAATCCAGTGGCAACGCACTAGAGCTCTGCTAGCGTCGCGCTGTGAAGTGCATTGCTACATCTACATACATATTTGGCGAGCCACTGTAGGGCGCATGATGGAGATTACGTTCTACCACATTGTGACGTCGGTTGTATTTGTTACGTCATATACAAAAGAAATTACATATATATTTTATATATTTTATTATTTTTAATTTATCAGAATGATTCTTTCTCTCAAGAATATTATCTTTTCTTATGACTTTTACTTACGTGCGTAAGTAAATATGAAACGGGTTCTTGAAGGGCCTCACTTATTCATGTACCAACTGTAGATTTTGAACGTGGTGAGTAATATATAGTTGCCGTTAACTGAATTGAATGTAATTTTGTTAATTTCTATTTAGTGATTGCAAAGCAAGGCTCGAGAGAATTTCGATTGTTGCCGTGGAGCGGCCAAGATAAAACTTACTTGAGCTCGTGGAATCTGTACAGTTTATAAAGTGAACTTTAACGTAAATTAATTATCTGTTGCTATTTAAATAGGTTCTTACAACGAAATCTCTCGCATTTGCATTAACTGGTAACACCTTGAAAATAAAGTAACACTTCGGCGCGTAATGGCCGACCAGAGGCTGCACCGGAAGATGAGCTCCTCGCAGCGCAAATTACTGAAAAAATGCTTGTTAAAAATAGTTAGCCACTGCGAGCGTTTGAGGTGACAACTATTACAAAGAAATTCATTTTGTGATAATAATAACAATTTTATTTTAGTAATAAATACGAATAACTTACATAAAATATGTGTAGCCGCTCAATGGCTGCCTTCCGTACCGCGAAACAAAACAGTGAGTGTACAATCGCGTCTCTTTCGATCCTTTTTTTATTTTCATAGACATTAAATAAAAATGCTACTCTTAAATTATCGCTGCATATCAGTTGTTTTAAGAACATTAACTACATCTTTTACAGTAATTATATACATAAAATAATTAACTGAGGTTTACAACGGACAAAAATGTCAATATTTATGCAACGTACCGTCACAACATTTAGTCGTTTCGTTTCCTGTTCCACGCGTACTTAGAGTGAGGGAGAAAGGACTTTCTATTTGCCTCCATACGAGCTCTAATTTTCCTTATATTAGTTTTCCTTACGTGAAACGTATGGCCAACGGCCTTTCCGCAGTGGCAACACCGGTTATCGTCAGATCACCGAAGTTAAGCACTGTTGGGTTTGGCTAGCACTTGGATGGGTCACCGTCCGGGTTTGGCGAGCGCTGTTGACAAGCGGAGTGCACCCAGACCTTGTGAGGCAAACTGTGGAGCTGTCTGACCGAGAAGTAGCGGCCCCAGTCACGAAAACTGACGACAGCCAGGAGAGACGTGTGCTGACCACGTGCCCCTCTGTATTCACATCCCGTGACGCCTAAGGGCCCAGGATGATATGGCGGCCATTCGGTACTGTTGGGCCTCCAAGGTCTGTTCGGACAGTGTTTGTCTATTTATCAAATGCGTGTTGGCGGGAGTAGAATTGCTCTATAGTTAGCTTCCAGTACCAGGTCTTTAATTGTCTCAGTTAATGTTCCTTGAAAAGAACATCGCCTTTCCTCCAGCGACTGTCATTTGAGTCCCGAAGCATCTCAGTAATGCTCGCATAATGTTCCAACCTACCGGTAACAAATCTAGCAGCCCGCCTCTGAATTGCTTCGATGTCTTCCTTTAACCTGACCTGCTCAGGATCCCAAACACCTGAGCAAAAGAGTGGGTTGCACCAGCGCTCTATGCATAGTCTCCCTTATACATGAATCACACATTCCTGAAATTGTCGCAGTAACCGCCCCTAGTACAATCCTTACATTCTCCTTGCATTTCTATCGCTTTCCAACGTTACACATTTAATCGATCTGAAATCGTCAAGTAGGTCACTACTAATGCTGAACCCAAACATTACGGGGCTCTTTCTCCTACTCGTCCGCATTAATGTACATTTTTCCACTTTCAGAGCAAGCTGCCATTCATCACACCAACTAAAAATTCTGTCCAAATCATCTTGTAACCTCCTGCAGTCATTCGACTTGTAAGATGGCAAGAACTATGCCCCTTACATGAAGTCATTAAAGATCATCTAACTCACGCTGAGCGAACAGTAGGGCTGAACAAAAATGACTGACAAGGCACAATGCATCTTGTAGAGGGTATAGTATGGACGTATTGCAATAATTGTCAGGTGATGGTTTTAAAGTAATTCACACGACATGAAAACTTTGTGGAAATGCATCCATTTACTGGAGGCTAGTTTATCCCAGGGAAGTATTCAGAGTTGATCGTGGCCGGCTGGGGAGCGGCGAAGGGAAGCGACAATAGGCAGCTTAGGGTGGCTCAAGCTCTGAGAAAGTGGTAACGGGGCGCGGCGTCCAGCTGCCTTAAGATGAGTGATAGTGAGTGGGTGGTTGACCCCATGCTGGTGTACCAGGAAGCAGACGGAGAACTTGTACGCCTGTTGATAAATGTCCGTCATCCCGTTTTCAGTCTAACATGCGAGAAAGCCACGCAAAGCTGCGGTGGAGCGGTCAACGCCAAAATATGCGTGTTGGTGACTGTAGCAACTTCACGCTGAATTCACAGTCCGCAGAGTCGGAAGTAAATCAGGTGAAGAGCGACAGAATGAAATACGCCGGCCTCCGATGGGAACGTAGGACCAAGGAATTTGAAGTACTGTCTTGGGAGTCAGAATACCGGAAAAATTGTTTTGTGCAGACGCTAACCTTGATGGGTGGCCTGGGAGGAGCTAAATACCAGAAGTTGAGAGGAAGGGAAATTTTGTGCGAATTTGTTCACTTCCCAGAGCAGGCGTTGGTCGGTACTGGCAAGCGACGCATAATTAACGTGACTTGCACTGCAATTGGCGTAAGTGATTTTGCTGGAGGGGAAACCGAGGTGAAGAGCGGACTGGGAGAAGTCTCCCTAGAGGTCTTCCGTTCCCAGCTTGCCTAGAGTGTGGACGTGGCGTTCTTTACTCAGCTTGCCTGAGAAAGAGTGAGTATCTCTGCAGTTTAGGACTTAGCAAACGGAGCGATTGAGCTTGGAGATAGGAAGTTTTGGTTCAGCTATGTACTGAGCTAGGAGTGAGTAGACGAGAGCAGCCTTGCAGCACCACGAGGTCGGCCGACGTCCGCACGACGACGACGCCCCGCCACGCTGTATTCGGTGATATTGCGCCCGCTCCGGCCACTCTTTAATTTGCTGGATCACGTCGGCAAAGTTTCCACGAGGGCTTCATGGGCCGTGTATTGCGGAATTCTTCTTGCACTTCACATTACGCCTGGGTCAGCCAATAGGAATTAATTTTAATTTATCGCGCTTTACTCCACATAAAGGCAATTTATTACTACTGCCTGATAGGAGAGTCATGTAATGGGATGATTGAAGGTCGGGAGTTAAAATAAATTTCTGCTAATCGACTGCATCTGTTTTAAATCAAGTAGTTGAAATCCCAAGTCACTTTCTTAATTAATTTTATGTTCAACATTTCCATCTGGTGTTCAACAGCTGAATATAACATCAATGTGCACCCCTTTTAATTAAAAGTGATCAATTCTGAATCAATTAATGTCAACACTGCCACTGCAGTTCAATCAGGAGTCACAGGGCCTTATTACTTTCTTTGCGTTATCCGATATTGTGGCAGTTTTGCACTCTCTGTTGATCTGTTAGTCAATTAGCTAGGGTGAACACACGCCAAAACCAGATAAGTGACGGTTGGGGTGTTACAGACTGTACACCACAGCGTCATCACCAAACAGTTCCAGGTTGCTGCTGGTCCAGCCCGTCAGACCATTTATCTGTGTAGAGTATCATAATTGTGGCCCGCCCGCCTAGCCGCGCGGTCTAACACGCTGCTTCCCGAGCGGGAAGGCGTGCCGGTCCCCGGCACGAATCCGCCAGGCGGATTAGTGTCCCGGGGACCATTTTCCATCTACCTCAGCGAATGCGGGCTGATTCCCCTTATCCTGCCTCAGTTACACTGTGTCGGCGACTGCTGCGTGAACACCGTTTCCATGTACACGTACACCGCAAACATTTGAGGTTACACTCGTCTGTTATGAGAAGTTCCTGAAGAGGGTTCCACTGGGAGTCGAACCGCACAATAACCCTAGGTTCGGTGTGGGGCGGCGGTGGGGTGAGTGGACTGCTGTGGCCTGTTGTGGGGCTGTGAACCACTGAGGGCTACGGCGGGGCGAAGCCTCCCCGTCGTTTCTCGGTCCCCGGTTTAATACATACATCATAATGGTTCTGTCACACTTGTCTGCGGCACTCCTGATGATATCCTTGTCTGTAATGAACACTCGCAGTAGAGGACAACACACTGGGTTCTATTACTTGAGAAGTCTTTAACCCACTCACACATCTCGAAACCTAATCTCTGTGCTCGTATCATCGTGAACAATCTACAGTGGGCACCATATTAAACACTTACCGGAAATGTAGCAATATGCAGCGTACCTGTTGCCCTTCATCCATGGTTTCCAGATTGTCATTTGAGAAAAGGGTAACCTGAGTTTCGCAACACTGATTCTTTCCAAAACCGTGCTGATCTGTGGACAGAAATCTACACTGAAGCGCCGAACAATTTTGTATAGGCATGCGTATTCATATACAGGGAGAATACGGCGCTATGGTCGGGAACGCCTGTATAAGACAACAAGTGCCTGGTCCAGTTGTTAGATCTGTTACTGCTGCTACAGTGGTAGGTTATCATCATTTAAGTGAATTTGAACGTGGTGTTATAGTCGCCGCACGAACGATGGGACACAGGGTCTCCGAGATAGTGATGACCGTACGACCATTTCACGAGTGTAGCGTGAATATCGGGAATCCGGTGAAACATCAAATCTCCGACATCGTTGTGGCCGGAAAGAGATCCTGCAAGAACGGGATCAACGACGACTGAAGAGAATCATTCAACGTGACGTATGTGCAACCCTTCCGCAACGTGCTGCAGATTTCAATGCTGGGCCATCAACAAGTGTCAGCGTGTGAACCATTCAATGAAACATCATCTGTATGGAATTTTGGAGCTGAATGCCCTGTCGTGTATCCTTTATGCCTCGCCTGGGCCGCTCAGCACCGACCTTGACTGTTGATGACTGGATACATGTTGCCTGATCGGAGGAGTCTCGTTTCAAATTGTATCGAGCGGATGGACGCGTACGGGTATGGAGACAACCTCCTGAATCCATGGTCTCTGTATGTCAGCAAGGGACTGTTCAAGCTGGTGTAGTCCCTGTAATTGTGTGGGATGTGTGCAGTTCGAGTGGTATGGGACCCCTGATACGCCTAGACACCGCTCTGTGAGGTAACACGTACGTAACCATCCTGTCTGATCGCCTACATCCATTAATGTCCAGTGTGCATTCCGACGGACTTGGGCAGTTGCAGCAGGGCAGTACGACACCCTAGACGTCCAGACTTTCTACAGAGTGGCTCCAGGAAAACTCTTCTGAGTTTAAACAATTCCGCTGGCCACCAAACTCCCCTGACATGGGATATTGAGCGTATCTGGGCTGCCTTGCAACGTGCTGTTCAGAAGAGATCTCCTCCCACTTGTACTCTTACAGATTTATGGACAGCCCTGCAGCATTCATGGTGTCAGTTCCCTCCAGCACTACTCCAGATACTAGTCGGGTCCATGCCACGTCGTGTTGCGGCTCCCTTGCGTGCTTGCGGTTGCCCTAAACGGTATTATGTAGGTCTACCAATTTCTTTGGCTCTTCAGTGAAGTTCCACACACTCTCAACTGACAGCAAACTAATACATTCACTTTCCACATACTGTGAATTCCGGAAGGCTGAAGTCTCAGTGTGTGTATTTGGAACACAAGAACTCTATTCCTGAAGTTCTTATGGAAGCCATCATGTGGATTTATAGGAACCTTAATTCGCCCGGACCTCCTCTGAAAGTGCCTTGAGATGTTTATATTTTCCCACCTCCGCATTGCAAATGTTTCGAGTGAAATGCCCAGTCGACGCGCTGTTGTTTTCACGTCAATTCTACCAACATTGAGAGCTGTTTAGTTCTCGGGGTTTTGTGAAATTCCTGGATTCATGTCTCGTCGCTGTGCAGCCTATGTAAAGGATTGCGGAAGACTCCCAAATAAATTCCAAAGCACAGTGCAGTTTCAATACCAATATATATTTCCAGGACTGTGGTGTCCGAGCCTGGTGAACTGTACCGGTTACATCATATATACCCAGAGTTGACATCAAACGACACCGAGTTCACAACAATCAACAAACGAGTGAGCCTACAATACATTTGCTCGCAACCCTAGCCGAAAAACGAGTGCCCCAAGGCACCTGCGTACCCTCTATTTATACTTTTGTTAACAATTACCTGCAATGAAAATTACAATTTTATGTATAATCACAATTAAAAGTTAAACCGAATATGAGATACACATTGCTAAAAATTTACAATCTCAGTGCTGAACAAGGTGAATCTATTTTCAACTTAGTTACGAGTTTATATAACATTTTCTGACTAATTATGTTACAGGTAACAATTACATGTCTAAATTTGTTTGTAACAAATCAACTAGTGCCTGAATTTTAGTGCTAACATATATCAGAGATTCAATTAACATGCTTTATTTATATGTTCTATTTAATTTGCTGTAGTAATTTTATAATGATAGGTTTACTGGCACATCCTGACCCTGTGCTACATTTCTTTCGATTAGTTACAGTATTAATTTCCCATTTATGTTTCTCACATAAGAACAATGTTAATCAGCAAAGCATCGTTTTCGAATTATACACTCCTGGAAATGGAAAAAAGAACACATTGACACCGGTGTGTCAGACCCACCATACTTGCTCCGGACACTGCGAGAGGGCTGTACAAGCAATGATCACACGCACGGCACAGCGGACACACCAGGAACCGCGGTGTTGGCCGTCGAATGGCGCTAGCTGCGCGGCATTTGTGCACCGCCGCCGTCAGTGTCAGCCAGTTTGCCGTGGCATACGGAGCTCCATCGCAGTCTTTAACACTGGTAGCATGCCGCGACAGCGTGGACGTGAACCGTATGTGCAGTTGACGGACTTTGAGCGAGGGCGTATAGTGGGCATGCGGGAGGCCGGGTGGACGTACCGCCGAATTGCTCAACACGTGGGGCGTGAGGTCTCCACAGTACATCGATGTTGTCGCCAGTGGTCGGCGGAAGGTGCACGTGCCCGTCGACCTGGGACCGGACCGCAGCGACGCACGGATGCACGCCAAGACCGTAGGATCCTACGCAGTGCCGTAGGGGATCGCACCGCCACTTCCCAGCAAATTAGGGACACTGTTGCTCCTGGGGTATCGGCGAGGACCATTCGCAACCGTCTCCATGAAGCTGGGCTACTGTCCCGCACACCGTTAGGCCGTCTTCCGCTCACGTCCCAACATCGTGCAGCCCGCCTCCAGTGGTGTCGCGACAGGCGTGAATGGAGGGACGAATGGAGACGTGTCGTCTTCAGCGATGAGAGTCGCTTCTGCCTTGGTGCCAATGATGGTCGTATGCGTGTTTGGCGCCGTGCAGGTGAGCGCCACAATCAGGACTGCATACGACCGAGGCACACAGGGCCAACACCCGGCATCATGGTGTGGGGAGCGATCTCCTACACTGGCCGTACACCACTGGTGATCGTCGAGGGGGCACTGAATAGTGCACGGTACATCCAAACCGTCATCGAACCCATCGTTCTACCATTCCTAGACCGGCAAGGGAACTTGCTGTTCCAACAGGACAATGCACGTCCGCATGTATCCCGTGCCACCCAACGTGCTCTAGAAGGTGTAAGTCAACTACCCTGGCCAGCAAGATCTCCGGATCTGTCCCCCATTGAGCATGTTTGGGACTGGATGAAGCGTCGTCTCACGCGGTCTGCACGTCCAGCACGAACGCTGGTCCAACTGAGGCGCCAGGTGGAAATGGCATGGCAAGCCGTTCCACAGGACTACATCCAGCATCTCTACGATCGTCTCCATGGGAGAATAGCAGCCTGCATTGCTGCGAAAGGTGGATATACACTGTGCTAGTGCCGACATTGTGCATGCTCTGTTGCCTGTGTCTATGTGCCTGTGGTTCTGTCAGTGTGATCATGTGATGTATCTGACCCCAGGAATGTGTCAATAAAGTTTCCCCTTCCTGGGACAATGAATTCACGGTGTTCTTATTTCAATTTCCAGGAGTGTATGTATACTGAAATAGTGGTTATTTTTGTATGTAATTTGGAAACAGGTCACTTTACAATTGGACAATTAAGACTGGTGTTTATCTTTAATGCTCTCCGAGGGGTTCTAATAGGTAGCAACGAGATACAGTAATATTTCAGTCTACATGTGTTGACTCAGTATGCCAATAAGTCTTTCAATGATATTATCTGGATAAGAGTATCAAAACATGTTTCTCTGAAGTTAAATAGACTGGAACAGGGAGTTAGTGATGCTGTACTAAAATTTAATGATGGATACATGGGGAGAATAAGAGCTCTAGCCCTGTGTAACATCTTCCCAGGCTGTCATGCAATAGTGTGGTTGAAATTGTAAGTCAAGTCGAGACACCAGCCAGGAGGAAGACGCTTTTGGAGGAGGAGGGTGGCAGAGAATATGACGCTGAATATGCTGCTGGCTGCTTCTGAGCGTTAATTGAAATATATGATCGAGTTTTTATCATATTGAATTTTAGACACGATTTTCTGAAAATTACTTATTTATACTTTATGTACCTATAAATAAAAAATTACCGGGGATAGCTCCATGAAACTGTGTGATATTGTTAGTATAACATACTGTCCCGACTGAGGCACAATCATGGGTTTGAATCTAAGGGCTTATATGTACAAATATTCACAATGAAAATGGCATGTTTAAAAAAAAGATTACTCTCGTTCTTTTGCATCTTGTGTCTTTATTCTGCTTCAGTAGACATAAATAATGTGGATAAATTACCTGTAAAATTTTAGATTGTTATCTTCTTCCGTTCCAAAGATGAAGGTACATAAACTTGGCTCATTTAACATTGACCGCATAGGTCCATAGGGCCTGCAAAGTCATCGTACGATTTCTGCCATCACACAGTCACGTGAATTTACGTAAACTATGGTAAAACACTGTTTACTTGCTTAAATAATTATTCCCCCTTATCTGATTAGCAACTATTTCTGAAGTGCATTTACGTTCAGGAAAATATTCAGATTTCTCTTCGCAAAACCACAATCTTCTCCCTATCTCTGGTTCGTCCTTTCTTCTCTACAACGCTAAGAATCACACTATCACTCATTTTCCTGGGAATGTAAAGAGAGGACTAAAGAAGTGTGACTAGTAAAATAAAACACAGTTTAAATGCATTTTCAGGTCAAAATGGCCACAGTGTGAGCGAATTATTTCGCGTAGCTTCTGCTTGTGCTACCACAGACTCCGATCATCAATATAACGATCTACTACCAGCCCCAAGGACTTAAATGGAGCGAACGAACAACACCGCTTCAATATCTCAATGGCACTCTCTTCTGGCGGGTTGTAAAAGCCTGAAAATTGAAGCTTCTACTCGCAGTCGTGTAAGTTGCGTCACTATTTCTAGTTGGGACTCGTCCACGCCGTACGCTTTGACTTTTTTAGGACTGCAGTGAGAGGAGCGCCAGCAGCGATTGCTTTAATAGCTGAGTGAGTAGCCGCTTGTTCAGTCGCTCAGTGGCCGCGAGTTTTCCGAACTGCACGGCGTAACTCAGTTTGTGGAACAGCGGGGGAGGGAGAGAGACGCAGGGGGAGTGTGTCTCTCTGCCCCGAGGCAGCAGCCGCCATTGTGTGCGCGCTCAATGGGACGCCGTAACAAAGGAGGGCTGCACAAAGGGGAACTGTGACCTCGCCCCCACTCTGTATCGTGTCACAATTTGCTGCTCGCCGCTTCTTCTTTACACTTCAAACTATGGCCGACGCGCTGGCAAATCATATCAATGCTGTTGTCCCGGTACAGTAGTAAAGATATGCCACCATAAGCCCGGTCTCATCTTAAATATGTAATGCGTCACTAACTTACGGCATCTTTCCAGAGAGACTGAAGGACGCCATTACTAAAGGTGACAAAGAGAGACGTCAATAACTGCCGGCGTGTTTCACTGCCGACATCATTTTCCAAAATTTCTGAGAAGTGATGTATTCTAGAATAGTATGTTACCTAAACCCCAATAATAACCTCAGCAGATTTCAATTTGCGTTTCAGAAGAGTTGCTCTACTTTGAATGCCCTTTATGTGTTCACTCGCCAGGTTTTACAAACTTCGATTGCACCATAAATCAGTCTAAATTCAATTAAATACCTAGGAATTTAACTTACGAACAACTTAATTTGGGAACAACACATTGAAAATGTTGTGGGAAACACAAACTAAAGACTGCCTTTTATTGGCAGAACGCTTGCAAAATGTAACAGATCCACTAAAGAGATTGCCTACACTACGCTTGTCCGCCCTCTTTTGGACTGCTGCTGCGCGGTGTGAGACCCTTACCAGATAGGATTATCGGAGTACATTGAGAAAGTTCAAAGGAAAGCAGGACTTTTGTATTGTCTCGAAATAGTGGAGCGAGTGTCACGGACATGATGCAGGATTTGGGACGGACATAGTTAAAACAGTGGCGTTTTTCGTTCCTCCTTAATCTTCTTACCCCGTCCAAGGCGCTGCAGTCATGGACAGTGCGGCTGGTCCCGGCGGAGGTTCAGTCCTCCCTCGGGCATGCGTGTGTGTGTTTGTCCTTAGGATAATTTACGTTAAGTAGTGTGTAAGCTTAGGGACTGGTGACCTTAGCAGTTAAGTCCCATAAGATTTCACACACATTTGAACATTTTTCGAATCTTCTTACGAAGTTTCAATCACCAACCTTCTCTGAATGCGAAAATATTTTCTTGACGACGACCTACAAAGGGAGAAACAATCATCATAATAAAACTAGGGAAACCAGTGCTGGCACGGAAAGATTTAGGTGTTCGTTTTATTCGCGCGCTGTTCGAGAGTGGAATAACAAAGAATTATTGTGAAGGTGGTTCGATGAACCCTCTGCCAGGCACTTAAGTGTAATTTGCAGAGCATCGATTGTCGATGTAGATGTAAATATAGCGCAGGTTGGTATTTTTTGCGTCTTATCTAAGGCCTTTGGATGTGTGAATCACAGTATACTTCTAGATAAATTGAATTTTTGTGGGATTGATGCTATAGCCCATCAATGGATGTCATATCTAACCAAAAGAATGCAGAATGTTGTACTTAGAATTATGTCCCAAGACTATGTTGGTTGAATTACTAGCTGGGGAGAAATCACGTACAAGGTTCCCCAAGGTCCACTGTTGTTCCTCATATACACTGATCAGCTATTCTGCATTTCACGGGTCCGACAGTTTGTTGGCAGGTTTGTGGAGGTATGTGGCACTAGATGTCTACGCACAGGTCATGTGATGATGATGAAACCCCCATGCTTCTTGACAGAGCTTAGGGGAACGATGCGGGAGACCCGCATCGCCGTACTAGGCATGGTCCTAATGGAGGTGGTTCGCCGTTACCTTCCTCCGACTGTAATGGGAATGAATGATGATGGTGAAGACGACACAACACCCAGTCATCTCGAGGCAGGTGAAAATCCCTGACCCCGCCGGGAATTGAACCCGGGACCCCATGCTCGGGAAGTACACATTACCAGTCATTGACACCGGTACAATAGCTTACGTCAGCGCCTCTAAGAAAATGTCCCCTAACATGACAAGTTGACTATAGGGACCATTTGTTCCTTGGCGAAATACACTTGTTTTGATGTTCTTTACCTTGTGTATTAGTTTGAACGCAAAAATATTCCCGTATTCTCCTTAGATAACTACTATTTCTACCGTCTGTCATTTAATTGAAGACGCTTGACTGCACGATCGGTGTATATTTTCCTTCCATTTGCGTTAGTTTGCTGTCTGCTTCAGCAACTGAACGAGTTATACTGCTCTGGATGCCTACACTTTGTTGTGAAGAAACGGGAGAGTCAAAGTCATTGTTGTGTTACGTTTTTAAATAACGTCATGTTTACAGAATGGTGGTGTAAGATTTCTGGTTTATTTCTAGTATTCAAGGCAAGTGATGTGACCATTATGTTTTCATTGGATACGTCATATTTCATATTTGTATGCTAAACATTTTTCAAACAGTAGTTTTCAATAGTCGATATATTACGCCAGAGAGATTGTGTGTACAAGCAGTGTGATCTTTGATTCTCAGTAGTATTGTCGATGCAGAAGGCATTGTTAAGAGAAGTTAGAGCTCGCAGATCACAGGGAGAAACATGCAGAAGATGATGAATTTTGGTATATGAGTTGGTAAAGATTAATTGGACAGGTGAAGACTGTGAGTTAAAGTTGTTACATTCCTTGAATTTGCGTATTTGTGACGCGTGTGAAAAACAGAAATTTTTTCCTTGTTGGATTGAATTGGTTAGTTCGTTGTGCAGACGAGACTAAGTAAAGTTAAAGATTTTATCACTGATTTATGATTTTCAGTAATTAATCGCATGGCATAGCGATATTCGATATAAAAGATAATTTTTGTGAAGATGATTGTTATAATTAGAAAATGAGTTTTCAATTTTTGCAATACAGCCTTTGAAAGGTTTGTTTCCATTTAATTATTTTGCAAGTTCAAATTCGAGCACCATCCTCTCACAATTTCATATTTTCTTACTGCATGTGTCGCCGCATTTCATTTTGCGGAACTCCAGTGGTTGAAGCATTAGCTGTTTAGAACAGTTGCACGTTCTTGCATTGCAGTGTGCGAGCTTTTCTTTCCTTTTAGCTTGCTTTCTGGTGCACTGCATTTTAGCGTTCATCGCTTTGAAGAAGTGCCGAGTTTTCGTTGCCACAGGCAACCATATGAAATTTGTTAGGGCCAGTTATATTACGGTCAGGATACAGTGACATCATTCAGTGTTACGCGTTGCTTTTCGAAATTCAGCGTAGGTAAGGATCAGTTCAGATTTCGTATCATATACAGACGATTTTATTTGACAATGCAATGTTAAAAGTGCAGTGTTACATTCGCGATTGCGTTATTCTGTGTTTGGAATTTTGTTTAGTCGGACTGCGTACGCAAATTCACAGGGCATGTTGTTTGTAGAAACATTTTCGTGACTGATTCTTTCAAAATTTGATTAATAATTCTATCCAGAATTTTTATTCCGTTTGGAACTGCAATTCACGTATTGTAACGTCACACGCTGTAGCACTCTTCACTGCTGTGCAATACGTACTTTCACGGGATAGTCTTATTTAGTTTAAAGTTTTGGTTTTTCTGATTATCTTGGCAAAGTTAATTTAAAAAAATACAGTTTAAGTCTGAGCGACTACAGGAAAAAATCCAGGGTTATATTTAAAAAAGAAGTTCTACTTATCATATATTCGTAACAACCAAACTTACGAGAATAGCAACCATGTTGATTAATGTCACCCCTGCAGCTAAACAACATTTGCATTTGCGATGTAAAATCGCGAATGAGGTGTGCGTTTTTGTTGATACTATATAGGAATATGGAAATAGCTATTTTGGACGCTATGATAATAGTAAAATAGCCACAGCTGTTTTTTGTGACCACTCTTTGTAATGACGCATTTCGAAAATATCATCATCAGATTCAGTTACGGGAACAGACACCACACGGTGTAGTGAGTCAATTTAACTGTGCCATATTGAATAGGAAAAACAACAGCGCGCAGCTCGGGGTCGTGCGGTAGCGTTCTCGCTTCCCACGCCCGGGTTCGATTCCCGGCGGAGTCAGGGATTTTCTCTGCCTCGTGATGGCTGGGTGTTGTGTGATGTCCTTAGGTTAGTTAGGTTTAAGTAGTTCTAAGTTCTAGGGGACTGATGACCATAGCTGTTAAGTCCCATAGTGCTCAGAGCCATTTTTTTTTAAACAACATTTATTTGATACTTTCTTATTTTGCGTCAGCACAAATATTTCCTCGGTGTAGTCAAGATAAACGGCATGCCCTGTATATTGTACAACAGAAACTTTTCCACGCACTTTATGGTAATTCGCGGAGTGTAAATGCAGATTTGGAGGTCTTCCGAGACAACGGTGCATATGTAGTTGGTCTACCCTGACGATGGCGCTCAACTTTCTGTTAACCAGCCTGCTCACAATTCAGCCAGCCCTAATGTTAACTCTGCACGGCGGTAAGGCCGGTATTACACTGTCATATTTCTTTGTCAAAGATGATGATATCTAATATTTATGTCAAAGAAATTTCATAGTGTTGTTGGAAACTTCGTCAAATGTCGCCTGCCGTCAAATAAATATGAACAAATCTAGGGCCTCGCTGTAGATTGTATCATAAAAGTCGTTCGTCTTCTGTTCACTGGAACGTGAAATGTCTCCGCTTCGAGCGCTGGCGTCGCTACAGCTTTTTGACATATCTGTAGTGTGTTTGTAAACACGTCTCCAAGGTTGTTTTCTTCGTTTGACTTTTTTTTTATATAATAAACTTGCATCGAGTAGGGTGGAGGTGAGCAAGGGGCACAGTGCATGTTATTAATTGTGTATTGATGGAAAGGTGGAATATGCTGCGGGAGACTTCATGTCCACAATCACAGCTACAGCCATCCGCCTCTACATTTGGAAACACCCACGTACCGTTTCAACAAGCCGGAGTACAGGACGTGGTCACACTCTAAAATAAAAAATTCTTTCTTAGCTCTTCATCCTAATTTGTCTATTTTTGAACTCCGGATGCCACAATCTAAAAAGCTCTTTATCTGTTTCGTACTTTTTACTAATTTTGTAGTTACTGGAACATTAATTCAATTAATTAAGTTATTCAAAATTAAAAATAGTTCTTATTGCCCTTATAGTGCACTAAGTATTTATTTACCTTCTCATATTCCTCCTTCAGTGCTCTGTAAATCCCTTCACACGTTTCGGGAATTATTTTGGTTAATTTACAATGTGATATTAGAGGGCTGTGTTGTTAATTAGAGTAGCTCTCTCATGTATCAAGAGATGGCAGTGTCACAGTTTGCCTGTCTTCTGCACCTATAACATTTCCCCATAACATTTCTCAAGAGGATGTTGTGTTTTGTAATATGAGCAGCCATTTAACTGAGCAAATACTGAAATCAGCGCTCATACATTCGTAAGTAATTTATATATTAAAACTTGACTTCCTGCGCGTGCAGCTCTCGTAACAAATTTTACTGAACGCTTATATTCAAAAATGGTTCTGAGCACTATGGGACTTAACATCTTCGGTCATCAGTCCCCTAGAACTTAGAACTACTTAAACCTAACTAACCTAAGGACATCACACACATCCATGCCCGAGGCAGGATTCGAACCTGCGACCGTAGTGTTCACGCGGTTCCAGACTGAAGCGCCTTGAACCGCACGGCCACACCGGGCGGCGAACGCTTATATTATCTCGACGTGATACCTATGGCTTTATCCGAGTATGTTTCCTTTTTCTCTGCCGCTTTTCTTCCAAATGCAATCGTGGTACTAGCAACTGCAGCGCATAGTAACTAGTCGTCGTCCATCTTGAAATTTGACGAAAAATACGAAGTCAGTGTAGTACCCCTTTTTAGCGCCACCTCAAAGACCTTTGTCAAAGAAATTTGACGAATATTTGATCGTATTTCTTTGTCAAAGAAATGTGATGGTGTAATGCCGGCCTAAGGTGCAGCGCTGGACACGCCTCGCCGTCGGCTTACAGCAGAGCATCCTCGCTGACGTCATCAGCAGCCCCTAGTTAGACCGGCGCGCTCAGTTCGCCGATAAGCGCGCAATTAGGACAGGTTAATCCGGCGCCATCGCGCTCGAATCTCGCGTGACCGCGGAAGCCCAACTTCCTGCACCCGCACAGCTACACTGGTTCTTCCTCCGCAGTATGTCCTAGCGATGCGCAGGGCCAGCAATTCGCAACGGCCGTCTGCAGCAGCGTGTACCAGAGAGACCAGGTCACCACGTAGTCTGCGGGGCAGAAGGCGCGAGAAACTACTGTAGTGGAATTTAGTACAAAGGAACAAATGTTTGTAGAAAAATTTTCAGTGTAGATTGGAATAGCTGTGCGTAGTGTACACTGGTGTCTGTTTCCCCCGTCCTGTGTCTAATTCACTATATAATAATACAAACTGTCAATAGATGTCCGTACGATCTTGTCCTGCACGGAAGGTGGCATTCTGGTCAGCGGACAACCACGCCAACGATGACGTGAGGGCGCCTGTCAAATGGGATGGTGTTTTCTGGGTAGTCGCACATCCACAATCTCTGTGTACACAGCCACAGACGGTGCAGTATGGCACAGAGACGACGCCTGCCAGGCTAACCGCATTAGAGGGCCACGGGAAGAATGGAAGCAGGACAGTCGCAAATTGATGCGGACTGATGACTTATTGTGAATCGTCCTGTTGTCTTTCTTGGACGTGGCCAAGTTTATAGAGATCAAACTGTGTCCCGAACACCACTGCGGGGCCGACAACGTGTAACATCGGAAAGAGTGGACCGTTATTTGGCACGACGGTACCGCCTTAGTACCGCGTAGCAGCCGGCATCTGACCTCGCAGCATCCGCTGGACGTGTTGTGGCGAGGCAGACGGTGTACAGAAGGTTTCGGCAGATTTGCCTTTATTGTTGGAGACCTGCTGTATGTATCCCTTTGAAGTACACTACTGGCCATTAAAATTGCTACACCAAGAAGAAACGCAGATGATAAACGAGTATTCATTGGACAAATGTATTATACTAGAACTGACATGTGATTACATTTTCACGCAGTTTGGGTTCATAGATCCTGAGAAATCAGTACCCAGAAAAACCATCTCTGGCCGTAATAACGGTCTTGATACGCCTGGGCATTGAGTCAAACAGAGCTTGGATGGCGTGTACAGTTACAGCTGCCCATGCAGCTTCAACAAGATACCACAGTTCATCAAGAGTAGTGACTGGCATATTGTGACGAGCTAGTTGCTCGGCCACCATTGACCAGACGTTTTCAATTGGTGAGAGATCTGGAGAATGTGATGGCAAGAACAGCAGTCGAACATTTTCTGTATCCAGATAAGTCCATACAGTACCTGCAACATGCGGTCGTGCATTATCCTGCTGAAATGTAGGGTTTCACAGGGATCGAATGAAAGGTAGAGCCACGGGTCGTAACACATCTGAAATGTAACGTCCACTGTTCAAAGCGCCGTCAATGCGACAAGAGGTGACAGAGACGTGTAAACAATGAAACGCCATACCATCACGCCGGGTGATATCCCAGTACGGCGATGACGAATACACGCTCCTGATTTGCGTTCACCGCGATGTCGCCAAACACGGATGCGACCATCATGATACTGTAAACAGAATTTGGATTCATCCGAAAAATTGATGTTTTGCCATTCGTGCACTCAGGTTCGTCGTTGAGTACACCGTCGCATGCGCTCCTGTCTGTGATGCAGCGTGAAGGGTAACTGCAGCCATGGTCTCCGAGCTAATAGTCCATGCTGCTGCAAACGTCGTCGAACTGTTCGTGCAGATGGTTGTTGTCTTGCAAACGCCCCCATCTGTTGACTCAGGGATCGAGACATGGCTGCACGCCGGCCGAAGTGGCCGTGCGGTTAAAGGCGCTGTAGCCTGGAACCGCAAGACCGCTACGGTCGCAGGTTCGAATCCTGCCTCGGGCATGGATGTTTGTGATGTCCTTAGGTTAGTTAGGTTTAACTAGTTCTAAGTTCTAGGGGACTAATGACCTCAGCAGTTGAGTCCCATAGTGCTCAGAGCCATTTTGAACCATTTGAACCATGGCTGCACGATCCGTTACAGCCATGCGGATAAGATGCCTGTCATCTCGACGAGCCCCCCCCCCCCCCCCCCCCCCCCACTGCTAACAGTCATTGGATGTCGACCAACGCGAGCAGCAATGTCGAGATACGATAAACCACAATCGCGATAGGCTACAATCCGACCTTTATCAAAGTCGGAAACGTGATGGCACGCTTTTCTCCTACTTACACGAGGCATCGCAAGAACGTTTCACCAGGCAACGCTGGTCAACTGCTGTTTGTGTATGAGAAATCGGTTGGAAACTTTCCTCATGTCAACATGTTGTAGGTGTCGCCAGCGGCGCTAACCTTGTGTGAATGCTCTGAAAAGCTAATCATTTGCATATCACAGCATCTTCTTCCTGTCGGTTAAATTTCGCGTCTGTAGCACGTCATCTTCGTGGTGTAGCAATTTTAATGGCCAGTAGTGCATCTTGTCAGAAGGAAACGTCTAGAGTGCAACCATCAGCTTGCCACCTAGACTGTCGAACAGTGGGCCAATGTCCTTACCACAGATGAGTCCCAATTTGGTCTGGAGAGCCATTCTCGACAGATTCGCGTCTGGAGGCAATGTGGGACCCGACTTCGTGGCCCATCCATTGCGGAAAGGGAAGGATATCCAGGATGATCACTAATGGTCTGGGTAGAGATTGTTTTGACCACTCGAACACCTCTTCATGAAATGGTACGGTTAAACAGATAAGGTTTAACTGCTGTCAAGTATCGTGACGAGATTCTGGGACCTCATGTGCGGTTTTTGCGATGAGCTGTGGGCCCAGACTTCGTATTGCTGGACGATAACGCTCGACTTCATAGAGCACATGTGGTTGATGTTTTCCCGGAAACGGCAAATATTGCACGCATGGTGAGGACTGCGCGCTCTCCCGATCTGAATCCCATAGAAGGTATCTGGGATGCGGTAGGGACACAGGCTGCATGACTTGAGCATCCACCCACCACTCTCCTAGACTCGCGAGCAGTTACGCAGGAAGAATGGGCGTTACTGCCTCAGCATGAGACTGATGACATCACTCGCAGCATATCCCGTCGTTGTCAGGCCTGTATTGCTGCCAGAGGTGGCCACACCCCGTACTGAGAGCGTTAACCACTTGTCGGGATGTGTTTGTTAATCCTTTAAGTTGGAAAAAACGAACGACATTTTTGTCTACCGTTATGCACGTTGCAGTTGTTTACGTTCTTTATTCTTTACACTGTTTCTACTTTACTGTCACTTGTCTATACTGTTTTGTGCCAAAATCAAATCAACCTTACAAAGTTTCGGTTTGTTGCGTTAATTTTGGAGAAGGCATGTATGGAATACTGAGATATGCGGTATACCGACAGATGCAGTCAAATGGTATCTGATGTCAGTAGTACAGGTGCTAGAGGGTGGAACTCGGTACAAAGGCAGTCGGCTCTGTGTGGGTCGCCTCAAAAGACGAAGCTGTACCACCCCTGTGTCCAGTGCTGTCATTCGTCGCTTCAAAATCTTTGTAATGTTACTCAGTAAATTCCTTGTAAAAATTGCGAGTGATCGGGAATGTGGACCAATGCTTCGCCATGTCTTCTTCCGCAGTGCAGACTTTGCATTTGTAGCCTTAAACTTGTTAGGTTTCTCGTTAGCGTTCACATTTTTAATTGATGTTTAAGCTTCAGTTGACGGTACACAACCAGTATGTCAAAGTCGTATTGTACATACCTACTCTATATTATCTACCGGAGGTTCGCATTTCATTACTATTGACTGTTGTTTTATTGCTGAGGAGGAAACTAGTATTTAACGTCCCGTCGTCAACCAGAACAGTAGAGACAGAACAGAAGCACGGATTAGGGTAGGACGGGGAAGGAAATCCTGTGTCCTGTCAAAGGAATCATCCTGGCATTTGTCTGAAGGGATTTAGGAAAATCACGGAAAACCGAAATCAGCATGACCGGACACGGGTTTGAACCGTCGACCTCCCGAGTGCGAGTCCAGTGTGCTAGCTAATGCGCCTCCCTGCTCACGACTCATGTAACGTCTACCACAATGTTAAAGAAATTTTGTTAATTTAGCAGGTCATCAGATTATGGGATAATCCCGAAATTCATCATGACAAGAAGCAATATAGAAATTCACAAATAACCAGCGAACATTTTTCAGTAGCCTTACAGCATTTTTAAAGTCTATTTCATAATTACTCTCATACTTCAACTGTAAATCGAAAACGTTCCTCCATCATAGGCTTTTGTCAATAGTAAAATTGGCGTTAAGCACCAGTGAGACAATGTCTCACAGGACACGTGGGGTGATACGACGTAACTAAAAAACAATTGTCCATTAAAATTTATGGCTGAAGGGCGTAAAAACTTTAGCAATGTTCGCGACACGGAACGTCTACGGGTTCTACAAAAGTACATAACAGCAGCCTACCAAATGTACTGGCGCATTTAAGGCGAGTTGGAACGCCCTATCCCGACAATGTTAAATTTAGTGACTTGGCTTCCCTTTATTTCAGGAACCACTGTAGACATTGACATGGAACTTTTACAGGACATTAAACTGTATGTTCTGAGTCTACTGAACTACAATAATTGCATTTCAGCCACTGCTTTCGGAAATACATTTTTTTATTTACATGGTTAAAATTTTGTGTACTTTTTGTACGTTACCCTAAATCATTTTAATTGTACATAACATTATGTTCTTCTCTTAGTTTATTAGACTCAGGATATGTATGTTATTACCCCCTGAAATTTTTAATACTCTATTCGAAGTGGTGTCTGAGATTCAGGGGAAAATGAAACAGAAAATGTCAATTTTCAGGAAGAGCTTCTAAAGTTTCAAAAGACAGTAACTCACTTAATATATGCTTCAATTTTTATTTTTAGTCACTCATATGCTCCATGCACCATACTACATATCGACTTCTTGATCTTTTTCCAAGCTTTTTCTTCTTTTCTTCTTTCTGGACTCCTTAGTGGCCAACTGTGCTGCATACTTTGCTTTATCAATGCGAACCTTGTCCATCCATTCAAGTTCTGTGACGCAGTTTGCTCCAGTATTAATTCCGAGGCCGGCCGGTGTGGCCGTGCGGTTCTAGGCGCTTCAGTCTGGAACCGCGTGACCGCTACGGTCGCAGGTTCGAATCCTGCCTCGGGCATGGATGTGTGTGATGTCCTTAGGTTAGTTAGGTTTAAGTAGTTCTAAGTCCTAGGGGACTGATGACCACAGATGTTAAGTCCCATAGTGCTCAGAGCCATTAATTCCCACTTGCTACAGCAGTTTCACCCTACCAATGTTGCTATCATTAATAGCGATGACAGCAGCACTGACCCCCCCCCCCCCCCCCACACACACACACACTGTAGTGTCTTCATTCCAACGAAAACACATTTTTTCGTAAGCGAGTTCATATAAGATTACTGAACGACTCACTGGGATTTTGCATCTGACCATACAGACACTTCTTCAGTAATTCAGGATTTGCCACGTCTCTGTAAATAGGCTTTATGATATCCATGACTGCTGTTGGGATGAAATGTTTATGGCTGTATGAACTGTTTTGAGTACTAGGCATTCCGGTAAATGCATAATGAATCAGGACCAGGAGGGCAAATGTGGTTTCTCATCAGTTTACAGTCTGTGGAAGAAGGTGCCCCATACTGCCTGCTTCATTTTTAACGAATCCTCAGTATTATTTCTAATGGTCATCCCATAATACTGCTGTAGTTCATCAATCAATTTGTCTGTCAGCCTGCCTCTTATGGTTTTACTGTCAGAAAGTTTCTTGTCTCTCAGACTTTGTTTCAACTTCCTCAACCTAGAGCCCATCCTCTTCCGGACACAGCAATCCACAGCCTTCTGTATAAAAAATTACCGATTTTATTACATCTTGAAGTAATGCACATAAAAATTTCAACATTTTCAAATGGGGTGGATTATATTTAAGAAGTAAAATAAAGTACTTCCCATGTGAGTTTGTAAGGGATGTGTGTGTGTGTATATATATATATATATATATATATATATATATATATATATATATATATATATACCATTTTATTCAGAAAATTACAAATTTTATAATGAGATAAAAAGATGAAAACGTGAAAAAAAATTCTGTTCTAACACCCCTTAAGGATCACTCACAATTAAGAAAATGTGAAAACGGTGACAGTTCGCTATGCCAGTGCAGAGGACTGGTAACTGGAGATATTGTACTATAAGCCCATAGTGCCATTCATCCCGAGTGTGATACTATGAAATCGTGCGATTTCCTGTGATGGAAAAATATGAAAATTAATGAACCTTTGACAAGAAACCACTGGTAGTATATCCACCTGACTGTTATGGTAAACAAACGGCAAGTGCCACAAAAAGTGAAGGTGATTATATTTACTGAGGATTTTTTATTTTTATTTATTTATTTATTTATTTATTGCGAAGACGCCTTCACAAAAGCATGAAATAAGTAAATGCATTCCTATAATATTTTATTTCACCAAACAAGCCTATTTCTTGACTGAAGTTAAATAACGCAGCAGTTGGATTGTGACTGGCCAAGCGAACTGTATACCTCTCCTCTAGGCTGCTAGTCATGTGGCCACCCGGAAACCATCGATTCCACATTTCGTGGCAGTCATGAGATTCTGATCAATGTGGGCAACATTATCGTGGAACGATAAACTAGTGTTGATGGGTCACTGTCCTCCTGCTGTCGAGTAGTGACACTTTTTGGTAGACACTTGTGATTTCTATATGTGGCATCACGACCAGCCAACAGTCAAATACAATTTATGTACCAGAAAGCTGCTGCATCATCTTTAATTAGCTGTGCTGGCGTGAGCTGTCGCCAGCACTTCAGTCAGCAAAGAGACTGCAAGGAGATCGATAGTAAGCTCTGGAGCAAGCGAGCCTATCTGGAGAGAGGCCAGAGGCAAACCCGCAAGAAACGCGCCGCCAACGCCCTCTCGACCGCCGTTATTTAGGTCGCCGTCACGGACTGGAGGCCCACTCCGTCATCCAGTGGGTCAGTCTCAGTCACAGTCATCAGAGTCCAGTGACTTGCAGTCGCAGAGCGCAATCAGTCTCAGTCTGATCACAACACCTGGACTAAAGTAACCTCCTGTTTAAGTTCATAAAGAACCCTGCCATTATACACCACTGGCCATTAAAATTGCTACACCAAGAAGATGACGTGCTACACCTAAAATGTGCTGACATGAGGAAATTTTCCAACCGATTTCTCATACAGAAACAGCAGTTGACCAGCACTGCCTGGTGAAACGTTATTGTGATGCCTCGTGTAAGGAGGAGAAATGCGTACCATCACGTTTCCGACTTTGATAAAGGTCGGATTGTAGCCTATCACGATTGCGGTTTATCGTATCGCGACATTGCTGCTCGCGTTGGTCGACGTCCAATGACTGTTAGCAGAATATGGAATCTGTGGGTTCAGGAGGGTAATACGGAACGCCGTGCTGGATCCCAACGGCCTCTTATCACCAGCAGTCGAGATGACAGGCATCTTATCCGCATGGCTGTGACGGATCGTGCAGCCACGTCTCGGTCCCCGAGTCAACAGATGAGGACGTTTGCAAGACAACAACCATCTGCACGAACAGTTCGACGACGTTTGCAGCAGCATGGACTATCAGCTCGGAGACCATGGCTGCAGTTACCCTTGACGCTGCATCACAGACAGGAGCGCCTGCGATGGTGTACTCAACGACGAACCTGGGTGCACGAATGGCAAAACGTCATTGCTTCGAATGAATCCAGTTTCTGTTTACAGCATCATTATGGTCGCATCCGTGTTTGGCGACATAGCGGTGAACGCACATTAGAAGCGTGTATTAGTCACCGCCATACTGGCGTAGCACCCGGCGTGATGGTATGTGGTGCCATTGACTACACGTCTCGGTCACCTCTTGTTCTCATTGACGGCACTTTGAACAGTGGACGTTACATTTCAGATGTGTTACGACCCGTGGCTCTACCTTTCATTCGATCCCTGCGAAACCCTCCATTTCAGCAGGATAATGCACGACCGCATGTTGCAGGTCCTGTACGTGCCTTTCTGGAACAGAAAATGTTCGACTGCTGTCCTGGCCAGCACATTCTCCAGATCTCTCACCAATTGAAAACGTCTGGTCAATGGTGGCTTAGCAACTGGCTCGTTACAATACGCCATCCACTACCATTAATGAACTGTGGTATCTGTTGAAGCTGCATGGGCAGCTGTACCTGTACACACCATCCAAGCTCTGTTTGACTCAATGCCCAGGCATATCAAGGCCATTATTACGGCCAGAGGTGGTTGTTCTGGGTACTGATTACTCAGGATCTATGCACCCAAATTGCGTGAAAATGTAATCACATGTCAGTTCTAATACAATATATTTGTCCAGTGAATACCCATTTATCACCTGCATTTCTTCTTGGTGTAGCAGTTTTAATGGCCAGTTGTGTAGTTATGCAGTTTGTGTTACAGAAGAGTATACTGGGCACCAGTAACATCCTCTCCTTGCTTCCCACGGTACAAGCCTACAATGACAACGAATGTAGATGGCTTTACTGCTGCTTTGTGCAATTGCACTGAAATGCTAATCCTTTGTTTACCGAGAAGTATAGCACCCTGCGTGCCGATTTGGGATTTCTCGGATGTCTCCTTTACGGCGTACCAATTCTAGTGACTATTTTTGTAAGTAAATAATTGCTGTTCCGTACGAAAGGTTTTTGGCGGCCGCTAATTCGCTGTCAGCTAAGATGAGTCGATGGGAATTGCCAGCGAGCCCTCGGCACATATCTGTCTGCGACCTGGCGCTCCTCGGCAGCTACCAGGAGCTCTCGGCCGGCTCTCGTGGGGATTGGCCTCCTTCAAGATGAGAGGTGGCGAGATAAAGTAGGAGCGGCGGAGAGAGTGAGGGGGAGGGGGAGGGGGAGAGAGGCCGGGGCAAGAATAGGCGGCCTCTGAGAGGGCGGCAACCCCGGCTGGAGCTGGAGGGTGCCTCCTCTGTCTGCCACACAATAACCCGCCAGCCCCGCCACTGTGCGCTGACACCTGCCGGGTCGCGCACTCAACCAGTGGGTTCCCCTTGTGGTTCCCACTCCGACTGAGGCTTCACTGTGTCCATCGTCAAAGAAACTACCCAAACGACTCACGGGAATTCCGACAGATGAACACCTCATCATTTTCGAAGCAAAGACGCAACGAGACATCGCTTATGTAGGGCAGCTTAAGCGCTAGGTGGTTGAGGCTACGCTAACCAGGAAGTACAGGAAACGTGTGCAAAAAGACGACACACACACACACACGCGCGCGCACAACGAGAGTCAGTTAGTTTCGCGTGCGCCCACACACACATCCCAAACGACTCCCACCACCCACAAGCAAAGCTGGCCGACACCGGTGTCCCGTTAATCGCCTTCATTGAAATATGCGGCCAGAAAATGTCGACGACAGGTCTATTAACACCCCCACCACCACCTGCCAGAACTCGGCTGCTTGTGCGACTGGGGGAGGAGCCGAGGGCCGTTACTTGGCGTCCTAATGGAGAGATTTGAGAATGTCTCAATCATATTTTAGCCATTTGTACAAACTGCTTTATTTTAAATTACTATTATGATTTCAGCCTTCAGCCATTATCGTGTACGACATTGAAAAAAATGTTTGTACAAACGCATAGAAAGTGAGAAGGACCAAAGTTTAACATCATTTATGTACGACACATACATCCACATCATAATAAAATTCCAGAGATGATTGTGTTCTGTCACAGTTGTTCTACACTGAACTAATGTATGTCCGCTTCTCATTTAAAACAGTATATGATACTGGGTACTTTTTCGAAAACCTTATATTTTCGTACTATAAGCATATTGCTTACACCTTGTATTCACAGGTAACACTTTTTCCGAAGACTTCCAAACATGCACGAATGTTCACGAACTTCCAGCTTGCTGAAGTAGCTTGGGTCAGCAACTTCTGTTAATCAATTGAACGAAAAACCAGTCCAGTTGTAACTTTTTACTTTTTATTCATTCAATGACTAGTTTCGGGCCGAGACCCATTTTCAAATCATCAAAAGATAGCTGAAAATAGCATTTCCGAAGATGTCAAAAATGTGCAATGAAAATTTAGAGTGCACGCAGGTATCTCTCCCAACGCCTTCAGTAATTCCGACATAATCTCGTCTACTCCTGAGCCCTGGTTTCGATTTAGGTCTTTCAGTGCTCTGTCATATTATTCTCGCAGCATCGTATTTCTCTTCTCATATTCATCTACGTCCTCTTCTATTTACATAATACAGTCCTCAAGTACATCCCCCTTATCTCCTTCCACCTTTCGGCTTTCCCTTCCTTGTTTGGTACTTGTTTTCCGTCTGACCTCTTGAAATTCATACAGCTGCTTCTCTTTTCTCCAAAAGCCTGTTTAATTTTCTTGTAGGCGGTATTTATCTTTCCTCTAGTGATACATGTCTACATCTACATCCACACAGATATTATTCAAGGCACCGAACAGTGTGTGGCGGAGGGTACTCTGTACCACTACTTGTCATTTCCCCTACTGTTCCACTCGCAAATAGAGCGAGGGAAAAACGACTATCTGTACGCCTCCGTATGAGCCCTAATTTCTAGTATTTTACCTTCGTGGTCCCTACGTGCAATGTATGTTGGCGGCAGTAGGATCGTTCTACAGTTAGCTTCAAATGCCGGTTCTCTAAATTTCCTCAGTAGTGTTTCTCGAAAAGAACGTCGCATTCCCTCCAGGTATTCCCATTACAGTTCCCGAGGCATCTCCGTTACACTTTTGTATTGTTCGAACCTACCGGTAATAATTTTACCAGCACACCTCTACCTGCTGCGTTGTCTTCCTTCAATCCGACCTGGTACGGATCCCAAACACTTGAACAGTACTCAAAAATACGTCGCACCAGCAACGTATATGTTGTCTCCTTTACAGATGAACTACTCTTTCCTAAAATTCTCCCAATAAACCGATGTCGACCAGTCACCTTCTCTACAACAGTTTTCACATACTTATTCTACCTCATATCGCGTTGCAGCATTTCGGCCAGATTTTTAAACGACTTGACTGTGTCAAACAGGACATTTGTTACGGTGTATAGGAACAGGTTTGATCTTCCTAGTCATCCGCATTAACGTACGCGTACATTTTTCCACATCAGGCCATTATCCCACCAACTGGGAATTTTGTCGAAGTTGTATCTTCTTACAGTCACTCAACTACGACACCTTACCATACACCACGGCGCCGTCAGCAAACAATCGCAGATTGTTGTCTACCCTGTTGTCAAATCATTTATTATATAGAGAACAACTGCTGTCCTATCACACTTCCCTGGGACACTTCTGACGATACCCTTGTCTCTGATGAACACTCGCCGTCGAAGACAGCGTACTGGGTTCTATTATTTAAGAAGTCTTCGAGACACTCACATACCTGTAAACGTATTCCACATGCTCGTATCTTCGCTAACAGCCTGCAATGGGGCCCCGTGTCAAACGCTTTCCGGAAATCTACAAATGTGGAATGTGCTTGTTGCCCTTCATCCATTGTTCGCAGAATATAATGTGAAAAAAGGGCAACCTCAGTTTCGTACTACAGATGCTTTCTAAAACCATGCCGATTAGTGGACATAAGATTCTCAGTCTCAAAAAACTTTATTATATTTGAACTGACCATATGTTCAAGTACTCTGCAGCAAACCAAAGTTAGGGGTATTTGTAATTTTGCGGATCCGTTCTTTTACCTTTCTTATATAATGGAGTGGCCACCACTTTTTCCAATCAAATTGGTTCAAATGGCTCTGAGCACTATGGGACCTAACATCTGACGTCATCAGTCCCCTAGAACTTAGAACTACTTAAACCTAACGAACCTAACGACATCACACACATCCATGCCCGAGGCAGAATTCGAACCTGCGACCGTAGCAGTCGCGCGGTTCCGGACTGAAGCGCCTAGAACCGCTCGGTGGTTTTTTCCAGTCGCTTGGTACTTTGTGCTGGGCGAGAGTTTCGCGATAAATGCAGTGCTGCAGAGCACTCTGTTTAAAATCAAACTGGAATTCTATTCGGACCTGGTGATTTATTTGCTTTCAAATCTTTCAGCTGTTTTTGTACGCCAGGGATGCTTATTACTGTGTCGTACATTCGGGAATCTGCCCGCTGGTATGCTTGTATGATTCTCTTGTGTGAACGATTTCTTCTACGTGAAATTTAAAACTTCGGCTTTCGTTTTGCTAACTGCCTTATGCTTCTAAATCTTTAAATTTGTCCTCTAGCCATCCTTCTCAGCCATTTTGCACTTCACATTAATCTCATTTTTAGACGTTTTTATTCCCTTTCGCCTGCTTCATTTGCTGCATTTTTGTGTTTCTTCCTTTCATCAGTTAAATTCAGTACTTTCTTCGTTAACTAAGGATTTCTAATAGGCCTTGTCTTTTTACGTACTTGATCCTCTGCTGCCTTCACTTTTTTATCTCTCAAAGCTACGGATTCGTCTTCTACTCTATTCATTTCTCCTGATTCAGCCAATCGTTGCCTAAAGCTCCCTCTGGTTCAACAAAATCTGGCTCTTTCAACTTCTCTAGGTCCCATTTTCTTAATTTCCTACCTTTTCTTTAATTTGTTCAGTTTTAATCTACAGTTCGTAACCAATAAATTGTGGTCGGAGTGCACATATGCCCCAGGAAATGTCTTACAATCTAATATCTGGTCCCGAAATCTCTGGCTTACAGCATACAGTATAACCAATCTCAAACCTTCCAGGTCTCTTCCACGTATACAACCTTCTTTCATGATCTTCAAACTAAGCGTTGTCGGTGACTAAATTATGTTCTGTGCCAATCTCTATCAGGCGGCTTCGTCTTTCATTCCTTTCCCGTAGGCCCTATTCACCTACTATTTCTGCTTCCCTTACTTTTATCGAATTTCAGTTTCTCCTTAGACGTACGCTGGAGACGTATATCCGACTTTAGTCAGTTTTTATGTCTGCTACTTCCTCTTGAAACCTTGGACGACAGTAATATCACTGATCCACTGTCATCCAGGCTTTCAAGAGATGAACGCATACATAAAACCGACTAAAGTCTCCAAGCGTACGTCTAAGGAGAAACTAATAACTCTACAAAAAGACAGGACATGGTAGCAACGATATTACATGTAAGAGCACCTGATGAAGGCAGAGTGCCAAAATGCGTTCATCGTGAGTGATTTATGAAACGAAAAAGAGCAGTGTAGCTGTCTATTCCTAATAATCATGTCATTGGAAGATATATTTTGCACTGCGGGCCCCAAAGAACAAAACTGTTGCAATTTTATTCGTTCATTTATTCAAACGTATCTTACGTAAGTCATTGGCCATTGGCTGAAGCAGAAGTCTTGTGGGAAAAGTGCGCCTTCTCCACTCTGTTTACCCCGCCTGTGACAGATTAGCCACCAGCAAGAGTAAAGGAGCGTGACTTCACGCAACCGTCCCTACACCGCCGCCTGTAGCCACACGGGTAAATGCTACGCCATTTAACTCTCGTTGGACTGTCTTTCTTCGCGCACTATGTTATTTTCTGACTTCCCTGTTCAATTTGACACTCTTTATATATTTAAAGTGTGTTAGATCTGAAGATGGCCAGCACAAATGCCGAAAGCGGTCATTTTTAAGGCAATGAGTATTGCGATCTTACTGTTTTATTAATAGATAATTGTGGTTAGCGTTTCGCATGATCGATATTTTCAGAATCTATAACTGTGTATTGGAACTCTTCCATCTGATCCGTGTTTCGATGGAAAAACAACAATATGGGATATATGAGTCCACCTTGATGCAAAACACATTGTTATTTGTTTAATTATTTATTTACCAAATTAGTTTCGGCGACAAATATCGCCATCATCAGTCGGTTCTTTAAATCTAAAACACGCAGAAAATAGCGTAGTTACACTGTGTTTGTATAACCTGAATGGTCACGTGGACAGACCGGTGTAATTGTATATAATTGTATGTAAATGTAACGTCGCGAAAACGACAGTAAGCACAAAAATACGCACTGTTTTTTTTTTTTTTTTTTTTTTTTTTTTTTTTTTTTTTTTAGATCTTATGTAAGCGTAGCTTCAGAACCATTTGTACTTAAATTAATGTAAATGAATTGAATCTTGTGATTTCTCATTTTAATAATTCTAATAGATATAAGATACATGAAATGTTTTATTATTACAGCCAACGACCAGTACGAGCTTAACGGATCGTAACATGAAGGCGCAACGGCCGAATACGGTTAGTATTCTGCCATTTATTCATTTGCAACTTGCTACAGCGTCACTGAGATTAACTGCCTATCATTAGGAAGCGTTTTGCAGACTTGAATGCAAGCGCGGAACCTAAAATGATCTGGCCACAGCCTCGAAGCTACTACGATTCCATTTCGCCCGTAAATAGCTGATACCGGCCCAGCAAAACTGATGGTGTTATTGTAAGATGTAATCGTCTCTAAATTTTGCAGCATTTTTCTAGAAATCAGTTTGGTTAGTAACAAAAATGCATCCACCGTCAACACTGGCTATCTGATTAATTTCAGTTTCTACTTCAAGCCAAATTATTATTACAGATTTTAGTAATTTGTGAGTGTGAGCGGACGCGTCGAACCAAATCTCCTGGAATGGTCCGCAGCCAATATAATTCATCACTGTAATCGATGAGATCTGTTATATAGATCTGTGGCATCATTTAATTTACAGGGCTCAGATTTTTAACTGACTGTAGACATCTGGTGATAGTTAAGGCCACGATCTCGTTGCTATAGGCACAGCGTTTCCGCTGGACGAGGACTTCGGGGAGCAGCGTAGTGGGCAGCCGGTTTCCAGGAATACTGGGCGCAAATTTCTGTCGCAGTCTTCATACATTCACCAGCGCCGGACGTGATCCATAATGAAGCACTACGTTAACATCGTGTAAGCGGACATTTGCAACTACGCCACTGCTTTGTTTGACCAACGATTTGTTCTCTCTGTCAGACGTGCTTTGCGCTCTGGACCAACATGGATCGGTAGAGTCACGAGAATAATTGTTTGGCGCCTACTTCTTACAGCTTTATTCCCTTACGCAGGCAGCATTTCCAGCAGGAAATAAGGTGTGGATTGTGTTTTTCAGCGACGGAGTAAGATCAGGGTCCTTTTATCGTTTTTCAAGGCTGATCTTGGTTTGTGTAAGGCGGGTGTCAATCGTATTCCTTGCAGTAGTGGCGTGTCATACATTGCGCAGACATCAGAGCAGTGTACGGAGCTCGAGCATCACGCACACACACAACAGCAGAGCAAATCTGACATTGGCGAGTACTGCCTTGGTCCGGGCATCCTATGAAAGAGAATTTTCAGATATTGACATTAAGAAACCAATTGAAATGAAATTGTTATGTAACATTGTAAACAGTGTAGTAGTAGTATCTGTTTCGATAGCTTAAATAAACTTACATTCGATAATCTAACCACGCAGGCTCATAAAAGCCATACAATTTGTGTAAAAATTTCTTAGATCGTCGCTGAGCAGCGACCACCTGATATTTCAAAGAACATCGTACGCGCCACGGCGCAGAATACGAATTGTTCATAAATTGTATCGATAGAGATATTTTATGTTTCTTATTTTTTGACAGCTGAAGAATTGTAATCCTCTTCTGTTAACACAGTCGTGATATTTTTTAAAGACGGCGGACGCGTATATAGCGTGGTCCGCAATCACTAATTGGTTATTATAAAATATTACTATTGTGAAGTGCTATGTAAGAATTTATGTGTGCAGCTAAGATGAAATGTCGAAAATGTTACAGGACTTTATTTAAAGGAACAGCCAGCAAGATATGAAATTGAAATGTACGGAGCCTATTGTTACCAATACTGACTAAGGTAATTAAATTGGTTATTGTGCTCTCAAATGCTGTAGTGCCTGCTTATTACTTAAAGTATTTCTATTCTATCCATCTCCTATTAACAGCAACGGAAATAATGGTGTTTTTATAGCGTTCATACAGCTACCAGGGACCGACTGCATGTCGGCGAACGTCGTAGTTAAGGCAGAAGGCGCATTGCTATTTACCTTGTTTGTGATTTAAATACACCTTCTTTTAATGTGTGGTGTAGTATAGCAAAGAAAATTTCCAGCTCCGTCTGGTCCCTTAGGTTTTTCTGTTCGTAGTTGCTATGTCTCATATCCGGTCGTGATCGAACATGATTACGACACAAATAAATTAAGTGGCAATGCTCACTCTGTTCTTAATCTTGAGAACGCTACGCCTTCTGCAAACGATTTGAGGTGAAATATAAATTATAACTTACAGTACTGTAATATTGATGCATTAATTTGTTCTGATAGCGGTGCCGATATTCAACAATAAAAGCGGGTTAAAAGCTGTGAGCTACCTGGGGAAGTTAACCTTGAATTCCTGAGCAACTGATTCACCAGGGATCCAGTCTAGCTTACCAAATTCCCAACCAGACTAACATTAATTATAATCTTTTAATAGCCATATGACAACCGGTGATTGTGTATATATATATATATATATATATATATATATATATATATATATATATATATATATATATATATATATATATATAAGAGAATTTAGATAAAAAGAAATAAATCAGTTTATATTTGGACATTTATTTTAACATTGATCATTGAAATTTCAGCATATTAAACTTGATTCATAACTAAACTGGTGCCTTATTCAGGATTGTGAAAATGTGAGTTTGTAATCTTACGGAACACATCAAATATGGAGCCAAGATTGGGAAACTGCATACAGCACTCCATTCATAAAATAACATACGAAGAACGTTGAAAAATATGCAAGAGGAAATTAACCACAACCAACCGATTCAATTTTCACCCAAAGAAGTTACATTCATAGCGCAATCCTGTCCGTCATGAAATTACCACACACTGGTATACTAAATTCATACTAACTCTCTGTGAAATCTTCCCGAAAAGAATAGCTGAGGGCTACTTTGATGATTACACTACATGCTTAACGTGGTCAACTTGGTTTACACAAAGAGTGTAACTCCACAATAATTTTGATAATTAAAATAAATTACATCGAAACACAAATTACAAAAGAAAAACCTCGAATTGGTTACTATCGTTTTTCTATTAACCTGATGGGTCAAACAATTGTATAAGCACATGGTACTGGTCTCACAAAGTACACCCCACGTGGGTTGAACATAAAGAAAAGTTGCTATATTGAAAAATATTGTCAAGACGAGATGTTATAATGTCACACACATTCGCATTTAGGATTGATGGTCTTAGTTAGAGTTATGGATCATCCACACATGGTTCCACTTTTCTCACAAAGTAGTAACAAAGCAACTACTGGAAGATATTCTGAACTTCACACTCAAATTACACTGCATTACAATTTAAGATAACATTAGATATTTTAGATCTAAACCTGAAATAAAGGTGATTAAATTTTCAGTTAGGCTGAACTTAAGAAATCCATTGTCCTACGGACTTAGCAGACACGCGCTTAGCCGGAGATCTTACCACTTCAGACGCTCGCCGCGGACCGACTGCCATGGTCCCTTCCTGAGGGTGCCTCACAAATACAAACGGAAGTGACCAGAGAGGCAGCTTCCTATACCAACATGACAAGGGACGGACAGGACCATATCAAGAATAGAAACCTCTCTGCTTTTAGAAAGCGTAGCTACCTGTTCCGGTGTTGGTCCTACTGTTCTCTAGCAGACCGGCTTGTCTGCTACCATCGAGCATGCAACTAGAAATACATTTACTCATTCATCCTTTCACACAGAAGGGAAGGGGGATGACAGTATCTTATCATGTACACAATATAAAGCGGATGTAGGTTCCATATGAGACTGTGTGACATGAATTACATATAAACTGTGTTTTAAAGTGTAGTATTGTGACAGATCGTTCTTGTTTATGTGTAAAAGTAACACGTTCTACTGCTCAGTCTCCTCCCAGATAGTCAGAAACACCACAGTAAATTTAGAAGAGGAATTTACGCCGTAAATGACAACAGATTTAATAAATTAACATGAAAGGAATCCAACAGAGACCTTTCAGTACTTAAGTTTTTCGAAAAGTCTTTGCTCTTCCCGCCAAGAAGTGGTGCAAAACTCACAAGAGAATAATAATTTGATCAAAAAAAAAGAAATACACCACAACAGAGATGCTAGTTTTTGCTTAAGTTCTGGCTGAATTCCTTCTGTCTACCTGCTCAGACAACAGAGTAACGTAGTTCACGCTAGTTCCTCGCCGATTGATAGGCGACTACTCACTGTCACTTACTTCTGAAGTTCGTCTTGTTTCGTTCTGTGATGGCGGTGTTCGTTTATGGTGTATCTTTTGTTTCTACATACGCCGTCTTTTGTTTCTCATTGGCGTATCCTCGCCTATCGTGATCTAAAGATGTCATGCACAACTGTCTCTCGTCCTCTAAAATGACTGGGTATTCGTCTGTTGAGACGTCGATCGTTTTCGAAGGCGTCACTAGGTTGCATTCCCATAAATTGTTTCAGCATTCGATACGCCATGTCTAACTGAAAGAAACCGTTCTAAGTGAATTAACGTACAAAGTAATACTTCACCTCAAGTAAACGTAACGTATGAGGGCGTGCAGAAAAGTAACATCTCCGACTTTTTCTCTTTGTCAAAACTCTTAAAGCTCTTTAAATAAGGCAAAGATTATTAATATTCTACGTCTTTATTCTTCATGTCTACATATTTCTTTCTCAACATAGTGACACTAGCGACGAACACATTTCTCCCAATGAGAGGCCAGTTTGTTGATACCGACACTGTAGAATATCTGACTTTGTTGAAGAGCCACAGGTCACATCTGCTTACACCGCTTCGTCACTACAAAACTCGGCGAAGGTGTTCTTTAAGTTATGGAAACAGATGAAAATCGGAAGGGGCCAAGTCGGGACTGTGTATGAAGGATGATCGATAACAGTGGAACCAGGGGATCGGATTGATGCAGATATCGCAACGATCGTGTGTGATCCGGCATTGTTATGCTGAACAGAAGGGTGCCCCGTGTGTAGATGAACTCTTCGAATTCTAAATTCGATTACAGCACGTTGTTTCTCATGCACCGACATACATCACACGTTGTCATGTTACATGCTACAATTCGGAGCCCTCCAGCGGCAAAGGGCTGTAAATATGTTGACATGAAGAATAAAGGTATAGAATGTTTTATTTAAAAACCTACTGTTCACATAAAAAATACGCCCTCATATGTCCGTTGCATATCGTCTGAGAGGTTTTTCTAATTCACATATTCAGTTGTACCCTTTTCATGTTAAGAATATAAATATGTAGTAATTTCTACGTTAAATCCTTGCTGCTTTCTTATGATGAGTCTAGGCTCCAAACTAGCTACAAAAAAAATTACAGATAAAAATGTAATACACCCATACCTGGCTGCAATTAGGTGTGTGTGCTGCAAGTGATGTCTCCTAACTTTTCAGTCTCTTTTTCCACTCTGCACCTACATATACCGAAAAAAAAACGAAATTCTACCCGAACAGGCCATGAAGGCCCAATGGTACCGACCAGCCGCCATGTCATCCTCAGCCCACAGGCGTCACGGGATGCGGATATGGAGGAGCACGTGGTCAGCACACTGCTTCCCTGGCCATATGTCAGTTTACGAGACCGGAGCCGCTACTTCTCGAAGAAGACTAAAAATTCGTATGTTTGGGTTTCAGTTTTCGATCAGAGCTAGGATTTTTTTCTATCAGTTGCCGATTTCTTTACCTCAGGCGACGATTTCTCAATCTGCTGAGCTACGCTAACCTCTAGGTCCTCCTATAACAGGGTGAATAAGTTAGGTGAAAGGTCTGACGAAGCAGTGGTATTCCACGGTGAGACCTTACCCAGTAAATCAGTCATCAACGCAACATTCAGCCTGAGGATAGATAAGCTCTGTCGGAACGTCAGCATTCAGTCAAACATTATCTTACCAGTCATCTGGAAAACGATGATTAGGAAGGCAGATCCTAGTGGTGCCATTAAAGCACGGAGTACTGAAAATTAGAAACATGTCCTTCCAAACAACAATTTTTGAGAACTTGTCGTCATTCAAAGCTAATTATCAAAAGGCATGAGAGAATACAGGCTTCAGATGCCACCTTTGTAGATAACAGCGACCAGCACCTTAATGGAGCACTGCCTACATTTGGATACTTGGACGAGTGACTCACCACGTCGTTCTCCTCATCCAGAAGGCTGCAGCTCGCGTCCGCCATCTCGGACACCACTCCAGCGAGTCAAGCGGACAGCCCTCCAGCCGGGTCCCCTGGAGAAGTTGCTGGACCTCCGGCCGCGGTAGAGTCCACACATGCACAGCTCCAGGCTTGAGGCAGTCTGTCGGCGCACTGAGGGACCGGACGGTCTGGCTAGCGAGTGTCGAGCACAGCAGGCTGAGCGCCGTCAGGAAACCATAGTCCCGAGGGGGCGTGGCCGGCAGGCTAGGGGCGGGGCCACGGGCCGGCCGGAAGTGCGTGCAGCGGCCGGAAGTGACGTGTGTCGGAGCACCCGGCGAGTGGCGGCATGCTGGGTTGGGCGGGCTGCCGCGATGTGGCGTCGCTGGCGCCTGCCGGGCTAGTATCTGGAACAAAAGAAGGGGAAGCGTGTGGGAGTCCACCGTCACTCCATGGTGAAAAGTTGTGCAACCGACAAGTCACTATAAAGGTAAAAATTTAGGGCACTTTGAACCTCCCAATACTGGACTTCAGATGGACTGAAAATTGGTCCATTTCGCACTCTGATCATTACCTCCCACATGTTTACAGTATACGTGTATCGGTGCACAGTAGGTCTTCTTATCACTGCGCCAAGCACATTACACAAAACATCAGCCACCTCCTGGGAGACATCATGCTGATGCCATGTAATGCCGTCTTTAGCCTTGATGGTCTCAGATGGGTGAGCAAGACTGTCTACAAGTTTATTTATGTACAGGGTGTTCATAATTAAAGTTACAGTTTAAAAAGATGTAGAAAGAAAATCAGTGCTTAAAATGAGGTCAAATTTGAACAGCATGTTACTGACGCAGCGGGAAACGCCATGGAGAAGAAAATTAACGAAAATAGATGCCACTCTGAGCGTCAGAATATGCACACCGACAGGCGCGCGCCACACGGTTCTTCCTCAGCTTGCATCCTGGACGCCCTGCATAACTGCCACCCTGAAGGATCGCGCGTTGCTGGCAAAGCTCTTTTACAAGAGTGGAAACTGTGAGCCAGTAGCCCTGCAGAAGGTCCGGACACTCAAGAGTATGTGTAAGTAAGCTGTTTAGGTTTTTATGTTGGTAACGCCACGTAGCGCTCTGTATGAAAAATCACTGACTGTGTTGTGTGCAGTCTGTGGCTGGTTTGCATTGTTGTAATAGTTGCTATTGTAGTATTGGGCAGTTGGATGTGGACAGCGCGTAGCGTTGCGCAGTTTGAGGTGAGCCGCCAGCAGTGGTGGATATGGGGAGATAGATGGCTGAGTTTTGAGAGCGGACGATCTGGAGTTTTGTCCATCAGAAAGAGTAAATTTGTAAGAGTGGATGTCATGAACTGATATATTATGCCTTTTGAACACTATTAAGGTAAATACATTGTTTGTTCTCTATCAAAATCTTTCATTTGGTAACTGTGCCTATCAGTAGTTAGTGCCTTCAGTAGTTAGAATCTTTTATTTAGCTGGCAATATTGGCGCTCGCTGTATTGCAGTAGTTCGAGTAACGAAGATTTGTGTGAGGTAAGTGATTCATGAAAGTTACAGGTTATTGTTAATCACAGCCATTCTTTTGTGCGGATTATTGAAAGTCAGATTGCGTTGCGCTAAAAATATTGTGTCAGTTTAGTGATGATCAGAATAAATAAAGAGAGAAATGTCTGAGTACGTTCAGTTTTGTTCAGCTGTTTGAAAATAAAACAACGTAAGAGGTTTATCAGCACAGTAATTAATAAATTTTTCAAAGGGGGCGTTTCATATGAGAAAAGGCAGTGCTCCGATGTCTGCTAAGGGTTTGGAAAAAATGATTACAAAATTCGAAAAGACAAGTTGTTTTGAAATGCAGTGTGGCCGAGGGAGCAAACCAGTTGACCCAACGTCTGTCGAAGATGTGGCCACGGTACTGCAGGAGGGGTCGAGCGGTGGTGTGTTAAACATGCAGTGCACAGGGAATTGCCCGAAAATCGGACGTGCTCGAGAGCACTCTGTGTAAAATCTTGCGAAACATCCTGCACTGCTGTCCACACGAAATCACTCGTTGTCAGGGGTTGCTCCTGCTGAACTGACAGCAAGACGACCTTTCGCTCTGGAATATCTTGCTCGAATAGAAGTGGACAATGAATCGCCTTAGATCAATCTGTGAAAGCCCATTTCCAAGGACATGTCAACGTGCAGAATTGCAGAATATGGGAAACGGAAAATCCCAGTGGACATCAACCAGCACCACTTTGTTCTGCAAAGGTGCTACAAATTGACGGTATCGTTTATCGTAGGGTCGCATCTTTTTCGAGGAGATGAGTCCTGCCAATCCTGTAACCTGTACCGTCACTGGTAAACGCTGTGAGTCCTACGCGCACCAACGTTATTCCTACCAATCAACAGCGTGAATGTGTGGGTGGGATCTTTTTTATGGAGGTCAGTGAAGCGGCTGCTGCAGAGGCGTAACGGAAATGCTAGAATTATCAGCATTTCCCTTCAACCAAGCCGTCCAAATCACCTGTTTTTACTCCTTGCGACTTCCGGCTGTGGGGTTATCTGAAAGATGTTGTGTTCGATGCTGCAATTACGAACGTAGCTGAAATGAAGGCAGGCACTGCGCAACGCATTCTGAATATGGGCCCCCAGAGACACTCAGATCTGTTGTGGAACATGCTGTTTCTCCAGTCTGTCTCACGACAAATAGAAGTCGATGCCATTTAGCCGCGTGCGCTGTTTTTGATCCCAGGATAATGAAAAACCATTTCTGCCATCCGATGTCGTACGACCCTTCGCGATGTATGGGCTTACCTATCTAACGGTTGCACAACTGGTGACTGCCGAACCTTTGCAGTCAAGCACATTGAAGAGTAGGGATGGTGTAACGTGCTACTCACACTGTAGCTGTCGTATTGCGATTGATCTGTCATTTGTAGCAGACCCCAATTACGTTAAGACGCTTACAGCTCCATCTATTGGTCATTACTTTTCCTGTTCAAATTTGACATCCTTATGAGCAGTACTTCTCTTCCCATAGCGCTTTGAACCTGGACCTTTAATTACGGACTCCCTATGTAAATACAGGGTCATCACCTAAAACTTACACCGCAAATATTGCGTAAACGGAAACTGCTATTCATGTGCGATTTTCGCACAATGGATTGATTGATAGTCAGGGGCTCGTATTGTTAGCCAATCAACAGATTGTAGTAATACTTAGAAAGTGTTTTTTTGTGCAAACTTATTTTTTTAAATGGAACTGTGCCTGTTGATATAAACAAACTGAAGGTACGGTGAATTAGAATGTCAGTGGTGTTTGTTGAGGATTCCAGTGCGAGTCGTTTACGAGGTATCGTACTTGGAAAAGTTCCCACACCGACACTCGTACAATACCTGTGTAAGCACACACTAAGGAACACTAGTTACATGGCTTCTGAACACTAAAGAGACAATTGACCATCAGGGGTCGAGTTCAAAATGACCACCGACAGCGGCAACACACGCTTCCAGTCTGGTATGGAACAACTGGTGCACGCGTGCTAGCATTTCGGCGGATATGTCCGAACAGGCTGCAGTAATACATCGTTTGGGCCGGTCGGGGTGGCCGAGCGGTTCTAGGTGCTACAGTCTGGAACCGCGAGACCCCTATGCTCGCAGGTTCGAATCCTGCCTCGGGCATGGATGTATGTGATGTCCTTAGGTTAGTTAGGTTTAAGTAGTTCTAAGTTTAGGGGACTGATGACCTTACAAGTTAAGTCCCATAGTGCTCAGAGCCATTTTTTGAACAAATTTCCCTTCAGAAACGCTTTCCTTGCCATTGCCAGTCTAAATTTTATATCCTCTCTACTTCGACCATCCTCAGTTATTTTGCTGCCCAAGCAGCAAAACTCATTTACTGCTTTAAGCGTTTCATTTCCTAATCTAATACCCTCAGCATGATGGAGATTACGTTCTGCCACATCTAGTTGTTTCGTTTCCTGTTACACTCGTACATACAGTGACGGAAAACGACTTTCTATTTGCCCCCATACGAGCTTTAATTTTCCTTATCTTAGTTGTCCTTACGTGAAATGTATGGCCAACGGGCTTGCCGCAGTGCCGGCCGCTGTGGCCGAGCGGTTCTAGGCGCTTCAGTCCGGATCCGCGCTGCTGCTACAGTCGCAGGTTCGAGTCCTGCCTCGGCCGGGGATGTGTGTGATGTCCTTAGGTTAGTTAGGTTTAAGTAGTTCTAAGTCTATGGCACTGATGACCTCAGCAGTTGAGTCCTGTAGTGCCCAGAGCCATTTGAATACATCGTTGCATGTCATCAGGTGTAGTTGGTATGTCCTTGTGTGCAGCGTTTTCCACCTCTCCCCACAGGAGAAAGTTTACAGGCGTCAAATCCTATGAATGGGCCGACCAAAGTAAGGGTCCTTTGCGTCCAGTCCAACTATTTGGAAACAGTTCGTGAAGACGTGCTGTAGTACTTCGTGCACTATGTACTGGCCAGCCATCATGCTGGTACCACAGATTCCTCCTGGTCTGCAGAGGAACGTCTTCTAGCGTCCATAGAAGAGGACCTGTTCAGTGTCCCGTCTATGAAAAAGAGGCCTGTGAGCTGATGCTTCACTGTCCCACACCACATGTTTACGCTCCACGGGCGCTGGCGTCCCACCTACGAAGTCAACGGGGATTGTCAACAGACCAATAGTGCATGTCCCGGCGGTTTACCTGGCCACGAGGGGTAAATGTGGCTTCATCCCTAAACGAGATATATGATACATCCCGAGCATCCTTTCTTAACGCCCGCGTACAAAAGTTAACAGGATTCTCGTAATCGTTTCTGTTCAGTTCTTGATGGAGTGAGATGTGATAGGGACGGAACCTGTGTCGCCAGATAATGCGTAGGACATTTGCCTGACTCATGACAGTTCCTCATGCGGTTGCGCGGGAGCTGACGTGCGCATCAGCTGCAAGTAGCGAGAATAATCCCCCCCCCCCCCCCCTGTCCTCACTTGTTTCCTATCGTTACGATGCCTAGATGTTACACCACCACTTTCACTAACTGGTTGAAGAGGCTGATAAATAATTGCCGAGATGGCTGACGTCTATTGGGATTATTCGCCGCGTGCACCGTACACGAACGAACTGCATTCTTCCTTCACCCACCGTACACCATGAGCATGTCTGCTTTTTTTGCATTGGTAAATCCTATCGTCAAGTCACTACCTAATGCTTGGACAGTCACACGCTAACTGACTAGTAAGTCGTAATCCACTCAAGCAACGCACAAGCTCACTGTACGCAAACGTAGCGATAGAGCACCTAGCAACTGCGGATGTTGAGTGGCAGAAACAAGTACCGGTTTGGAAAGTTCTCAAAATACGATATCTCGTAAACGACTCGCACTAGAATCCTACAACACTGACATTCTAATTTATCCTACTTTTATTTTGTTACTATCAACAGGCATTGTTCCATTTAAAAAGGTATACGTTTGCACACAACTGATTACTGGCTAACAATACGAGCTCCTGTCTACCAGTCAACTCTGTGAGAACTGCACGTCAATAACACTTTTCGTTTCCGCAATATTTGCCGTACAAGTTTTAGGTGATTCACGCTGCATATGCCACAGATCCCCTACAGCTTACTGACGTGCAGCGATGTTGACTGTAACGTTACAGGCGTTGTTCCAAACAGTCCCGCACATTTTCTATGGGACTACAATCGGTTGATTTAGCGATTCAGTCGAGATGTAGTGTAGTGCCCGGGTGTTCGTTACTTAAGCGTGCAGCTGTGTGAACACGGCCGTTGTGATCTGGGAAAGCGAGTGTGTCCACAGCGTACCCAACATGAACATATAGAAGGAGGGCTTACACTTGGTCACCGGGCATGTTGACATACGCATCTTTGTTCATATTCACAGTAACCTAAATGCGTACACCGGTCATGGTACGAAAAACACCCACAGAACCGCCTCTGACCTGAACTACGCCGTGCACACACTGTTGCTTAAATTCCTCATTGGCCGGCCGCGGTGGTCTAGCGGTTCAGGCGCTCAGTCCGGAACCGCGCGACTACTACGGTCGCAGGTTCGAATCCTGCCTCGGGCATGGATGTGTGTGATGTCCTTACGTTGGTTAGGTTTAAGTAGTTCTAAGTTCTAGGGGACTGATGACCACAGATGTTAAGTCCCATAGTGCTCAGAGCCAGCCAAATTCCTCATTGACCCGACGACGCATTTGAGGCCTTGCATCATTTGAAAACAGGCAGGAGAGAGAAAAAGAGAGGCAAGAGAGAGGCGAAAATTTTTCAAATATTTTCAAAAAACGTTTGACACGTTTAGAATAGAAAGAAGTCTTTAACCTATATCCTCACGGGTGTCGGAATTTTAATCTCATTTTGGCAGTGTTTAATATTATAGTAGGGCTTGACACTATCCCTCCCCCTTCTCCTTCTCCCAGCTTCCACAGCCCCAGTTCCCCCCACTCTCCACTCCTCCAACTTCCCCTTTGATATGGGATGGAAATTATGTACCAGATCTATCTAATCTTATCTTTGTCTAACTATGAGATGGTTTTCAAAATGTTTACAAATCGTGTAACTCAGTCTCGACGTGAGAACTAGCCTGGTGTTCGCCTAGTCACATGTGGGAAACCGCCTAAAAACCACATGCAGTCCAGCGGGCGCACTGGTCCTCTTTGTTGATCCTCTGGGTGGATTTTATCCGGAGCCGGAACGCCTCCTTTAATCTTGGAACATGACTATCCGAAGGGGTAAGAAAAAGACATGAATGATAGTCCTAATGAACAATTAATAACGCTACATAATAAAGTGGTAACACTGAATGTTTCAGTCACAAAACTACACTGAGCTGGGACACCTACCAGTATCGTCTCGGTCCTCCTCTCCGGCGTAGCGTAGCAACTCGACGTGGCATGGACTCAAAAAGTGGCTGGAAGTCCCCTCCAGAAATATTGAGTCATGCTTTCTCCATAGCTCTCCATAATTGAGAAAGTGTTACCGGCGCAGGAATTTGTGCGTGAAGTGACCTGTCCCAATAAATACTCGGTAGATTTCATGTCCGGTGATCTGGGGGCGGCCAAATCATTCTCTCAACCTGTCCAGAATGTTCTTCAAACCAACCGCGAACAGCTGAGGCCTGGCAACACGGCACATTGTCATCCATAAAAATTACATCGTTGCTCGGGAACGTGAAGCCCATGAATGGCTGCAAATGGCTTCCAAGTAGTTCAATTGGACCAGAGGACTCAGTCCATTCCATGTAAAGCCCACACCATTACTGAGTTATGACCAGCTTGCACGGTGCCTTTTGACAACTTGTTTCTGTAGCCTCGTGGATGAGCGCTACACTCGAACCCTTCAATCAGCTCTTACCAACGGGAATCAGGACTCATCTGACAAGTCGTCTAGGGTCCAATCGATATGGTCACTAGCTCAAGAGGGCGCTGCAAGCGATGTCGTGTTGATAGCAAAGGTTCTCGCGTAGGTCGTACGCTGCCATAGCCCATTAACGCCAAATTTCACAGCACTATTTGTAACGCCGGAAATGCATATCCTCCTATTTCGATCTATTGTACTATAAATTTGTTTTCCTTATTTTTGTTACCTGGATATATGACATTTCTGTGTCTTTACATATTATAATTGTTTTACTATTTGTATATATATATTTATGCTTTTATGTCGATGTATAATTGGTTTGTTTCGTAAATATTATTTGTATTTTTACGCTGGGTCTTGCCTAGGGAAAACTGCTATCGAACGATTACATCGATAGGTCGTGTGAAGAATCAAAGTGTGTAGGATCTTTGGTAGTGTTAACTCTGCCTCGTGGAGCGCGGGCTGAGCAGAGGGAGTCTGCCGGTAGTAGCGAGTGGAGCAGGTGTGTTGTGTGACGCTCCCGCGAGTTGCCGCGCTTTCGGGGTTTGGCAGCATGTAATTGCGCTCGACTTGCTATGATAGTTTCTGACACGGTGTCGCGGACGGGAAGCATTAGCTGGCGCACATCAAGAGCCCGTTTCGCCTGGTGACCGTGTCGAGAAGGAGGCGCGCCAACATCCAGCTTCTGCAATAGCGACGGCCGACAATGAGTGACTGTCGCCACCTCCTCGATCGACGGCTTCAAACCTTCAATCAACCAACAAGGAAGACTGGAAGCACGTAAAGTTTTAGAACTGTATGGCAGACCTCAGCTTTTAAAATTGTTCCATTCACAAAATTACAGCAACTTAGCATGAACCTTTGTTGCTCATTGTCCCAATTGCATTACCAAGCAGGGTCCCTTCCTTTTCCGGAATGAACCCGAGTGTCGTTGAAATTCAAACGCCAGCACTAAAGCAATATTATTCTATTACACTGCTTTAATTTCAAAGTTCAGTTAAGGTATTCATAGCTGGCTACAATATTCAGATTACACAAGCACAAATTAAGAGGGCGAGTTTGGTTACCGTATTTTAGCTTACCTGTGACTGCAGCTCAGCTTGGTACGTACTAAATTTTACTACTGTTAATTGTTCAGAATCATTTAATTCGAGTTCAAAGTTAAATCCCTTATTTCTAAATTGCGTAGATTCATGTAGCTTTTGAAATGATTGTTGAGGTAGTCCAAGACTAACCGTATTTTACTGAATTTCGATGTGCTTCAGAAAGAAAGCTCACTATTAACTTCAGTCACTAAATTAATTTTCGATTTTCCTGTTTTATTAATTCTTTTGCTAAATTAAGTCAGAGTGTAGCGAAATTTATTACTTCTGACAAACTTTCAGTTTTCACACTACACGTGTCAACCTTCAGTAGCCACGCTTCTAGTGCTAATTATATGTGTAATAACCTTTCTTTTTCAGTTACTATAGTAATTGTCCTTAGGACTGGCGACCGTAATTTTCCCCAAATCTCAAATATCTAATTACCGCTAGTTAATTGTTAACGTAACGGCCGCACATTTACTTTCTTTATTAACTTTACCCCTTTTCAAAATTAATTTCCACCTGTTTCATTAGCATTTTTCCTTTCATTTAGATGTAACCCTTTCCTCCCTCTTTACCGACAGATTAACTTCGGTGACGATTGCTTTTTCCCATTAGGTACACGCGGTTTAATTTTTCACTGTCATTAAGGTCGGTAAGTGAGGGGGGAGGTTACATATTCTAACCGATACGTTCGTCGTACCCTCCCGCATTAATTTATGCGGTTATTTCACGCAGCGTCGCTTGTCTCTTAACACTGACATCTCCACGCAAACGCCGCTACTCACGGTCCTTAAGTGAAGGCCATGCGTTGTCCAAGGTGAGAGACAGTGCCTGAAATTTGGTATTCCCGCCATCGTGTTGACACTGTCGTTCTCGGAACAATCCATTTCCTGACGATTTCCTGAATGGAGTGTCTTAATTCCCGTCTTGCGACTATAATAGTCATCGGACGCATTTCCATGTGAATCACCTGAGTGTTAATGACAACTCCACCGAAGTAGTGCGTTACATCCTGCCATGAAACACGCTGCAATGCGAAACCCTCTAGCAGGGGGGGGGGGGGGGGGGAGAGGCTGCAGCTTGCGTAATTGGAGAGGGTAAGTCAACGGAGTAATACGCATGACGTGCATGTAAAACCTCAACCAATACTGAGAACAGAATGAAAAATTCGTTGACATTATTTCTTAGCACGTCCTTGTACAAGCAGCAAAATTTACGTAATTTATGTTTGATTAGATATTTCGACTCAAACTAAATACCTAGGCTATTGAACCTAACGAAAAGACTTCGCCGATGCTTTGGCAGAAGGCTTTTTCGACCGAATTTTGAAAGCGGATTGCTATTGACCAGCTTCCCGTTGAGTTTGGTTAGTATCGCGAACGAACTGTGCGGAGAGAACAACATTAGCGCAGCAGGCTGCGTTAATTAAGTCGGGGCGTTTGGCAATTTTAACTAATTGGCAGCCCACCGAAATTACATTAACGCAAACAATGTAGACCGTATTTCAGAGTTGTTATCGGTGGAACTGAGCTGTGTGTGTTCAACGGGAGCACACACAGCCTCAGTTTGCGAGACAGGGAGGTGACATTTCCCGATACCAATACCCAACGTCGAGTAAACGGACAGTGCCAATGTTTGTCAGGTATACCACAAATGTACCCTAAGAGGGGAATTCCCCCGAGATTGTCGGCTGGTGTCGCCGAGCGGTTCGAGGCGCTTCAGTCTGGAACCGCGCGACTGCTACGGTCGCAGGTTCGAATCCTGCCTCCGGCAGTTAGGTTTAAGTAGTTCTAAGTTTTAGGGGACTGATCACAGATGTTAAGTCCCATAGTGCACAGAGCCATTGGAACCGTTCCCCAGAGATTAGACGGCTAAAGCCGAACGAAAATGATTTTAAAATACGTACATGTGCCCATGATATCACCAGCCAAAGTCAATTGTCAAGTCGTACATTTGTGTTCAGATGACTTCAAGACGTTAACGAATCTAAAGACATGAGAAACATAACTCGGTGAAGACACAATGTGGTGCAGCATACAATTACCACCAGAAGACTATCAGGAGTCATAAATGTGACGTTATTTGGCAGAAAGCTAAATACGAAGGGCGGTCGAAAAGTGTGTAGCCAAAGATAGTTACCGTAATGTCTCGCACAAAAAACAACACCTAGTTTATGGTGACCCTTTGCGGATATGCAAGTCAAATTTCGCGGCTCCAGCTTCGATAGTTTTACCGCTAGGATGCGTTGTTTACCGTAGCGCAAGCAAAGTGGCGGGTATCAAGAGAATCAAGAACCGTGCTGTGACTGAATGACTTCATTTGAACAGAATGACGCCCAAGGAAATTGTGGAATACACTTACGGACAGTGTTCCGTCTTATGCAACAGTGAAAAACTGCGTGTCCTACTTCAGACGTGCCACTGATGAAACAGTGACTGCAATTCGCTATACGATTTTGCAGGATCGTCCAACAACGTTGCAGAACATTGAAACCACATTTGGAATCTCCCATGGTCGTGCTACTGACATTGTTGTGGATATTTTGGGATGCGCAAAGTTTCATCTCGGTGGGTCCCGAAAGACTTGAATGCACGTCGGAGACGGGAACGTGTGCAGTGTTGTGAACAGATCGTCCGCCAATTTGAAGCGGATGAAGACGGCTTTCTTGCAACGTATGTGACAATGGACGAAACGTGGGTTCACCACTTTGATCCTGAGACAAAACAACAGTCACAACAATGGAGACATCCTTCACCCCCTTACCCCAAAAAAATTCAGGGTGCAAAAAATCAGCCGGTAAGGTGATGCAGAAGGGGTAATTATGGTGGATTACTTGCAAAAGGCCGTTAACTGTCAATGCGTCATACTATTGCACCCTCCTGCGCCCTCTGAGAGGAGAGTAAAAAAAAAGGGTGCGGAAAATTGGCGCGCGGAGTTTATTTTCATCAGGACAGCGCATTGGCACACGTAGCCCTCGCAATACTGGAAACTCTGCGAGACTGCGGGTTCGAATTGTTCGTCATCCGCCATATTCTCCAGATTTGCCTCCCTTAGAATTTTTTCTTTTCCCAAACCTAAAAAAAATACCTCAAAGGACGACGACTCCACAATGATGATGCAGTGATTGATGCCGTGAACGCTTGGCTGGATTTGAAATCAAAGACCTTTTATTTGAATGGTTTGCAGAAGTTATCTGAGCGTGAACGCAAGTGTATTACTGTATATGGCTATTGTACTGGAAAAATAAATTGGTATTATGAAATTTCTGTCATTCTATATTTGTTAGCAGTCCGTCTTCAGGCCACAAGTGGCCCATTGGGACCATCCGACCGCCGTGTCATCCGCTGTTGAGGATGCTGATAGGCGGGGCGTGTGGTCAGCACACCGCTCTCCCGGCCGTTATGATGGTTTTCGTGACCGGAGCCGCTACTATTCGGTCGAGTAGCTCCTCATTCGCCATCACTAGGCTGAGTGCACCCCGAAAAATGGCAACAGCGCATGGGCGCCCGGATGGTCACCCATCCAAGTGCCGACCACGCCCGACAGCGCTTGACTTCGGGAACCGGTGTATCCACTGCGGCAAGGCCGTTGCCCTATATTTGTTAGGCTAGATACTTTTCGACAGCCGCCCTAAACACCACTCCCCCCCCCCGTCCCCCCCCCCCGTCCCCGGTCACGTATCTGGTTTAAATGTTAACAGATGTAGCAATTAAAGACTCATGTTTCCCAAAATATTCTATCTCATCAGAAGTATCCCGACAACTGTTTGCGGAAATTAGTGTGGGGTGTGTCCGCCCGTGACCTTTACGGTAGCTTCCTTCTGCAGTGGTCACTTTGAATGAGGAGTCAGAATGTTTGTGGAGAAATGGTAGTCCATTCTCCATTCTTTCTGAAGAGCCGAAACAGACCAGATAGTGACGTAGGACTCGTGTGTGGAGAGAAGCTGACGCTGCAACCCATTCCAGAGGTGTTCCACTGGGTTCAGGTCGGGGCTCTGGGGAGGGCAGTCCATTTCAGGAATGTTACTGTACACAAACCATTCGCTAACAGGTGCTGCTTTGCGACTGGTGCATTGTCGTGCTAATACAGTCATTCTCTCCGATGTGTACCTCTACTGTACGCAGTACGCACTGCTGTAAAATGTGTTCATATCCTAAGGCGTTCAGTGTTTTCTTAACTGCAATAAAGATACCACACCCTAACCACGAAAAAAGAAACAAGCATCCTAACACCATATTCTCGTGCTTCACCGTTGGCATTACCATGATAGCAAGTAAAGTTCTCCAGGTGTTCACAAACCCAAACCAGATATGTTCGCAGACGGAGGCACAAAAAATATCCAGGTAGCAGTGATTGAACACGTCTAATCTAACGTAGATTGAACCAAAGCGTAAGATAAGCTACTTTGTGAAAGCCGGAAGCAGTGGTTGGGAAGGGAGTGAGACAGGGTTGTAGCCTCTCCCCGATGTTATTCAATCTGTATATTGAGCAAGCAGTAAAGGAAACAAAAGAAAAGTTCGGAGTAAGTATTAAAATCCAGGGAGAAGAAATAAAAACTTTGAGGTTCGCCGATGACATTGTAATTCTGTCAGAGACAGCAAAGGACTTGGAAGAGCAGTTGAACGGAATGGACAGTGTCTTGAAAGGTGGGTATAAGATGAACATCAACAAAAGCAAAACGAGGATAATGGAATGTAGTCGAATTAAGTCGGGTGACGCTGAGGGAATTAGATTAGGAAATGAGCCACTTATAGTAGTAAAGGAGTTTTGCTATTTGGGGAGCAAAATAACTGATGATGCCCGAAGTAGAGAGCATATAAAATGTAGACTGGCAATGGCAAGGAAAGCGTTTCTGAAGAAGAAAAATTTGTTAACATCCAGTATAGATTTCAATGTCAGGAAGTCGTTTCTGAACGTATTTGTATGGAGTGTAGCCATGTATGGAAGTGAAACATGGATGATAAATAGTTTAGACAAGAAGAGAATAGAAGCTTTCGAAATGTGGTGCTACAGAAGAACGCTGAAGATTAGTTGGGTAGATCACATAACTAATGAGGAGGCATTGAATAGAATTGGGGAGAAGAGGAGTTTGTGGCACAACTTGACAAGAAGAAGGGATCGTTGGTAGAACATGTTCTGAGGCATCAAGGGATCACAAATTTAGCATTGGAGGGCAGCGTGGAGGGTAAAAATCGTAGAGGGCGACCAAGAGATGAATACACTAAACAGATTCAGAAGGATGTAGGTTGCAGTAAGTACTGGGAGATGAAGAAGCTTGCACAGGATAGAGTGGCATGGAGAGCTGCATCAAACCAGTCTCTGGACTGAAAACCACAACAAGTTTGTGTGTGTGTGTGTGTGTGTGTGTGTGTGTGTGTGTGTGTGTGTGTGTAAGTAAGTATACTGAAGCGCCAAATAAACTGGTACAGGCATGCGTATTCAAATACAGAGCTATGTAAACAAAACAGGCAGAATACTGCGCTGCGGTCGGCAACGCCTGTATAAGACAATTCGCGCCCCCATCGTGTACATCTTGTGAATGACTTCCTTCAGGATAACGGCATCGTTCGACTAGAGTGGCCAGCATGTTCACCAGACATGAACCCTATCGAACATGCCTGGGATGGATGGAAAAGGGTTGTTAATGGACAACGTGGCCCACCAACCATTCTGAGGGATCTATCCCGAATCGCCGTTGAGGAGTGGGACAATCTGGAGCAGCAGTGCCTTGATGAAATTGTGGATAGTATGCCACGACAAATACAGGCATGCATCAATGCAAGAGGACGGACGCGGTTCTCAGGTACCGGTGTGTACAGCAGTCTGGACCACCACCTCTGAAGGTCTCGCTGTATGGTGGTACAACATGCAATGTGTGGTTTTCATGAGAAATAAAAAGGGCGGAAATGATGTCCATGTTGATCTGTATTCCAGTTTTCTGTACAGGTTCCGGAACTCTCGGAACCGAGGTGAAGCAAAACTTTTTTGATATGTGTATTTTTCTCATGTTAATTGCTACCTTATTTGCAAAGTATATGGACGAAAGATATGTAGGTGACGCTACTTTTAAAACCATGAAATTAAATACGTTACGTTTCGTCGGAACTGAGGAAGGTTTGATATCTCTCTCTCTCTCTCTCTCTCTCTCTCTCTCTCTCTCTCTCTCTCTCTGTGTGTGTGTGTGTGTGTGTGTGTGTGTGTGTGTGTGTGTCGTCAACAAGACTCGTTAAATGTGGTGGAATGTGTTCGAACATTTCGTATTGGGAGCTTCTTTCCTCTTCGTATAATCGCGAGTCCTTCAACTTAGCTTAGCGTTTTATGCATTGTTCCACTCATTAACGTCATGTGGAATAAACTTGTGGAGTAACTCACCATTTAGAAAGTACTAACTGCACAAAAACTAGCAGTGACAGTATTTTGTCGTGTTATATCACAATCATCGCTACACTCCTCTTCAAGAAGTTAGGCATTTTAACCGCCACTCCACGAAATTCGCCATAAATCAGCTATCACAGTTTGAGTGGAATAGCCCCAATCCTTCGTGGAGCTATTACTTTTATTTCTCAAGGCTAAATCTGTCAGTGTCTCAGAACGGATTTCAGTATGCGGGAACAAAAACATCTTCGATCATTTCTTCAGTAATATAAAAACCCTGACGTGTAGCTGAGCATTTATAAAACCTACTTTCAACATTTCTTCCAGCCACCTCCGTAGACGAATTTTTAAACAAACAATTTGCACACGTAGTTTAAAAACATGAAGATGTACCGATAGTCACAAAAGTAGCACCAAAGATTAATGCAATGATTCTCATTAAGTTAAAGTCCCTGTACAATTTAGTAACCTGTGAATAGCCCACAAGTAGCCATACTCAAGACATAATGTGTACTCCCCTTCAAAACTGAGTCTTCCCGTGTCATTTCGATAAAAGTCGCGTAAATAATTTACGGAAGATAAAACTAACCAATCAACTGTCAAATTACGAGAATAAAGACATATGAAAAGTCTCTCCAGTCCTTGTGTATATGGAAAGTTCTTCACAGAACTGTTTCAAGGACGGGAAATTCGTTCACGTTGACTTCATAAAAGACATGGTTGCGTTAATCAGTTCGGGATACGACGGTATATGAACCTAAAGACGATATTTCTCCTTCACCGAAGCAACAGAAGTAGGCGCTGTTTTGTTCATGTACTTACGGACTTTGAGCTATACGACTTGGAAAGTGTGGAAGAGTAGGTCCTATTTCGGCACTCCGACTGACAAATCGTGTCGTCTGTACGGGTCCTCCAGGCTGAAGAACAGTGCCGTAGAATCGGGACGTAGGTCCGAAATATATTTATTTCTTCTAATGGATCTACACTATCTGGTCAAAAGGATCTGGACAGCTTTTAGTGGATATTAATATGGGCTGTGTGCACCATTCAACTGTATGGTGACTGGTGGGAACACTTTCATTGAAGTATCTGAATGTGTGTGCGGGAATAATATGAAATTAGTCCCCAGTAGTAGTGTAAGTAGGCTGTTTAGGTTTTTATATTGGTAACTCCACGTAGCGCTCTATATAAAAAGCGCTGGCTGCGCTATGTGCAGTCTGTGGCTGGTTGGCATTGTTGAAATATTCTCTATTGTAGTGGGCAGTTGGATGTTAACAGCGCGTAGCGTTGCGCAGTTGGAGGTGAGCCGCCAGCAATGGTGGATGTGGGGAGAGAAATGGCGGAGTTTTGAGAGCGGATGATCTGGACGTCTGTCCATCACAGACAGTAAATTTTTAAGACTGGATGTCATGAACTGATAAATATATTATGACTTTTGAACACTATTAAGGTAAATACATTGTTTGTTCTCTATCAAAATCTTTCATTTGCTAACTATGCCTATCAGTAGTTAGTGCCTTCAGTAGTTTGAATCTTTTATTTAGCTGGCAGTAGTGGCGCTCGCTGTATTGCAGTAGTTCGAGTAACGAAGATTTTTGTGAGGTAAGTGATTTGTGAAAGGTATAGGTTAATGTTAGTCAGGGCCATTCTTTTGTAGGGATTATTGAAAGTCAGATTGCGTTGCGCCAAAAATATTCTGTGTCAGTTTAGTGTTGAGCCGGCTGGGGTGGCCGAGCGGTTCTAGGCGCTAAAGTTTGGAACCGCACGACCGCTACGATCGCAGGTTCGAATCCTGCCTCGGGCATGGATGTGTGTGATGTCCTTAGGTTAGTTAGGTTTAAGTAGTTCTAAGTTCTAGGGGACTGATGACCTCAGAATTTAAGTCCCATAGTGCTCAGAGCCATTTGAACCATTTTAGTTTAGTGTTGATCAGAATAGGTAAAGAGCGAAATGTCTGAGTACGTTCAGTTCTGCTCAGCTGTTTGAAAATCAAATAACGTAAGAGGTTTATCAGCACAGTAATTCATTAATTTTTCTAAGGGGACGTTTCAGTAGAAAACAGTTTTACTGTTCACAAACCGTTACCTCACATACGCTGCTTTGTGGCAGGCTGCTTTGTCATGCTGGCGTAAACATCGCTTCGAAACTGCTCCTCTGTCGCACGCAGTACACAATATAACAGTAATATCGAATATTCGTAGTGAACCGTGAGTGGCTCGTGTTCCCGCCATCATGTATTTTACACCCTGTTTTTAACGTACTTCCAGCTCACAACGTTAATTCAAATTACTACTGCCACTGAGTTGCTGCTTTGCCTGATAGTGCGTGTATCGATATATTACCTCTCGTAGTATCTTTGCTCGACTTCTATTACTTCCCGGTCGTCGTCTGTCGTAAGCGAGTTCAGGTCGCGAGTTCGGTTCTGTAAGTCAGTCAGAACGCGTCTGGAGCGCAGTCCGGACCTGCCAGTCGGGGAGCTGCAGTGCGGCACTAGTGCAGTCGGGTTGGAGCAGCAGTGAGGCCTGCGTCGACATGGCTCGCCCCACCATTGCCGCCACGCATCACTTGAGCCGGGCCACGGTCTTTGTGGATCGCAGGTCAGCCCTCCTACCGGACGACGCGTTTTGGCTCGCTGACCGTTCATGAGTCGGCTATGTGTGTGTGCATCGACTCCCGATTTGTCTTCGTACGTGCTTATTTACTGTTGGGTATCGTTCAGGTCTTCTCGCAGGTGTTTGTCAGGTTGTGTGTGTAGTTGGCGTGATTTCCTCTGACAAGTTATTTTAAATGTTGTCGGCATACTGGCTCTGAGAGGTCGGTCGTCTCTTTGGTCGACGTGCAACTGATTCTCTGAGCGCTTCTGGGTCCCTTCAGTTACCATCTTGCGGAACTTGGGTCGAACCTTTCCTGGTGCACGGTTGTGGTTTAGCCACTGGGCGTGTTACCTCTGCAAGGTTGGGTCCGGGCCAGTATTTCCGCCATCGCGTGTCTGGAGGTGAGTGAGAGATGCACCAGCAGTGCAGTCGCGGACGGAGCAGCAGTCGCGGACGGACCAGCAGTCGCGGACGGACCAGCGGTTGTTGCGGACCAGGGAAGTCTTATCTGCGCGCGGTGCAGTCGATGGGTCGGTTGCCGGTCCCTGCGCAATGTCGGAGCTTGTGTGGAGCTGTCCGATCGCTGCGAGCTTCGTGGTTCACCGACCCAGGACGTCAAAGTTGAGTAGCAGTAGTTTCAACTACCGAAGGCACGTCCATTCGTGTTGTCTACTTCGTAACTTTTGTGAGTTTATATTCTCATGTACCGATTGGTGGCAAGCAAGTCGTTTGGTCGGTCGGTCCGTGGCTGTCCCTTGGTTGGGTTCCGACGCATCAAGTATAGTTGGGCTCACCACCTGTCTCGCATAAGTGAACGAGGGCAGACCGACCTCCCTGGAGGCTTCTGAGTGCCACCGGTGTTTAATTATCTGTTGTCAGCTATTTTAAATTTTAAGCTTATGATTATTGTTTCTTTCTTAAAATTTTGCAAAATTAATTTTTAAGTTTATCTTTCAAGCTTAAACACTACGGCCTCCTGCCTTTACAGATTATGGTAGTATATTTTAGTTTTGAAGTTTAATTGTGGTCCTCACCCACTGGTATTGCTCCTTGCATATCTTGCTTCTTTAAATTATTTTATTGCTATCTTAATTGAATTTTTTATTTTATAGGATGTCTTGTTGGCGCTCTGCCTTTAAAGGTCTATGGTAATATACTCCAAAATTTTAGAATTTAATTGTGGCCCTCAGCCATTTGTATTGCACTTTGCGTATCTTGTTTTTTTTTAATTATTTTATTGCTTGCTTAAATGGATTTTTATCTTGTTAAGACTTCTTGTTGGAGGCCCTCAGTCGTGAAAGAGTTGCATTCGGTAAAGATTCGGCTGTGCCGCTTTGTTTGTAAAGGTTATTAAATTACAATAAATGATAATTAGAAGCAGAAACTGACCTCAACCTTTCGCCCTTTCCACAATCCTATTACCTGCTCTGCCCAGCGGGTTTAGCGGGTGTTTCACGTAATATATTGCAATATATCACAACATCTGCAATCTGGGGAGGAACGACGTCTGTGCTTGCTATTGGCCAAGCAAGGCTACACTATACATAGGAACGTGAAAATTGTTTTGCTGTGACTGACTAAAACGCACGAGCCAGAAGCTCTCTCGTGTCGGCGTAAACTCCGAGGTCATTGCTGGAGCGCAGCCTACTGGATGTGACCGCAGTGTAAAGTCGCTTGAATTATGGCTCTGCCAGTTAGTTGCTAAACTGTGTTAATCATTGCATTAAAAAGACGTCGTGGCTGGCTGACGATTAAGGCGGTCGAGTAGGTGAGCCAGAACTAAGTAAATATTTAATCTGAGAGCTATTTCAGAATTTTAAGAGTAAACGCTATGGTGCGCAACCCGTGTTGACTGATCCGTGATCAAAAAGCACAGGAATTAATAAAAGGCATCCCTTGAAAGAGAATATCTGTGTAGTCATTCTTGCAATGTAGCTGAGGTTTTTTTTCCCGACTACGAGGTCCATTCAAGTTCTAAGACCTCCGATTTTTTTTCTAATTAACTACTAACCCGAAATCGATGAAATTGGCGTTACTTCTCGACGTAATCGCCCTGCAGACGTACAGATTTTTCACAACGCTGACGCTATGATTCCATGGCAGCGGCGAAGGCTTCTTTAGGAGTCTGTTTTGACCACTGGAAAATCGCTGAGGCAATACCAGCACGGCTGGTGGATTGCGGCCACGGAGAGTGTCTTTTCATTGTTGGAAAAAGCCAAAAGCCACTAGGAGCCAGGTCAGGTGAGTAGGGAGTATGAGGAATCACTTCAAGGTTGTTATCACGAAGAAACTGTTGCGAAACGTTAGCTCGATGTGCAGGTGCGTTGTCTTGGTGAAACAGCACACGCGCAGCCCTTCCCGGACGTTTTTGTTCCAGTGCAGGAAGGAATTTGTTCATTTTCGTAGGATGCACCTGTTACCGTAGTGCCCTTTGGAACACAATGGGTAAGGATTATGCCCTCGCTGTCCCAGAACATGGACACCATCATTTTTTCAGCACTGGCGGTTACCCGAAATTTTTTTGGTGGCGGAGAATGTGTGTGCTTCCATTGAGCTGACTGGAGCTTTGTTTCTAGATTGAAAAATGGCATCCACGTCTCATCCATTGTCACAACCGACGAAAAGAAAGTCCCATTCATGCTGTCGTTGCGCGTCAACATTGCTTGGCAACATGCCACACGGGCAGCCGTGTGGCCGTCCGTCAGCATTCGTGGCACCCACCTGGATGACACTTTTCGCATTTTCAGGTCGTCATGCAGGATTGTGTGCACAGAACCCACAGAAATGCCAACTTCTGTTCAACAGTCATTCGGCGATCCCCCAAAACAATTTTCTCCACTTTCTCGATCGTGTCGTCAGACCGGCTTGTGCGAGCCCGAGGTTGTTTCAGTTTGTTGTCACATGATGTTCTGCCTCCATTAAACTGTCGCACCCACGAACGCACTTTCGACACATCCATAACTCCATCACCACGTCTTCTTCAACTATCGATGAATTTCAATTGGTTTCACACCACGCAAATTCAGAAAACGAATGATTTCACACTGTTGATTGTGTAAATCATGAAATTCTGCTAGGCAAGCTCAAGTATTGTGGCATGAGTGGGACAGTGCACAAATGGTTTAATTCGTACCTAACTGGAAGAGTGCAGAAAGTTGAAATAAGTAGTTCTCGTAACATGCAAGGATCAGCACATTCCTCAAACTGGGGAACTATCAAGCATGGGGTTCCACAAGGGTCAGTCTTGGGTCCTTTGTTGTTCTTATTATATATTAATGACTTGCCATTCTATATTCATGAAGAGGCAAAGTTACTTCTCTTTGCTGATGATACAAGTATAGTAATCACACCTGACAAACAAGAATTAACTGATAAAATTGTCAATACTGTCTTTCAGAAAATTACTAAGTGGTTCCTTGTAAACAGACTCTCACTGAATTTTGATAAGACACAGTACATACAGTTCCATACAGGGAATGGTATGACGCCATTAATAAATATAGACCTTAATCAGAAGCATATAGCTAAGGTAGAATATTCCAAATTTTTAGGTGTGTCCATTGATGAGAGATTAAATTGGAAGAAACACATTGATGATCTGCTGAAACGTTTGATTTCAGCTACTTATGCAATAAGGGTCATTGCAAATTTTGGTGATAAACATGTTAGTAAATTAGCTTACTACGCCTATTTTCACTCATTGCTTTCATATGGCATCATATTTTGGGGCAATTCATCACTGAGGAATAAAGTATTTATTGCACAAAAGCGTGTAATCAGAATAATAGCTGGAGTCCACCCAAGATCATCCTGCAGACATTAATTTAAGGATCTAGGGATATTCACAGTAGCTTATCAGTATATGTACTCTCTTATGAAATTTGTTATTAACAACCAAACCCAATTCGAAAGTAATAGCAGTGTGCATAACTACAATACTAGGAGAAAGGATGATCTTCACTATTCAAGATTAAATCTAACTTTGGCACAGAAAGGGGTGAATTATACTGGCACTAAAGTCTTTGGTCACTTACCAAATAGTATCAAAAGTCTGACAGATAGCGAACAAGTATTTAAGAAGAAATTAAAAGAATTTCTGAATGACAACTCCTTCTACTCCATAGAGGAATTTTTAGATATAAATTAAGAAAAAAAATTTTAAAAATAAAAAAAATAAAAAGAAAAAAGAAAAACAAAAAACACAAAAAAATAAAGTTGTTATATTAAGTTAAGTATGTTGTTAAATTAACTTAATTATGTCGTGTATTAGAAAATTCGACTCGTTCCACATCATTACGAAATATCGTATTCATGATCCATGGAACTAGTATTAATCTAATCTAATCTAATCTAATCTGTTCAAGTAAGGAAAAGTCGCCATTTTAAGTATTTAAAACAGTTCTCATTCTCGCCGCTGGCGGTAAAATTCCATCTGCCGTACGGTGCTGCCATCTCTGGGACGTATTGACAATGGACGCTGTCTCATTTTGAAACAATGCGCATGTTTCTATCTTTTTCCAGTCTGGAGAAAAAAAAATCGGAGGCCATAGAACTTGAATGCACCCCGTATTATCAGAGTTCCAGCGCGACTTGTATATGAGGCTACGACCGAGCGCTTTCACTGGAGCGAAGGGACATCTTTAGAGGAAGCAAAGTGTGTGGTTCACAGAAAACGATCGCGGCATGTGACGGACTCGCACATTTCTAACGACAACCATCGCGTCTGCGGATCCTCTGTCACCACGAGGGACTGGAGCGCGTGTTGTTACCACAAGGCGAGTGTTGTGACAATGGTGCACAATGTGTTCACACCCTTCCACTTCTGGCGGTTTCTTAAGCGCAGTAAGCGGTCCTTACTCTACCCACAAAAACACCCCATGATGCAGCACAGTATTCTCCGAACTTAGCTGTTAGCACTTCTTATGATGGCAAGTAACGCACTCTAGGCATTGGCCAAATCCAAACTCTTCCTTGGATTGCTACAAGGTATAGTCTGATTCATCACTCCACATCATTCTTTCCAGTAATCCACCGTCCAGTGGGGACACCTTCTACAGCAAGTCAAGAGTCTCTTAGCATCGACTACAGAAATCGCTGGCTTATGAGAAGTTCGACCACTGCACTCCGTTCTTTTTAGACCCTTAAAGACAGTCATCGTGCTAGGTGGGCTGCTGGCAGCACTTTGCAACTCACGAGTGATTCCTCCGCTTACCTCATGCGATGTTTTGTAACCACTCCAATGCTCCATGGTCCCTGTCCGTCTCTACGTGACGCCTGTCTGGTCTTGCTTAACAGTCGTTGTTTCTTCGCGTTTGCACTTCACAGTCACACCAGCAAAAATCGTCTGGTGTGCAGCACTGGAAGGGTAGAAATGTCCCTGGTGGGTTTGTTACTCAGGTGACTTCCAATGCCTAGTCCACTTTAGACGACTGCGACGTATTGGCCGAACACTACTGCCTACACTACGCTTGTCCGTCCTCTTTTGGGGTACTGCCACACGGTGTGGGATCCTTACCAGACAGGAGTACATCGAGAAAGTTCAGAGAAGAGCAGCGCGTTCTGTGCTATCGAGAAATACGGGGGAGAGTGTCACTGACATGATACAGGGTTTGGAGTGAACATGATAAAACAAAAGTGTTTCTTTTTTTAAACATAGGAATTATACAGCCAACCGTTTGCAAATAACTGTTTGGTACAATTGACCTAGGTTTTGACACCTACTAAGGGTGTCTTCCTCAGAAAGAAATTTTCAGGAATCGTAACATTACATTGTGAAAAAGTAATGGTCAGAATTTAGAGCAGCCATTACTCAGATGTTGTTCCTAGCTAAGCATACTTGAGATGGCTGGAGCGTATTTTATTTCCTTTTCGACTTGAGCGTAGCTGCTCTAAATTGCGACCATTGCTTACTCGCAATGTAATTTTACGGTTTCTCAAAATTTCTTTCTGATGAAGGCGCCCTTAGCCGAGAATGAGATTTTCACTCTGCAGCGGAGTGTGCGCTGGTATGAAACTTCCTGCCAGATCAAAACTGTGTGCCGGAGCGAGACTCGAACTCGAGACCTTTGTCTTTCGCGGGCAAGTGCTCTACCATCTGAGCTACCCAAGCACGATTCACGCCCCGTTCTCACACCTTTTATTTCTGCGAGTACCTCGTCTCCTACCTTCCAAACTTTACACAAGCTCTGCTGCGAACCTGGTAGAGCACTTGCCCCGCGAAAGGCAAAGGTCCCGAGTTCGAGTCTCGGGCCGACACACAGTTATAATCTGCCAGGAAGTTTCAAGGCACCCTTAGTATGTGTCGAAACCTAGGTCAGTTGTACCTAACACGTATTTGCAACCGGTTGGCTGCATAATTCTTATGTTTGAAAAATGTATACGGTTGCTGAGAAACAGCCGTGTTTAAAACTGAAAAGGGTTTTCCGCTGCGGCGGAAACTTGTCACGAAATCTCAATTACCAACGTTGTCCTCCGAATGCAGAAATACTTTGTCGGTGCCGACCTACATAGGGAGAAACGAGCATCATAATAAAATAAGGAAAATTAGAGATCGCACAGAAAGATGTAGGTGTTCGTATTTTCCACGAGTTTTTCGAGAGCGGAATAATAGAGAATGATCGTGAATCCTCTGCCAGGCACTTAAGTGTGTGAATTGCAGGGTATCCATGTAGATGTAGACCTGGACGTAGATGAAGTCAGTGAGCCCTCCGACCCACCCATTCTGCTGCTCGTCTGCTGATAACACGATACTCCCCACCGCCGGCCGCGGTGGCCGAGCGGTTCTAGGCGCTCAGTCCGGAACCGCGCGACTGCTACGGTCGCAGGTTCGAATCCTGCATCAGGCATGGATGTGTGTGATGTCCTTAGGTTAGTTAGGTTTAAGTAGTTCTAAGTCTTAGGGGACTGATGACCTCAGATGTTAAGTCCCATAGTGCTTAGAGCCATTTTTTTTTTATACTCCCCACCGCGTGTCATCCTGACGGGTCCGCTCCACGTGACATCTACCCGTCACTTCCACAACGCATTTTACACCATTGTTACAACACTCACTTCCTGTTAACAAGACGCATACCAGCTGACGATTGTTTCATGCGACGCCAAACGTCAGTGTCGAAGCGTCGAGGTTTTTTCTGTGTGTTTCCCCTGACAAACGAAGTTCCTTCTACAGTGCAGTTAAACACGACGCTACAGAAGTGCCACCATTCTGTAAAACTGGTCCCCTGTGTGGTCGCGACGCACTGGGGTGGACCCACTGCATAGGCAGCGGTCCGCATCTCACCTGGCGAACAGTTTGACTACCCGGGTCACGGCAGCCATTGCATTCGCTTACGACGTCGGCTACGCAGAGCATCGTAACGGTGAACGGTGATAGCCCACGCTCAGCCCCCACGTCTGCTAAGGGGTTCTCTGACCTCAGGCTGCGGTGCAATACCCGTACAGCCTCTCTGCTAGCCCTTTAGCAAACGTGTATACGAAGGCCACGAACTGTCTCCTATGATAGCAGCGTGTAGTGTCCCTTTTGCAATATTCACCATTATCGAGGTGAAACATAAATAAAAATGACTGTATGTGACAAAATGAACTGCAAACATCGATTTATGTGCGAGAGGTAATAACACTAACTGTAAAAATATACAATGTAGATCGATAGATGCAGAAAAGACATTTTTATTGTTTGAGATTATAATGTGTAAGTAATTAAAAGAAGTATTATGATCTTTATAAGAGTATAAAACACAATGCAATGCTCATTCTTCTGTTTTGTTCTGTTCGTTCTGGTGTTAGCTGGAATAAGGTACTCAAGCTATTGTGCTGCGCTAGCATTTGTTTCTGTCGTAACGCAATTGCTAATATTTAATGGTGTGTCCTAGTAAGAATATATTAGTATAAAGTGATCTCCGTGTGTTATTTCAAGAACCTACGCCCCATTTATCTTATGAAAAGAATATTTAATGAAAATTATTTAGCATGTTTCCAGCTGCTGCGGAGCGAGTAACAGTGATCTCTGACTGTTAACAATTAGCCGCCATTACGCGGTACATTTAAAAATATTTTTTCACAGCACAATGTCTGATAGCCGGATAGGAAGAAATTATGTAAAAATATTCAGTGAGATTAATTGATGGAATCCAGTGAAATAATTTTATTAAAACTTGTCTATTTTCTGTGATAGTAATAATTTCAGATCAGTGAACTGGAGCTGAGTAATACTACGCTATTGCATTTACAGTAATCTGTAGGGAGCCTGGCGCTCTATAAAACCAGATATAATACGTAATTGGCAACCTACGAAATTCATTATTTTGCTTATTGTATCTCTTTTGCATTTTTTTGAAAGCTAAACGTAAAAACTAACTTCACTAAAATTCAGTAACAGATCACGATAAATCAAAGGACAAACAAATTTACTAGGAGAGTGTTTCCTCTAAAATATATTAGTTATACATTATTTTTTAAGAGATATAATAAGCGATTTAACGCGGTCTTGAGTCATGTTGGAAAACACACCACTCCTATTATTGTCCAGCAAGTTTTAATCTACTAAGTCCTCATCAGGCCACAAAATCTGAACTTACCGTATGTACACTGCAGGCTGTTACGGTTTCAGCAGCATAAAGGCGGTCGGCACACAACAAACATCAGATTGACAGGAAGAGTACTTACACCCTTGGACAAACTAATAGACGGTCTGCACCTAACGGAACAGTGCACAGCTGATTTCTCATTGGGAAATCCCAGTTGAATGTTGGTTGCTTATGAGAAGTTCGTGTTATGCCTCTTACCAGAAGGACAAAGATTTAACGTTCTGCGATGTTGCTGCTTCTGGTGGTCGGAAATCTACGACTGTGAGGCGAATACGGAATGGAGTCGGTACTTCCTTACTAGTTATCCCGCCTACCCATCCAGGCTTCAGCATTCTTCTAACGCCGTATCTCAAGAGCTTCCAGTCTCTTCCCGTCTGAACTGTTCGTAGACCGCGTCTCACTTCCGTGCAAGATCACAAAAAAACTTCATAACATTTAAATTACTATTAGATAACAAATTTCTTTTTTTTTTCGGAAACGCTTTTCTCTCTGTAGCTAATCTGCAATCTAAACGCAGTCTTCTGCGGCTTGCTGACCAAATGGCAAAATTCATCCACTACTTTTAGTGTCTCATTCCGTAATCAATTTTTAAAAAAATGCATAACACGTAACTGCATTAATAATCCTTCACTACAAACAGTTTCGGTGTTGTACTTTCTTTTCGGGATTAAAAGATTAATATTTATCCTAAGTCATATCATTTACCGATATAGAAATCCGTATAATAATGGCAATTGCTCACTTACGCACATAAAGGAAGCGTGTTCTAGAGTGTCACATCTTCCGTGTTAGGACGCTTTCTGCCTTTCTGTACGTGTGTACCTGTGAAGATCTGACATGTATTACATGGTTTCCTCTACCGTTAAATCGTGCGACAGGGGATTAATATTAATCTTTCCGTCCCGAGAAGATGGTACAATACCGAAACCGATTGTAACTAAAGGTTATTAATGTGGTTCTGTGTTATAAATTGTAAAATATCCATTCCTGCTTTGGAAATCGTCTTTCAAAATGTGTGATATAATTCAATCAGCATGTCCTGATTTGGTTCGAATCCATTCTATTATCAGTTTTTGCTTGGATTTTTTTTGGGTTGACAGCAACCAGTAACATATGCCACATGGATTTTATTTTCTTGAAGAATGGGCAGTTTCAGGCATTTATTGGTAGATTTGAGTGCATAGTTTGGTGGAATAACAATCAAGATTTGCTTAGATGAGGGTTATTCGCGTTATAGTTAACACACCTTTTATCTCGTCAACTGTGAAAATACTAAAACGAAGTTCTCGGCAAATGATAGTGCATAGACGGCCACTAAATTTTGTTGCTTGACTAATACTCTGAGCCCTAGTATCAACCGAGGCATCGAACCAAGTGCGGTTTTGTTTAAGTGGTACGCAGCAATGGCATACATTCTGCGGATTTAAACATCCAGACTTTCATTTGCGGCGGTGTTTCGAAGCTCTCATGCACGGAAGCCTCGTCTACACGATGCAGAGCGTCAATGTTGAAGCATGCGAAACCGTACGCATTACCGTCGACCTGAGTGTCAGTGCATGAGGTACTCAATGCGACGTGCGAAAAGCGTATCGCCAACCATGTCCATTCAACAGACTTTCTTGTTTTGTGCATGTGGAATGTGCCCTGTATATTTGGACGTATCCTTTGTAGCCACATGTACGCCATCTGATCGCTAGACCACTAGATGCCAGCAGAGGCGGCACCGTTGTTATACAAGGAGGTACCCAAACAAAAAAACAAAAAAAAAACAAAAAAAAGAATCCGTAAGAACGTTGCCGTGTTCAGAGCTTGTATAGTATACATTTCTGCCGCTAGACGTGTATAGGGCAACTCACTGTCAGCTCAGTGCCCCATGTGTTGGCCTGGCTTGTTCCGTTCGTCTTCGGTAATTGTTTATGCTAGCGCCGTTTTGTTCTTGTTTCGGTTTTTGTGATGGCAAGTTTAAGCGGAGAACGTGCAACTATGAAGTTTTATATTCTACTTGGCAAAAATGCTCCTGTAATTGTTTTAATGTTGAAGACCGAAATGTTGCTATGGTAAAAACTCAAGTGAACGGATGGTTTGCTCCATTTAAAAATGGCGACACGTCTACTAGTGACAAACCTCGTTCATAGACATCCATCGACTGCCCGAATCGACGAAAATATTGAAAAAATTCCAGGGCTTTTGATCACAGGCCGTCGACAGACAATTTATCAACTCTCACAGATTACTGGTTTACATTGGAGGTCGGTCCAGCGAATTTTTGGGAATGAAAAGGGCTGTTGCCAAGTTTGTTGGTCAGGTTCTGATTGGCAATCAAAAGGAACGTCGAGTTGAAACACTGCGTGCTTTGAAACAACAGCTTGAAAGTGATCCAGGTTTTCTGTCAAAGGTCATAACTGGTGGTGAATCATGGTGCTGTGGTTAAAACGCAGAAACGAAGCAACAGTTAAGCCCATGGAAGTCGTCGTCGTCGTCACCCCGTCCAAAAAAAAGTCGTCAAGTCAAATCAAACATCGAGACAAAGCTGATCTGCGGTTTTTGATGCCAGTGGTGTAGGTCATTCAGAGTTTGTTCCTCCCAGGTCATACCATCAATCAAACGTTTTATATGGAAGTTTTAAGAAGATTGCGCAACAGTGTTAGTCAAAAACGAACCGATTTCTGGCAGACAAGAGACTGGTTCTTCCACCACGACAACGCACCTGCAGTGACAGCCATGTCTGTTAGCTTTTGGCTAAAAATGGCAGGGTTCGGCTGCCTCACGCACCTTGCTCGCCTGACCTCGCTCCCTGCGACTTGCTCCTGTTCCCATGCATGAAAAGGGCAATGAAACTACACCGATTTGACAACATTGAAGAAGTCACGAAAAACACGAGGGGGGAGCTGTGAGCCATTTCTAAAAGTGGCTACAAAAAATGTTTCGAACAGTGGAAGTATCGATGGGACAAATGTACTAGTAGTAATGGAGAGTATTTTGAAGGGGATAAGGTTGTTTCGTAAATGGTCTCAAAATATATAGATTTTAAAAAATAGTTCCGCTTCTTTGGGTATCCCTTCGTAAAAGGTGGTGAGGAGTGTTGTATTGTCAGTACAGAAGCATGAGTGTGTGCGCTCAGATCTCTGAACTAGTCGTTGAATGTCACCTGAGTGAAGCCGCGCAGAGTGGACGCTCGGTTTGAGGCGTCATGTCACGGACTGCGTGGTCTCTCCAGCGGGAGGTTCGAGTTCTCCCTCGGGCATGTGTGTGTGTATTGTTCCTAGCATAAGTTAGTGTAAGTTACTTTAATTAGTGTGTAAGCTTAGGGACCGATGACCTTCTCACATTCTGCGTGGTGTCTGTCTGTTCTATATCGTGTCTCCCTACCACTTTCGCGCAACGATGCCCTGAGCGGGTTTTTTAGGGAATTGACTAGTTTGAACCTGGGACCTGTTGCTGGTAAGGAGATGCCAGACCATACATGACACGTAGAGTTCAGAAGAGTTCAGTGAGACTAGCGATGATATAACCAAATACTTAATGATTTCGTTCAAGGCTTTCCTATTTTTAGTTAGCTGGTAAAATAACGTCGAAAAAGCAGTTAAGTTTACCATTGCAAATTTTATTCTACTCACAAAACATTATTTATAAATTGCACTATTGATAAAAGGAAATGTTTTAATACAGGATGGTAAAAACCGACTGCGTTCAACAAAAATGTGAACGAATATTCCCTGAATGGGTTTCCAAGTTCTACAATGGATCGAAGGATGACCTATGCCACATCACATCTATAATCTAGGTTTAATTTAAGTTTCACAAAAGAGAAAACTATCAAAATGGTCTACAGTGACCCTCAATTATCTTTAATTACTTATCTAACTTGTCGTAAATTACAGTGACTGATGTGGCTTCTCAATAACTATATAACAGAAAAATCATCGCGTTTCAGATTTTTATTTCAAGTGGCAAATGTGAACACCATGAGCTTTAATTGACGATCGACACTAGTATTACGCAAAAAGGGGGTGTAACACATAAGACTTCTGCAGTTCTGAGTGAAGCTTTATGCACTGTTATGGGGCATCGCGTGCGTTCATTACCTTGTCGGTGTTCGTCAGGGGGCGGCGGGCAGCACAGCTCCGCTCACCTCTCCGTCTCGGAAGCAACTCTGTCCTAACCTCTCCTTACTACAATTTACCGAAGTTGGTTTAAAAAAAACTATCTGGCTGTGTTTTCATCTGACCAATCAGGGTCTCAATGTTAACCTTAAGCTCTGCCTACAAAAATTCTGTCTATCCAATGAGAAACGTTATACTTTTCGTGGTGGGGCAATGTTTTTAAAGTTTGCAACGTAACAGAGACGCGAAAAAGTCTCACGCTAAAACTTGCAGCTGGTGTGGTCCTTTTAGTGTTATCGTAAGATCTATACTGTTCTTCTGGAGGGCTCTAGCTTTTAACATAGGCTGGGGGGGGTGGTCCTAGCGGTTGGCTGGAGACGTGGGTGTCCGTCCCTTATCGTAGGGCCTTCCAGCTTAACACGGATCTGCTCTCGGCTTCTGTTCTCATTTCTCCCCTCGGAACTGCGTCTGTCTCACGCTGGGAAGGTATGACATGCATTTAGGCATTCTTGTGTTAGTCTGTGGTATTCCATTTGCTCACTCGTTACTCGTATTACTTTGGTTAATTTAATGTCAGGATTTATTCGGAGCTATGTGACATACTATTGGATTTGCTTGTCATGTCAGGGTTTTCATGGAAGGTGTTGGATTTGCCTGACACCTTACAACCTAAGCAGTTTGGTCCCTTAGGAATTACACACATTTGAACAACTTGAGTGAAAAATCCATCCGAGACATACCAACCGTACTGAAGGTGCAAAATTCGACTGCTGGTGATGAGACTGTGGAGTAGAAAGGAACAACCTAGCTGAACCAAGACCCGGCAGACATCACATACTGATAGATAGGAACCGTCGAGCATTGTGGAGGGTGGGTGTAGAAAAGAGCGCGAAATCAGCGACACGGGTCACTCGTGAGTTTCGAAGTTCTGTCACCAGGTCAGGCACTACGGTGACTGGTCGTGGAGAGTTAAAAAGAGTACAATTGTCGAGCAGTGCCTCATTTCAATGCATAGCGAAGCTTGAGCTGGTGTAAAAAGCGTCACCACGCCTCAGCGAATGACTGGAAAAGAGCGACTTGGAGCGATGATGGTGCGATCCCCTTATGGCGCTCAAGATAACGCTAAATGGAGAAGTATACGAACACAGTTCACAGCCCTGTGTACTACTTACAGTAGAGGAAGAGTTTCAAGACTGTGACTGGATCAGCGTGACATGTGCGAGGCAGTGTTTTGCGAACAATAAGGTTCCTCAAATTGACTGGTCTGCCCAGAGTCCCGAACTGAACCCAACTGAACACCTTTGGCACCTGGTAGAACGTCAGCTTCGCTCCAGACCAAAACCTCCAGCATCACTACCTTGTCCAGTCTCGGCTCCTGAGGACCAACGGGCCGCCATTACTCCACAGACATTCAGACACCTCACTGAAAGAGTCCGCAGCAGAGATCAAGCGAGAAACATACCGAAACTGGTGATTACGAAGTGGACAAAGTTAAGGAATTCTGCCTCTTTGGAAGCAAAATAACCCGTCACGGACGAAGAAAGGAGGACAGAAATAGCAGACTAGCACAGACAAAGAGGGCATTCCTGGCTAAGAGAAGTCTACTACACTGAAGCGCCAAACAAACTGGTATAGGTAAGCGTATTCAAATACATAGGTAAGTAAACATTCAGAATACGACGCTGCGGTCGGCAACGCCTGTATAAGACAAGTGTCTCGCGCAGTTTTTAGATCGGTTACTGCTGTTACAATCACGGGTTATCAAGATTTAAGTGAGTTTCAACGTGGTGTTATAGTCGCCGCACGAGCGGTCGGACACAACATATCCGAGGTAGCGATGAAGTTGGGATTTTCCCGCACGACCATTTCGCGAGTGTACCATGAAGATCAGGAATACGGTAAACCATAGAATCTCCGACATTGCTACGGCCGGAAAAAGATCCGCAAGAATAGGACCAACGACGACTGAAGAGCATCGTTCGACGATACAGAACAGCAACCCTTCCGCAAATTGCAGCAGATTTCAGTGCTGAGCCATCAACAAGTGTCAGCGTGCGAGTCATTCAACAAAACAACATCGATATGGGCTTTCGGAGCTGAAGACCCGTTCGTGTACCCTTGATGACTGCACGACGCAAAGCTTTACGCCTCGTCTGGGCCCGTCAACACCGGCATTAGACTGTTCATGACTGGAAGCGTGTTGCCTGGTCGGACGAGTCTCGTTTCCAATTGTATCGAGCGGATGGACGTGTACGGGTAGGGAGACAACCTCCTGCATGTCAGCAGGGAACTGTTAAAGCTGCTGGAGGCTCTGTAATGGTGTGAGGCGTGTGCAGTTCGAGTGATATGGGACCCCTGATACCTCTGAATACGACTCTGGCAGGCGACACTTACGTAAGCATCCTTTCTGATCACCCGCATCCATTCGTGTCCATTGTGCATTCCGACGGGCTTGGCTTGTTCCAGCAGGACAATGCGACGTCCCATACGTCGAGGATTGCTAGAGACTGGCTCCAGGAACACTCTTCTCAGTTTAAACACTTCCGCTGGTCACTAAACTTCTCAGAAATGAACATTATTGACGATATCTGGGATGCCTTGAAATGTTCTGTTCAGAAGAGATCTCCACCCCCCTCGTACTCTTACGGGTTTCTGCACAGCTCAGCAGGAGTCATGGTGACAATTCCTTCCAGCACTACTTCAGACATCAGTCGAGTCCATGCCACGTCGTGTTGCGGCATTTCTGCGTGCTCGCGGGAACCCTACACGATGTTAGGCAGGTGCACCAGTCTGTTTGGCCCTTCAGTGCACATCTAAATTTCTTGATGAGGTATGTAATTGTTTTCGTAGCATAAAAAATACATTTGATTTCCAATCAAATAGTTTTATATTAATCAAGAAGAATTTTTTATTAAATTTATTTTCCAAATAATTGTTCAAATCCTGTATTACGCCTTTTTTTTTACGACATGTTCAATATCCTTAAGGATGTTCTCACTGTGGATCCACAGATTTACATCTAGAAGTAACCTCCGTTACAGGGCATAAGGTGGCTTGTGGAGTGCTGGTACGAATGTAGAATGAACGGCTAACAAAGGAAACTACTAAGTACCGTTCGAGGAAGGGTGAACCACCCAATGTTTATGTTCACTAATATGTGCCTGGATACGTTTGATCAGACAGTGTATAATCCATAGTTTATTTCATACGGAGGAAACAGAAACCAGGAAACCGCTCTCTACTGACAGCAACAGACTATCTTAGTAAAGGTATGTAACGCAATCAGAGCACGTCGCACGACAGACTTGTAAGGCTTGTCCTTCGGGACCAGAATTGTGTTTCTTTAGCACCCTTCCTGGTGGTTAGATTCCTGTGGTTGTCCCAGATTAATTCCTACAGCTGGGTAGCACTAAATCATTCAAAGTCGTAACGCATTAAATGAAAGCTTAATTGCTTTAGTCAGTTATTTGTGTTCATTTCGTTACACTTGGTCATAATGAGACTTAACTCCTACTCTTCGAATCAACCATTGATGGTCTTGGGCGGTACTGTTATTTCTGCTAACGATACGAACTTCACGTACACAGCTGCTCGAACCGCCAACAGCTTGATACAGCTAGCGTCGTTCTTAAAACAATATCTGTCCAGTCAATGATCAGACAAAGATCTTAGGAGTTTGCTAGACGCTCGTTTCGCTTTTGGTGTTACTCTCCCTCCCCCCCCCCCCCCCCTTCCACTCCACGCCAGCCCAATTCAGAGAGACGTTCTATTTACCGGGAACTACTCAGTGCGATCTCACTCCTTTCCAGGTATTTCGTAAGCAGTTTACTGCTGTATCCATGTCGTATCTCGAGAACTCCGTGGCAGTAAATGATTGCTGGTGAATAACGCAACCAGACACATGTGTTTTTTTTAGAAAGCTTTACTTCGAAGCCGCAACAGACTCGATGCCGGAGTGCACGTATTCAGATGGCTATGTTTCGAATTACATGAATTTTTCTGACAAGAGTATTTGAATATTGAGCGCCATTTTATAAGTTGTTTCGATGGTAAAACATGCTAATGTGCCCACGTTTATTTAGGCATAAGATGGGATTTGTCGACCTGGAAAAAGTGTTCGTCAATGTAAAATGCTGCAAGATGTTCGAAATCTTGAGAAAAATAGGAGTAAGCTATAGGGAAATGCGGGTAATATACAATATGTACAAGAATCAAGAGGGAATAACAAAAGTTGAAGACGTAGAACGAAGTGCGTGGATTAAAAATGTGTAAGACAGCGATGTAGCCTTTCTCCCCTACTTTTCAATCTGTACGTCGAAGAAGCAATGGCAGAAATTGAAGAAAGATTCAAGAGTAGAATTAAGTTGTCGGTGAATCGATATTAATGTTAAGATTCGCCGATGACTTTGTTACTCTCAGTGAAAGTGAAGAATTATAGAACAAGTTGAGTGGAATGAGTAGTGTAATAAGTACAGAATACGAATTGAGAGTAAATCGAAGGAAGACGTAAGTAGTGACAAGTAGCAGACATGAGAACAGCTAGAAACGTAGCAACAGGACTGGTGGTCACAAAGTAGATGAACTAAAGGAATTCTACTTCCTGGGCAGCAAAATAACCCATGACGGAAGGAGCAAGGACATAAAAAGCACACTAGGACTGGCCAACAGGGCATTCCTGGCCAAGATAAGTCTAGTAGTGTAGGAAATTAAATGGACTGATACGGTAAGGAATGAGAAAGTACTCCACAGAATCGATGAGGAACGGAATGTGTGAAAAACACTGATAAGAAGAAGGGACAGCTATTAAGACACCAGGGAATGACTTCCATGTTACGAGAGGTAGAGGGTAAAAACTGTAGAGGAGGACAGATTGGAAGACATCGAGCAAATAATTGAGGACGTAGGTTGCAGTTGCTACTCTGAGATGAAAAGGTTGGTACAGAAGAGGAATTAGTGGCGGGCTGCATCAAATCAGTTACGAGACTGATGAGTCAAAAAACGAAAAATACACTTTCATATGTCTCGGTGGACGACGCTTTGCTTTGCTATTGTCCTTACGGTTTTGCAGCACACGCAATAAATTTTGAAGTAATACAGCTGCATGCGGTCGTGAGTTTTCACAGTTTCCTAAAAACTGTGAATTATCATCATCTTAAAATAATTATTATTTGAGGACTGTTATTAAGACGTTGTGGCTCCTGCATATTTCCTTTGCTTAATTTAGATCGTTCCTCAACAGGAAATGTGTGGTTTCTTTCCTTAGTGGACCTTCTCTGCATTGTAAAAAAAGACCTAGAATCTTACTTCTGAAACTGATATGAAAAATATTATGAAGTGTTTGTGTGTCACAAAGTATGTTTAGAATGTTTGTACTGTTTACCCTGAAACAGCTTACTGATTGTTCTGGAAAACCATTAAGGCCATAGTAACACAAATCGCCGTCCAGTGGGACATATACAGTATAAGTGCACACAAATGTGTCATCTCTTACGTCTACTAAATGAAGACATATTAGGGTACTTTTACTGTCGAAACAACTTGTAAATTGGCGCCGAATATTCTGAAATTCTTGTGCAGTGCAAAAATGGACGACACTTGGGCGACGAAAACATTAATGCAGTGGGAAACGTTAGTCGTCTAATGATGAACATGGTAACCCGAAACCGGCTATGGTATTGAAATAAAGCAATTTAAAAAGTAGCTGTGCCTGGTTTCGTTATTCACCAACAGTTTATTATTTACTAGGTGGCACTTTAGGAATATGTAACAGTTTCTAGTAACCAAAAACTGTAGAATAATCTAAGATACCTAACAGACAACCCTCTTAATCTCCAGAACACAGAGACTGCTATGGGTCTCACGAAGTTGCTACATGGAATGCACGTGTTGATTCGACTGACTGACGTCTTTACATGTACACTCTACAGGCAAACTTTTAGGGTGTGTCCGAGGGTACTTCTCATACTATCATCATTTCTGCGAATGATGCGTCTGAAGCAATTCTTCCAATCCATATGTGGCGTACAGCAAACCAGTGCTTTACAGTATTTGTTAAAAACAGTCTTGGTTGCAATTTTAGTTTTTTTATTTTTCAACCACGCGTTTCGCCTTATTTAGGCATCTTCAGGTTATCTTAATTTGGTATTTCTTAGAAAAATCCTTTAGTCAGTGTAGCCAAAGGGCATCGTCGAATATATCAGGCCAACATCGCCTTCGTTAAAAGAAAAAGGAAATTTGTAAAGATGGTTGTCATGAATTGATAGATATACAGGGTGAGTCACCTAACATTACCGCTGGATATATTTCATAAACCACATCAAATACTGACGAATCGATTCCACAGACCGAACGCGAGGAGAGGGGCTAGTGTAATTGGTTAATACAAACCATAAAAAAATGCACGGAAGTATGTTTTTTAACACAAACCTACGTTTTTTTAAATGGAACCCCGTTAGTTTTGTTAGCACATCTGAACATATAAACAAATACGTAATCAGTGCCGTTTGTTGCATTATAACATGTTAATTACATCCGGAGATATTGTAACCTAAAGTTGACGCTTGAGTACCACTCCTCCGCTGTTCGATCGTGTGTATCGGAGAGCACCGAATTACGTAGGGATCCAAAGAGAACGGTGATGGACCTTAGGTACAGAAAAGACTGGAACAGCACATTACGTCCACATGCTAACACCTTTTTATTGGTCTTTTTCACTGACGCACATGTACATTACCATGAGGGGTGAGGTACACGTACACACGTGGTTTCCGTTTTCAATTACGGAGTGGAATAGTGTGTGTCCCGACATGTCAGGCCAATAGATGTTCAATGTGGTGGCCATCATTTGCTGCACACAATTGCAATCTCTGGCGTAATGAATGTCGTACACGCCGCAGTACATCTGATGTAATGTCGCTGCAGGCTGCCACAATACGTTGTTTCATATCCTCTGGGGTTGTAGGCACATCACGGTACACATTCTCCTTTAACGTACCCCACAGAAAGAAGTCCAGAGGTGTAAGATCAGGAGAACGGGCTGGCCAATTTATGCGTCCTCCACGTCCTATGAAACGCCCGTCTAACATCCTGTCAAGGGTCAGCCTGGTGTTAATTGCGGAATGTGCAGGTGCACCATCATGCTGATACCACATACGTCGACGCGTTTCCAGTGGGACTTTTCGAGCAACGGTGGCAGATCATTCTGTAGAAACGCGATGTATGTTGCAGCTGTTTGGGTCCCTGCAATGAAGTGAGGACCAATGAGGTGGTCGCCAATGATTCCGCACCATACATTTACAGTCCACGGTCGCTGTCGCTCTACCTGTCTGAGACAGCGAGGATTGTCTACGGACCAGTAATGCATGTTCCGTAGATTCACTGCCCCGTGGTTTGTGAAACCCGCTTCATCGGTAAACAGGTAGAACTGCAACGCATTCTCTGTTAATGCCCATTGACAGAATTGCACTCGATGATTAAAGTCATCACCATGTAATTGCTGATGTAGCGACACATGAAACGGGTGAAAGCGGTGACGATGCAGTATGCGCATGAAACTACTTTGACTCAGTCCACCGGCTCTCGCAATGTCCCGTGTACTCATGTGTGGGTTTATGGCAACAGCAGCTAACACACCACCTGCACCCGCTTCTCCTGTGACGGGCCTGTTACGGACCCGTTTGCGTGCTACGACCATACCTGTTGCATACAGTTGGCGGTAGATGTTTTGCAATGTGCGGCACGTTGGATGCTCTCTGTCCGGGTATCGTTCTGCATACACCCTGCAGGCTTCAGCTGCATTTCGTCGACACTCGCCATAGATGAGTATCATGTCCGCCTTTTCAGAGTTCGAATACACCATGGTCACAGTTCCTACAACACTACACTATCACAGACGTCTGGTAAAACGGTGTACTACAGTTGGTCTGCGTGCGGAGACGAATGCAGAATAACAATAGCAGCAAGCGCTACATGCGGACACTGCGGCAGCTAGACCAAACCACAACAGTGCACTACAGCCACAGTCATAAACACGGTCGTCATCGTAAACATGTCCCTGCAGATGCTGCTCGCCGACCGTGGCCCGTGTTTGTTACAACACGCAACTGAACGTCGGAGGTTTCAAGCGTCAACTTTAGGTTACAGTATCTCCGGATGTAATTAACATTTTACAATGCAACAAACTGCACTGATTACGTATTTGTTTATATGTTCAGATGTCCTAGCAAAACTAACGTGGTTCCATTTAAAACAACGCAGGTTTGTGTTAAAAAACATACTTCCGTGCATTTTTGTATGGTTTGTATTAAACAATTACACTAGCCCCTCTCCTCACGTTCGGTCTGTGGAATCGGTTCGTCGGTATTTGATGTGGTTTACAAAATATATCCAGCGGTAACGTTAGGTGACTCACCCTGTATATGATGACTTTTGAACATTATTAAGGTAAATACATTATTTGTTCTCTATCAAAATCTTTCATTTCCTAACTATGCCTATCAGTATTTAGCGCCTTCAGTAGTTTGAATCTTTTATTTAGCTGGCAGTAGTGGCGCTCGCTGTATTACAGTAGTTCGAGTAACGAAGATTTTTGTGAGGTAAGTGATTCATGAAAGGTATAGGTTATTGTTAGTCAGGGCCATTCTTTTGTAGGGATTATTGAAAGTCAGATAGCGTTGCGCTAAAAATATTGTGTGTCAGTTTAGTGTTGATCAGAATAAGTAAAGAGAGAAATGTCTGAGTAAGTTGAGTCTTGCTCAGCTGCTTGAAAATCATATAACGTAAAAGTTTACCAGCACAGTCATTCATAATTTTTCAAGTGGATGTTTCAATCGCTATCCCATGTCTTTTGTCACCTCAGTCTATATCTGCGTATTTGCGACAAGTTTCGATATTAACTCTTAGATGGAAGTAAATGTCAGGTGTCTTGAATATTCCACGTCCACGCAGAACATTTTAACGTAGGATCTGATGAGGAACACTAACTCAACACTCTTTTTAAACGTGTAGTGTGTATTCTTGTTCTTGTTGAGAATCGCCTCGTTATGAATCAGTGGAACATAAGGTGCTCTAATGTAGTTCTAACCCATCAACTTACTCAGGTCCGGGGTCCGGTGGTTAGGAATGTTTCGTAAAACCACTTCTTTCGTGAATGAATTAATGTGATTCGTATTACTCTGGCAAATCGCGCCCTGACATCTGCTACTCCTGTCCCTAGTTGTACGATTTAGTTTCTTTTTAATTCCGGTGGCATCCAGCAGTTACTCCTTGTCACTTTACGCTTCGAATGTGCATTGATTTACCTCCAGCTTTGTAAACGAAAAGCGAAGGATCTTCCTGCCTGTTTGCGTGCAATACGCTACATGTATTCACGTTTAGGGTCAACTGCTACTACCTACAGCAACAGAAGATTTCGTTATTGTTTTCTAGCGTCGGAAAATTCTCCATGAACAGTCTCTTCATTCGGAGATCTTATAACGCAAACTGCAATGCAGTTTGTGCTGCGAAGTTCGTAGCGAAAATGTTAGATATTTACCTAGCGAAAAATAAATTTCAGGTTAGTTCAGCGTTTACGTTGGTTGGTCGGTTGATCTGGGGGAGGGGACCAAACAGCGAGGTCATCGGCCCCATTGGATTAGGAAAGGATGGGGAAGGAAGTCAAGCGTGCCCTTTCAAAGGAACCATATGGGCATTTTCCTGAAGCGATTTAGGGAAATTACAGAAAGCTTAAATCAGGATGGAGGGACGCGGGTTTGAGCCGTCTTCCTCCCAAACGGAAATCCATTGTGCTAACCACTACGCCACCTCGTTCATTAGCCTTATCGTAATGCGGTAAATAAACACTAGTTTTATTTTCCATTCACGTTTCACTTTTTTTTCTCTGTTAGCTTGCGTTATTCGTCTTCTCCTATATGCCTTTTTCCCTGTCTTAGCTAGTCGTTCCATACACTTATCTTCGGAACTCTCCACAATTTCTGCGTGTCTGTTACCATCAATCCAGATTCTCTCTCTTTAATTTCCTACCTTTCTGCAGTTTCTTCACCTGTAATCTAGATTACATTACTGATAACTTACAGTTAGAGTCCAATGTTGCAACTAGACAGTTTCCATTATTTTCAAACCGAGCGAGGTGGCGCAGTGGTTAGCACACTGGACTCGCATTCGGGAGGACGACGGTTCAAACCCGCGTCCGGCCATCCTGATTTAGGTTTTCCATGATTTCCCTAAATCGCTTCAGGCAAATGATGGGATGGTTCCTTGGAAAGGGCACGGCCAATTTCCTTCCGCATCCTTCCCTAATCCGAGCTTGTGCTCAGTCTCTAATGACCTCGTTGTCGACGGGACGTTAAACAGTGATCTCCTCCTCGTCCATTATTTTCAACCTGGTTTCTAAGCCTGTTGCTAATTCCATGATCTCTGGAACAAGATCTAGACTGAACCTACATTTAACAACAAAGAGTAAACATTTAAATCGGAAGCAGCTCTTTCTACCTAGAAATAACATCGTTGTCATCAGTTTTCTGGTACATCAGCAGATCTTTTGTGTGTTCATTTCCAGCGATCCACTGCTTCCTTCTTAGTGTTGCTATGTGTGCTGGCAAACACATCGTCGAATATACGACCTCTTCCTCCCTCGCCTCCTGTTCCCTTCCGCACACCCCTCTAAGACTCTTAGCCTCTACTTTTTTCTCAATTTATGTTCAATCCATATTCCGTTCCTTCTTTTTATTACATAGAGTAGTTGTCTTTGCTGCCCCATTCTTCTCAGTTCCTCTTCATTTTCTGCTTTCTCCACCCAACTTGTCCTATGCAGCCTCCGCAACTCCACATCCTGCAGCGTTTCTCTGTCTTACTGTATTTTTTAATGCGTCTTACTGTTTTTTAATGCGTCGTACTCCATTGCTGTTCCGGTTTTAAATTCTGTGCTGAGTGATTAAAACTGTGCACGTTTCCAGTACTTCTCCATTCAGTATTAAGTATTATCTTTACTCTTTTTTCCTCCTAATGTAGTTACGTTTGTTTTCTTTGTGTTGATATTCATTCTATGAATATTTCCTTTAGCTTCAATGGTATTCACTACATACTGTAATTCTTTTTCATTTTTTCCTAGAAAGACCACGTCGTCTACAAAACTCAAATGCGATATTGTTCTTCCTCCAGTTTTTAACCCGTTGTCATCTAGTGGACTGTGGCCAGTCATATTTTCCAAGTACTGCGTGCAAAGGGCAGGAGACAGACAGCAGCCTCGTCTTACTCCTTTTCCTAGTTCTATCAAGATGGTACTTTCACCTGTAAATTACACTGACCTAGGAATAAATCTGTACAATAAATTGCCCAAGGAGATTAAAGTGATTACCAAAAGAAACTCATCTGGAAGGAAGTGAAAAAGAATTTGTTAACGAATATGTACTATACAGTGAAATATTACTTAGGAAACATAGAGCATCTAAACAATAATAACGACAATAAAAGAAGTTTCATTTCACAAAACTCTTTCACACTTTTTTTCTTCTTCTGACTTGTATTTATTTTCTGGAAAACATTACTCTCAATGCTATGCAATGTGTAAGACTAACTCCTTATCCCCTTGTTTTTGCTCAACATCTCGCTCGTATTAGAAGGATGTTGACTCAGTTTTTCAGGATAGCAGATGGGGAGTTGGTATACACACTATAGACACCTAACATCGTTGTTATCATCCTAGTATCAGCTGGTAGTGCCATTGGTGCGTGCAGCAACTGGGGCTGAGGAATGCATGGACAGTGCAGCACTAGCCTATTACACTATTACACTACTGGCCATTAAAATTGCTACACAAAGAAGAAAAGCAGATGATCAACGGGTATTTATTGGACAAATGTATTATACTAGAACTGACATGTGATTACATTTTCACGCAATTTGGGTGTATAGATCCTGAGAAATCAGTACCCAGAACAACTACCTCTGGCCGTAATAACGGCCTTGATACGCCTGGGCATTGATTCCAACAGAGCTTGGATGGCGTGTACAGGTACAGCCGCCCATGCAGCTTCAACACGATACCACAGTTCATAGAGAGTAGTGACTGGCGTATTGTGACGAGCCAGTTGCTCGACCACCATTGACCAGACGTTTTCAGTTGGTGAGAGATCTGGAGAATGTGCTGGCCACGGCAGCAGTGGAACATTTTCTGTATCCAGAACGTCCCGTAACAGGACATGCAACATGCGGTCGTGCATTATCCTGCTGAAATGTAGGATTTCACAGGGATCGAATGAAGGGTAGAGCCACAGGTCGTAACACATCTGAAATGTGACGTCCACTGTTCAAAGTGCCGTCAATGCGAACAAGAGGTGACCGAGACCTTAAAGAGAGATGGGGCCCCTCCACGCCCGCACCAACGTGGTGACCAAACCAAAAGTTCTACTGTCACCTCCGTAAACATGTTAATTGTCTAGTAAGTGGATCACAGGATGCTGGGCTGTGACGTTGTCCGTGCGTCTGACTAAGACTACGCAATAACACGGTCCATCAGGTGATAGATAGTGGACGAAACGCGAGTGAGGGTAGCGATTTGAAGAGCAGAGGGAAAAAAGTGCCATGGCTCGTGCCGTGGGGAAAAACCTCTGCGACAGTGGGATGGGTAGTAAGAGCAGAGCTGCGATAGCTCATGCAAGGTTGGATTTGTTAGTATAGGTATCATGCATCATTACCGTGACAAGCGATGGCGATGTGTCCCAGCTGCTGCTGCTGCTGCATTCCTGGAACAATCAAGATCGTTATACAGTAGTGGGAGATCGGCCATGGATCATCTCACTGTGTGGGGGATGTGTGGAGCTTGTCTGCATGCAGTGTACGGTACGGCTTCCCTGTGTGGTGCCAGTTATTCGGCAGTGTATTCCAGCTGGATATCCAGTAATGGCGTCTGATTAACAGGGGCTCGCCTGTGCCATTATGTTTGCGTATGCTTGGTCATAGATGTTATGTCCTTACAAGTATGTCTTTTGCTCTTTTATGTTTCCATCTATGGTTGTGGTCGTAGTTCCCCAGATTCAGAATAAACGGGTTCTGCGAATGTCTGGAGTTTCTGTATAGTCTTGTGGTGAGTTTGTGGATTACCTCCGTGAGAGTCTCAAGTCGGTATTCCCGGTGAAGGTCCGCGATGCGTGTGTATCGTGGAGCATTGCTTATGATTTTGAGTACTTTGTTTTGTATGAGCTGCAGACGGCGCAGCCGTGTAGGCGTAGCGTATCCCCAGACAGGGGCTGCGTACGTCATCAGGGATCGGATAAGTGTCATGTACATGGACCTCGACACCCTTCTGTTCAGTGTGCTGCGCCTATTGAGCATAGGATAGAGCTGTTTGAGCCTCGCGCTAGCTCGGTTGGTCATGTGTTGAATGTGGTCCCCCCCCCCCCCCCCCCCAGAATAATTTCCGGTCCAGCCAGACACCGAGGTATTTGACTTTCTCGCGGAAACGTATTGGACATGCATGTAGAGCTATTGGTCTGCAGTAGCGGTGTTTGCGCAGTTGCTTCGGTCTTCTAGTGAACAGAACGGCTTCGCACTTGTCGACGTTAACTCTAACACGCCATTTCTCCAACCGAGGCTAGGCCACTCTGAGTGCAGTCTGTAGGCGTGACGTAATGTTTGATGGTTTCCAATCTTGCGCAAGGATGGCTGTGTCATCCGCGTAGATTGCCATCATTGTTTGTGTGTGGTTGGGAGATCGTTTATGTAAAGGTTAAACAGTAGGGGCCCTAGGATGCTTCCCTGGGGTACTCCCGCGTGTATACCGTGTCGTGTTGATTGTTTTCCCTGCACGTCAGTATTGAAACTCCTGTCTGTGAGGTATGAGTGTATTAGACGCAGCAGCCCGTCGGGGAATCCCGCGTCGCTGAGTTTGCGAATGAGGCCGTTGTCCCATAGACGGTCGAAAGCCTTTTCGATGTCCAGGAACACTGCCCCTGTAGCTTTGTTTATGTTGAAGCCATGTGTTATATGTTCAACGACCCGGAGGAGTTGTTATGTTGTGGAGTGGTGATTCCTGAAGCCGAATTGCTCCAGTCTCAGGATGTCATTTGTTATGCAGTGCCTAGTGATGCGTTTGAGAATCACCATCTCAACAATCTTACTGAGCGAGCTCAGAAGGCTGATGGGTCGGTAATTTTGTGGGAGGCTGTGGTCTTTCCCCGGCTTCCTGAACATCAGGGCCTTGGCCGTCTTCCAAAAGGCGGGGAAGTGTTGATGTTTTAGTATGGCATTCGTTATGTGTGTTAAGTACTCAGTTGCTTTATCCGTGAACTCCTGGAGGACACGGTTTTGAATGCCATCATGACCAGGGGCTTTCGTAGCAGCGGAATGCATTATAGCCCAGGAGATTTCGGCTGTGCTAGCATGTTGAATGTCGTCGCGCGATGGTTGGGCTAGAATGCGTGTAACCTCTTGGTCAGTAGCAAGTGTGAACGCTGGATCTGATGGTACCAGGTTCGGTGTGAATGACGCTGCGAGTGTTCGGGCCATTAGTTCTGCTTTCCCTTCCGCTGAGTATGCAGGTCCTTCAGGCCCTTGAAGCGTTGGGGTGTATATTTTCTCCCTGGTGAAGTGTGGAGGTAGTTGCCACACGCCAGGTCGTGCGGTGTCCAGCCCTTCGAGTTTTTGGTTCCACTGTTGTGTTCTATGTGTTTGTATATTATCGTGTATGATGCCCTGTAGTCTGTTAATGTGCCGTTTGAAGTACGGACGCCTGGTGCGCTGCCATTGTCTCCTGAGGCGATTCCTCATTGAGATTAGGCCCAGGATTTCCTGGGGCAGGGCCGCACTGCGTTGTTGTGAGATCAGGTATGGTGCCTGCCATTGCGTCCTGGACGGCGTTGGTGAGGGTTTCTACTGCCTCGTCAATTTGTCCTGTTTCATTAATTTCGTGTATAGGTGGGATGTGACTATCAAGCGTTTGCTTGAACAATGTCCAATTCGCACGCCCGTAGTCCAACATCTTGCGTTGTTCCGTGTGCTGCAGTGTTTCCTCAATGCATAGTATTACAGGTTGCTGATTTGAGGGCAGATCGTTTTCAATGGCAACGTTGAGTGTCGCTGTAATGCCCTTGACGAGGGCCATGTCTATCACGTCTGGCCTGTGTCCCCTCTGATAGGGAATGTGCGTCGGTTCAGTCGGCGCTAGTATAATGTAGTTTCTGCCTAGCGAATGTTCGTACAGTTTTTTGCCGTTGGGATTTCGTATGCGTGAATTCCATTCTGGGTGTTTTGCGTTCAGATCTCCAGCGACTATTACTCGCGGTGAAATGTTGAGTAATGTGCTGATATCGCGTGTTGAGATGCCTACAGGGCTGTTGTATACCGATATCAGTGTGGTGTAGGCTCCGTTGAACATGACTCTGACGGCCGTAGCCTCGATTTTTTCCAGTTCAGGGAGCTCTATGTTTGTGTGCTCAATGTCTTTGTGTATGACTATTGCAGTTCCACCTGCCACGGCGTCGTCCGGTCGGTCGGTACGATAGACACAATAGCCAGGAAAGTTCAATTGTTTGTGCGGTTTAAGTTTAGTCTCGCTCAGTAGCGTGACAAGGATTCCCTTGCGCTCCGGCCGAGACCCGTAAACAGTGGCACCCCATACCATCACGCCGGGTGATACGTCAGTATGGCGATGACGAATACACGCTTCCAATGTACGTTCACCGCGATGTCGCCAAACACGGATGCGACCATCATGATGCTGTAAACAGAACCTGGATTCACCCGAAAAAAAAGACGCTTTGCCATTCGTGCACCCAGGTTCGTCGTTGAGAACAGTATCGCAGGCGCTCCTGTCTGTGATGCAGCGTCAAGGGTAACCGCAGCCACTGTCTCCGAGCTGATAGTCCATGCTGCTGCAAACGTCGCCGAACTGTTTGTGCAGATGATTGTTGTCTTGGAAACGTCCCCATCTGTTAACTCATGGATCGAGACGTGGCTGCACGATCCGTTACAGCCATGCGGTTAAGATGCCTGTCATCTCGATTGGTAGTGATACGAGGCCGTTGGGATCCAGCACGGCGTTCCGTATTACCCGCCTGAACCCACCGATTCCATATTCTGCTAACAGTCATTGGATCTCGACCAACGCGAGCATCAATGTCGCGATACGATAAACCGCAATCGCGATAGGCTACAATCGGACCTTTATCTAAGTCGGAAACGTGATGGTACGCCTTTCTCCTGCTTACACGAGGCACACAACAACGTTTCACCAGGCAACGGCGGTCAACTGCTGTTTGTGTATGAGAAATCGGTTGTAAACTTTCCTCATGTCAGCACGTTGTAGGTGTCGCCACCAGCGCCAACCTTGTGTAAATGCTCTGAAAAGCTAATCATTTGCATATCACAGCATCTTCTTCCTGTCGGTTAAATTTCGCGTCTGTAGCAAGTCATCTTCGTGGTGTAGCAAATTTTAATGGCCAGTAGTGTAAATAAATCGTAGAAAAACATTATTATACACGAGAGTTAAAGCCAGTGACGTTGCGCTGTTTTAAACAGAGTGACCTCGTGTTCAGTAGGGTGGAGGCTCTGGTCTTTTTAACCCCCCATCCTACGGGGTTGGAGCGTAAGTTCTTAGCGTTTTTAATACGCATAACAGAGACTTTAGTCGTCAATAATACATTCTTCTTCTTCGCTATTTACAAAAGCCTACCAACCATTGGGTAACTATCCAGTTCCACGACTGGAGAAATCACTTGGTATTGAGGCGAAGAACTTGTCGAGCCATATTCGGGGTGCATTTTCATCTGAAGTTCCTTGAAGGTTGTTCGATGGAGACGGAAAAGGTGAAAAACTGAGGGTGCAAGATCAGGTGTGGAATGACTTCCCAACTCGACTCCTGTATAGTGTTGTTTGTCAAACTAGCAAAATGCGGGGGAGCGGGCGTTATCGTGGAGTAGCGTCACTTCACGCAGTCTTCCCCGTCGTTCTTAGATTGAGTCTGCGAGACGTCTCAGTTGTTGACAATAAATGTCAGCAGTGATGATGGTTTCACCAGGGGGAAGCAGTTCGTAGTTCAGCACACCGTCGCTGTTCCACCAGATGAGTAACATGGTCTCTTGTGGGTGAAGCTCAGGTCTTTGTACGGGGAGCTGTTGCTTTTTGTAGGTTCAGTCATTTCTTTCTTTTCCTTATGTTAGCATAAACACGCAGTTTTCGACACTAGAAATGATACGGGATAGGAACGGTCGGTGTTGTTCACGAGCCAATTGATGCACATATGGCTTCCCGCTCTTTTTTGTGACTTTGGTTTAGAACATACAGTACCACGCAGCCGATTTTTAAACCTTCCCCACTGCATCCAAATGTCGCACTATGATGGGATGACCATAGACTCACCATATCTGCTAGTTCTGGAGCACACTCACATGGATCATTGTAGATTAACGGGTTTAAACGATCTTCATCTACCCCCACGGTTTTCCTGATCATGTGGAGTCACTAATGTCAAAACGATCCACCTCAAAAATTAAAAAAAAAAACGTTTTCTTACTATGTTCTGTTCAAAGATATTATCCCTACACACGGAGCGAATGTTTCTAGCTGCCTCCGCTGCTGTCCGCCGTCTATTGAACTAAAACAGGAGAATATGTCGGAAATTTTCCGATTTCTCCATTTGTTACTCTATTTTCTAGTGTCCACAGCTCCAATGACAACATGACAATATGTTAAATAGCAACAGCGAACTACAAATATGAATAACAATCGACAAATAAACCCATAGCAACGGGAGTAACAACATGCAAAAAAAAAATAACGCTACGAACTTTACCATGGTTGCCATAAATTACTTGAGGCAAATTCAGGACTGATTCCTTCTATAAGGGCAAGGCCGACTGCCTGCGCCAACCTTGTCAAGCTGTACCTGTAAGTACGTAGATGCCTATGTGTGTGAATTACGTTATTTTTATTGCCCTTAAGTTGTAGTACCACGACATGTCTCATGTCCTTCTAAAAATGGTCTCCAAATGAGTAAAACTATTACTACTACTATTATTATTACTACTACTGTAAGTAGACTGTTTGAGTTTTTATGTTGGAGACACCACGTTGCGCCCTGTATTAAAATCGCTGACTGCGCTGTGTGCAGTCTGTGGCAGGTTGGACTCATTGTTGGATTATTCGCTAAAGTGCGCGTCATTTATGTTGGCGGCCGAGTTTAGGTTCGTTCTGCGTATCTAACGTCACAAAACACAATCAGCCAATGAACAGAGAACGACGTTGCCAGATCTAGACTGCAGTGCAGAGCACGGACGAGTGTCTTCAGTTTTAGAAACGTTCAGTCATAAATAAAGTAATTGAACAAAAGCAATGTCTTGATAGCAAACTTTCTTTTATAGAAAGTTTGGAAAAAGCATTCTTTATACCAATTGCTTCATATTCTATTAATTAATTAAACCAAACAAGCAATAAGACTCCTAATTCAGGCGATAGCAAGGAAAGGTGTTTGTATCAATCTCACGAACCGCTTTTTCGCATTAAAGAACAGCGGTAATTGTTTATTTCCTATTGTACTTCGACGAAGCGTGAGTAATTCATAGTCAATTCATACGTCAGTATTTTGCATAATGTGTGAGAGGCCTCATGGCAATCAGTAGTCAGACGAGTTGCGATAGCGTAATGGTTAAGGTGTTGGGCTACTACGTGAAAGGTTATGAGTTCAAACCTTGTGCGGTGCTTATTATTTTCATTATTTAAAAACAATATCGAAATGCCTTTCGTCACGAATTATATTCGTTTGAATGCAATTTTTTGAAATTTCTAGTGCTTTGTCTCTTCATTAACCCTTTCGCTGCTGCAAACACGTGCTCTCCGCATCCCGCGCTGTGCGCGATTTTGTCATCACTGCATTGCTCGCCTGTGCAGACAGATGGTGTTCCCACTGCTTTGACACACTTATTATTCGATTAAACAAAAACTATTTGGCCCAAAAATTAGATTTTTACACGTCTTCTTGACTGGTACCTTCCACCCATAAATGACTTAATTTTGTTTCGATATTCAACGCAGTTATTGTGCAGCATTAAATGTAGTAAACCATTGCACGAAATTTTGAAGAGTTTCCAGAGTTATAAGTCCTTGGCGTATACTTTTCATATGGTCGATTTTAGTTGCCACAATGTTGAGAATGAAATGTGGACAAGATACCTAAATTTCATATAAAATTTACTGTATAACAATATCTCATTTAATTTAAGTACCACGTAGGTGCCGTATGTAATATTGAGAAATATTCCGTCTTTCGCGACTGTAATAAAAGTTTTATTTACACCGGATGCATTTGGCTTTATTTTAAAGCACTTCAATCAATGAAAGGTATGGCACATACACAATGGTACTCACGTTCTCTTTCTTGTTTTTGTTCCACAGTCGCAGTTTTACCAATGGTACTGAAATATATTCCTCTTCTGCAATTGTAATAAGCGACTTATTTATACCAGACGCATTTCTCTCTTTTGAAGCATCTTCAGTGGACAGTATTTTGTCTCCTCCATTGCCAAGTCAGCTTTCGTAGTTTTGTGCTGCGGTAACACAATATTCAACGTTTGTGTTGGCTGATCAGTGTTTTAGCAAATAAATGATTTTTGTGTGTGCCACACACAAAAATTATATTTGACATAGCTCAGAGCACTTCACTGATAGACAGGATATTCAAGTCCTAATATTTTTGTAAGTCCACAGTTTTGTTTAATGTATTTTGTATACTTCCTTTTGATTGATTGAAGTGCTTTAAAATACAGCCAAACGTGCTCAGTGTAAATAAAACTTTTATTACAGTCGCGAAAGATGGAATATTTCTCAATATTACATACAACACCTATGTGGTACTTAAATTAAATGAGATATTGTTATACAGTAAATTTTATATGAAATTTGTCCACATTTCATTCTCAACATTGTGGCAACTAAAATCGATCATACGGAAAGTATACTCTATGGACTTATACCTCTGGAAACTCTTCAAAATTTCGTGCAATGGTTTACTACATTTAATGCTGCATAATAACTGCGTTCAACATCGAAACAAAATTAAGTCATTTATGGGGGGAAGGTATCAGTCAAGAAGATGTGTAAAAATCTAATTTTTGGGCCAAATAGTTTTTGTGGAAATGCGGCCGTGGTGGCTTTACTTCATGAACTGCGCACTCCCCCCTAAACGTAAGTTTGCTAACTATACTATACAATGGCGCTGCTTCTCTTGGTGCGTATAACTGGCAACGCAGCAATCTCCCGCGTCTGGGCAGGCATGCACGAGCCGCAAAGATAAAAGAATTGAACTATAGTGTAGTGTTGGGCAGTTGGGTGTGAACAGCGCATAGTGTCGGGCAGTTGGAGGTGAGCCGCCAGCAGTGGTGGATGTGGAGGGAGAGATGCCAGAGTTTTGAGATGTTAATATGAGCTGACGATGTGGACGTTGTATGTCAGAAAAAGGAAATTTGTCAAACTGGATGTCACGAATATATATATATATATATATATATATATATATATATATATATATAACTTTTGAACACTATTAAGGTAAATACATTGTTTGTTCTCTATCAAAATCTTTCATTTGCTAACTATATGCCCATCAGTAGTTAGTGCCTTCAGCAGTTATAATTTTTATTTAGCTGGCAACATTGGCGCTCGCTGCATTCCAGTAGTTCGAGTAACGAAAATTTTGGTGAGGTAAGTGATTCATGAAGGATAGGTTATTGTTAGTCAGGGCTGTTCTTTTGTAGGGATTATTAAAGATCAGATTGCGTAGTGCTAAAATATTGTGTGTCAGTTTAGAAATGATCAGAGTAAGTAAAGAGAAAACTGAGTACGTTCAGTTTTGCTCAACTGTTTCAGCATCAAATAACGTAGTTCACCAGCACAGTCTTTCTTTGCATTGAAAGGAGAAGTTTCACTACTACTAAAGTGCGCGTCATTTACGACGGCGGCCGAGTTTAAGTTCGTTCTGCGCATCTGACGGCACAAAATCAGGCAATGAACAGAGAACGACGTTGCCAGAGGTCGACTGCAGTGCAGAGCACCGACGAGTGTCTTCAGTTTTAGAAACGTTCAGTCATAAATAATGCAGTTGAACAAAAGCAATGTCTTGATACCAGACTTCCTTTTACAGAAAGTTCGGAAACACCATTCTTTATACCAATTGCTTCATATTCTATTAATTAATTAAACCAAACAAGCAATAAGCCTCCTAATTCAGGCGATAGCAAGGAAAGGTGTTTGTATCATTCTCACTAACCGCTTTTTCATAGAACAGCGGTAATTGTTTATTTCCTATTGTACTTCGACGAAACGTGAGTAATTCATAGTCATACCAACAGTGTTTGTCGGTATTTTGCGTGCTATTTTAAAGTCTTCCGGTAGATTTACTGGATGACGAGCTGTGTTAGCGTAATGGTTAAAGTGTCAGGCCACTAAGCGAAATGTTCAGAGTTCAAACGTTGTTTGGTGCTTAATATTTTCTTTATTTAAAAACAATATCGAAGTGTCTTACTTCATGAATTTTATTCGTTTGAATGTAATTTTTTGAAATTTCTAGTGGCAACTAAAATCGACCATACAGAAAGTATACGCTATGGACTTATACCTCTGGAAACTCTTCAAAATTTCGTGCAATGGCTTACTACATCTAATGCTGCACAATAACTGCGTTGAACATCGAAACAAAATTAAGTCATTTATGGGGGGAAAGGTATCAGTCAAGAAGATGTGTAAAAATCAATTTTTTGGGCCAAATAGTTTTTGTGAAATCAAATGATAAATTGTGTCAAAGCAGTCGAAGCACCATGTGTCAGCACAGGCGAGCAGTGCAGTGATGACAGAATCGCGCACAGCGCGGAATGGTTCAAATGGCTCTGAGCACTATGGGACTTAACTTCTGAGGTCATCAGTCCCCTAGAACTTAGAACTACTTAAACTTAACTAACCTAAGGACATCACACACATCCATGCCCGAGGCGGGATTCGAACCTGCAACCGTAGCGGTCACGCGGTTCCAAACTGAAGCGCTCAGAACCGCACGGCCATACCGGCCGTCAGCGCGGAATGCGGGGAGCACGTCTCTGTACCAGCGAAAGGGTTAATGCGGCCGTGGCGGCCTTTACTTCATAAACTGCGCGCTCCACCCTAAACGTAAGTTTGCGAACTATACTATACTATGGCGCTGCTTCTCTTGGTGCGTGCAACTGGCAACACAGCAATCTCCCTCGTCTGGGCGGGCATGCGCGAACCGCCAAGATAAAGAATTGAACTATCCTTACTGCTACTACCACTATTACGCGACGAACGCTCGCCAGAGACCAGTTTTGCGACACGCGTTAGGACCGCTGATAACCGCGAACCCGCTTCAGCAGGACGAGTGACGTGGAACGGGAGTTGACGCAGGTGTGGACGCTGGAGTAATGAAATGTGTTCGCCTGGCTCATATATTATTCAGTTGGTTTGTACGGGACAGGGAGCAAACTGCGCAAATATCTGCTCGGTGTGGAGCGGGTAGAGACTGCCGCATAAAACGTGCACGCTATTATGACGTACGTGTTCGCGCTTTTTAGCGTTTGTGTATTTTTGGTGTGTTTCATTTCAGGCCGAGCGAAATGAGTTCCGACACCGCGGAAGGTTGGAATTTCGTTATGAGGCCGCGATATGGTCTGCAGTGTTTATTTAGAACACTATATTCGGAGGAGGCACAACTTGTGTACATTATCCGCTCATGCTGAAATTACTGGATGTTTTTTTTTTTTTTTTTTCAAATAGTAGTGGCGTTAATTGTGCGGTTTTCAGTTCATTCTGAAGTAATTTTAAATGACTTGTCAAACACAGTAATGGTGGTACGATGCTTAACTCATCCGCGTCGACCAAGTATCTGGCCGTAATATTGAGAAACGAAGTGAAACAGATCGGAAACGTAAGGTCAGTTGTAGGGAAAGAGAATGGCCGACCCCGATGTCCTGCGAGACGAAGAACGAGAACGAGTACAGGAAGCTTGTGCTACCCGTTCTTGAGTACTGATCAAGTGTTTTGTATCCCCGCCAGGTGGGAATAAAGAGGAAAAGAAAGCATCGCTCGTGCGAAACTCGGCTTGCCTTTTCTCACATGATATACTGCGAAATGTGGGTGAACGTTGTATTCCATATTTCTAGATTTCTGGAAAGCATTGGACACGGTGCCCCATTGCAGGCTGTTCACGATGATACGAACATATGGAATAAGTACGCACATATGCGAGTGGCTCGAAGACTTCTTAAATAATAGAACCCAGTATGTTGGGCTCGACAGCGAGCGTTCATCAGAGACTAGGGTAACGTCAGCCGGCCGGGGTGGCCGAGCGGTTCTAGGCGCTTCAGTCTGCAACCGCGCGACCGCTACGGTCTCAGGTTCGAATCCTGCCTCGGGCATGGATGTGTGTGATGTCCTTGGTTAGTTAGGTTCAAGTGGTTCTAAGTTCTAGGGGACTGATGACCTCAGATGTTAAGTCCCATAGTGCTCAGAGCCATTTGAACCATTTGAGGGCTGTCGTCACGATTGCCCCAGGGAAATGTGACAGCTGTTGTCCCCTACATACATGAATCATTTAGCGGACAGGATCGGCAGCAGTCTGCGGTTGTTTGCTGATGATGCCATGGTGTAGGTAAGGTGTCGAAGTCGAGTGACTGTAGAAGCATACAAGACGACTTAGACAAAATTTGTAGTTGGTGTGATGAATGTGAGCTAGCCCTAAATGAGGAAAAATGTAAGGTAATGCGAAGGAGTAGGAAGACAGACCTGTAATGTTCAGATACAGTAACACTAGCGACCAGCTTGACACAGTCAAGTCGTTTAAATATCTGGGCGGGACGCTGCAAAGGTGCAACGAACGTGTGAGAACTGTCGTAGGGAAGGCAAATGATCGACTTCAATTTATTGAGAAAATTTTAGGAAAGAGCGGTTCACCTGTAAAAGGAGAGTACATATAGGGCGCTGGTGCGACTATTCTTGAGCACTGCTCGGGTGTTTGGGATCCGTACTCGCCGGCCGGAGTGGCCGAGCGGTTCTAGGCGCTACAGTCTGGAGCCGCGCGACCGCTGCGGTCGCAGGTTCGAATCCTGCCTCGGGCATGGATGTGTGTGATGTCCTTAGGTTAGTTAGGTTTAAGTAGTTCTAAGTTCTAGGGGACTGATGACCTCAGAAGTTAAGTACCATAGTGCTCAGAGCCATTTGAATCATTTTTGATCCGTACTCGGTCGCATTGAAGGAAGACATCGAGGCTATTCAGAGGCGGTTCAAAATGGCTCTGAGCACTATGGGACTCAACTGCTGAGGTCATAAGTCCCCTAGAACTTAGGACTACTCAAAACTAACTAACCTAAGGACAACACACACATCCATGCCCGAGGCAGGATTCGAACCTGCGACCGTAGCGGTCGCGCGGTTCCAGACTGTAGCGCCAGAACCGCTCGCCCACCAGCGGCCGTTCAGAGGCGGGCTGCTACATTTGTTACCGGTATGTTCGAACAACACGTAAGTGTTACAGAGACGCCTCGGAAACCCCTGGAGGGAAGGCTACGTGCTTTTCGAGAAACACTGTTGAGAAAATGTAGAGAAGCAGCATTTGAAGGTGACTTCGGAACGATTCTACTGCCGCCAGGGACCACGAAGCTAAGATACGAGAAATTAAGGCTCACACGGAGGTGTCGTTTTTACCTCGCTCTGTTTGCGAGTGGAACAACAAAGTAGTAGTACAGGGTACCCTCCGCCATGCACCGTACGGTGGCTTGCGGAGTATGTGTGTAGATGTAGAACATCGAAGCAACTCAAAGGCGGTCTGCTACATACGCTAGCGGTTGCTGCAGTTTGTTAGGGAGCGTTGTGAAAATGCTCCCTAGCCCTAGAAGGGAAATTCTCGAAGAATTACAGTATTTAATTTAGCGATTTGTACTGCATCTCGTGGTATTGTGTTACAAGATAATGGGACGTTTGATCGGAGCATTCTGAAGAGCCTGTCAGTAACCGGAACATACAAGGCGAATTCAATAAGCAATAAAAAAACATATTTTTCTCGGCCAGTTTCGGATGAAGAAATGGGTAGTGGGATAACGTGCAATATTGCCGCTTCAGTCCCTATATTTTCATAAAGTTCCGATTGATGGCAGCGCAATACGTAGCCTTCAAAATGGCGTCTGTAACGGAGGGGCGTTCCATGCAGAGAGCTGTCACTGTCTTTTGGCGGAGATATTCATAGGCGCATGGACAATGTGTACGCAGACCTGGCAGTAAACAAAAGCATGTAGAATCGTTGGGCAAGCCATCTGTCATCATCATCATCATCATCATCGCAACACACGTCGCGCAAACCTGTTCCCCCGCTGGGTTCCTCGCCGCCTAGACTTCAACAAAAGACCAAAAACAGCAACGAAGGGGCAGCTGTGCGGAATTGCTTCCGTATTACGAGACTGATCGTGACAAGTTTTTGTCGACCATCGTCACATGCTATGAAACATGGGTTCATCACTTCGAACCGGAAACGATACGGCAGACCAAGGAGTGGCGCCACACCTAGTTTCCCCTAGAAGAAACAGTTGCAAACGTACCGTCAGCTGGTACGGTCATGGTGACGGTTTTCTGGGACTCTAAGGGGGTTATTCTGCTCGATGTCCTCCATTATGGTGCAACGATCAACTCTGAAGTGTATTGTGCTACCTTAAGATTCAAATGGCTCTGAGCACTATGGGACTTAACATCTGAGGTCATCAGTCCCCTAGACCTAGAGGTCGCGCGGTTCCAGAATGAAGCGCGTAGAACCGCTCGGCAACAACGGTCGTCTGCGTTAAGGTAACTGAAGAAACTACTTCAGCGTGTGCGTCGCGACAAAAGTACAAACGAACTCCTCCTCCTCCATAACAATGCAAGGCCTCTCAAAAGTCTGCGCACTAGATGAGATCTCACAAAACTTTGTTGGACTGTTCTTGCTTATCCACCTTACAAATGAAGATAGTAACTGTTCTCGAAAGAACACATACCATTGATGACCGTGCTGCTTCTCTAGAATAAAATATAATGAATTGAAACCCTCAGCTGCCGACAGGTGTTGTTGATATACCTCGATGAGAACAGCTGAAAATGTGTGCCCCGATCGGGACTCGAACCCGGGATCTCCTGCGTACATTGCAGACGCTCTCTTCGTCTTGAGCCACCTAGGACACAGATGAATAGCGCGACTGCAGGGACTTATCCCTTGCATGCTGCTCGTGAGACCCACATTCCCAACTGTCCACAATCTACATACATAATGTACCTAATAGATATTTCCCCATCCACTCATTACTCGCGCACACTAAGGTGACGATTCCCGTAAGAGATCCGGCAACCTGAGTGCATTCGCGCAGACGAAGGCCAATGGCTGGGTAGCCTTTAACTATATATATGAAGAAAGTAACTGTGTCCTCGGTGGCTCAGATGGATAGAGCGTCTATGTAAGCAGGAGATCCCGGGTTCGAGTCCCGGTCGTGGCACACATTTTCTTCTGTCCCCATCGAGGTATATCAACAACACCTGTCAGCAGCTGAGGGTTTCAATTAACTATCATTTATGCACCTTATAACCCAATCTCGCATCTTCCGACTTATATCTCTTTCGCCCCATGAACGATGCACTCCACGGGAAGCATTGCTTGAATGATGGGGAGGTTACCTCAGAAGCGGGGAGGTTACATCAGCAGTGAGACTTTGGCTCCGACGTCGACCAATAGAGTGTTACCACGCAGCCATACAGGCGCACCCAGTAAGGTGGCGTAAGGCCGTCGCATTGAACGGAAATCATGTTGAGAAACAGGGAGTTGTAGCCAGAAGAGGGGGGAATAATATGATGTATTGGAATCCTGAACAAAACCAACCTGGTTTCAGAAGAAAAAAATGTGTAGCATTACTTACTGAACCCCCTTGAAGTAGAATTTTGAAATGACGCAGCAAAACAGTCACCATTCTCTACCTAGTTTTGTAACAGTTAATTTTTATTCTTCAGAAATCTGAAATATCCCATGTAATAGATTCAGGTGGACGCACTCAGTCTTCAGGCCACGAGTGGCCTACCGGGACCATTCGACCGCCGTGTCATCCTCAGCGGAGGATGCGAATAGGAGAAGCTTGGTGTCGGCACACCACTCTCTCGGTCGTTATGATGGTATTCTTGGCCGAAGCCGCTACTATTCGGTCGAGTAGCTCTTCATTTGGCATCAGGAGGCTGAGTGCACCCCGAAAAATGGCAAAAGCGCATGGCGGCCCGGATGGTCACCCATCCAAGTGCCGACCACGCCCGACAGCACTTAACTTCGGTGATCTCAAGGGAACCGGTGTATCCACTGCGAGAAGGCAGTTTCAGGTGGACGCAGAAAATTAAATTATTTTCTTTCTCTTTCTACAGACACTTCGCGGTCGTCATGCAGTCGGGCAAGAAACAAAGTGCGAAGGTACAGGGATCATCGCAAACCAAACTCGCTGTCTTCGCGTGAAGTCATCTTCAGAGCTGTGAGCAGAGGTAACCAAGTCAGCTTAGCGTTTCTGGACTTTCGAAGGTTGTCCATTCAGTGCCATAAGGGCATCTGGTGAAGAATAAACGTTAGTATGGGTTACCTAACGATTTCCTATTGGACTGACACAGCATTTTATCCTAGTTGGATAGTTATCAAGATGCGCTGAAGTGATATTCGTGTGTCGTACAGCTGGGTAGTACGGCTATTGGCGTTACACATAGACTTAGTGCATGCCTAATTCCAGACTTTTCGCAGATAATGATTTCTTCATAATGTGGAGCCACTGTCATAATATATTTCTTTAAAGTCAGTACCGCCATTAGACAGTTGTTCATTTGCAGTGTTACATTTACACTTACACGATCATGATTTCGGCTTCAAAGTGCCATTATCAAATTTTTTTCTGAAACCAAATTAGACAAAACATTGAAATACCTAACAAGTGATATAACCATATAATCCATATTTATAATGCTTACTTACAAGTGTTATACAGTGCCTAAGATGGCCTGGTGTCGTACTTAAAATACACTATTAGACTCATTGTGTAAGGGTCGATATTTCTGGTAAAGCCTGCTGCTTTGTTTTGTCACTGAGTATACCATCTTGACTGAATGACAGTTGGCTAAGTGTCAAATTGTCTTGGTCAAAGAAATTCCTTTTACAAGCAGGTGACTTTTTCTTTTAATCTTTGGACTCTGTGTCCAGTAGGACAGGGAAGGTTAGGAACAATTTATTTTCTTTGGTAGTTGTTACATCTTTGCAGTAGCTGTTTATCTTAGTATACAATAAAGTTGTCTGCTCATAAACATAAATAGTAACAAATATTCGCTGCATCCATAAATACAGTCCAGCTACCCATTAATATTCTGCCCTTATTCCAAAATAATGTTCTACCACATATAACAGGATTTACATGCCTGATGATACACATCATAAATATCGCCTCAAACCTCACTGTTTAATTAGTGAGTGAGAATAATAAGTAATTGCATTGTATTATATTAATTCTGAATTGAGGCAAAATTACACAACTTAGAGTTGGCCATGTGCTAATTTCACGTACAAAGCTGTATATTTACCTAGTAAAATGTACTTTAAATAACGTCAATGAGCAGCTGGACTTTTATATTTATGGATGCACCGAATATTTGTTAACGTTTATGTTTATGAGCAGACAACTTTATTGTATACTAAGATAAACAGCTACTGCAAAGATGTAACAACTACCAAAGAAAATAAATTGCTCCTAACCTTTCCTGTCCTACCGGACACTGAGTCCAAAGATTAAAAGAAAAAGTCACCTGCTTGCAAAAGGAATTTCTTTGACCAAGACAATTTGACTCTTAGCCAACTGTCATTCAGTCAAGATGGTATACTCAGTGACAAAACAAATCAGTAGGCTTTACCAGAAATAAGCATTATAAAGCATTATAAATATGGATTCTTATATGGTTATATCACTTGTTAAGTATTTCACTGTTACTGTCTGATATACTTTCAGAAAACACTTGATAATGGCACTTTGAAGCCGAAATCATGATCGTGTAAGTGTAAATGTAGCACTGCAAATAAACAACAGTCTAATGGTGGTACTGTCTTTAAAGAAATTTTCGCAGTTACCTGCTGTGAAAATTCTAACAATATCCAATTAGCTCAGAGTGGTGGAAAGGTGAATAGCTCATATGATATAGAAATTCATAGAATGCACAAAACTTCAAAGCGTAGTATTATCCGATTACATGAGTATTTGGTCACGTCTGAAGCCAGTCGAGTCGTACAAACATGTAGTAGCAATCTGCGCATAACCGAACTGTAGCTGAAGCAAATGTCAGTCTCAGAATTATCAGTTGTGCCGGTACTGTAGCAAGATACACACATCTGATATATCTGACTTCATCCAAAAATGTTTCACCGCAGATGTAGTATCCTAAATGGGCTTTTACTTACTCTCCCTAAGATCGTAAATGAGAGACACTTTGTATTTGTGATACGTCACCACGTGCGCTGTGCGATGAGGGACTGTGTCACCTTGCCTGTTACCTGAGGAAACCGCTGGAATATCGTATCTGCCATGGATATTTGTGTCCATGGCAATAATGTAAGTGGAAAAGTTGTGATGTTACGTATGTTGGTTGGTTGGTAGGTTTGGGGAAGGAGACCAGACAGCGAGGTCATCGGTCTCATCGGATTAGGGAAGGACGGGGAAGGAAGTCGGCCGTGCCCTTTGAAAGGAACCATGCCGGCATTTGCCTGGAGCGATTTAGGGAAATCACTGAAAACCTAAATCAGGATGGCCGGACGCGGGATTGAACCGTCGTCCTCCCGAATGCGAGTCCAGTGTCTAACCACTGCGCCACCTCGCTCGGTTGTTACGTATGTGCGCAGGTGGTAGAGGACAGGATACTGGGGCGGGATACGTACAAGGTGTTTCCGTAAGAGCGTGCAAAAATGTAGCAGGACACAGAGGATGCTCCACTGAACAATTTGAGGCAGGCAACCTGGGGTCGGCGATGCCAACTTAAGCAGATACGGAAGTAAAGTTGTCTACCGCTTTGTCTAGCATTACTGTGTTCCATATTATTTACAACTAACAAGCGTAGAAGTTTACACGTGCTATGCTGTTTATTTACATGCACCTTTATTTACAGCAAGGAAACGAGGAGGACGAGCCTGCTTACCAGAAAGCAGATTTTATTTACTTTACTTGTCCATAAGGTGGCTCTGTTGACTGGCTTTATGTTCTCCCATGCTGTGAATCAACGACAGACAGATTCGTTGCTCAGTGCTATTCAGAGAAGTACAGTACAGTACGATGGAGCAGTACCGGTACAGTATTTCCTGGTCGCTGGATTGAAAGGGGAGGTTCCATTCCGTGGCCTGTGAGGTCACCTGACCTGAATACCCTTGATTATTTCCTACGGGGAATATCTAATGTCACTCGCGTAGGAGACCCCAGTGGAGACGGAGATGAAATCACTTGCCGGAATTGTAGCTCCCTCTGATGCGATTCGAAACACACCACGAATATTTGTCAGGGTACGTCAGAATCTTGTTCGCCGATGTCGTAGTTGGATTGAGGTTTATGGTCGTCAGTATCAGCACATTTTGTAAGATACAGTACAAATGGCAAATTCATTGTGTCAGTGACGGTATTTGCAGTTAACTAATGTAAATAAAGAAGTACACAGTAATGTGATTTAATTCATATTATGTCCTTCAGCTGACTTCTCCGATCCCAGGTTCCCTACCTCAAATTGTTCAGTAGACCACCCTCTACGTCCTGTTAAGTTTTTACAGGCTCTTACGGAAACATCCAGTATACGCTATTTGATCCAAAGTATGCGAACGCCCATATGTAAAGCGTAACTGACCACTGGATGTCACGGAGAGGCGGACCCACCAGTATAAAAGGATGGAGGGTGTGTCGTGTCGTCAGCAGAGAAGCAGGAACAGCAGAATAGGGCGCTCAGGAGAACTCAGCGGTTTCGAAAAAAATGGTTCAAATGGCTCTGAGCACTATGGGACAACATCTGTGGTCATCAGTCCCCTAGAACTTAGAACTACTTAAACCTAACTAACCTAAGGACATCACACACATCCATGCCCGAGGCAGGATTCGAACCTGCGACCGTAGCAGTCGCGCGGCTCCGGACTGAGCGCCTAGAACCGCTAGACCACCGCGGCCGGCAATCAGCGGTTTCGATAGCGGGCTGGTCATTGGAAGCCACCTGAGTAGCAGGTCCATTAGGGGAATGTCAACCCTTCTAAAGCTGCCCAAGTCGACTGTGGGTGATGCCACTGTGGAGTGGAAGCGCTATGGAAAACCACGGCCAAACCAAGACCTCAGGTGATCCGTGACGGGGTCCGTCGTGCATTCCGGAGGGTGGTTGAAAAAAATTCATGAAACCAGCGGAAGGAATCACTTGTTGACTTCCAAAGTGGTACTAGCAGTCCAACTAACACAGTGACTGTGTGTAGCGAGTTAGGAAGAATGTGGTCCAACGGTCGAGCAGCTCATAAGCCACCCATTCCTGTAAAAGCTGAGCGATGCGTGAGGTGTTTTAAAGAGGGACGCCGTTGGACAGTAGGTGACTGGAAACCAGTGATTGGGACTGACGAATCACGCCGCACCAAGGACGGTGGATGAGTTTGGTGAATGCCTGAAGACATTGTCTGCCTTTGTGTGTGATGTTGAGAGGCACCCACATGCCTTGCTCATACTGTGGCATCAAGCAGTCAGGCCTGCAAGATGAGTGGTCTGCCAAGCGAGTGGATTCATTCTTAATTTATCGAGTAACATGAACTCTCGTACTCACAATTTAAGTTACAAGTTATCCTCCTATATGATTAATACGCAACGGAATCACGCATCTGACTATCAATAATTTACAGAACTCTGACTGTACACTACGCATTGGCAATACCACATTTTCCTTTTTGTCTTTTATTTAACGGCTTTTGTCAACACGTGCCCACCTCACACATTATAAATTCGGGACATTATGACAACATACAATTCGAAGTAAAAGTCCACCAATCTTTTTCTTTTCACTATCTTATTTATTCCGATAAATTCTCTACCCTAAACACACAAATTCTACAACCTACAACAATAACACATGAGAAATTCCGCCCAGTGGGCCTGGCTTTACAATGGTGAATCTCTATATTATGGTCTCGTAATTATTTTTAACGCTACAGTGCACTTTATGGATAGGATGGTGGATCTTTTATTATACCTCACACTTCGACTCTCACAATCACTAAACTTTCCTCCAGACCGAGTGGTACTGAAGGAACAAGCATAACCCACCAATCTTTTGAAACTACCTCGCTACTCTCCCATGCAAACCACACATACCCAAATTACATGACGTACACCACACTACAACATGAAATACTACACAGAGAATGGTCACAACATTGTCACTTTCAGCTTTCCCACTTCAATCAATATTTATCCCAGTTTCACACGTCACTGCCCCACTTCATAATTCTACTTTCCTACTATGAACTCTGGAGATATTTGCATGTCTTCCTGTGCTATGCAAGCCAAGTGGCGTTGCTGGATAGACGGCCGACTCACCTTGCTTCTCTCTCAGAGTTTGAATCTAGCGTCACACGGAATCATATTACATAAAGTAATTTTAAGAACGTATTCATCACACACGCGAGTCCTCAACTGATACCATGGACGAGTACTTCTCTTTGTCTTTTGTCTCATACACAGTTTGAGACTCACACAGTACTCACCACGTGGAAGTACTCGTCTCTAATTTCAAGTCCTGCACACGCCATTTCTTAAATATTTCAACTTATGGTACACACGCCATTTATTAAATATTTCAACTTATTGTACACACGCTAGTAATTCAGCTTAACTTAAGCACACGGAAGTATTTCAACTTACTGCTACACGTGGTTTCATTGTGACCGTTGTTCACTTCCGAAGATTACTACAATCCCATTAATATTACCTGCCTGGCATTTAATTCCCCCCCCCCCCCCCCCCCCCACGAAAGTTCCTGAAATAGAGAAATTATTATTTCAAACTACTCTTAAATATTCCACATGCATACCATGTCTCCACTCTTTCGTCATTACTGAGCACAACTAAAACAGGTCTTAACAGCACAAGATCCAGCGGCAGAGTGCTGAAACATGGCCGTTCTTTTAAGTTCTCTCCCACCTCTGTCGAAGTGGGGGGAGCACCTTCTTACCGTATTGAACAGCCACATTTCAGGCGCTCAAAGCTCTGGTAAATTTCATCTCTTTGGTCCCACCAAAGGTGGCTAAAGGATCGACTCAAAGATGATCATATATTCACATTCACCATCTGCGGTTAGCAGACGACCATACATTCATTCATTTCACAGATCTCACCAAACTGGATGTAGGGATTTACTTTGTGGGAGTGCACATGTGATCAATTAAATAAATAAATTGTCATTCTTTCCCACGCTGGTATCCGGCTTCGCTGTATTAATTGAAATTGAGTTATTTTACAAAAAAAATGTGTTGTTCTGACAAAAATAATGAAGTATGTTGTACCTACACTCCTGGAAATTGAAATAAGAACACCGTGAATTCATTGTCCCAGGAAGGGGAAACTTTATTGACACATTCCTGGGGTCAGATACATCACATGATCACACTGACAGAACCACAGGCATATACACAGGCAACAGAGCATGCACAATGTCGGCACTAGTACAGTGTATATCCACCTTTCGCGGCAATGCAGGCTGCTATTCTCCCATGGAGACGATCGTAGAGATGCTGGATGTAGTCCTGTGGAACGGCTTGCCATGCCATTTCCACCTGGCGCCTCAGTTGGACCAGCGTTCGTGCTGGACGTGCAGACCGCGTGAGACGACGCTTCATCCAGTCCCAAACATGCTCAATGGGGGACAGATCCGGAGATCTTGCTGGCCAGGGTAGTTGACTTATGCCTTCTAGAGCACGTTGGGTGGCACGGGATACATGCGGACGTGCATTGTCCTGTTGGAACAGCAAGTTCCCTTGCCGGTCTAGGAATGGTAGAACGATGGGTTCGATGACGGTTTGGATGTACCGTGCACTATTCAGTGTCCCCTCGACGATCACCAGTGGTGTACGGCCAGTGTAGGAGATCGCTCCCCACACCATGATGCCGGGTGTTGGCCCTGTGTGCCTCGGTCGTATGCAGTCCTGATTGTGGCGCTCACCTGCACGGCGCCAAACACGCATACGACCATCATTGGCACCAAGGCAGAAGCGACTCTCATCGCTGAAGACGACACGTCTCCATTCGTCCCTCCATTCACGCCTGTCGCGACACCACTGGAGGCGGGCTGCACGATGTTGGGGCGTGAGCGGAAGACGGCCTAACGGTGTGCGGGCCCGTAGCCCAGCTTCATGGAGACGGTTGCGAATGGTCCTCGCCGATACCCCAGGAGCAACAGTGTCCCTAATTTGCTGGGAAGTGGCGGTGCGGTCCCCTACGGCACTGCGTAGGATCCTACGGTCTTGGCGTGCATCCGTGCGTCGCTGCGGTCCGGTCCCAGGTCGACGGGCACGTGCACCTTCCGCCGACCACTGGCGACAACATCGATGTACTGTGGAGACCTCACGCCTCACGTGTTGAGCAATTCGCCGGTACGTACACCCGGCCTCCCGCATGCCCACTATACGCCCTCGCTCAAAGTCCGTCAACTGCACATACGGTTCACGTCCACGCTGTCGCGGCATGCTACCAGTGTTAAGGACTGCGATGGAGCTCCGTATGCCACGGCAAACTGGCTGACACTGGCGGCGGCGGTGCACAAATGCTGCGCAGCTAGCGCCATTCGACGGCCAACACCGCGGTTCCTGGTGTGTCCGCTGTGCCGTGCGTGTGATCATTGCTTGTACAGCCCTCTCGCAGTGTCCGGAGCAAGTATGGTGGGTCTGACAGACCGGTGTCAATGTGTTCTTTTTTCCATTTCCAGGAGTGTATTTTCAATGTCGGGCGGTACTGTACCCTTTCAATGTAACAGTGAATTACGGGAGATATTGGTGTTAATATAAGGGGATGTATTTGGTGGTTAGTATGTGGTGCGGTTATTGCTGTTAAGAAAACACTGAATGTGGAAGGATACGAACACATCTTGCAGTTTGGTGAACTGCATACCGTAGAGGAACAGATCGGGGAGGATGGCTGACTGTTTCAGCATGACAATGCACCCTGTTATAAGGCAGCAGGTTCCGGCGGAGGTTCGAGTCCTCCCTCGGGTATCGGTGAGTGTGTTTGTCCTTAGGATAATTTAGGTTAAGCAGTGTGTAAGCATAGGGACTGATGACCTTAGCAGTAAAGTCCCATAAGATTTCACACACATTTGAACAACATAAAGTGGCACCTGCGACGTAATGGTTCCTAAACAGTAACATTCCTGAAATGGACTGGCCCATACAGAGTCCAACTCTGAACCCAGTGGAACCCTTCCGGCCTGAGTTAGTGTTCGCTCCAGACCCCAGCTCTCGAGCAAGACGGACCAGCCGTTTCTTCCCAGACATTCACACACATCACTGACAGCGTCCGCAGCAGAGTAAAAGCCGTCGTAAGGGCGAGGCGAAGGATGGACACATCACGACACGTTAGTGCCCACTAATGGGCGTGCAGGAACTTCCGATCTCATAGTGTGTGCTTTCGCAGCCGATACTTCATATATTGAAGTAGAGGGTAACGGTGAGGTGGGCAGTAGGAGTATTGTACACCGTTTTTACACTGAAGCGCCAGAGAAACCGGTGTAGCCATGAGTATTCAAATACACATACATGTAAGCAGGAGAAATACGACGTTGCCGTCGGCAGCGCCTGCATAAGACAACAGCTGTCCGGCGCAGCTGTTAAATCGATTATTACTGCTACAATCGCAGGTTATCAAAATATGAGTTTGAAAGTGGTGTTGGCGCACGAGAGATGGGACACAGCATCTCCGAGGTAGCGATGAAGTGAGGTTTTTCCCTTACCATTTCACGAGTGTACCGTGAATATCAGGAATACGGTAAAACATCAAATCTCCGACATCGCTGCGGCCAGAAAAAGATCCTGAAAGACCAACGACGACTGGAGAGAATCGTTCAACGTGACAGAAGTGCAATCCTTCCGCGAATTGATGCACATGTCAATGCTGGGCCATCAGTAAGTGTCAATGTGCGAACCATTCAACGAAACATCATCGATATGGGCTTTCCGAGCCAAAGGCCCACCCGTGTACCATTGATGACTGCACGACACAAAGCTTCACTCCTCACCTGGGCCCGTCAACACCGACAGTGGACTGTTGATGACTGGAAACATGTTGCCTGGTCGGACGACTGTCTTTCCAAATTGTATCGAGGGGATGGAGGTGTGTGGGGGCTGTGTAATGGTGTGGGGTGTGTGCAGTTGGGGGTATACGAGACCTGTGATACGTCTAGATACAACTCCGACAGGTGACACGTACGTAAGCATCCCGCCTCATCGCGTGCATCCATTCCTGTGCACTGTGCATTCCGACGGACTTCGGCAATTCCAGCAGCACGATGCGATACCCCCACACGTCTACAATTGCTGCACAGTGGTTCCAGGAACACTTTTATGAGTTTGAACAGTGCCCTGTAACCACGTCCTCTACTGAAAACCCATGGTAGTAATAATTACACTTGAGCAGAATAAATCAGCCCGCGTTGAGTGTTGAAAAGTAGGCTGTAGCATTTATTAAACTGGAATCCTTTGCTTACGATGTTGTACATGCGGAACAAAGGTAGAAATGTGAAACTCTTGGAACAACTGGACACTAGGGGTGCACAGCGCGAAGAAGAATGGAAAGTTCAGTGAACGGCTTACAGATGATGCATGCAACTTTTCAAAAAAATGAGCTCCAGTTATAGTTTCAACGTCGTCAGTTTAGCAATACCAGTGATAGTCTCTTTAAGATCTTGTGAATGAATGTGATGTAAGTACATGTCCTGCTCATTTTCATAGATCGAAATGTTCATCACATTTGGCCCTTGATGGCATTTCTTTGATATCTCAGTCGAGCAGTCCGGTCGTAAGGTTTTTTAGGGAAGAGACCATAAACGCCCACTTTTTCTTCTGCGACACTAGAAAGCTCAAGGTCACCATTTCGCCAACTCACAACCAAACCGCCATCTTTCAACCAAACCTAAACTAAGCCTCGAGTGACTCCACATATCACCACGTGATCACAACGAAGATTTAGTATTTACTTTCGTTTGAGTCGCCAACTCGGAGTCAAACCGCCACCTTCAGCCTAACATATGCCTCGGGCTACGCTATAAATCATACTATCACCACAACCTACATTACAATAAATATGGCCGGAAAAAATTCTGTCAGTGTCCCATTCTCTCCCTGTATGTGCATGTGTCGCGTCAAACGCTGTAAGGAGTGTGTCCGAAGTCTCCATTACGTTGAGAACAATATAGTCTATTCTTTGCACTGTGTTGGCACTCGGATATCAATAGTGACAATCTGAGGGCGAAAGATGGGAGCCCGATTCTAAGCATTGTTGTGAGACGAGGTCTGTCTGCGAGGGTGGAAGTAGTAGTGTCCGGTCGAGAGCTCGGAGATAGAAGACGTGTAACGCTGCCCTCGTGTCTGTGAGACCTGTTCCATTTGTACAGCCAGGAGAGATTTAGGTGGCTTAACTTTGCTTGAAGTTGGAATTCAAGGTAGAATTCGCAAACACAGCGCAAAAGCAATTAGCCTCGTAACTGCTAGTCCGAGTTTGCAATAATCCCATGTTTTGCTTATCAGTTAAAGAAGCCTCCTCATCATCCAAATAATAATTATTGTTCTCCACATCTAAATAATATGCTGTGGTTACTAAACGTAACTTTGCAATTGAAATAATCTGTTGATCTGGCACTCAGCCATTATTGATACTTATCCGGTCATTGTGAGGCATTTGGCCATTTTTAATACTCGTTCATGATGATTCTGATGTTTTAAATAGATTAATGAAATCCCTTCTCAAAAGTTGTTTGGTAGTTAACAGGACGCAAAAAGCTCCTCTTTCTTAAATTCATTCTTAATAACAATAAGCTTTAGCCACTACTGCTGCTGCTGCATGTTGCTGTGAATTGCTGTAAACCACATGGAAAAAGGCAGTCGTCTAAAAAGGTGTGTGCAAAACTTAGGGCCGAAACAGAGACACTGACATGCTACATGTCATGTACTCCAGTCCAGTAAATTTCGTTGCACAAGTCAGGTTCTGTATCACTTGTAAATTCTTGTTCAAAAACGCAGATAGCTTATCCTAATGTTGGTTCTTCATATAACGATCTGTTGAGGGCTTAAATGACAGTGAAACTGACACACATACAACACACACACAGTGTTATGCAAGTTAGACGCCGTTTACAGATAGCTGAGGTTGCTTATCGAGTCCAGTTTCACAGACGAACATAGGTAATATTGACTGTAGCTACGTGACATATTGGTTGCATATACGTTACAACGTCACAGTGCGAATCCGACAACGCGTATCAGCACCTTCAGTTGAAAGAAATTGTAAATTTGTCTTAAGATGGGACCAAACTGTTTAGGTCATCGGTCCCTAAACTTACACACTACTTAACCTAACTTAAACTAACTTACGCTAAGGACAACACACACACACCCATGCCCGCGCGGACCGTAACAAGGCGCCTCATACCGCGCGGCTACCCCGCACGGCCCCTTAAGTTGACCTGTGACCATATTATGGTGGTTTACTGTGCCCAGGTACAGTTGCTGATGGACTATTTTTAAGTAAATAAAGAAAACGAACCGCCACACCAGTATCATTACAAATTTTTTTTAAACGATAAATTTCGACGCAACACATCTTCAGGACTACTATAAACAAAAAAGAGTACCTTAATTTCTTGGTCCATTTTTTTGGTTTATAGTGGATCTGAAGATAGCTTAAGTGTTGCGCCGAAAATAGTCGTTTGATCAGCCGCTGTCCCAAAGAGAGATTGTTGGTAGAGGAGTGACGACTGAAATTTTATTGATTTCTCTACTAATGTGTTCTACATTTAGACAGTGATGACAAGCTTCGCTTTTTTTGTGCTGAAGTCGTATACCTCCAAAGTATGTAAAAATTAGTGCTGTGAAATGTGAGTGGTTGAGCTTGCATTTTAACTTCCAGATATTGTTAAGGGGCTATGATCGAATGGGTCATGGGAAAAAGGGACCGGGTATGGACTTGTATGTTGAGACAGGGTATGAATAAATAGGGTTTTGTTTCCTGGGAAGGAGCGGATGTTGTGTAACAGGATACTGTATTGCGAAAACCAATCCATGCGTGACCGTTCGACAAATGAGTTCCAGTTTAGCAAGAGGAAGAGCAGAGTAATTGATGAAGGCAGAGCAGAGACAGTTGGCTTTTCTGCGCCAACTCCACGGAGGAACGTGATGGTGGGGGATGGAGGGTGCTTTTTGCGAGCGTAGTTCCGGGCCAAACCGGAAGGTTATTGCCCCCAGCCGGAAACTTCCGGCAGTTCCTCGCGCCACAGACTTCGATTAGCGAGGCGACGTCACACCACTAGCCCGTGTTCTTGCGAAAGTTTAATCGCCGCTGTCGGTGGAAGATGTCGCCGGGTGTTATTGCGCTGGTGCCGACCGGGATACGCAGATGTAAGAACCGCATCCACAGCTGCCTCTGTAATCGACAAGCCACAATATGGTGAATGGCGGAAGGTTACCTTGTACCACGACTAGCCACACCCTTTCCTGTTCCACTAGCAAATGGAGCGAGGATAAAACGCTTGACTCTGTGTGTCTGTACAAACCCTGATTTATCTTACCTTCATGGTCCTTTTGCGAAATGTGAGTTGGTGGCAGCAGAATCGTTTTGCAGTCAGCTGCAAACGCCAGTTCCCTAAATTTTCTCAATAGAGTGTCACGAGAAGAGCTTCGTCTCCAATGCAGGGTAGCCGTTTGAGTTCACGACGTGTCTCCATAAAACTCGCATCTTGATTGAATCTAGCAGCACGCCTGTGAACTGCTTCGACTTTTCCCTTAAACTCACCTTGTGGGGATCCCAGACAGTCCAGCAGTACTCAAGAATTATACACGATGCTCCGAAAACCGTATTACGTAAACCTATTTCCAAATATCGCTTCTGGGAGATCGTGTAAACACTTCAAAATCGGTTTTGGAAATCCGCTTCTAGTTGCTGGTTTTCCACTTCCGCAATGTAAACGCAACCGGTTTTGAAACGTGCGTGGGTTGTCAAGTCACATCTCGTTTTCGGAATGTTGGTTTAATATGGATTTATTGTGCAATGAAGGAGTAGCAGAAATATTACACTGATTATGAATCTGTCTACCTGTAATATTTAAGTGAAGAGAAATAACGATTGTGTTGACTGAATCAGTAACTGGATCAGATGTTTTTCAGGAGCCATGTTTAACTGGGCTAGTTAATGCGCTTCGGACCATAACATGTAGACAAGACAGCGGAAAACGGTTTTCGAAATTCGTTTTTCGTTTTTCGAAAGACGTGTCGCATGTAAACGTAGTGAATGATTCACATTAGCGTTGTATACACGGTCTCCTTTACAGATCAACCACACTGCTCCAAAATTCTCACAATAAAACGAAGTCGAGCATTCACCTTTCCGACTACCAAGCTGACGTGCTCGTTCCATTTCATATTGTTATTGTTGTGGTCTTTAGTCCCGAGACTGGTTTGATGCAGCTCTCCTTGCTACCCTATCCTGGGCAAGCTTCTTCATCTCCCAGTACCTACTGCAGCCTACATCCTTCTGAATCTGCTTAATGTATTCATCTCTTGGCCTCCCTCTACGATTTTTACCCTCCACGCTGCAATCCAATGCTAAATCTGTGATCCCTTGATGCCTCAGAACATGTCCTACCTACCGATCCCTTCTTCTAGTCAAGTTGTGCCACAAACTCCTCTTCTCCCCAATCCTATTCAATACCTCCTCATTAGTTATGTGATCTACCCATCTAATCTTCAGCATTCTTCTGTAGCACCACATTTCGAAAGCTTCTATTCTCTCCTTGTCTAAACTATTTATCGTCCATGTTTCACTTCCATACAATGGCTACACTCCATACAAATACTTTCCGAAACGACTTCCTGACAGTTTAATCTATACTCGATGTTAACAAATTTCTCTTCTTCAGAAACGCTTTCCTTGCCATTGTCAGTCTACATTTTATGTCTTCTCTACTTCGACCATCATCAGTTATTTTGCTTCCCAAATAGCAAAACTCCTTTACTACTTTAAGTGTCTCATTTTCTAATCTAATTCCGTCAGCATCACCCCACTTAATTCGACTACATTCCATTATTCTCGTTTTGCTTTTGTTGATGTTAATTTTATATCCTCCTTTTAAGACACTGTCCATTCCGTTCAACTGCTCTTCCAAGTCCTTTGCTGTCTCTGACAGAATTACAATGTCATCGGCGAACCTCAAAGTTCCATTTCATATCGCTTTGCAACGTTACGCCCAGGTATTTAATCGATGCGAGTGTTTCGAGCAGCACAGTAGTACTGCAGTAGTCGAACGTTACACCATTGTTTTCCCTACTCATCGGCATTAACTACATTTTTCTACATTTAAAGATAGATGTCATTCAGAACATCAACTAGGATTTCTGTCTTTTATCTTGTCCCCTCTTGCAGTCACTCGAAGATGACACCTTGCCGTACAACACAGCGTCATCAACAGACAGCCGTTAATTTCTGTTCTCCCTGTCCGCCAGATCATTTCTGTATATAGGGAAAAAGAGAGGTCCTCTCACATTTCACTGCGGCACTCCTGACGTTACGGTTGTCTCTGGTGAACACTTGCGATCGAGGAAAACTTAGTCAGTCCTATTACTGCAGAAATCTTTGAGCCACTCACGTCCCTGTGAACCTGTTTCTTATGCTCCTGTTTTCTAGTTTGTAGGATACTGTGCGAAGAGAGGGGAAGCCGAGTTGCGCCCGAGCGATGCTCTGTAAATGCGTGCTGACCCGTGGACAACAGCTTTCCGGTCTCAAGGAAACGTATTACTTACATTCGAACTTAGAATATGCTCGAGAATTCCACAGCAGACAGACATGAAGGATTGTCTGCTTATTCTTGTGACCTCCGTACGGCGTACACCATGGTGCTAGCAGAGTGGCCGCACAGTCTTTTTCCGACGGCATCTTCTGTAAATGCATGTAGCGGGATCACATAATACACCTACACACTTGCCGGCTTTTGTTGGGGTTTATGGGAATCGTCCCCTCGCCTATTGGTATTTTTCCGTGCCTAAGCTTCCGTCATTCGATAATGGAGGCATCATCGGATGCAAGAGAGAAGTTTTCAGCTCAATTAATCTCCGGAAGTCGAACTGTGATACATATCCACGCAACGGTCGGCTGTGTGAGGTCGCTTGATCGCTTCCTAACAAGGCAAACTCCCAATCACAGCCCCGCCAGATGTACTGGTAAGAAGACCCAGTCGACAGGTCGTGAACGCAGGTCAAACATGGAAGCAGGAAGAAGATGAACTGCAAAAAAGAAGCACTGTTTAGTGAACAGTCAAAGAACAAGAAGTGCAACATAGAAAAGTGTGGAACAAGCAAGGCGTCCGGGTTACGTGGTCACCGTGTAGAACCCTCCTCCTTCCACCACCCGCTGTTCTCTGTACTCCAATTTGTCTCTGTGCCGTGGTGTAACGTCCGTTTGCAACAGCGAGGTGTAAGGATGGCACCTATAATGAAAGTTGAACTACTGTATTACCATCCGAAAAGAAGTGGCTTTCGAATTGGAACCGCAATCGTTAGACGACAAGGCGACAAGTCAGCCGAATGCTCCACCCTGAAACACGTCTGGTGTGCCATGCACGGTATTAGTAACAGTACGTGTATGTGAATGTGATCACTCCCAGGGAAATGATGAAAACGTAATAGCCGGCCGCTATGACCGAACGGTTCTCGGCGCTTCAGTCCGGGACCGCGCTGCTGCTACGGTCGCAGGTTCGAATCCTGCGTCTGGCATGGATGTGTGATGTCCTTAGGTTGGTTAGCTTTAATTAGTTTTAAATCTAGGGGACTGATGACCTCACTTGTTAAGTCCCATAGTGCTCAGAGCCATTTGAGAACGTAATAGTTTTGTCAAACGAACGCAGCAGTTTCACAATCACACACTTTCTCTGTGCTCTGTAAAATCACAGCCCACGCATCAAATTACTGGGACTCTGTGATCCGGGAAGCAGTCGAAATTAGACTTAGCGATAATAACTTTAACAGAGACAACGGTTATGCACTTAACAACACGTGGAAGAGTGCACTGGATAAAGAAAAATCGCAGAGGAAAACTTCCCGCACTTTACCTCCTGATTCGAGGGATGGCGCTGCAAGCAACGCGGGATAGAAACTATATCTATGGAAGTAGAGGGCACCACTTCACTACGCGCCATATCGCTGTTGCTATGACGTATTCCAGCCAATCAGAAGCCGTCCATTGCATACAAACGTGGAGCCTCGCTAGTTTACGAGAGTCAGTTTCAGCCCTGACGACGACAACGGAGGTAGTGGTCGAAGCCTTGGAGTTTTATACTGAATTGACGCGGCATGTACACCGAGAGACGTTTATTCAAGAGACACGTCGCGAAAGAATTCGTAGCCATAAGTTTTTAATGTTTTTGAAGTTGCGTTCCGTATTGGAAGTTTTGACTCTTGGACTCCTTTGTTGTAATATAGTTCACACCCGTTTACTTGGTGTTTTCATTTCTGTGAGGCGTCTATGTCATATCTCGCTTGCTCTCACTCTTCATGACATTTACTTGCGACGGTAATATGTATTCTTACCTCGTGACTCACATTGTGTAACAAGTGTATAGTATGAGAACTGCCAAGACTATAGAAAGAGAACAAACATGCCAGTGACCGGACCGACAGTTCATAATGTTAAAAATTGAAATAAATGGCACGAGGGAGTTTTAAACACGGCTCGTCCGCTTTGCCGTCCAGCACGGTGACTACTTTTTTTATCACATTTTGTTCGTTGTTTGTTCACGACAAATCTACGGCACAGACTCGAACTGGGCACACAATTTTTGTTTTCATTTTCGTCATCAACTGCTACCCTCTGGAAGTGGAGTGATGAGAGTGCAATCTGGAAATAAGCGTCGATGCTCAGATTCACAAATCACGCGAAGCACTGGCGGAGCTGCTCCTTACGTAAGATGCCGGCCACGCCCTCGCGCTCCACTGCAGGTCTCGTCCCCCGCTGCTCTAATTACTCGCCTGTCGAGAGCGCAAGAGTTACGGACTCATAACGGCGCCATTACGGCCCCACCGTTCCTCTCCATTCGGCCATCTTGCATAGCCCCTGCCGACCGCGTTCTCTACGGCCTGCCGGATGTCTGCTGTACTTCCAACTGCTATCGAGTGCACCCCGTGTTGTGGAAGACGCGAATACGGGTGTTGCGTCACAGAACGTGCGTGCGCTACCAAGGTCGCACCGCGGCTCGAGGCAGAATCTGCGGTGCCACGGTCACGCCGCGTCGCCACAGAGTCCAGCTGAGCTTCGGAGAGAGGTGCATAACGCGTGAAGATCAATGCCTTGTACCGACTCTTTATAAGAGTCGAACGGTTTTTGCATCTGTGCTGTGTCTATAGACAATCGACCGATTTTGTATATAGACAACTGGCTACAAACACGCTTTTGCAACAGAATCGCAAAACTTTCGACTCCGGTTTGAAATTTAAGAGATGAGACAATTCTTAGACACTCTTGCTCAAACGTTCCTAGTGTGTTGGTAGACATGGCCTCCAGCTTTTTTCTTTGCCCCACGGGCCTTCGTTGGTTTTTTATTATTTTCATTTTTATAAGTATTATTTCTTGACATCTAGAGTACATCCGCCTAATATCGTATAGGGCCCCCGCGAGCACGCAGAATTGCCGCAACACGATGTGGCGTGGACTCGACTAATCTCTGAACTAGTGTTGCAGGGAACTGACACCGTGAATCCTGCAGGCGTGTTCATAAATCCGTAAGAGTACAAGGCGGTGGAGATCTCTTCCGAACAGCACGTTGCAAGGCATCCCAGATATGTCTGGAGAGTTCGGTGGCTCAAATGGCTCTAAGCACTACATGACTTAACATCAGAGGTCATCAGTCTCATAGACTTAGAACCACTTAAACCTAACTAACCTAAGGACATCACACACATGCACGCCCGAGGCAGGATTCGAACCTGCGACCGTAGCAGCAGCGCGATTCCGGACTGAAGCACCTACAACCGCTCGGCCACAGCGGCCGGATAGTTTTGTGGCCATCGGAAGCCTTTAAACTCAGAAGAGTGTTCCTGGAGCCACTCTGCAGCAATCCTCGACTTGTGTGGCGTCGCATTGTCCTGCTGGAATTGCCCAACTCCCTCGGAATGCACAATGGACACGAATGGATGCAGGTGATCAGACAGCATGCTTGCGTACCTGTCAGAGTCGTATCCAGACATATCAGGGGTCCCATATCACTCCACCTGCAGACGCTCTACACCATTACACAGCCTCCACCAGCTTGAACAGTTCCCTGGTGACATGCAGGGTCTATGGACTCATGAGGTTGTCTGCATACCCGTACACGTCCATCCGTCCGACAAAATGTGAAACGAGACTCGTCTGATCAGGCAACATGTTTCCAGTGCAAAGTCGGTGTTGACGGGCCCAGGTGAGGTGTAAAGCTTTGTGTCGTTCAGTCATCAAGTGTACACGAGTGGGCCTTCGGCTCGGAAAGCCGATATGGAAGATGTTTCGTTGAATGGTTCGCACGCTGACACTTCTTGATGGCCCAGCCTTGAAAGCTGCATCAATTTGCGGAAGGATTGCACTTCTATCACATAGAACGATTCCCTTCGATCGTCGTTGATCCCGTTCTTGTAGGATCTTTTTCCGGCCGCAGCGATGTCGGAGATCTGATGTTTTACCGGATTCCTGGTATTCATGATACTCTCCTGAAATGGTCGTACGGGAAAAACCCCACTTCATCCCTCTTGCGCCGACTATAACATGTCGTTCAAACTCACTCAAATCTTGATAACCTGCCATTGTAGTAACATTAACAGATCACTTTTTGTCTTATATTGGTGTTGGCGACAGGAGCGCCCTATTCTGCCTGTTTACGTATCTCTAATTTTGTTTTAGGGGTAAAAGTTTCTACGAAAACTCCACTACAAGAACGCATAACGTATGATTAACAAAAACCTTGGACTCTTGCTACCAGAGTTCCATTTTCATCAGGAGTACGTTCCGAATATGCCATACGTCTGCGGCCAGAGCTAGCATGAAAAATTTCGAAAATGTTGCAATTTGTTAACAAAACAAAAATGTGTCTGCGAGCAAAGCAGTAGGCGCTAAGCTAGTAATAATAACAACAATAATAATGGTGGTATTCTGTATTCTGCCTTACGGCAAGTCTTGTCATGGGATAAGCCTTTCCCACTTTTGCCTGTCCATAGCCAGTCTTTTCATTTCTGAATAATTGACTCGTTTGATATTGTGCATCATCTGATATCTTCTTTCTCCTCATCCGCTTTTTCCCGCCACCATTCCTTCTATTCTTTCCTTCAATAAACACTCTCTCCTCAAACAATGTCCAATCCAGTTCCGTTTTCTCTTTCTGAGGACTTTCAGCATGATTCTTTCTTCTCAAACTCTTCTTAATACTTCTTCATTCCTTACTCGGTCTTCCCATTTCACTTTTTCCATTCTTCTCCATATCCACATCTCTAGTGTCTCCAGTCTTCTTTCATCTTCCTTCCTCAATGTCCAGGTCTCCGCACCATATAGTGCAACGCTCCAGATGTAACATTTGGCAAGTCTTTTCCTCAGATCTTTGTTTAGTGGTCCACAAAGTAATTTCTGTTTCCTCTTGAATCCTTCTATTTCCATTGCAATTCTTTTCCTAATTTCTGTTGAGCAATACATATCATCCATTATCACACTTCCCAAGTAATTGTACTTGCTCTATTTCCTCTCCCCCTATTTCCATACGACATTTTCTCCCCTTTCCTCCAATTGCGATGCTTTTCGTTTTCTTCTTGTTAATCTTCATTCCATATTCTTCTAATTTTGTGTTTAGATCATCTAACGTTTGTTCCGTCTCTCTTGCGCCCTCTGCCATCACAACCATGCCATCTGCAATTCTTATGCACTCCACTCTCCGACCCCCTATACAAACTCCTCTCCTTCCATCAAAACTTTAACTAATAGTTTCCTCCAGATATATATTCAACAATATTCGTGATAAACAACAACCTTGTCTTACACCTCTTCCCAGTTCAATTTCTTCACTCGTCACACCTCTTATTCTTACTCTTGCTCTCTGGTTCAAATATAAATTTCTAATTAACCGTCTATCCCTCCAGTCAACTCCATGTTTCTTTAGCATTTTCATGAGTTTGTCCCATCTCAATATCAATGAATACAACATATACGTTCCTTTTCTTATCCATGTACCTCTCCCCTATCACTCTCAGTCACCCAATGGCATCTCTAGTTCCTACTCCTCGCCTGAAACCAAATTTTTCATCTCTTATTACGCAATTCAGCTTTCCATATAGCCTTGTTGAGAATCCTCAGCAAGACTTTGGCTGTATGCGATATCAGGCTCACTGTTCTATGTTCCTAACACTTGTTGCTGTTCTTTTTCTTTTCTATAGGTATTAAGATACTTTCTGTAAAGTCCTTTGGCCATTTTCCTGTCATGTATACCTGATTACACAATTCAATCAACCCCCTTTTCCCTTCTTTCTCCAATGACTTTAACAGTTCCGCAGGAATCTCATCAGTTCCCATTGGCTTCCCACTTTTCATCTCCTTCATAGGTTCTTCAATCTCAATAGTGAGTATTGTATTTCCTTTGTCATCATCTGCGACTTTATCTGCTTCTTCTATCCCAAGGTCTTCTTCACTTGGTCGGCGGTCTGCAGCGTATAGCCATTCTACCTATTCCTCCCATCTTCTCACAATAATAATAATAGTAATCGATATTATTATTATGCTGAGACACGACCTATCACATAAATGGAGTAGGTCTAAAGGAAACAACAAAGCAAATAAATTTAAAAAATGTACTTCAACCTCAGTACTCCCCCTAATCTTTCCTAGACTACATCGGTTCTACAGCTACACCTGCATACATACTCCGCAAATCACAGTATGATGCATGGCATAACCTACTTCGTAACACTACAAATGTGGCAAATAGAGCCACGGAAAAACGATTGTCTGTATGTTTCCGTACGAGCCCTCATTACACTTACCTTCGCGGTCCTTACGCGAAATATACTCGTATGCTGCCTGCGGTAGAAACTTTCCGTAGCAGCTTCAAATGCTGGATGAGTAAATTTCTCCAACAGCGTTCCTCGAAAAGAACGTAAAACCATCTAGACATTTTGTCGAAGTCATCTTGTATCCTCCTACAGTCACCCAACGACGACACTATCACAGCATCATCGACAAAGAACCGCAGATTGCTGCCCACTCCCTCCATTTCCTTTCTTCTAATAATACTCTATAGAATGTATGAGATTTGCTTGTATTAGTGGCAGAAAGTGATAGAACAATGAATAACATGCTGATAGATCTGAATGAAGCTTGTGTGGAATATGGGATGCAAATAAAAACAGCAAAAAACAAAGAGTATGATCATCAGTACAAGACACAGACTGTCCAATATTAAAATAGGACAATCTACCATTCGACAAGTAAGTGCATTTAAATATCTTGGAGCACGATAACTGAAGACTTGAGATGTCACCAGGAGGTGAAAACTCGAACTGCCGTAGCAAAGGAGGCATTCAACAGAAAGGAGACTCTTATGCGGCAAATTAGATAAAGGTCTAAGGGAAAGGCTTGGGAAATGTTTTGTCTAAAGTGTGGCACTATATGGGGCAGAAACATGGACGCTGAGACGAGAGGATGAAAAAAAGTTAGAAGCATTTGAGATGTGGATGTGCAGGAGAATGGAGAGAATGAGCTGGATGGACAGAGTGAGTAATGAAAGAGTATTGGAAAGGGTTGGTGAGAGAAGATGTCTGCTGAAGGTTGTAAGAGAAATGAAAAAGAACTGGTCGGGACATTCATTGACAAGGTAGTGCTTGCTAGCAGATGCTTTGGAAGGACTGGTTTGTGGGAGAATACTGAGGAGAAGAAGAAGGAGATACAAGATGATAGACGACGTAAAGGGAATAGGAAATTATGCGGACCTGAGAAGGATGGCAGAAGACCGGACAGCCTAGAGAACTACCATGTGAAAACCCGCCTTTGGGCAAAACACTAATGATGATGAATGAATAACACTGTGAACACTGTGTGGCAGTTTCATATATTTTCAGCTTTATATCGTCCGGCATTTTGTAAACATAGAATCCTTGACTTAACCGCAGTTTCGAAAAGAAAACTGCACTGCAGCTAATTTCCCGGAGTATTTCGAGCTCTACACAGACGGCTCCAAAACCAGAGTGTGGGGTAGCCCATTCCTGTGTCAAAGCTCTGGATACGAACAACTGATTTCTCTTCCCAATTAGCGCTCTATTTTTATTCTGTCAAAGTCACAGATGTCGTTGTAGCTTTACACTTTTTACAGAACCGCAAACAAAAAAATATTTCGATTCTAAGTAACTGCAGACACTTGTACGAATGCTTTAAGACGCCAGCCGGTATCGACAAAGCTAATTCACTGGTAATGGAAATTATGAATGCTACCAAGGGCAACGAAAATCACGTGAAGAAGGCGAAATTTATGTGGATCAACGAATATGCACACTGAATATATACACTGAAGCGCCAAAGAAACTGGTATGGACAAGCCTACTCGCATACAGAGAAGTGTAAACAGGCAGAATACAACACTGCCGTGCGGGGTAGCCGCGTGGTCTTAGGCGCCTTGCCACGGTTCGCGCGGCTCCTCCCGTCGGAGGATCGGATCGAGTCCTCCAGGGGGCATGGATGTGTGTATGTTATACTTAGCATAAGTTAGTTGCATTAAGTCATATCTAAGCCTAGGGACCGATGACATCAGTAGTTCGCTCCGATGGGAACTTACCACAAATTTCATTTCATTTCAATACGGCGCTGCGGTCGGCAATGCCTATATAAGACAACAGGTGTCTGGCGCAGTTGTTAGATCGGTTACTGCTGCTACAATGGCAGGTTATCAAGATTTCAATAAGTTTGAACGTTGTGTTATAGTCGGCACACGAGGTAGCGATGACATGGGGATTTTCCAGTGCGACTATTTCACGAGTGTAACGTGAATATCAGGAATCCTGTAAAACATCAAATCTCCGACCTCGGACTTCGTCGTGGCCGTAAAAAGATCCTGCAAGAACGAGACCAACGACGACTGAAGAGAATCAATCGTTCAACGTGACAGAAGTGCAACCCTTCCGCAAATATTTACAGATTTCAACGCTGGGCCGTCAACAAGGGTCAGCATGCGAACCATTGAACGAAACATCATCGATATGGGCTTTCGGAGCCGGTGTACCCTTGATCACTTCATGATACGAAGCTTTACACCTCACCTGGGCCCGTGAACACCGACTTCGGGCTGTTGGTGACTGGAATCATGTTATCTGGTCGGACCATTCTCGTTTGAAATCGTTTCGAGGGGATGGACGTGTACGGGTAATGGCTCTGAGCACTATGGGACTTAACATCTGAGGTTATCAGTCCCCTAGAAGTTAGAAGTACTTAAACCAAACTAACCTAAGGACATCACACACATCCATGCCCGAGGCAGGATTCGAACTTGCGGCCGTAGCGGCCGAGCGGTTCTAGGCGCTTCAGTCTTTAACCGCGCGACCGCGTGTACCGGTATGGAGACAACCTCGTGAACCCATGGACCCTGCAAGTCAGCAGGGGTCTGTTCAAGTTACTGGAGGCTCTGTAACGGTGTGAGGCCTCTGGAGGTGGAGTGATATGGGACCCCTGGTACGTCTAGATACGACTCTGACAGGTGACACGTACGTAAGCATCCTGTCCGGCTACCTGCATCTATTCATGTCCATTGTGCGTTCCGAGGGACTTGGGCAATTCCAGCAGGACAATGCGACATCCCACACGTCCATAATTGCTACAGAATGGCTCCAGGAACACTCTTCCGAGATTAAACACTTCCGAAGCCCACCAAACTCCCCAGACATGAACATTATTGAGCATATGTGGGATGCCTTGCAACGTGCTGTTCAGAAGAGATCTCCAGTCCCTCTTACAGCAGCTGTGCAGGATTCATGGCGTCAATTCCCTCCAGCACTACTTCAGACATTAGTCGAGTCCATGCCACATCGTGTTGCGGCACTTCTGCGTGTTGGCGGGGGCCCTACGCGATATTAGGCAGGGGTACGAGTTTCTTTGCCTCCTCAGTGTATGTTTCACATAAAGCACAGCTGTTGGTACTCTTTACTTTGCATGTTTACAACCAGCCACAGTCCCACGTGCACTTCGTTGTTATGGGACTCCTGATACGTCTGGATACGACTCTGACACGTGACACGTGCGTAAACATCCCGTCTGATCACCTGCATTCACTCATGTCCGTTGTGCATTCCGAGGGACTGCACAATGCTGAGACGCCCCCGCAGCGATGGCAACCACGTGACGGTACATCCTTACTATGCAGAGGTGCCTACAAAACACCAACTTCTTCCGCGTTAAGCCGGTTATTTCACGACATATCTAACGTGTAAAAGTCATGTCCAATGTCTGCCACCTAGCGGCAGCAAGCTACGGTTTTAGCAGACGGTTTATCCAACGGGGAGAAATAGGAGCGATTCTAGTCTGCCGCGTATCCAAGCACGCGCAGTGGAGGTGGTGTATACGCACAAGCGCAGAACGCCGCATTTCGCGCGAGATTCTGCGTATTACTGTTTTTGTGGTGTCGTCCAAAGATCGCGATGACACACCAAAGTCGGCAGCGCACATAGGTGCCACAGATATTAGCGACGAATGGGACAGGCTGAGCGACGAATGTGACAGGCTGAAGAATACCTTTATCTCTCTCTCTCTCTCTCTCTCTCTCTCTCTCTCTCTCTCTCTCTCTCTCTGTCTCTCTCGTGCACTCTTATGGAGGTCGACATACAGCCCAGCGCGGAAGCGCCCTGACTCAGTTCCCGACCACAGCTGAAGCAGTCAGCTTCATCGAGTGGGAGTTGCTCATGTCTCTGCTGGGAATGTGCTTTGTGAATGTTGAACGTTGTACTTCTAGAGAACAGCTTGTTAACTGGTGCGTCAGGTGATGCCGTAACAGTAAATGGCGGTTGTAAATTATCAAGCACCACTGAGGTAAAGGGTTGTATCAGATTAAGTAAATCTCTTGGTTCATTCACATAATGAAGTGAAATAATATTTCAAATATTGTAGTTCGGATAAGCCATCTCCTAGAGCAATCAAAGACGCCACAGCTATGGCTATAGTTTTGTCTGGTCTTAACGTTTTCATCCGTGGCCAGCAGTGAGCGGTGGAGATACACATGAGATCTTGAGACATTCTACACAATTTTCAGTGATTAATTTTTTATAAATACAATAATAAAACAAATGAACTCTTTTCTGCATTGTAATTGAGAAAAGCTGTGCATCTAATGATAGGATCTTCCTGTAGAAAAGGAATGGAACAAAGAAAGTATCAGCGTGCTTACTGATACATACGATCCTCTAAATATGCTGTACCATAATGAGATATATCTACAAATGTCTAATTATGAGTTTATATGTTTTACGCAAATATGCATATAATTTTACTTTCGATATGTCTACATAGGTCTTAATTGGTGAAAGTACCACATATCTTTGATTTTTACTGCATCTTCTGTATTATTTCAGTATTCTAGGAACGACAGAGTTAAGATTCATGGTGAAACCTTCAGCTGTCTTTCATTTTGAACAATTCGATACTAGTTCGTGTCAGTGACCATTATCGAGCTTAGCTGGGATAAAGGGCCGGAAGGTTATACCGTAATTTGAACAAAAGTAATTTGTCCTTTAGAGCCCACCATAGTGCGTAAAAACTGTGTACAGTAGTTTTCGTAAAGAAGCAAAGTCCACATCGACAGCTAGTAACAGACTAGCTGAAGAGGTCAACATCGTCGAGTAGGACTAAAGTACTACTCAAGTCTCTGATGGAAATGTACTTTTGTAAGTGTTGAACACTGAATTTGAAAAGAACAGTTTGTTAATTAGTGCGTCAGTTGATGCTTTAACAGTAGTAACCCACTACCTGTCGATGTGGACTTTGCTTCTTGATGAAAGCTATTGTACACAGTTACTATTGTGAAAAAAATTTTACGTACTCTGGTGGGCTCAATAGAGCAAATTACTTTTGTTCATATTATGGTGTAGACTTACTGGCCTTTATGCAAGCTAAGCTTGATAATTGTAATTGACCGAAACTAGTAGCAAATTCTGCAAAATAAAGCAGAGCTGAAGGTTTCACCACGAATTTTAACAGTTATTTGGCGACTAAATATCACCACCTGCAAACATACATAAAGAAAGGACGGTGCTGAGACAATAGGGGGTGCGATAAAAGAGCACGAACAGAGAGCGTGTTGTAGTTCCCTCGTTACATTGTCACTTGCGCATCCCGTCAGGTACCATCGAGGGCAGCTTTTCGAATCAACACACAAGCATTCTGAAGAACTTCCTAAATTGCCGTGGGTCTACGGGCCTCCACTCCTTCAGCGAGCGAGGTGGCGCAGTGGTTAGCACACTGGATTCGCATTTTGGAGGGCGACTGTTCAAACCCGCGTCCGACCATACTCATTTAGGTTTTCCGTGATTTCCCTAAATCGCTTCAGGCAAATGCCGGGATGGTTCCTTCGAAAGGGCACGGCCGACTTCCTTCCTTCCGTCCTTCCCATCGGATTAAAATGGGACCGACGACCTCGCTGTTCGGTCCCTTCCCCAGAGTCAACCAACCAACCACCCATTCTTCCCAGCTAGCATCGAACCCAATTCCTACTGCTGGCGTTACGTCGTCCTTCTGCTTTCTCCTAACGACTACAGTGGCCAAAATGCTTTGAAATGTGAACATAGATAATCATTTGTTTGTACCAGTATGGCATAAAACGAACACTTCAGTCCATAATTCCCCATAATCGTAACGCAATTGCATACTATATGCACAAGATAACAATAAATGCTTCATATATAGGAACCTACAGCTCACCGAAGTTTCAGTATGAGTAGATAGCAACTTCACAAAAACATCAAATTTCACATTCAAAAAAAAAAATGGCTCTGAGCACTATGGGACTCAACTGCTGTGGTCATAAGTCCCATAGAACTTAGAACTACTTAAACCTAACTAACCTAAGGACATCACACACATCCATGCCCGAGGCAGGATTCGAACCTGCGACCGTTTCACATTCAACGACGTAAACAAGTTTGCAGTTCCGAATATGTAGGGCCTACCCTTCGGGCGCTGTTGCAGACCTACACGTTAACTGTGTGTGTGAAGGGCCGACCGAAGAATTTGTCAGTTCCAGACTTGTACACTTGGGGCACTGGTGCAGACTTGTATCTACGTCTACATCTACATCTACATCTGTACTCTGCTAACCACCGTGAAGGCACGCCAGACGGTACGTCCCACTGTGCCAGTTATTAGGATTTCTTCCTGTTCCATTCACACATGGAGTGTGAGAAGAATGATTGTTTCAATGCCTCTGCGCGTGCTGTAATTATTCTGATCTTATCCACACGATCCCTGTGTGAGCGATACGTTGGGTGTTGTAGTACATTCCGAGAGTAATCATTTAAAGACGAAACTTGAAACTTTCTTAACAGACATAAACTATCTCGAGAATGTCTATCTTGAAGAGTCTTCCAGTCCACTTCCTGCAGTATCTCTGTGACACTCTCCCACGGATAAAAAAAAAACAATGACCACTCGTGCTGCCCTTCTCTGTATATGTTCAATATCCGCTGTTAGTTCTATTTGGTACGGATCCCACAGACTTGAGCGATATTCGAGAACCGGTCGCACGAACGATTTGTAAACAATCCCCTTTGTAGACTGATTGTATTTCCCCAGTATTCCACCTATAAACCTGCTTTATCTTCGACTAAACTTATCATTCCATTTCATATCCCTGCACGCAGGTATTTGTACGAGTTGACCGGTTTTAACAGTGAGTCATTGATATTATAGTAATAGCATATTGCGGTTTTTTTTTTTTTTTTTGTTTTGCGAAGTGCAAAATTTTACATTTCTAAACAATTAGAGCAAAGCTGCCAATCTCTGCATCATGTTGAAATATTGTAAAGATCTGACTGAATTTTATGGAGCTTCTTCCAGAAACTACTTCATTATAGATAACTGCATCATCTGCAAAAAGTCTGTTTTTACTTCTAATACTGTCTGCAAAGTGATTAATATATAATATGAACAGCAAGAATCCCAACACACTTCCCTGGGACACTCTCGAAGTTACTTCTCCTTCTGACGGTGACTCTCCATCCGAAATAATATGCTGTGTCCTCCCGACCAAAAAGTCCTCAGTCCAGTCACAAATTTCGCTTGATACCCCGTATGATCGGACTTTTGACAGTAAGCGTAGGTGCCATACTGAATCAAATGCTTTTCGGAAAACAAGAAATACTGTATCTTTTTGACTGCCTTGATCCAAACCTTTCGGTTTGTCGTGCTAGGAAAGCACGATTTGGGTTTCGTATGATCGATGTTTTCGATGTATATGATAGGTGTGTTATGTAACACCGGCTTGAGCCATAGACGTTATGCGATAATTCTTACTCTGAAGGTAACACATTTTCTTGGCATTCAGGCTGTATGCAACCAGCAAACAGATTTCTTGTGGCATTTGATTGGATATCGTTAGCTATTATCCACAAATTTGTTAACCGCCCTCTGACATAATGAAACATGCATGTAAAAATCATTAGAATGTGTTTGATAAAATGCAATCGTACCTAAGTAAACACACACACACACACACACACACACACACACACACACACACATTGGTCATCTCGGACTCGAGAGTCCATTACCGCAGCAACGTATTTTCGCCACCTGTCCCTGTCTTGGGCTATTTCCGTCCATTCCCCTTCAATACCTAGGCTCCTCAAATCAGCCTTCACATCGTCCTCCCATCTACGCCTCGGTCTCCCCACAGGACGCTTTCCCTCTACCAGTACTCTGCGCGCTGCCCTGCCCTCATCCATTCGAGCCACGTGACCCGCCCATCGCAGCCTACGTGATTTAATGATACTGATTATGTCAGGGCTTGAATAGAGTTCGTGAACCTCTTCGTTATGCAGTTTTCGCCACTCTCCGCTAATGTCATCCCTTTTTGCTCCGAAAATTTTCCTCAAAATTTTGTTTTCAAATACTCGGAATGGCTTTTCATTTTGCACAGTGAGAGACCAAGTCTCACACCCATACAGCATTACTGGTAGAATAATAGTTTTGTATATTCTAATCTTTAAATTCCTCGACAATATCCGTAATGAAAGTAATCTATTCAGTGAGAAGTAGCACGCATTTCCCTCCCGTAATCTCTTCTTCAGTTCGATTCAGTCTCGTTTCTCGAAGTGATGTCCAGGCCTAGATACTTAAATGTGTTCATTTTTTCAAACTGCATGTCTCCAACTCTTAAGATTTCCTGACGTACTGCTGTTGGCATTCTAGTAGTAACCAGATATTTAGTTAGACCTACATCTTCACTAGCCTTGATTAACGCATTCGCATTTGCTGTTACAGATTCTTTCCTATCGCTATTGATGTTTAGACCATCTGCATACCCTAATATCTTAATATTTCCATTTAACTCCACAGCCTCTGAATTATCTGCTGCCATTCGTACAATATATTCTAGGACTAAATTAAGAAGTAGCGGAGACAGGGCATCTCCCTGCTTAAGTCCGTTCTTTATTACAAATTCTTCTGACTCTAATTTCCCCACGCGTACTCTACCTTTTGTGTTTTTCAAACTCGCTTCTATAAGTCTAACATACTTCTTTGGTATTCCAAGTTCCAAAAGAATTCTGTACAATTTTGACTGCAATACTAAATCATATGCTTTTGTAAAATCTATGAAAAGATTATCAACTGGTTTCTTGTATTCCCATTTCTTTTCCAAAATTTGACAAAGAGTGAATATTTGGTGTATAGTTGATCTGTTCCTCCGAAAGCTAGCGTGGTAATCCCCCACAATTTCACCTGCATATGGTGTAAGCCTGCTTAGCAGAATATTCGAGAAAATTTTGGAACATACTGGTAATAGCGATATCCCTCTATAATTACTACAATTCATTTTGTCGCCTTTCTTAAAAATTGGGATCACTCTTCAGGAATCATCTCTGAGTTCCATACTTCAGTTATCACTTTGTGAACTACTTTCACCAATTTCTGTCCCCAATTTATAACTAATTCTGCAGTTATGCAGTCTGATCCTGGTGCTTTATAGTTTTTCAATTTATTGATTGCGTCTCTTACTTCCTTTAACGTTGATCAGGTATCTGGGGTTCTGCTGTATGTATTTCGTACGCCTGCTCATTTCCTGCTTCCTGGTGTACACTTAATAGATGCTCAAAATACGCCCTCCATTTACTTAATATAGCGCTGGGGTCATTCAGTATTCCCCCGGCATCCCCTCGAAGTGCATTTGTCCTAGCCTTGAACCCCTTCCTATACCCATTTATGTCTAGGTAAAGTTCCCTAATGTTTTTTGTTTTACGGTTTGTTTTCATTCTTTTAATTTGATTCTTCAGATAATCCCTCTTCTTTGCCCGTAGCCTACGACCAACTTCCCTTCTATGCCAATGTAATCGCGCTTTTCTCCTTTCCTCTACCAATTTCTTGTATTCCTCACCAAACCACGGTTTCCTCCTGTTCTTCTTAATTGTACCTATTGTGACCTTCACTGCCTCTTTGATATTATTCCTCACAGTGATCCACTGTTTATTTACATCATCGTCTTGATCTTCGTGCGTCCTGAGAGCATCAAACCTATTTGAAATTTCAATCATGTACCTTCTTCTAAAGTTTTCATCATTTAGCTTGTCAGTGTCGAACCTAACAAGCTCTGCATTGTGACACCTTGATGTTGCTGTAGATAGCCGTTGGTGAACTTTGGCAACTACAAGAAAATGATCAGAATCGCAGTCTGCTCCCCTGAAAGTCCTAACATTTTTATACTAGTGTGCCATCTCCGATCTACAAGATGATCAATTTGGTTTCGGGTGTGTCGATCCGGAGAGACCCAAGTTGCTTTATGAATGTCCTTCCTTTTGAAATATGTGCTCTCAACAATCATGTCTTTTGAAACAGCAAAATGAACCACCCTTGAGCCATTATCATTCGAAATGTTGTGCAAACTTTATTTCCTACCTGTAGGCCGGAATGATTCCTCCTTCGCTATCTTCGCATTAAAATCACCTATGATTAATTTTGTATCGTACGAGGAGAACTCATCCCACAGTTGATCTAGTTCTTCATAAAAGCCGTCTGTAACGACCTCTTCAGTGTCCTCGGTTGGTGCGTGTACATTAATTACTACCAGTCTATTCCACCTGCCGGACAACACTATAACTGATAGTCGGTCACTAATGAACCTTATATCTCTGATTGCGTGAAGCACTTTTCTCTGCGCTGCGAAACCTGTTCCGAAACTGCGAGCTTCCGCACCTCCATAGAAAAATGTATTGTTACTCCTCTTTATGCTACCCTCCCCCTTCCACCGAGTTCCTTGAATAGCTGTAATGTCTACATCGTATCTATCTAATTCGTCTAATAATGTCTGGAACGTTCCTGGCCTGTTCAAACTTTTAACGTTCCATGTTCCCATCCTGAAAGTTCCTTTCGGCCCGAATCCCTTCGAAGTAGGTTCCGCCCGGAGATCCGAATGGGAACCTAGTTTACCTCCGGAATATTTTGCTTCAAAGGGACCCATGCCCGTTGATGTTGCTGATTCTTGATGAACAGATTTGATGGTAAGAGAAGAAGAAACAGGGATGGTTCATCACGCCATCGGCTGCTCCCCACCGGCTGTCCGCTACTGCTTATTTTTTGTATTCGCAGCTACCCTTCATATCTGAAGGCCGTATCCCCTGTCCGCAACCTGGGGACGCGCTGTGCCGTAGTGGTAGGGGCCCACGAGACACAGGTAAAGCTGCTACCCTCAGAGTTGGCTGTACAGCGTGGTAACCCCCAGTTGGCCGATTGCCAGAGGGGAGCAGCCGCCTGCATTGCAGCCACCGTAAACTGTGTCTCACGCTTCCACGTTAAGCACCAGTCACGCACAGACATAAAAACCGTTAAAGTTGTCTTCATAATCGAAACTGAGATCTATTATCTACTGACTTGTAGGTAATGATTGCAAGAGTTATGTGCGTTTATCACGAGGAAACAGTACGAAATACACCAGAGTACAACGACACGGAGAACAATGGCTGCCCAACACAGTTGTGTTAGCTAGGTAACGTTGGCTGCAGTCACAAACAAGTGGCTACCTGTCGAAGCCTTGCGGTTTATGCCGATTTAGGGCTGTGGAGGTAATCGCCCACGTGCGCTTAACACACGATATGGCCTGTACGCCAAATGCCACTAATATTACATAAAAGAAAATCTCAACTTCTGCATCCTTCACTTTTGTTTCTTTTCTTTTTCTAAGAAAAAAAAGCTGTCTCATTTTTTTTATTAATGTACTACATCTAAGCTGCAACAGTTTTCACGTCAACTGATTCTCCCATCACATATTGGTAGAAAAACTTCAGAATTATAATTTAAAAGCAGTAAATTGTGGATGTTCTTCTGTATTAATTTATTTCGTTAACCGGTTTCCGCATTGCAGAGTCATGATCACACGTTAAAAGCATGTTATTTCGATTTTAAAGTCTGATTACGGCCTTATGAGCCGAATAACGGTTAAGGAAATAAATTATTAGCGTACAGCGTCCACAATTTACTGCTTTTTTTGGTTGCGCTCTTCAATCGGTAAAAACGGAATCCTTATAGGCTCACATTATTGTCTCTCTGTAAGTGCGTCAGCCCGCCCGACTGATAAAAACCCACTTTCTCAGCATCTGATAGACATATGAAGTCGAAATTACGTCACATACTATAGTCTGCTGTCCCTTGGTGACATAAAATATTGATGCTTGTACGTCATAGAGCCTCTCTCTCATTAACACCTAAAGTATACTTCCCGCTTCCCTAGAATCATGAAATTTGTCAAGAAGCGAGGGCTCATAGTACAAATAAAGGAAGAAAATCAGAAAATTGTTACTTTTTAATTATATCAATCGACAAACATATTACTTTTGTCATTTGTGATCGGATTTCAAACTTGAACTTAAAACATTCACGAAAGTCTTGCAATTCTCGGGACCGATAGCTTGCCAGTATCAACGTCGATAACAGGCAAAAATCATCGATATTTTCTATACCCGGTATGGATGAACTACCAATAAACAGAATTAAGTATGTATTGAACTCCTAGAGCGCGAGTCCTGCTTAGACCAGGCGTTTTTTGTTTAGCTAAATTTCTAGCCATCAAATTTTATTCCTGTTTCACGAATTGGACGCGTTTCAAGTTACGTACGTACCAAACGAATACGTTTTTTCCTATTTCTGTAGCAGTTTCACTCCTAAAAGTTTCCGAATTTTCACAGCGAAACGAAGACTGAGATATGGACAAATTAGGGCATCAAACTGATCAACGCGAGCTCTAGTTCCGCAAAAAAAAAAAGTGTTTGTTTGCTTGAAAGTAATCGTGGTAATTAACAGAAACAGAACGCAGCATGTCATTCTCAATGGAGAGAAGTCTTCCGAAGTAAGAGTGATTTCAGGTGTGCCGCAGGGGTGTGTCGTAGGACCGTTGCTATCCACAATGTACATAAATGACCTTGTGGATAACATCGAAAGTTCACTAAGGCTTTTTGCGGATGATGCTGTAGTAAATCGAGAGGCTTAACAATGGAAAATTGTACTGAAATGCAGGAGGATCTGCATCAAATTAACGCATGGTGCAGGGAATGGAAATTGAATCTCAATGTAGACAAGTGTAATGTGCTGCGGATACATAGAACGAAAGATCCCTTATCATTTAGCTACAGTATAGCAGGTCAGCAACTGGAAGCAGTTTCCATAAATTATCTGGGAGTAGGCATTATTAGTGATTTAAAATGGAATAACCGTATAAAATTAATCGTCGGTAAAGCAGATGCCAGACTGAGATTCATTGGAAGAATCCTAAGGAAACGCAGTCCGAAAACAATGGAAGTAGGTTACAGTACACTTGTTCGCCTACTGCTTGAGTACTGTTCACCGGTGTGGGATCCGTACCAGATAGGGTTGACAGAAGAGAGAGAGGAGATCCAACGGAGAGCAGCGCGCTTCGTTACAGGATCATTTAGTAATCGCGAAAGCGTTACGGAGATGATAGACAAACTCCAGTGGAAGACTCTGCAGGAGAGATGCTCAGTAGCTCGGTACGGGCTTTTGTTGAAGTTTCGAGAACATACCTTCACCGAGGAGTCAAGCAGTAAATTGCTCCCTCCTACGTATATCTCGCGAAGAGACCATGATGATAAAATCAGCGAGATTAGAGCCCACACAGAGGCATACCGACAATCTTTCTTTCCACGAACAGTAAGAGACTGGAATGGAAGGGAGAACCGATAGAGGTACTCAAATACCTTCCGCCACACACCGTCAGGTGGCTTGCGGAGTATGGATGTAGACGTAGAAACGTACTTACTGATTTCAAGGAAAACTGAAATACTTCACAGTTACTGTAGCTATGTTAATGAAGTGTCAAAAAGCCGGCCGAAGTGGCCGTGTGGTTAAAGGCGTTGCAGTCTGGAACCGCAAGACCGCTACGGTCGCAGGTTCGAATCCTGCCTCGGGCATGGATGTTTGTGATGTCCTTAGGTTAGTTAGGTTTAACTAGTTCTAAGTTCTCGGGGACTAATGACCTCAGCAGTTGAGTCCCATAGTGCTCAGAGCCATTTTTGAAGTGTCAAAAAATTTATCTCTTCAAGGCCTACCTAATTTGCGCATGAAAAGCCGCATTGATGTGTTACCTATGAAAATGGCTTCCTTCGAATCGATATGCACCGACAGAAAAAAATCACAACACCAAGAGGGAGCTGTGCGACATAAAAGTTCGTAGGCGGTGTTTCTGCGTCTGAAACATGATGTCTATTCAGATTTCGCGCCAAACGCGTAATAGTTGCTGTAGTAGCGCCACTACGACGACGCAAATGTCTGCTTTAAACACACTCTCCGATGGTCATGAGCGTTAGTTACCTTTGAGAGTGGACGTGGTGAGTTGATGTTAGTCAAGAATGCCTTTAAGGTGACAAAGACGCCGTTATCAACACCTCGCTGGGTTTGAACGAGTTCGTGTAACAGGGCTACGAACAGCCGGATATTCCTTCTGCGATACAGCAGAAAAACTTGGCAGGAATGTAATCACTGTACATGACATTCGATTCTACACAGAGTACGCGAAAGAAGTTGCCCCCCTTCTAACAGCCGTGTACCGCAAGTCTCTAGAGGAACGGAAGGTTCCAAATGATTGGAAAAGAGCACAGGTAGTCACAGTCTTCAAGAAGAGTCGTCAAGCAGATGCGCAAAACTATAGGCCTATATCTCTGACATCGATCTGTTGTAGAATTTTAGAACATGTTTTTTGCTCGCGTACCATGTCGTTTCTGGAAACCGAGAATCTACTCTGTAGGAATGAACATGGATTCCGGAAACAGCGATCGTCTGAGACCCAACTCGCTTTATTTGTTCATGAGACCAAGAAAATATTAGATACAGGCTCCCAGGTAGATGCCATTTTTCTTGACTTCCGGAAGGCGTTCGATACAGTTCCGCACTGTCGCCTGATAAACAAAGTAAGAGCCTACGGAATATCAGACCAGCTGTGGGGCTGGATTGAAGAGTTTTTAGCAAACAGAACACAGCATGTTGTTATCAATGGAGAGACGTCTACAGACGTTAAAGTAACCTCTGGCGTGCCGCAGGGGAGTGTTATGGGACCATTGCTTTTCACAGTATATATAAATGACCTAGTAGATAGTGTCGGAAGTTCCAAGCGGCTTTTCGCGGATGATGCTCTAGTATACAGAGAAGTTGCAGCATTAGAAAATTGTAGCGAAATGCAGGAAGATCTGCAGCGGATAGGCACTTGGTGCAGGGAGCGGCAGCTGACCCTTAACACAGACAAATGTAATGTATTGCGAATACGTAGAAAGAAGGATCCTTTATTGTATCATTATATGATAGCGGAACAAACACTGGTAGCAGTTACTTCTGTAAAATATCTGGGAGTGTAAGTACGGAACGATTTGAAGTGGAATGATCATATAAAATTAATTGTTGGTAAGGCGGGTGCCAGGTTGAGATTCATTGGGAGAGTCCTTAGAAAATGTAGTCTGTCAACAAAGGAGGTGGCTTACAAAACACTTGGTCGACCAATACTCGAGTATTGCTCATCAGTGTGGGATCCGTATCAGGTCGGGTTGACAGAGGAGATAGAGAAGATCGAAAGAAGAGCGGCGCGTTTCGTCACAGGGTTATTTGATGAGCGTGATAGTGTTACGGAGATGTTTGACAAACTCAAGTGGCAGTCTCTGCAAGAGAGGCGCTATGCATCGCGGTGTAGATTGCTCGCCAGGTTTCGAGAGGGTGCGTTGCTGGATGAGGTATCGAATATATTGCTTCCCCCTATTTATACCTCCGGAGGAGATCACGAATGTAAAATTAGAGGGATTCGAGAGCGCACGGAGGCTTTCAGACAGTCGTTCTTCCCGCGAACCATACGCGACTGGAACAGAAAAGGGAGGTAATGACAGTGGCACGTAAAGTGCGCCACACACCGTTGGGTGGCTTGTGGAGTATAAATGTAGATGTAGACGTAGATGTAGATGTAGACTGCAGGCCGCAGTTATCACGGGAATGTGCGGTTGCAAGAAGACCGGGCTCCTGATGGCCACCTGGCACCACGGAGAGGGAAGACCGTCGTGTTCGGCATGTGGCTCTGTTGGATCTGTAGCAGCAATTGGATCGGCAGTCGGCACCACAGTGACACAGCGAACTGCTACAAATCGGTTACTTCAACGACAGCTCCGAGCCAGACGCTCCTTATCGTGCATACCACTCACCTTAAACGAGGACCATTAACGCCTTCAGTGTTGTCACAAGAGAGCCCATTGGAGGACAAGGTGGGAGGTCTGTTATGTTTTATGACGAACGCTGGTTCTGCCACTGCGCCAGTGACGGCCGTATACTGGTTAGGAGGCCAGCTGAGGACGTGCATCCGACCTGGCTGCGTGCTATGCACACTGGACGAACACCTGGAGTTATGGTCTGCAGTGCGATTTCGTACGGCAGCAGGACGACTATCGTGGTTATCCCACGCACCCTGACACAAGATGTGTGCGCCAGTCTCGTGATTCGACCAGTTGTGCTGTCATTCATGAACCGCATTCCAGGGAGTGTTCTCCAACAAGATAACGCTCGTCTGCATACCACTTTCGTAACCCACGTGCTCTACAGTGTCGACATGTTGCCTTGGCCTGCGCCGGCCGATGTGGCCGAGCAGTTCTAGGCCCTTCAGTCCGGAACCGCGCGCCTGCTACGGTCGCAGTTTCGAATCCTGCCTCGGGCACGAACGTGTGTGTGGTGTCCATAGCTTAGTTAGGTATAAGTAGTTCTAAGTTCTATGGGACTGATGACCTCAGATGTTAAATCCCACAGTGCTCGGAGCCATTTGAACCTTGGCCTGCTCGACCTCCACATATGTTTCCAGCCCAGCACGTAGGGAACATCATCGGACGACAACTGCAGAGTCATCCACAAATAGGATTAGCCATCCCTGTATAGACCGACCAAGTGCATCAGGCGTGGAACTCCATCCCTCGACCCGACCTACGGCAGCTGTACAGCTGTATACGGCAATGCATGCACGTTTGCGTCTTTGAATTCAACAGTCTGGCGGTTACACTCGTTATTAATGTACCAGCATTTTACATTTGCTGAAGCTTATCTCGCGCTTCATTAACCTGTCATCTTGCAATGTTAATGACTTAAATATATTACCTAGACAAATGTATTCCTGCAAGTTATTTACTATATTTTTTGGTGTTTTCTTTCATCAGTGTATTCTTTTTCACGCCCTCTGAACAAAACCTGGAAATTTAAAAGAACTTTGAAAGACAAAAGTCACATTTCATGTGAAATGATTCCTCTAAAAGTAAGAACTGAAACGAATTAGAGAAACATTTGACGCGCCTTTGGACGATACCTGAAACGTGTGCGGCAAATGAGGTATCGATTAAGAATTTACAGTTCAGCGCACGGTCTGCATAATCTGACAGGCGAACATCCTCTAGCGCTTCTTGAAATATTAAGATTGCGGGTTAAAGACTGAAATTTTAAGACTTAAAAAAATGGTTCAAATGGCTCTGAGCACTAAGGGACTTAACATCTGTGGCCATCACTCCCCTAGAACTTAGAACTACTTAAACCTAACTAACCTAAGGACATCACACACATCCATGCCCGAGGCAGGATTCGAACCTGCGACCGTAGTGGTCACGCGGTTCCAGACTGAAGCGCCTAGAACCGCACGGCCACACCGGCCGGATTTAATACTTAATCGGGACCTGATTTGCTGTGTAGGATTTGGAGCACCATTAAGGGGCGCATCAAATGTTTCTCTAACCTGTTTTATTTTTCACTTTTAGGCAAATCCTTTCACAAAATATTTGATATTTTCTTTTCAGTTTTGCTTTATTCCGTGAGCACTTAGATGCCGTTTATTTTCACTTCGCATGTTGTCAGTCTTAAATCCGTATCGGCAAGCTTTCTCTGTATGCAAGGCACGATGTAATGTACCAGTTAGTATTGATACACGATAAGGCAACACGAATGAGGTTTTCCGTTCGGTCTGGAAGATACAAAACCAAATTCCTCTCTCTAAGTACATTATCGGTAGAACCAGAATAAGTTTCTTGTGATTCGCTGAAATTTCCGCAAACGAGATTCTTCTACTAAAGGGAAATCGCTCGCTTATTTCCGCAAGATAAATATTGCTTTTCACTTGTTAAAACTTCGCGAGTGAAGTGAGTTACGTGCTTGAGAGAAAAAGTATACTTGTTCTCGTCTAACTGTAATGTAATTTGCAGCACACTCTGGGTAATGAAAAGGGCTGCGGAAAGAGTTTGGCCTAGTTTCAAGCGTGTTCTCATTACTCGGATCTGAATTTTCGTGTCCACACTGCAAGCCAGTGTAGACTGTATCACGGAGCGCGCTTCAGTCCAAAGTAAGCTGACTTCCCTCCAGTTAGCATCGTGTATGGAATATGAGAAAAGTCAGTGTCTACATACCATTATACGCGACCTAATCTTAATGCAAAGAAGTGGGATACGGAAATACGAAGGAATAAAAAGATACCCATGAAAAATGCGAAAAGTAGAAAAAGAAATGACTGTCGGATAGACGAATGGACCTACCATACAGAAAAGTCAAAACGGTGTTCGGTGCAATGAAAAGCAAGAATGGTAAAATTAAAAGTGAAGTGGGAATTCAACTGTTACATGCAGAGGAGGGAGCGTATAGGTGGAGAAAGCACATTAAAGGCCTTTACGAGGGGGAAGTTTTGTCTGATGACGCGATAGAAGAAGAAAAAGAAGTTGATAGGATCAGAATCAGAATTTAAGAGAGCTTTGGACGGGTTAACAGCAAATAAGGAATGAATAACATTCCACTGGGATTTCTAAAATTATTGGGGGAAATACCAACAACAGGACTATAACGTTGGTGTCTCAACAACTGGACTATAATGTCGGTATGTAGAATGTGTGAGTCTGACGATATAATATCAGACTTTCGAAAAAATATCATCCACACCGCTCCGAAAATAGCCGGAGCCGACAAGCGTTAGAATTATCGCACAATCACCTTAACAGCTCAAGCATCCAAGTTGCTCACAGAAATAATGTACAGAAGAATGGAAAAGAAAATTGAGGATGTGTTAGATGAGAGGCTTTAGGAGAGGTAAAGGCACCAAAGAGGAAATCCTGACGCTGCGGTTGATAACGGAAGGAAGACTGGAAAAAAATCAAGACACGTTAATAGGATTTGTCGACCTAGAAAGAGGATTCGACAATGTAAAAGGCGCAAAATGTTCAAAATTCTGAGGAAAATAGGGGTAAGCTGTAGGGAAAGACGGGTAGTATACAGCATGGGGATCAGGGAGTAGACGAAGTTAAGGAATTCTATTGCCTAGGCAACAAAGTAACCTGAGAAGGGACAGGATGATAGGACATCCGGTAAGACATCAGGGAATGACTTCCTAGAGGGAGCTGTAGAGGGCAAAAACTATAGAGGAAGACGATGACCTGAATATAACATGATTGAGAAGGCAGGTTGCAAGTGCTACTCTGAGATCAAGAGGTTGGCACTGGAGAGGAACTCGTGGTGGGCAATAACAAATCGGTCAAGGAGACTGATGACTCAGAAAAAACTTAATCTCGAGGTCCACGTGTAGTATATAAGATGACAGCGCAGTTTTTCAGGTATACAGCTTCTCTGGATTTGCGCAGCAGCATCGAGCGAGAGCTTGGTCTGATCCTCCCAAGGATTCGCAGACGGCGGTGTCAATTCAGGTAACACGAAAATCATGACAGCAGAGGCAAACGTGGCGCCATTTCGACATCACCCACCGCGTCGAAGGCGGCTCGAGCTTTCTGTCGACGCAGATGATTTTTCAGAACTTGTGAGACGCCATATTGGATTTCGTCCTTTTTGGTGGAAGCTCATATTTGATGTATTTTATGTGATAACCTATGTACACTACTGGCCATTAAAATTGCTACATCACGAAGATGACGTGCTACAGACGCGAAATTTAACCGACAAAGATGCTGTGATATGCAAATGATTAGCTTTTCACAGCATTCACACAAGGTTGGCGCCGGTGGCGACACCTACCACGTGCTGGCATGAGGAAACTTTCCAACCGATTTCTCATACACAAACAGCAGTTGACCGGCGTTTCCTGGTGAAACGCTGTTGTGATGCCTCGTGTAAGGAGGAGAAATGCGTACCATCACGTTTCCAACTTTGATAAAGGTCGGATTGAAGCCTATCCCGATTACGGTTTATCGTATCGCGACATTGCTGCTCGCGTTGGTCGAGATCAAATGACTGTTAGCAGAATATGGAATCGATGGTTTCAGGAGGGTAATACGGAACGCCATGCTGGATCCCAACGGTCTCGTATCACTAGCAGTCGAGATGACAGGCATCTTATCTGCATGGCTGTAACGAATCGTGCAGCCACGTCTCCATCCCTGAGTCAACAGATGGGCACGTTTGCAAGACAACAACCATCTGCACGAACAGTTCGACGAAGTTTGCAGCAGCATGGACTATCAGCTCGGAGACCATGCCTGCGGTTGCCCTTGACGCTGCATCACAGACAGGAGCGCCTGCGATGGTGTACTCAACGACGAACCTGGGTGCACGAATGGCAAAACGTCATTTTTTCGGATGAATCCAGGTTCTGTTTACAGAATCATGATGGCCGTATCCGTGTTTGGCAACATCGCGGTGAACGCACATTGGAAGCGTGTATTCGTCATCGCCATACTGGCGTATCACCCGGCGTGATGGTAGGGGGTGCCATTGGTTACACGTCTCGGTCACCTCTTGTTCGCATTGACGGCACTTTGATCAGTGGACGTTACATTTCAGATGTGTTACGACCCGTGGCTCTACCCTTCATTCGATCCCTGCGAAACCCTACATTTTAGCAGGATAATGCACGACCGCATGTTGCAGGTCCTGTACGCGCCTTTCTGGATACAGAAAATGTTCGACTGCTGCCCTGGCCAGCACATTCTCCAGATCTCTCACCAATTGAAAACGTCTGGTCAATGGTGGCCGAGCAACTGGGTCGTCACAATACGCCAGTCACTACTCTTGATGAACTGTGGTATTGTGTTGAAGCTGCATGGGTAGTTGTACCTGTACACGCCATCTTAGCTCTGTTCGACCCCATGCCCAGACGTATCAAGGCCGTTATTACGGCGAGAGGTGGTTGTTCTGGGTACTGATTTCTCAGGATCTGTGCACCAAAACTGCGTGAAAATGTAATCACATGTCACTTCTAGTATAATATATTTGTCCAATCAATACCTGTTTATCATCTGCATTTCTTCTTGGTGTAGCAATTTTAATGCCCAGGTATGGCCTGTTCTATTAGTAGCCTTGCCTCCTCTAGTGAGGATCTAGATCGTCACTAGAAGAGGCCATACCTGTGCAGTTTGAAACAACTGTAATTCCACCAACCTCTCCCTCTGAAATCAGTAAAATAATAAACTTACTTCAGAAAGGCTTTTCAACAGAAAATGCAGTATACGCTTTCACTGATCAAATATTAAATGCTCTGAATAACCGGACATCACCAATTGCTATTTTTTGTGGTCTCTCAAAGGCCTTTGATTGTGTAAATCATGGGATTCTTTTAGATAAGCTAAATCATTATGGTTTGAGTGGGGCAATGCACAAATCGTTTAATTAATACTTAACTGGAAGAATGCAGAAAGTTGAAATAAGTGGTTCATGTAATGTTAAAACAACAGCTGATTCCTCGAACTGGGGGCTAATCAAGTACGGGGTCCCACAGGTTTCGGTCTTAGGACCTTTACTGTTCTTGATATACATTAATGACTTACCATTCCACATTGATGGAGATGCAAAGTTAGTTCTTTTTGCTGATGATACAAGTATAGTAATAACATCCAGAAACCAAGAACTAAGTGATGTAATTGTAAATTATGTTTTTCACAAAATTATTAAGTGGTTCTCAGCAAACGGACTCTCTTTAAATTCTGATAAAACACAGTATATATAGTTCCGTACAGTAAATGGCACAACTCCAGTAATAAATATAGACTTTGAACAGAAGACTGCAGCTAAGGTAGAATTTTCAAAATTTTTAGGTGTATCCATTGATGAGAGGTTAAACTGGAAGCAACACATTGATGGTCTGCTGAAACGTCTGAGTTCAGCTACGTATGCTATGAGGATTATTGCAAATTTTGGTGATAATAATCTCAGTAAATTAGCTTACTATGCGTACTTATGCTTCCGTATGGCATCATATTCTGGGGTAATTCATCGTTGAGTAGAAAAGTTTTCATTGCTCAAAAACGTGTAATCAGAATAATTGCTGGAGCCCACCCACAGTCATCATGCAGACATCTATTTAAGGATCTAGGGATCCTCACAGTAACCTCACAGTATATATATTCACTTATGAAATTTGTTGTTAATAATCCAACCCAGTTCAAAAGTAATAGCAGTGTGCATAGCTATAACACCAAGAGAAAGGATGATCTTCACTATGCAGGGTTAAATCTGAGTTTGGCACAGAAAGAGGTAAATTATGCTGCCACAAAAGTCTTTGGTCACCTACCAAACAGCATCGAAAGCCTGACAGATAGCCAACTAACATTTAAAAATAAATTAAAAGAATTTCTAGATGACAACTCCTTCTACTCATTGGCTGAATTTTTAGATATAAATTAAGGGGGGGGGGGGGGGAGAACAAAAAAACTTAAACATTAGTGTCATGCAATACAGACATCTTTTATTAACCTGACACGTTCCACATCATTACGAAGTGTCGTATTCGTGATCTATGGAACAAGTATTAATCTAATCTAATCTCTAGTGTAGTTGATGGAGAGGTGAATAAATGTGTAAGAACGCGAAAAGCTGTTAAGAAAAATTTGAGAACGGGTAATCGACGGAGACTGTATGACGTACTGTGATGCCAACGCCGTATAGCTCGCGTCGGAAAGACGAGATCGAGACAACAGTATTCCGGGCGCTCAATACGCAATTATATTGAGGTAGAAACTAAGTAATTGTGGTAAGATGTACCCTCGTCTATGCACTGCATACTCGCTTGCAAGGTGCGTGTATTTGGGGGGAGAGGGTTGTTTTCAAAACAACCATACCGTCATTTGCATGCGTGATTCAGAGGCATAGACGATGCCATCCTGAAGGGAAACAAAGAGTGCCAGAGGAGATCCACATGTAAGAACATCGCACCCCGACGAGAAAAGTGACTCACTTCGAAAAACGCTCCAACGCGTAGGAAAAATATAATGGAATTTATTTCCAACAATACCTACTTGATATTAGAGGAACCTTATACCATTTCAGTATAAGTTTTATAGAATTAATTCTTAATGCCGAATTTCCTGAAGTATCGCATTTCTGAGTTGTGTCACTGTGCTTGCTGGGGTGAGATATTAAGATACCATTATATGCTGACGTCATTGTACTAGTGCGAACTGTGAAAACGAACAACAAAGGTCAATCCGTCTTTTAAACTTATTTGGAAATGATAACTTTAAGATCACGGATTTGGATGAGTCTTGGGTATTTATTAGTTCACGCATACTGAGTATGAAGGGGCGCTCTGTATTTATTTTCTTAGGAGAAGAGAAATTTCTTAACCAAGATCGCAATAAAGCACTATTGTGGAAGACCGGTTTCCTTAAAACTACATTACCGTCACCAGATCTTCGTACAAGTTATTACAAACATCTTGTGCCAGTCTTGGACATGTTGTAGAGGGACCTATCATGAGTACCTAGCTCATGGTGTTTCATGCGACATCCCCAAATTTCCGAGAAAATCGATGTTGCTGAAGTTTTAGGCGTACCTCCTACAACCGTAATGTTAATCAAGTCTTGACCACGTGAGCGCGCCGCAGCGACTAAAACTCACCGTCAAGATGCTAGCATTGCCTCCAGTTTCATCACACGAAAAAACATTAACTTGTATATTTTATGCAAAATCATTCAAAAATAGTCATTTTCACTGTAGTCATTTCATTACTATACCGACCATTATAGCAAACTTTCTTCAGACCTGTATTCCGCTTGTTACAGAACAGATTACACAATCGTCTTATTCGCTACCGCTTGCTGTGATAGAACAGAATTGCGGATGGTATTTCTCGCAGAAGCAACATTAAACACAAATTCGAAGAACACGGCACACATTTTTCGGCAGTTGGCAGCCGTTGCAGGCGGTCGCTTTGAAGCGCTCGGAAGTAAATAGCAGCAGCAATGGCGTAGCGGTACGAGTTGTTTTGAATACAGTGCACTGCTCGCCATAATTCCCGGATTGTGTCTTGATGTGTAACGTAGTTATAAATATCGGGCTTTGTAGAGATTGCATTCGTTTCATGTCTTACGTGATTTAAAACCTACGTAAAGCGAAAAACGGCTGTGTGTTTACAAGTTAGAATTCTGCTCTCCGTATAACCGACACGTGCTGTCTCCAATCCATTTCAGTGCTTTAAATAATTTGCTTATAGAGTCGGCTTAAGAGTGTTGTTAGAAAATATCGTTCTTTTATAGTTTCCATTCACTCCGTGTGTGCTACTACTTACTTTCAATGAACTTCGATCATATTATTCTACGTCTGCCTGTGGCCAGGAAGTTAGCTGCACAAGTCACCGAAAGGTAAGTTTACTGATTATTACTTTATTACAGTTTAAGTATGTTGTAGTGCTTTTCAGTGTACTGTAAGAGTAGCGTCATATGTGGATGTTGCCGTTTGTTATTTTGTGTGGGAGAAACGTCTCAGAACTGTGGTTTTGTGTTCCATTGGAGAGAATGCAATGGGGAAGTCAAAGAAGTGTCCGATCAGACTCTCCCAGGAAAAAAAAGATATATACCCTCCAAGCAGAATTAGAAACGGCATATTTTGAATCAGATAGGTTGAAGGATGGGGGGAGACAAATAACAATCAAAAGGAGGAAATCTCATAAATCAGATTCTGGTTAGCAATCAGTTTGACTTGTTACATGAAGTAGGGGCGAGCCTCAACCGGTGTTTTGAGCTTCATAGGCCGCAGCAGACTCATAGGAACTACTTTAAGGCTGGTAGGTAGAAAAGTCACGTAGAAAGAAAGTCTTGCTACTAGGAAACAGTCAGGGGAGAGGTGTACGCCTGTTGCCACAGGAAACCCTAGTGTAGAGAGTTTGATGGCGAGGATACGGTACTACAACTGGCTAACAACTAACAATATACCATTAAAGGTGACCTGGAGAAAATAGGAGCAGCAACAGCACACACTCGTGTGGGCTTTGTCATAGTTTCGCAGCGACGTGATGAGCTGTGGGTTAACACAGCTGTTAGCCATGTGCACAAAGAGATGAGCGAGTTGCTTTCCACTGAAACGAGGTCCCATATCTGTGCCTTGCCTGTTGTTGAGATTGGGAGATGCAGATACGCTAATCATGACCTGCACCTAAATAGGAGGAAAGAAAGATTAGCTGAGAACCTCTCAGAAAGCGTTAGGGGGGGGGGGGGGGGAGGGGGCAAGCACAAAAGGCAAAGTCCTTGTGATTACTGCAATCAAAGGGGAACGTTTTTCAGGTTCGAGTCATTTTACAGACATAGAGCATTGCAAGATAAATTAGAGCAGTACAAGACCATAACACATGTAACAGTTCCCAGAAAAATAAAATCCATTTGTTTCGTCAGCACTTTAAAGGGTTGAAAAAAATGATATATGAGCTTATAGTATGCCTAGAAGACCTGGAAAATTCTGTGCCTCTCTGAACAGCATGTTACCACAGGGATGGAGAAGTTAAGTATCAGGGTTTACAAACTTGTATCATTTTCGCGTAGAGTGAACCTGGGGAAAGGAGTTGCAACATCTGTAAAACCTGGACACAGGAAAGAAAAAAATATTGAAACACATGGTTTTTATGTTGATCAGAATCTTGAAACATGTGCCAGTGAGTTGTTACTGCAGGACGCTACTCCGACAATTGAAACAGTCTACTGATACCCTGTAGCAAACTTTCAGCTGTTTATGTGAAATATAGATACATTATAGAGCTACCTGTCAGACAAGAGGAAACAGTTAAAGAGTTTCTGGAATTTTCAGTGTAGATTTCTTAAAATATATGGACAGGAAAGCGAACTAAAATTATTACTTCGGTGTTTCAACCTAATTTCAGTACTCAATTTTACGACTCGTGTGCAGCATAATATTAAGACACTGATTGGTAACATTTTTATTGACAGTGCTCAGGCTGGAACAATTAATGTGTCCAAAATTTCGAAGGGACTGTCTGATCATGATGTATAATTATTGGAAATAAACAGTATGGCACCTTAAAACACGGAGGCAAGTTAATGCAAAGTAGTGAGGCATGTTAATGAGAAAAGGATACAATGTTTTCAGAGTAAGCTAAAAGGGAGGAATGGAGTGAGGTATAAGTAGAAAGAGATGCTAGTGTCCAGTTCAATTTACAATGGAATAAATTTGTGTCAATATTTCAAAGTTTCGTTCCTAAAAAATTATCCACAATATCCAATCTAAAAAAAGCCATGTAACTAACGGAATTAAAATCTCACTTAAAAAGATGAGGGAAATTTATGTGAGGCCAGAGTACGCCAAGATCCGACATCATTTGCGTACTACAAAGAATACTGTCGTATTTTACGGAAAGACATTAAAACGCCCAGCAGTATGCACGTCCTGCAGATAATCAAATGAAAACTGTATGGGTCATTGCCAAACGGTGACAAGAACCCGTCAGTGTACAATATTCCATAACATTTAAACTAAATTACAATGTTATGACCAGTGATCCCCAAGTTGCAGTCACTTTTCACAATCACTTTCTAAAGGTAGCTGCAAATATAGGATTGAATGGTTGGGTAGAAGTAGCAAGAGAATATATTAAAAATATCACTCCGCAAAACTTTAAGCAGTTGGAAGTAGACCAACATCCTCAACTGAAATTAATAAAATTAGAAAAATTGTTAAAAACAAAAGCTCTTGTGAGGTTGACCGTATTTTAAACAGAATGTTGAGAAGTTGCTCCAGTTTAATAAGTAAGGTCCTTAGTGATATATCCAAGCATCACTGGCAAAGGAATTTTTCCAGACAGGTTAAAATGCGCAGTTATTAAACCACTTCACAAGAAAGGTGACAAGACAGACTTAAACAATTTATCGTTCGGTTTCCTTAGTTACATTTTTTTTTTCAAAATATTTGGAAAAGTAATGTGCTCAAGAGTAGACCCACACTTAAATGGGAACAATTTACTTAGCATATCACAGTTTGGATTACAGAAAGACTGCTCGACTGGGAATGCTATTTATACATTCACTCTTCAAACACTACGAGCCTTAAATAATAATATATCACCAGTTGGTTAATTCTGTGATCCAAGGCCTTCGATTGTGTAGATCGTGATATTCTCTCCGGACAATTCAACTCTTATGGAATTTTTAGCTTTACATATTGAACATATTGATGATTTGAATCATACTTGATAAACAGATTGGAAAATGTAGTGCTGAACAATTCAGACAATATGATATTCCGGTGCCTTCGTTATTCCAAATGTATGCATGTCCTAAGGAACAGGCCCTGTGGCGACTACAGGCGTTATGAAGTACATTAGATGTATTCCCAGTTGCGAATATGGACGACCGGTCGTCTCACTGTTAGGCTATCTGTGTACGACTCGCAGCCAGACTTAATCTTCCATATGTCGTCAGCTGTGTGCCGACAACCTGTACTTGTACATCCATTACGTGTACTCCTGTACAGGCGAGACGTTTACTCGGTCTATCAGCTGTCCAGTGTCGGCGGATAAATACGATACTGCAGTGCCTGTTTTATACCGAAGACGATGCAGAGTTCCTTTGGATATGCACGGCACTGCGGCAACTACAATCATCAAATAATTTGGGTCTGGCCGCGGCTCGTGCACGGATAGCCGAAGTGATTAAGGCGAAATCCGGGTTCGAGTCCCGGTCCGCCACAAAGATTCATTGTCGTCATTCCATTCTGCTGCTGACGGTTTTCCATACTCGTAACTGAGAATACATTTAATGTAATTCAGACAATGTCGGAAAGGTAGAAAATTTTAGTGGCTGGGGTAAAGTCACAAAGGTATTGCCTTCAAGGTTCAATTTTGGATACATTCCCGTTCCTTGTATATGTAAATGACCTCCCACTTAATATTCAGCAAGCAAACTGTTACTTTCTGCAGACGATGTTATAATAAATCCCATTAGAGAGAAAGCAGCGGAAGAGTTAGTAAATGGCATTTTCTGGTTCTATGAAAAAGGACTCTCCCAACATTCTGGGGGGAAAAAAATACGCTACATTCAGTTCTCTACATAAAATAGCATTTGAGCAGTAGTCAGTAAGCAGGGTAGATGTTCCACATTTTTAGGTGCACATATTGACGAAAACTTGAACTCGTAGAAATGTAGCCGGCCGTTGTGGCCTAGCGGTTCTAGGCGCTTCAGTCTGAAACCGCGCGGTCGCTACCGTCACAAGTTCGAATCCTGCCTCGGGCATGGATGTGTATGATGTCCTTAGGTTAGTTAGGTTTACGTAGTTAAGTGCTAGGGGACGGATGACCTCAGAAGTTAAGTCACATAGTGCTCAGAGCCAATTGAACAATTTTGAAGAAACGTATTACTGCGCTTCCCAAACAAATTCAGCTAGTTTCCCTCTTCGTACAACCGGTAATCTCAGAAACAAACTTACCAACCTCCTGAATTATTTTGCGTATTTCCAATCGGTAATGTCGTACGGAACAATTTTCTGGGATAACTCATCAATTAGAAAGGAAGTATCGATTCCACAAAAGCGAACAGTAAGAATAATAAAGTGGTGTTCACCCACGGACGTCATGTAGGCATCTCTTCAAGGCGCTAGGCATTTTAGCTGCGCCTTCACAATACGTATGAAAATCGTCATAAATAATGGATCACAATTTGAGAAGAGCAATTTTGCACACACCTACAACACTAGAGGAAAAAATAACCTGTGTTGCCCATTGTTAAAGCTGTCAGTTGCTCAGAAAGGAGTTTAATGTGCAGCAATAAAAATATTTGATCATTTGCCCAATAACATAAAATGTCTGACAGGTAGCAACTCAAGGTTTACGGCTAATTTAAAATCATTTCTCCTGGACAACTCCTATTTCACTGACGCATTTCTACTTAAAAACTGGTAGCCACAAAAAAATCTTGTTTTTAATTGTAGCTGCATGAGTAGGAATAAAATGATAATGTGTTCATGTATGTCAACACTAATGACTTATACATATTCCGTAAACTAACTCGTTCCACATGATTTCGATTAAACAATCGTTCAAATAATCTATGAACATGTAACTAACTAACTAAATGGCTGACTGACAGACTGACTTTAAAGGAAGCTACTGCCCTATTGGCGCACACATTTTTCAAAGATATAACCGAAAACGTAGGTTGCTAAACTTCGAAAAAACTGTTCTTTCTTCTATTGCCTTCGATGCGAACCACGCGCGTCTGATCATTCCTGCGAAAGCAGGTGCACCAAATCCATGCAGAATTAAAGAATGTAGTGTTACGGATTCTCCCTCGAAGCAATTTCTCTGCTAGTCTCTAGCAAGTCGGGAAAATTTTCAATTGTTTTCGTGAAGACCTTAACCTGCCGGTAAAAATAAACATCACACGGTTGGCAAATTAATTGTGACAGCGCTCTATCCGTGAACACTATTCACTGGGCTACGCTCACTTCATGGAAAAGCGACGAACATTACGGCTGTAGGAGGTACGCTCGTAACTTCAACGTACATTTTCCCGGGAACTAGGAGTCGTCGAAGAAAACACCCTCCGCAGCATACCAAAGATTCATTAAAATTCGTGATTCACAGGTCTGAAAGTCTCCTTGTAAGACAATGGCATTCCATGGGAAATATCAAGTACGACACAAAATTGTAATCGAAAATCAGATTCTGGAACAAGTTCAGCACTTCTATTACCAAAGTGCCATATCACTTTTAACGAAGATAAGGCCACAGATATTAGAATATACACGAAGTGATACAAAAATGTAATTTTATAACGAGATGACCACACGCGTTCTACTGTACGGTAGTGAATCCCGCACTATGAATAGATGCTAGACGTATTCAGGCTGCTGAAATGAAATTTTTACGAGTATCTGAAGGTTGCACTAAGTTGGACAGGATTGCTGATCGCAACAGTAGGCAAGGAACTGATTATTTTTGTGGCAAATCATAAAATAAATGAACTTAATCAAAACTGGGAGGAACATCAGGAAGAAAAGAAAGACACAAGGACTCCAAAGATGGCGTTGCAGTACAAACCCAAAGGAAAGACGGACACAGGACGGGCAGTTAGATGGGAACAGGTCGATAGCTTAATCCGTGAAAGGCAGAAAAACACTGAGAAAAGGCACGGAAAGCTGAAAGCCGGTTTTGAACAGGCGTCCTCTAGAATGTGCGCCCGGAGTCGCCCCGCCGGGCAACCTCGTGCTGCCGGATATCCAATATCCACGTGGCAGAGGCCGGGTATTACGGCGCCGCAGCCCTCGGCGGATGCAGTCGTAAACGCGGTTAACCATCTCGGAATGGCCGACGGTATTAAACCCCCGTCACAGGATTCACTTAACACCACTATTAACTGATAAATAGCGCTCCCACAAATTTACTTGTGAACGGTTCTTACGGCGCTGTAAGCACGGGGAACCTCAACCATTCCCTGTGGCTTCCAAGAGGGCACTGCCGTAAGTGGTCGTGAAAAATTTAATCTTCCGACAATTTCTCGACGTCTACGTCAGCGCCCGTACTTTCCGAACCACCGCACTAAGAGCCGCGGAAGTGGAGGGGAGCAGCTGGTGCCGAAACCACTTCCTCCCCCCTCCCCCCCCCCCCACCACCCTTTCTCCTAAACATTTCTCTCAGTGAGAGGTTGTCGATGTCCATCTGAATAGACGAGACCGTGTCAACTTCTGGATCACTCTCATATACGCAAACATGCACGCTGAAAGAAATAGCATGCACCAGTACAGTTGTTAAATGACGGACGCTTTAAACTTGTGCACTAAGGCTCGGCGTACGCAGCTACACTCCGAAGTGCGTGGCTGGTGGATTAGGTTACTTCCGGCACCTCCCCCCCCCCCCCCCTCCCCTCTCTCTGTCGTCAGTCCACATATGCGAGGTGACAGTCATTGAACTATATGAAATAAAATCGTCATAACGTCTCTACGGTTTGTGTTAGAGCGTGCAAACTGCACGTTTGGCCGAGGGGCATGATGGGAATTAATGCGCATTACGGTTTGGTTTAGCCACCAAGCCCACTTTCTGTACCTACGTCTACATGGATACTTTGAAAATCACAATAACTCTCTATTATTCCAATGTCGTGCAGCGCGCGGAAAAAAATGCACACACACATCTTTCCGTGTGCGCTCTGATTTCCCTTATTTTATGATGATGATCGATTCTCCCTATGTAGGTTGGCGTTAGCAAAATATTTTCGCATTCGCAGGAGAAAATTGGTGACCGAAATTTCGTGAGAAGATTCCGCCGCACGAAAAGTGCCTTTGTTTTCTACATATCTACATCTACGAGATTACTCTGCTATTCACAATAACGTTCTTGGCAGAGGGTTCAATGAACCACCTTCAAGCTGTGTCTCTACCGTTCCATTCTCTAATGGCACGCGGGGAAAACCAGCACTTAAATTTTTCTGTGCGAGCCCTGATTTCTCTTACGTGATGATCATTTCTCCCTATGTAGTTGGCTGCCAACAGAATGTTTTGGCAATCGGAGAAGAAAACTAGTGATTGAAATTTCATGAGAAGATCCCGTCGCAACGAAAAACGCCTTTGTTTTAATGATTGCCACTCCAATTCACGTATCACGTCTGTGTCACTATCTCCCCTATTTCGCGATAATACAAAACGAGCTGCCATTCTTTGTACTTTTTCGATGTCATCCGTCAGTCCCACCTGCTGCGGATCCCACACCGCACAGCAATAGTCCAGAATAGGGCGGACAAGCGTGGTGTAAGCAGTCTCTTTAGTAGGCATGTTGCACCTTCTAAGTGTTCTGCCAATGAATCGCAGTCTTTGGTTTGCTCTACCCACAATATTATCTATGTAATCGTTCCAATCTAGGTTATTAGTAATTGCAATCCCTAAGTATGTAGTTGAATTTACAGCCTTCAGATTTGTGTGACTTATCGCGTAATCGAAATTTAGCTTATTTCTTTTAGTACTCATGTGAATAACTTCACACTTTTCTGTATTCTGGGTCAATTTGCCATTTTTTGCACCATACAGATATCTTATCTAAATCATTTTGCAAGTCGTTTTGATCATCTGATGACTTTACAAGACGGTAAATGACAGCATCATCTGCAAACAATCTAAGACGGCTCCTTAGATTGTCTCCTGTGTCGTTAATATAGATCAGGAACAATAGAGGGCCTATAACATTTCTTTGCGGAACGCCGGATATTACTTTTGTTTTACTCGATGACTTTCCGTCTATTACTACGAACTGTGACCTTTCTGACAGGAAATCACGAATCCAGTCGCACAACTGACGTGATACTCCGTAGGCACGCAGTTTGGTTAGAAGACGCTTGTGAGGAACGGTGTCGAAAGCCTTCTGGAAATCTAAAACTGTGGAATCAATTTGACATCCCCTGTCGATAGCATTTATTACTTCATGAGTATAAAGAGCTAGTTGTGTTTCATAACAACGGCCGGCCGTGGTGGTCTCGCGGTTCTAGGCACGCAGTCCGGAACCGCGCGACTGCTACGGTCGCAGGTTCGAATCCTGCCTCGGGCATGGATGTGTGTGATGTCCTTAGGTTAGTTAGGTTTAAGTAGTTCTAAGTTCTAGGGGACTGATGACCACAGATGTTAAGTCCCATAGTGCTCAGAGCCATTTGAACCATTCATAACAACGATATTTTCTGAATCCGTGCTGACTATATGTCAATAAATCGTTTTCTTCGAGGTACTTCATAATGTTCGAATACGTATAATATTAATGATATCCATCCCAATTCCGGTATCATTTCAGTGACACACTCTCCCCTATTTCGCGATTATACAAAAAGTGCTGCCCTTCTTTGAACTTTCTCGATGTACTCCGTCAATCCTAGCAGGTAAGGATCCCAAACCGCGCAGCAGGATTCTGAAAGACGGCGGACAAGCGTAGTGTGGGCAGTCACTTTAGTAGATCTGTTAGATTCTCTAAGAGTTCTGCCAAGGAAGCGCAGTCTTTGGTTAGCCTTCCCCACAACATTTTCTGTGTTCCTTCCAATATAAACTGTTCGTAATTGTAATTCCTACTTATTTAGTTGAATTTACGGCCTTTAGATTTGACTGATTTATGTGTAAGCGAAGTTTAACGAATTTCTTTTAGCACTCATGTGGATGACCTCACACTTTCCGTTATTTGGGGTCAATTACCCACCATACAGATATCTTTCCTAAATCTCTTTGCAGTTTGTTCTGATCTTCTGATGACTTTATTAGTCGATAAACGACGGCGTCGTCTGCAAACAACCAAAGACAGCTGTTAACATTGTCTTCCAAATCGTTTATATAGGTAAGGAACAACAGAGGGCCTATAACACTACCTTGGGGGATTCCAGAAATCACTCGGTTTTACTCGATGACTTTCCATCACTTACTACGAACTGTGACCTCTCCGACAGGAAATCACGAATCCATTCACATAACTCAGACGATATTTCGTAAGCACGCAATTTCACTACGTGCAGGTTGTGTGGTAAAGTTTGAAAAGCCTTTTGGAAATCTAGAAATACGGAATCAATTTGAATCAGTTGTCAATAGCACTCAACACTTCATATTAGTAAACAATTTGCATGTGGATGGATTCGTCAATAAGCAAAATTGGCGCATTTGGTGGACTGAGAATCCGCATTTCTCGATCTAGAGGCCTTTCCACTCTCAACGGACGTCTGTGTGGTGTGCAAAGTCCAGTCACGGAATAATCGGTGCGATATTCCTTGATGGCATGGTGACTACTGAAAAGTGACACTGATTTCGACAAGATGTGGTTCATGCAAGACGGAGCTCGACGCCATCGAAGCAGGAGAGAGTTTGATGTCCTGGAGGAGCACTTTGGGGACTGCATTCTGGCTCTGGGGTACCCAGAGGCCACTGGCATGAGACTCGATTGGCCGCAATATTCTCCGGATCTGAACACGCGCGGCTCCTTTTTGTGGGGCTATATTAAAGACAAGGTGTGCAGCAATAACCCCAAAACCCCCAAAACCATTTCCGAGCTGAAAACAGTCATTCAGGAGGTCACCGACAGCATCGATGTTCCGACACTTCAGCGGGTCATGCAGAATTTCGCTGTTCGTCTGCGCCACATCATCGCCAATGATGGCAGGCATATCGAACATGTCCTAACCTAAATCTGAATATCTGTGGTGACGTTTACGTGTTGAATAAAGTGGGTGCACGCCGTAGTTTGCAACTAATTTACGTTTTTTTCTTATAGTTTAATAATTGTCACCCTGTAGAATATATACATGTGTGTTTGTCAGACTGTTCAGAGAACAACTTTCAGTCTGCGAGTATTTCTCTACCGTTCCACTATCGAACAGCACATGGGGAACATGAGTGCTTTAATCTTTTCGTGCAAATTCTAATTTCTCTTGTTTTATTACGAAAATCACTCCTTTATAATATGAAGGTTGAAGTGGACAAAATATTGCATTCGGAGGAGAAAGATTGTGATAGGAATTTCGTGAGAAGATCTAGCCGCATCGAAAACGCCTTTGATTTAATGATTGTCATCACAGCTCACTTAGCATATCCGTGTCGTTCTCTCCCCTATTCCGAGGCAATACAAATGATCTGTCGTTCTTCCAACTTCTTCGATGTGCATCAGTCCTGTCTGGGCAGAGGATGAACAAGCGCCGTGCAGGCAGTCTCTTTAGTTGCTGACAAATCCTGCCCTGTCCGATTATTCATTTTTGCCAGTTTTCTATTAGAAACGAAATCTTACATTTATTCCTGCGACAGACTGTGTGCGAAATGATCACGAGTATTTTCTGTGCGCTGGACTTAAGAAAATCGTAATTCTAAGACTATGGCCTTTAATGTTCAACTTCGTAATTCTCCTTGCCGAAAGGCTCTCGAACTGTCCTGACAGTCCTCCTTTCTGAAGTTAAAATCTTCTGGGTTATTAGGCCGCGTCATGTTTCTTCTAAAATGTTCGACGTTTCGACCCCTCTGCCTGGGGGCAGCTCGCAACAAACGGAATCCAAATTCACTCAACAACTCGCTACGATCACGTTTAGTGCTCGCATTAGCTACGGCACACAGAGCAGAGAGTTCAGAACACTACTGAACATCGTGACTACAACTATACCACAATTCGAGTTTAATAAATTACTTTTGTTCAAATTATGATATAACTTTCCTGCCCTTTATGTCAGCTTAGCTTGATAATGATCATTTTACCTGAACTAGTAGCGAATTGCGCAAAATGAAGCATAGTTTAAGGTTCACTGTGAATTTTAACTATCGACGTAAAAATTGCGTGTCTATCGAACCTACCGGTGACAAATCTTGCGACACACTTCCGAACTGCTTCGATTTCTTTCTGTAACGCGACCTAGTGAGGATCCCGAACACTAGAGCAGTACTCAAGAAAGGGTTGCACAAGTGTTCTGAAAGCGGTCTCCTTTATTCATGGCTTGGAGTTTGTTACAATTCTACAGCCACTACGACCAGTGCTGCAACTATGTCACACGGGAACGAATCAATGTTGAAAACAAATAAGTTGATAATTTCTTTTGAGTTCGTTTCGTACTTTATTTCGCGATACTCCTGACATTTATTAAACCTGCAGTGTAGAATCGCTTTCAGCTGACGAGTGGCACATTTTATTCGCGATGTCGCCGTAACTCTGCTGTTGTTTTGCGAGACACAAACGCGCGCGAATGGTCATGTGAACAAATGTGCTGCCCCCCGTTGAGCAATTCATACACGAATGAATTGTAAGACCCACGGGAAAATTCTGGGAAAAGCGCGCCAGCTCGAGAAGAAGGAAGGGATCCGGAAGAAATGTGTTTGCTCTGGCAGACTGACTAATTAGCGCGGGGCTTGGAGAGGAGTTTTTCGAAAGTTAATATTCGCTAATGAGTACGCCTGAGGGCCGTTAATTATAAATGGAAATTCAAGCCATAATTAATTACTTCTTCCGTCGGTAAGTACGCCTTCTCCATCCGAGTTTGTGCTGTTACATTGAATTGTGGTATGCAGTTATCGCATGGTCTCTATGGGTATCCACTGACAATTTACCGCATTTACTATATATGATATCACTGCCATCACGTCGTGTCGCGTAAATCATTGCCAGAGGCACTTTTAACGTTTTCGATCAGTTTTAAGTAGGAAACTGTAACTCGTTCGTTCGGTGACGACTTAACGTATAAACATCAACGGGCACCGAGCTAATTTTCAAGGGGAGACATGGAAGCAAATTCGAAAAAGTGACTTTTTGGATTTTTTTCTTATTCCTTTGTCCAACTAATTGTCAATACTTTCCGGAAGTTTCAAAATGCCTATCGCATACTAAGTTCCATAAAAAAAATTAAATGCCCAACGAGTTCTCCTTGGCACGCCCACTTAGTGAAGAGGTTTTTCAGGATTGGTTTTCGTTTTAGTCATACACTGAAGAGCCAAAGAAACATACACCTGTTTAATATTGTGTGGGGCCCCGCGAGCCCGCCGAAGTGTCTCAACACAACGTGACATGGACTCCACTAATGTCTGGAGTAGTGCTGGAGGGAACTGACACCGTGACTGCTGCAGGGCTGTCCATATATCCGTAAGAGGGGGTAGAGATATCTTTTGAACGGCTCTGGAGTTTGGTAGTCAGCGGAAGTGTTTAAACTCAGACGAGTCCTTCTGGAGCCACTCTGTAACACTTCTGGACGTGTGGGGTGTCGCACTGTCCTGCTGGAATTGTCCACCGGAACAAACAATGGACATAAATCGATGCAGGTGATCATATAGGATGCTTACGTATGTCACCTGCCAGAGTCGTATCTAGACGTATCAGGGGTCCCGCATCACTCCAACTGGACACGCCCCACACCATTACAGAGCCTCCACCAGCTTGAACAGTTCCCTGATGACATGCAGGGTCCATGGATGTCTCCATACCTGTACATGTCCATCCGCTCGATACAATTTGAAACAAAACTCGTCCGACCAGGCAGTATGTTTTTAGTCACCAACAGTCCAATGTCGGTGTTGACGGGCCCAGGCGAGGCGTAAAGGTTTGTGTCGTGCAGTCATCAAGGGTACACGAGTGGGCCTTCGGCTCGGAAAGCCCATATAGATCATGTTACGTTGAATGGTTCACATGCTGACACTTGTTGATGGCCCACCATTGAAATGATGATGATGCTGGTGATGATGATGATGATTTGTGGGACACTCAACTGCGTGTTTATCAGCGCCCGTAGAAATTCCCAATCTGTACTCAGTCCAGTCTCGCCACTTTCACGAATGATGGGGAAATGATGAGGGCAACACAACCACCAGTTACCGAGCGGAGAAAATCCCCAATCCGGCCGGGAATCGAACCCGGGACCCCGACATCCAGCATTGAAATCTGCAGCAATTTGCGGAAGGGGATAAACTTATGTCACGTTGAACGATTCTCTTCAGTCGTCGTTGGTCCCGTTCTTGCAGGATTTTTTTCCGGCCGCAGCGGTGTCGGAAATTTTCATGTTTTACCCGATTCCTGATATTCACGGTGCACTCTTGAAACGTTCGTAAGGGAAAATTCCCACTTCATCGCTAACTCGGACATGCTGTGTCCAATCACTTGTGCGCTAACTTTAACAGCACGTTCAAAGTCACTTAAATCTTGATAACCTGCCATTGTAGCAGTAGTAACCCATCTAACAACTGCGCCAGACACTTGTCGTTTTACATAGGCTCTACCGACCGCAGCGCCGTATTATGCCTTGTTAAATATATCTGTATTTCAATACGCTTGCCTTAATCCGTTTCTTTGGTGCTTCAGTGTAGAATCATAGCTTCTGAGCTCTTAGTTCAAGGAATTATACACAGATTAAAAAAAGAATTGCATCACCTCAGTTCCGAGAGTACTAGAACCTGTACAGAAAATTGGAAGAGAGATCAACGTAAACATCATTTCTGCCCTTTTTATTACTAATGAAAATCACACATTGCATAATGTACCACCACACAGCGAAACCTTCACAGGTGGTGGTCCAGATTGCTGTAGACACTGGAACGTCTAGTACCCAGTAGCACGTCGTCTTGCACTGATGCATGCCTGTTTTATTAGTGGCATACTATCCACAACTTCATCAAGGCACTGTAGGTCCGAACTGTCCCACTCTTCAACGGCGATTCGGTGTAGATCCCTCAGAGTGGTTGGTGGGTCATGTCGTCCATTTTCAATCCATCCCAGGCATGTTCGATAGGGTTCATGTCTGGAGAACATGCTGGCCACTCTAGTTGAACGATGTTGTTATCCTGAAGGAAGTCATTCACAAGATGTGCAAGATGGGGGTGCGAATTGTCGTTCATGAACACGAATGCCTCGCCAGTATGCTGCCGATATGGTTGCACTACCGGTCGGGGGATACCATTCACGTATCGTACAGCCGTTACGGCGCCTTCCATTACCCCCAGTGGCGTACGTCGGCCTCACGTAATGCCACCCCAAAACAGAAGGGAACCTCCACTTTGCTGCACTCGCTGGACAGGCGTTCAGCCTGACCGGGTTGTCTCCAAACCCGTCTCCGACGATTGTCTGGTTGAAGGCATATGCGACACTCACCGGTGAAGAGAACCGCTCTGAATGGTGTCGTGGTTGCAAAGATGGACCTCGCCATGGACGCCGGGAGTGAAGTTGCGCATCTTGCAGCCTACTGCGCACAGTTTGAGTCGTAACACGACGTCCTGTGGCTGCACGAAAAGCATTATTCAACATGGTGGCGTTGTTGTCAGGGTTCCTCCGAGCCATAATCCGTAGGTAGCGGTCATCCACTGCAGTAGTAGCCCTTGGGCGGCCTGAGCGAGGCATGTCATCGACAGTTCCTGTCTCTCTGTATCTCCTCCATGTCCGAACAACATCGCTTTGGTTCACTACAAGACGCCTGGACACTTCCCTTGTTGAGAGCCCTTCCTGGCACAAAGTAACAATGCGGACGCGATCGAACCGCGGTATTCACCGTCTAGCAATGTTTGAACATTCCTGGTGGAATGACTGAAACTGTTCGGCCGTCGGACCCCCTCCGTGTAATAGGCGATGCTCATGCATGGTTGTTTTCATCTTTGGGCGGGTTTTAGTGACGTCTTTGAACAAGCAAAGAGACTGTGTCTGTGATACAATATCCACAGTCAACGCCTATCTTGAGAAGCTCTGGGAAACGGTGTGATGCAAAACTTTTTTGATGTGCGTATTACTTGTTTCGTTTATCGTCTGTGACTGTTGGATTTCTCCTTGGAAACAACAGGCAGCCGTCATCTTTATTTAAAGAGTGTGATTCCTTGTATTTGCTTACGTTATTTGGTTATTTCTGTTGTTGAATTTTGTTTTGCCTCATCAACGGAAATTGTATACAGAGATGGACTAGAAGCGTGCGCATGTTTTATTGAATTGTAGGCACGCTAGTAATGGTAACCAGGTTATGTATGGGAGGTCCAGAGCGATGGCACTCCTTACACGCACAACGGAAGTCTTCCTCAATCGATTCTGAACTAACAGTCAGCCCTCTGTTGAACCCCGTGCTTACCAAGACGTGTGTTCACGGCCGAATCGCCTTTAAATCGAAAGGTTGCCCCGACACAACATTTTACTCAGCCGCGGTAGTTAAAATTGCAGTTTATGGTGCAGTTTTTGTATGTAATAGTGGCAACTTGGAGAGAATAAAGGTCTTGCAGAGAAAGGGCTTCAGTGCTGAGGACATCTAGAAGAGAAATGACACACAACGTACAACTGCAGCTGACGAATGTACTGAGGGTCTTGCAGAGAATACAAGACAGGAGAGAAAGAGCCAGAAAAGAAGTTTTGAACGAAAGGAGGACTATATAAGTCTGCAGGCTTTCGTGGCCGTTGTCACTGAAGTTAAAATCTTCTGGGTTATTACGCCGCGTCATGTTTCTTCTAAAATTATCGACAAATTCTGCATAAGCAAGCGAGAGACACAATTTGCAGGATATATGCTTTCTTCAAGCAGAAAGCACGCGCATGTGCGTAACGCAACTGTGGCTCAGAATCGTCGACGATGCAATCGCCGTCCGTGCCTCGACATGCGCCAACCGCCATCTTTCGTGGATCGGACTATAGTAGCGAACTGTGCAAAATAAAGGACAGCTGTAGGTACACCATGAATTTTAAAAAATATTTGGCAGCTGAATATCCACACCTGCGAACATAAATATGTATTACATCGATGCTACGTGAACTTATGTGAGAATAACTGGAGGGAGGAAGACTTTTTTTATTCGTCGAACCACTGTTGAGAAAAGGGGGGGGGGGGGCGGATGGGCAGAAGAACGATCGTGTTGCCACCACCGTACATCTCACATAAAAACCGCGAAAATAAGATAAATCAGAGCTCATACAGAAGCACATAGACAGTCGTTTTCTCCTCACTGCATTTATTGAGGAGAATAGGAAACGGAATGACTAGACGTGCGACAAGGTACCCTCCGCAATGCACCGTATGGTGGCCTGCAGCTTGTTTATTTAGATGTAGAATACTTTGGAAATCATCGATATCAGATCCTGAAACTTATTTCCCTTCAGGGCAGATTTGAGTCCGTGGAAGCGTGTGCTGTTTTCTGGGGCGAAGTTGACAGTGTTTTTTTTTGGGGGGGGGGGGGCAGGGAGAAGCAGAAATCGAAATCAGTCACCTGTTTTACGGCCAAAACCACGGCAGTTCTCGTATGCTCGAAACAGGCACGTGTTATTTGCTAGAAACAAAACAAAAAGTTTGTGCTGCAATTCAATATGGTGTTGGAGCACCCCTAGCCTTGATGACAGCTTCCACTCTCGTAGGCATACGTTCAGTCAGGTGCTGGGGAATGGCAGCCCACTCTTCACGGAGTGATGCACCGAGGAGAGGTACCGATGTCGGTCGGTGAGGCCTGGCACGAAGTCGGCGTTCCAAAATGTCTCAAGGTTGTTCTATAGCATTCAGGTCAGCACTCTGTACAGGCCACTCCATTACATGGATGTTATTGTCGTGTAACCACTCCGCCACAGGCCGTGCATTATGAACAGGTGGTCGATCGTGTTGAAGGAAGCTATCGCCATCCCCGAAGAGCTCTTCAACAGTGGAAAGCAAGAAGGTGCTTACAACATCATGTGGGCCTGTGCTGTGTTAGTCCCACACAAAACAGCAAGGGGTGCAAGCCCCCCCCCCCCCCCTCCATGAAAAACACGACCACACGATAACACCACCGCCTCCGAATTTTACAGTCTGCACTACACACGCTGGCAGATGACGTTCACCGGGCATTCGCCATACCCACACTCTGCCATCGGATCGCCAAATCGTGTACCGTGATTCGTCGCTCCACACAACGTTTTTTTTTCCACTGTTCAATCGTCCAACGTTTACGCTCCTTGCAGCAAGCGAGGCGTCGTTTGGTATTTACCGGAGTGATGTGTGGCTTATGACCAGCCACTCGACCATGAAATCCAAGTTTTCTTACCTCCCGCCTAACTGTCATAGAAATTACAGTGGATCCTGATGCCGTTTGGAATTCCTGTGTGATGGTCTGCCTATTACCCTTCTCACGGCTTCCAGTTTTCAACCGCGAAGTCGTGTGTCATGCACTTCTGTCGGCGTCGTACCATTCCTCACTGTAGTGGAGACATATTGATTCTTAGGACTGGTTTTCGACGCCCGATTGTCTTGGCTTACTTATCTTCGTCAGCTTAAGCGGCAGTGCTGGCAGCACTTCAATGCCCTCCACTGCTTGAGCAACACCAGTTGGGGTGCAGATCGCTCTACGCTGCTGCAGCTCTACAGAGCCCTTGTTCAGTCCCGGCTTGACTATGGGAGTCTGGTTTACGTCTCGGCGGCACCCTCAGCGTTGCGTTTACTCGACCCAGTGCACCACTGTGGCGTTCGACTGGCAACAGGAGCTTTTAGAACGACTCCAGTGACCAGTGTCCTGGTGGAGGCCGGGGTCCCCCCCATTGAAGGTTATGCCTGCACAACTGCTCACCAGTTACGTTGCACACATTCATAGTTCTCTTGAGCATCCGGATCACCGTCTCCTTTTCCCATCCACGGTGGTTCATCTCCCGCATCGGAGGCCCAGGTCAGGCCTTACGATTGCGCTTCGCATCCGATCTCTTCTGTCTGGAGTCCTTGCCTTTACCACCTATACTCGAGGTCCATACACGTACACCTCCATGGTGTACACCTAGACCCAAGTTTCGCACGGTCCTAAGGACTCAGTTAACCCCGCAGCTCTCTGCTGTCACTTCCTCTCGATTCTTGACGTGTACCGGCACCATGAAGTGGTTTACACTGTCGGCTCGATGGCTGATGGTCACGTTGGCTTCCTGGAGGACATATTGAACAGTACTCCTTGCCAGATGGCTGTAGTGTTCTCACTGTAGAGCTGGCGGCTACATCTCGTGCTCTTGAGCACATCCACTCATGCCCTGGCGAGTGGTTTCTTCTCTGTACTGACTCCTTGAGCAGCCTGCAAGCTATCGACCAGTGATACCCACGCCATCCTTTGGTAGCGACCATACAGGAACCTATCTATGCCCTAGACGGTCCAGGCCACGTCGAAATCCCAGGAAATGAACTTGCCGACAGGCTGGCCAAACAGGCTACACAGAAACCACTTCTGGAGATAGGCATCCCTGTAACTGACCTGCGATCATTATTATGCCGCACGGTTTTTCAGCTTTGGGAGACGGAATGGCATAATCTCAGCACGCACAACAAACTGCGTGTCATTAAGGAGACTTTGAAAGTGTGTAAGTCTTCCATGCAGGCCTCTTGCAGGGAATCAGTTGTCCTCTGCCGGCTCCGCATTGGCCATATGTGGCTACCATATGGCTACCTCCTCCGTCGTGAGGACCCACCTGGGTGTAATTGTGGCTCACATATGACTGTCATCCACATCTTGCTGGACTGCACACACTGAGCAGCTCTGCGGCTGACTTTAACCTTCCCAGCAACCTACCTTCGGTGTTGGGCGACAATGCCCCAACAGCAGATTTAGTTTTACGTTTCATTCGTGAGGAGGGTTTTTATCGTACCATCGAAGGGTGGGCACTTAGTCTTCTCTCTGAGGTCGCCACCCTCCGTCCATTTTAACTCTGTCGCACTTTCTTTGCATTTGTTTGTCTTGGTGGTCGTCTTTTCCCTACATGTGTTCATCTCGCCTTGTCTTTTTGGGGTGAACATTTTAACGTGTTGCAGAGTGGCCGGCTCATCCTGTATTATTATTGTGATCAGCCAGCCCAGACCATATGTTCTATGGGTTTAATATCTTCTTCCACTTTTCCTTGTGGTATATGTTTTCCCCGTTTTTTGTTCGTTCCATTCGTTTTCTTTTAGGTTTGGTGTTGGGTGTTTTTGTACCTTGAGCCTTCCATGCGTCAGGAAAAAGGAACAGATGACCCTGTAGTTTGGCACCTTTATACCCCAAACCAACCAACCAACCTATTATCCATTACGCCCCCCTTCAACTGTCGGCCGTCTCTGTCAGTCAACAGACGAGGCCGGCCTGTACGCTTTTGTGCTGTACGTGTCCCTTCATGTTTCCACTTCACTATCACATCGGAAACAGTGGACCTAGGGATGTTCAGGAATTTGGAAATCTCGCGTACATAAGTATGACACAAGTGACACCCAATCGCCTGACCACGTCCGAAGTCTGCAAGTTTCGCGGAGCGCCCCATTCTGCTCTCTCACGGTGTCTAACGACTACTGATGTCGCTGATATGGAGTACCTGGCAGTAGCTGGTAGCAAAATGCACCTAATACCAAAAACGTATGTTTCTGGGGGTGTCCGAATACTATCGATCACGTAGTGTGTGTTCACACAAGATCGTAGTGTGGGCGTGACGTTTCGGAAACGTTACTATTCTTTTCTATCTTCTGATGAAGTGCAGGCGTGTTACAGTCCGTCTCCTTTTTTACACTATCTGATCAAAGTATCTGGAGAGCAAATGCCGGACATTAATACAGCGCGTGTCCACGCTTCGCCCTTATGGCCGCTTCAACCCTGCTGAGGACTCACTTTCAGTGAGTCGTCTGAATGTCTGAGGAGGGATGGCAGCCCCGTCTTCGCCATAAGAAGCCGAAACCAGGGGAGGGAGTGGCGCTGGGATCTGGAGCGAAGCTGACGTCGTGTTCTTCCTGTTCTGTTTGAGTCATCCGTCCGCTTTCTCATTTCTGCTAATTCTCACTACTTTCTTCCATTTTCTCTCAGTCGATATTCTGTACTCGTTAGGCTGTTAATTCCATTCAGCAGTTCCTGTAATTCTTCTTCACTTACCCTGAGGATAGCAATGTGTAAGCGAATCTCATCATTGATATCCTTTCACGTAGAATTTCAGTTCCACTCTTGAACCATTTTTTTTTATTTTCGTCATCTCTTTTTCGGCGTATGTCTTGCACAGTAGGGGCGAAAGCCTACATCTGTGTCTTACACTCTTCCTAATCCGACCACTTCGTTCTTGGTCTTGCACATTTATTATTTCCTCTTCGCTCTTCTGCATATTGTACACCACCAATCCTTACCTGTAGCATCCCAATATTTTGCTCAGAATATCGAACATCTTGCAACATTTTACATTTTCGAACGCTCTTTCCACGTCGGACATGTCCGAAAGAACAGACACCATATCCATATAAGTATATGTTAATCTGATTGTCCGATAATTGTCGCCTTTCCCGCTCTTGCAGTCTTCGGAATTGTCTGGACGATGTTTTTCCGAGTGATATCATACATCGCTAGACGCATACATTCTACACACCAACGTGAATAATCGTTTTGTTGCCACTTCTCCCAATAATTTTAGAAATTCTGATAGAATGTTACGTACCCTTTCTGCCTCATCGAAAGCTCTTTTAAGTTCTAGTGCTAATAATGGATTCGCTATCTCTTCCATATCGATACGTGTTTCTTCTTCGGTTCCATCAGACAAGTCTTCCCCTCATAGGCGCCTTAAATGTGCTCTTTCCAACTGTCCACTCTCTCCTCCGCTTTTAACAGTGGAATTCCCATTACACTCTCAATTTTACCATCTTCACTTTTAATTTCACCGAAGGTAGTTTTGACTTTCCTGTATGCTGAGTCAGTCCTTCCGACAATCATTTCTTTTTCTATATCTTCACATTTTCTATGCAACCATTTCGCCCTAGCTTCCCCACACTTCTTATTTATTTCATCACGGAGTGACTTGGATGTCTGTATTGCTGTATTTCCCTGAACATTTCTGTACTTCCTTCTTTCGTCAATCAGTTGGAGTATTTCCTCTGTTACCCATAGTTTCTTCGCAGTTACCTTTTTCGTACTGTTTTTCTTTCCAGCTTGTGTGCGTGTCCTCTTTAGAGACGTCCATTCGTCTTCACCTGAACAGCCTGCTGAGCTGTGTCCGAGTCTCAGACAATGTGAAGCGCACCTCCTCACTCCTTATTACTCCTACATTCCACTTCTTTTGACATTGCTTCTTTTTATTTTCTGAAACTTAAGCCTACTCTTCTTCACTATTAAATTGCGATTTGATTCTGTATCTGCTCCCTGGTACGTCTTAGGATCCAGAATCTGATTTCGAAATCTCTGCGTAACCATGTCATCATATAATTGAAATCTTCCCGTATCTCCCGGCCTTTTCTAAATATGCCTCCTCCTCTTGCGATTCTTTAACAGAATATTCGCTATTACTAGTGGAAATTTATTGCAGAATTCGACTGGACTTTCTCCTCTGTCATTCCTAATGCCAATTCCATATTTTCCTGTAACCCTTTGTTCTACTACTTTTTCTACAACCGCATTCCAATCTACTATGAATATCAGATTTTCATCTCCCTTTCCATAATGAATTAGACGCTCATTATCGTCATTACCTTCTCTGTCTATTCGGACTGCGACGTCGGCAGGTATACCTGAACTATCGCTCTCGGTGTTAGTCAGGTGACGATGCTGAAGAGAACAACCGGATCACTAAACTGTTCACAGTAACACGGTCTCTGCCCTACTTCCCTCTTCTTAACGAATCCTACTCCCGTTACACCATTTTCTGCTGCTGTTGGTATTACCCTATACTCATCTGACCAGAAATCCTCGCCTTCCTTCCATTTCACTTCACTGAGACCTACTATATCTAGATTGAGCCTTTGCATTTCTCTTTTCAGATTTTCTACCTTCCCTACCACATTGACGCTTCAAACATTCCAAGCCCCGACTCGTAAAACGATATCCTTTCGTTGGTTATTCAATCTTTTTCTCACGGTTGCATCCCCATTGGCAGTCCCCTCCCGGAGATCCGAATGGGGGACTGTTCCGGAATGCCGGCCCGGGTGGCCGAGCGGTTCTAGGCGCTACAGTCTGGAACCGCGCGACCGCTACGTCGCAGGTTCGAATCCTGCCTCGGGCATGGATGTGTGTGATGTCCTTAGGTTAGTTAGGTTTAAGTACTTCTAAGTTCTAGGGGACTGATGACCTCACAAGTTAAGTCCCATAGAGCTGAGAGCCATTTGAACCATTTTGTTCTGGAATCTTATTCCAATGGAGAGATCATTATAAGACTTTTCAATTACAGGCCACATGACCTGTGATACGCACGATGTGTCTTTAGTGCAGTGGTTTCCATTGCCTTCTGCATCCTCATGTCGTTGATCGTTGCTAAATCTTCCATCTTTAGGGGCAGTTTCTCACCAGAAGCATGAGAAAATACCCTGAACCTCTCTCCACTCCTCCGCACTCCTTGACAAGGCCGTTGGCTGAATGAGGGTGACTTCTGATGGCGGAAGTCTTCGGCCGCCATGACGTTCTAAGTCATGCAGAGAGTATTTCATTCACTGAGGTTGGACTCTGGGCATGTCAGTCCATTTCAGGAATGTTATTGTGAACAGATCATCGCACAACAAAAATCGTTCAAATGGCTCTAAGCACTATGGGAATTAACTGCTGAGGTCATCAGTCCCCTAGACTTAGAACTACTTAAACCCAACTAACCTAAGGACAGCACACGCGTCCATGCCCGAGGCAGGATTCGAACCTGCGACCGTAGCAGGCGCGCGGTTGCGGACTGAAGCTCCTAGAACCGCTCGGTCACTGGTGCCGGCCATCGCAGAACAGTAGCTGCTTTGTGGCAGGTTACATTCTCATGTTGATACAATCAGTCTCTGTCTCCGAACTGTTCCTCTACGGTACGCGGTACAGAGTGGAGTATGACTTAGTATCCTTCCGCATTTAACTTTTTGCTAAGCACAGTAAGGGGACCACGCTGTAACCACGAAAAACACCCGTAACGGCACCTCACAGCGTAGATGACTGTTAGCACTATACACGAAAGCAGCCGACGTTCTTAAAGCATCTAGGCTTTTGCTGAAGCCAAACCCTTCCACCGGACGGCCAGAGGGTGTAGAGTAATTCCTCATTCCAAATCACTCGTTTGCAGTCATACACTGTCCATTGTCGTCGCTCTCTACACCACACCACTCTAGCGTTGACTACAGATGTATGGCTGGTCAGCAGCTGTTTGATCACTGCACCCATCAGTTTTTCTGTCTCTGCATACAGTCATTCCGCCAGCTGGACTGCTGGTACCACTTTGGAAGTCACGGATACTTGCTTCCGCTGAGTTCATGCGAATTTTTGCAACCACCATTCACAGTGCTCAAAGGAAGAAGAGTTCAACGTACCGTCGACAGTGTGGTCGTTAGTGACGGAGCAGGGAGCACAAGCTCGGATAAGGAAACAAGAGGGGAAAATCAGCCCCAGCATTTGCCTGGAGCTATTGAAGGAAGTCACAGGAATTCTGAACCAGGATGGCCGGACGCCGATCTGAACCGTCGTCCTCCCGGATACGAGTCCAGTTTGTTGACCTATGTGCAACGTCGCTCGGTAATGGTCGGCGGTCGCTGCCCGACAGTACGCGAGGTGTCCCTGCTCTTGGTTCTGCTGTCGTTGTCCCTTCGCGTTTGCACTCCACAATCAGATCACCGGCTGTAAAGTCGGGCGGTTTTAAATGGGTTGAACTGTGCCTAATGGAGTTGCAACTAAGCTGACATCTGACAACTAATCATCATCGTCGGGATTCACAGTCACGCAGAATTCTTGTTTCTTTCTTTCTTTTTTTGTTTTGTTTTTTAAAGACGCAAGATTCGGCGTCGACTGTAGAAATTATGTGCACTGAAGAGCCAATGGTACAACTGCCTAATATCGTGTAGAACCCCTGCAAGCAAGCAGAAGTGCCGCAACACGACGTGGCATGGACTCGACTAACGTCTGAAATAGCGCTGGAGGGAAGTGACACCGTGAATCCTCCAGGATTGTCCATAAATCGTGAAGAATACGAAGGGATCGAGATCCCTTCTGAATATCTCATTGCAAGGCATCCCAGATATGCCTAAGCGGAAGTGTTTTAAACTCACAAGTGTTTTCCTGGAGCCACTGTAGCAATTCTGAACGTGTGGGGGTGTCGCATTGTCCTGCTGGAATTGGCCAAATTCGTCGGAATGCGCAATGGACATGAATGGATGAAAGCGATCAGACAGACTGCTTACGTACGTGTCACCTGTCAGAGTCGTATCTAGACGTACCAGGGGTCCCGCATCACTCCGCCTGCACACGCCCCACACCATTACAGAGCCTCCACCAGCTTGAACCGTCCACTGCTGACATGCACGGTCCATGGATTCATGAGGTTCTCTCCATACCCGTACACGTCTATCCGTTCGATGCAATTTGAAACGAGACCAGGCAACATGTTTCCAGTGCCCAATTTCGGTGTTGACGGGCCCAGGCGAGGCGTAAATCTTCCTGTTGTGCAGTCATCAAGGGCACACGAGTGGGCCTTCGGCTCCGAAAGCCCATACTGATGAAGTTTCGTTGAATGGTTCGCACGCTGACACTTGGAATGGCCCACCCAACATCGAAATCGACAGAAATTTGCGGAAGGGTTGCACTTCTGTTACGTTGAACGATTGTCTTCAGTCGTCGTTGGTCCCGTTCTTGCAGGATCTTTTTCCGGACACAGCGATGTCGGAGATTTGATGTTTTACAGGATTCCTGAAATTCACGATGGACTCGTGAAATTGTCGTACGGGGAAATCCGCACTTCATCGCTACCTCGGAGACGCTGTGTCCCATCGCTCGTGCGCCGACAATAACACCACATTCAAACTCGCTTAACTCTTGATAACCTGTCATTGTAGCAGTAGTAACCGACCTAACAATTGCGCCAGACACTTGTCTTATATAGGAGTTTCCGACCGCAGCGCCGTTTCCTGCCTATTTATATATCCCTATATCTGAATACGCTTACCTATACCAGTTTCTTTGGCGCTTCAGTGTATTTGACGATTGCAGTTTCGGCATTTGGGTCATTTCCAAGCTGTACTGCAGAAGATATCCCTTTAGTGCATGTCAGACTTGGAGGATTTTGAAGTCTGATATGTATTGAAGAAGATGTTGTGCAGTATCGGTTGAAAATGGACAAAAGGCCGAAACTGCAATCGTGAAATGAATAATTTCGACAGTCATCGGCACCCATACATGTCCAAATCGCACCTTAATTCGGAATGATACAGGCACTGCAATATCGTATTTATCCGCCGACACTGCGCCAGTGACCCTGAAACAAAATGTTTCACATGTACGGGAATATACACAATGGATGTGCGAATAAAAGTTGTGGACACAAAGCTGACGATAAATGGAAGTTCCGGGTTGGCCGTCAGTTGTGCACTAATAGCGAAATAGTAAGCCGACCGCTGGCGGTAAGCTGGATAGCCGTGTTTGAGTCCCGGCGCGGCACAAATTTTCACTGTCCTCATTCCATTGTACAGGTTACGGTCGTCCAAATTCACCGTTGCGAACGCATTTCATGTATTGCTAACTGGCCGACGTGAAGTGAGCAGCTCGCTGAGGCCAGCAGAACATTGGAACGCGGATCGCTACAGCGGCTAAGAGGACAACAAAGTAAACAGGCGCCCAGGTGCGAGAAGGAGATCATAACTCGGAAAACAACTGAAGGCTGTGAACCACATTACAAAACTTTAAAAAAATTCGTAATTTATTGTAGTCATAAAATGAAAAGTAAAATATAATCTACTTTACACGCGTACCTCAATATTATAAAATTAGGGACGGAGTAGTATTTGAATATCATTCTTCTTGCTCGAATAGTCTACGGGTATACTGCCGGTCCATATTGCTCGTTGGACACTATGGACCGGCAGTACACCCGTGGACTGTTCGAGCAAGAAATACGCCTGGAGAAACTGATGAATCACATCATTCTTCTCCTTTCGGTGCCTATCTGGTTCGGATGTTGGCGATGATGATGATGATGGCTATTTTTCTCTTGTTGGTATCAGCACGACACCGTTCTGCTGAAGAGATACTGAACTAGCATCTGAGGTTGTCGAACCAAGATATTCACCTTATTCCGGGACGTCTTTTGTTGTTGGTTTTCTCTTGAAGTATTTTTTGCCTTAACTTTTGAATTATGCATGACATATCCTAGACGCTGCAACTTTCGGCATTTCGCTATCTTTATTAATGCAGGTGTTCTGTTGATTCTTCTCAAAACAACTACTTTGAGTATTATACAGTTGCTAAATTAACGTGAATGAAGCGGCTTCATCCAGCTAAGCAGCTTCTGGAAACATTCTTGACTCATTAGTTGTTATAATTCTTATGATAATTCGAATGGTTATTGAGTGTTGAGTTTTGTAATTGTTATTTAATCCAATTTGTAGTTTTCGAGGTATTTCCAAAAACAGTTTTAAATGTGTCAACCTGAATAGGTATCGGCAGTGGACATTTTAGTCTCTCAACAGTTGCTCCGCAGCAGTTTAACAAAATGGTCCAAATGGCTCTGAGCACTACGCGACTTAACTTCTGAGGTCATCAGTCTCCTAGAACTTAGAACTACTTAAACCTAACTAACCTAAGGACATCACACACATCCATGCTCGAAGCAGGATTCGAACCTACGGCCATAGCTGTCGCGCGGTTCCAGACTGTAGCGCCTAGAACCGCTCGGCCACCCCGGCTGGCGCAGTTTAACAAGCAGCGTCCCACCGTATTTTTTTTACCTACGTAGCTGGCAACACGCGCCTATTCCGTATTATTGCAGCTACAAAAGCTGGTTGCCAAAATCCGCTGAGGGCGAAACCCTTATCTCGTTTAACAAGATTCTTCGACATTCGTATCTCGATTGGCTCCCTAGTAATGCTGTCGCTCAGCGGATGGCAGGTGTGTCATCGAAATCGGACTTTTGCTTTTCTAATAAGCAGTGCTCGGCCGGGGTAGATTAACTTTCCTGGCACAGTCCTGCGTTGTGCACTTGTAAACTGCAACGTACAGTCGCACGCAAAAGTACCGGCAGACACACCTTTTCGCATTTAATACAAAATTTATAAACAGTAGGAGCATTATATATGTGTACGATTAAGTCAATAAGAGAAATAATATGTACATTAAAAATCTTTCTCAACACAACAGAAACACATGTAATCAATTACATGCGGGTTTTCTCGTGTTCAAAACAGTACTGACACACTGTGCGACGTCTATTACCGTGCTCGACAGACTGCACCACGCGTAACAGATTTCTGCCACCGGAGTTTACAAACGGTTAAGCCCTTGCATGGCGGCCTGTGTAAGGACTATTCACTTGTCAGAAGTGGAAGGAGCATTCCGTGTCATTCCGCAAAAAAAGGATGTTTTATTGCACTCTCAGGGTAAGAGTTAGCGAGAGAATGGTAAAGAACGCCGTGTTATTTACGGCAACCATCAAGAAGTGCCAAAAGACTGGTACAATAAACGCAGAACCGGACGTCCGAGTGAGCTTACGTGTAGGGAGCGTCAAAGGACAGTTCGTCTTCCACAAAAAGAGCCCTTTAAAAGTGCAGTGTCGTTTGTATCGGACATCAGTCAACGTCTCAGCAAACACGTCAGTGCTCAAACTATTAGGAATGTTTTGACTGCAGCTGACATTCATGGCAGATCTCCCAGAAACAAGCCATTTATTTCGCAAGTTAACCGACGAAAACGCTTGTAGTTCGTCAAAGATTATGTCAATAAATACATTGAATTTTGGAATACTGTGCTATTTGATGACGAATTCAAGTTTAACTTGTTTGGATCTGACGGACAGGCAAAGTGTTTTTGTATGTCCATCGTTTGCACTGAAGATCTTGGGGACCACAGCGGTTCCCTATTGTAAGAAAATAAAACGTCTAAAGCTGCCCTTATGATATTATTTTTTCTGTAGCTTGGTAGCTACACAATAAATGCGATCAGCTGCAGTGCGCCGTCTTCAGGCCTTGGTTGATGCTGAAGGGGTTGACACGGTCCCCATACACGATGCACCAGTGGTCAACAACAGGTTTACACGGAGTACCTCTACCCGTGATGTCGTCTCTTCAATCATCAAATGAGCTGACGGTTGGAGAGACGACATCACAGTTACAGTCTGCGTAAGCCAGTTATGTTGTCCACTGATGTATATATGGATCGTGATAAGCCATTCAGCGTCAACCAAGGTCTGAAAATGGCGCACTGAAGCGCTAAACTGGTAGCTACACAGTCAATACGATTGTAAGGGCGGCTGTATACATTTCATTTAGGAGAAAGTGTAGCTCAAACCAAACACAGAATTCCAATCACAACGTCCTACCTATAGTAAAATATGGGGGACGGAGCATAATGGGTTTGGGGTGCTTGGCGACTTCTGGTGTTGGTTATTTGGCAATTATTGAAAGTGTCATGAATCAGAGTAAATGAGTGGATGTGTTTGGTTGTGTAAGCTGCAGATTACCTGACTTCGTTTACGAATACAATAGATTCTTTTGCGCCTTTCTTTCCATTTGCCCGTTCCATCTGTTCACCCCTTACCTTAGTGTTGTTTCTTAAAGTTTCATAAATTTGTATTTTACCTAATTTGAAACGCAACATTACTTGGCGCACATAGGATTTGTCTTTCCTGCCGGCCCCAGTTACCTTTCCGTTAAGTGTGACATCTCTGAACAGTCAAAGGGACTGTGTCTTTGATACAATATCCACAGTGAACGTGTATCTTCAGGAGTTCTGGGAACCGGAGGAATGCAAAACTTTTTTTGCTGTGTGTGTGTGTGTGTGTGTGTGTGTGTGTGTGTGTAATAGGCTTGCAAAAAGAAAATCTACACAACCGTCAACCCCAACATTTATTACAAGGAGGAGGACAGGAGGGCGCGAAGGGTTCCCTTAATATTACAGTGCCGTAAATCTAAACTATGCAGTCCTCTGGCGATTAAAGACAAGAGACAGCAGACTGGCAAGTAAAGCGCGATTACACGGCATCACCTGCCATGTCACTGAAAGCTGGGAGCACATTCGGCTTCGGAGGCTGTCATATTACTTACAGTTACCATATTTCACACATATTTGTACACGCATTTCATCCGTATCTCTAGCGATTTTCACCCTGCAGTTCCATTTGAATTCTGAGGAAAGTTGTAATTGTGCGAGTACATGATACTCAGAAGTTTTGCGTCATGAGTCTCTAGAGACCATGTTAAATGTGTCTGTAGAGTTGAGCCGCATGCCGTGATGCCTAACCGCAGGACGTAACACGGTGGGAAAATTATTGGCTGCCAACAGTAGCCGTTCTCACAACGTGACTGATGCATCGAGAAACGCAGATAACACAGTAATTGCGCTTCATACTTTTACAGTATTGCAATTTAGTTAATTACGAAAAAGAAATAGCAGCTGGTCGTTTCCGAACGTTTCTACTTGTTACGCCTCCTCTTCGTAGCCGGCCGACGTGGCCGAGCGGTTCTAGGCGCTATAGTCTGGAACCGCGAGACCACTACGGTCGCAGGTTCGAACCCTGCCTCGGGCATGGATGTATGTGATGTCCTTAGGTTTAAGTAGTTCTAAGTTCTAGGGGACTGATGACCTCATAAGTTAAGTCCCATAGTGCTCAGAGCCATTTGCCGCCTCTTCGTCACCGCCACCCCCTAGTGCTATCAGATGCATACGTCTCCTGCAGTATTTTTACACAAATACTGACTAATGTGTATACAAAATTTTCCTGAAATTTCTCTAGGGTTTTCTGAATTACGCTTTTACGTCAACCATTTTCACCTCCACACTCCGAGTCATAGGGGCTGTCCCCGTTTTATTCAGTCTCGTGTTGTCCTGTCTCTGCCGTCTACCTGACAGGAAGTTTTAGCTGATGACGCTCGAGCAGCTGCTCGTGTCCATAGTTTTATTACATTGACGGACTTGTCCAGAGAGATCTAACTCTTTTATTTTGTTTATCTGCGTCTTTGTAAGTACTTTCTGGTGTTGCCCCCTTGCGTTTTTCTACGCTATTAGTGCACTAACGTTTGTGACTGGGCGCTAATGACCTTATTAGTTGAGCACCCTAAACACAAAAAAAAATCATAGGGGCTGTAGTATTGTGCTACTTCACAGTAAATTGTACATTGCGTTTCAGAGCCCATGTTTACCAGACTTTTTTGCTTCAAATGATCGTTTCTGCGATGTTCCTGACTACTGACCATTCCTCCTCAGACACTCAGTGTACGTTAAATTAGACTGAAGTCCTGCAGACGTTCCAGAGTTGAGCTTCTGAGTCGCCTCGTTTCCAGACCGACCCCGATGGCTGGTCTGGTTCTTCACAGCCGCAGAAACCTTGACAGGAGTGCACACACATCGCAAAGTTCCATCGCTGCCGGGTGAACGGTACAGGAACGCACAGAGAGCGAACAAGAAAAACAAACAAATAATGTGTTACATTGGACGTCCCTCGCCGAGCACAGTTGAGAACCAGCGTCTCTGGTTGGTGGCATTAACAGGTATTTTAACCTCTACTTCTTAAATTACGCTATCAAAGTAAACGTTACCTTTAGTGTGGCTGACGGCAGTTTTATGTACAATTTCCTATGCGTTTTCACCAACCCCGATTTCTCCATGGACGGCGAATTCTCTGATGCTTCTCGTGTTCAACCTGCCGTTTTTCTATTTTTTGCTCGGTCCGCCTGACGTCATATAGCCCGCACCCACACGACATTTTGTAAACACCGCCAATTCTAAAGCGTACATTATCTTTTCAAAAACCTTACAACGGTGACGCGTACACGTTTCGCTACTGCTCCAATAAACGACATTTAACGTCAATTCGTGGCTAGAAACCGACGACAGTAGGTGCCGGATTCGAATCCCGGTAAGCAAAAACTTTTTCGTGTCGCTATTTCTATTTGAATCATCGCGCTAATGGTGAAAAATTTCGATATCTAACATTTCACTGTGCTTGGTTAACAAACCTATTAGGTCTATATTCGTATCCTGTCCAACACAAAACACTATACCACATCACGTCAAGTTTAGACATGCGCACATTTCGCTACTTGTGACTGAAACCATATTTAAGATCTTTCGCGATTAGTCAACATGCACAATAGTCGCTGGATTGGAATCCTACTTCCCCGTCCAGTACAAAAATTTTCATTACGTAATTTCAAGTTGAAACTTGCTTTTTGATATGCCACTTATTGTACTAGATTTCAGTTTACTCTGTCATCTCCAATAACGTGTTTCATTATATTCGCATTATCGTCGTATTAATGTGCGTCTGGCTTGATAGCCGTACAGAGCAGTTTTCTCTAGCGATCTGTTGTAATCATCATTTTGTATAATCAAATAACTGTATGGAAAAGACAGGAGAGATCCTGAAAGACAGTTATGTGAACTGAATACAGGACAGCCAGAACTCAGTTAAGATGTTTCGAATTTTTTGAACAAGGTGGTTCACGTAACAATAATTGCGTTATCTGCTCATTACAAGCTCACTCTGAATTTCTCATAATACCCAAAAAAATGCTTCAAAACAATCGTAACAAACGATTGAAGAAGTGGGTTCAGTCGTACCAATTAAGAAGTGACGTGACGTCAAGCAGTAAAATACAGACAAATTGATTGTAGCGAGAGCTGTCGAATCCGTCACATATTAATAGGAATATTACAAATAATAATACATACTTCGCCAGTACTTCTCGCAGGCAATATACACTGAAGAGCTGAAGAAATTGATACACCTGCCTAATATCGTTTAGGGCTCCCGCGAGCACGCAGAAGTGTCGCAACACGATGTGGCGTGGACTCGGCTAATGTCTGGAGTAGTGCTGGAGGGAACACTGACACCATGAATCCTGCAGGGCTGTCCAAAAATCCGTAACAGTGCGGGGGGTGCGGATCCCCTCTCAGCCTCACGCTACAGGGCATCCCAGATATGCTCAGTAATGCTCATGTCTGGGGAGCCTGGCTACCAGCGGAAGTGTTTAAACAGAGAAATGTTCCTGGAGCTGCTCTGTAGCAAATCTGGAGGTGTAGCGTGACGCGTTGTCCTGCTGGAATTTCCCAAGTCACTGGGAATGGCTAGTGGACATGAATGGATGCAGATGATCAGACAGAATGCTTACGTGTCACCTGTCATATCCACATGTATCAGGGGTCACATATCACACCAACTTCACACGCCCCACACCATTACTGAAGCTCCACCAGCCTTCTGCTGATATGCAGGGTACATGGATTCGTGAGGTTATCTCCACACACACGCCCACCCGGTCGACACAATTTGAAACGAGACTCGTCCGACCCAGCAACATGTTTCCAGTCATCAACAGTCCAATGTCGGCGTAAAGCTGTGTCGCGCAGTCATCAAGGTTACATGAGTGGTCCTTCGGCTCCGAAAGCCCACATCGATGTTCCGTTGAATGGTTCGCACGGCCCCTCCGGCCGGAGTTTCGAGTCCTCCCTCGGGTGTGTGTGTGTGTGTGTGTGTGTGTGTGTGTGTGTGTGTGTGTGTGTGTGTGTGTGTGTGTGTGTGTGTATGTGTGTGTGTGTGTGTGTGTGTTTTGTTCTTCGCATAAGTTAAAGGCGTGTGTAAGTCTAGGGACCGATGACCTCAGTAGTTTGGTCCCTTACGAATTCACACACATTTTGAACATTTTGAATGGTTCGCAAGCTGACACTTGTTGATGGCCCAGCGTTGAAATCTGCAGCAATTTTCCGAAGGGTTGCACTTCTGTTACGTTAAACGATTCTCTTCAGTCGTCGTTGGTCCCGTTCTTGCAGCATGTTTTTCCGGCCGTGAAATGGTCGTACGGGAATATCGCCACTTCATCGCTACCTCTGAGATACTGTGTCCCATCGCTAGTGCGCCGACTATAACACCACGTTCAAACTCACTTAAATCTTGATAACCTGCCACTGTAGCAGCAGTAACTGATCTAACTTCGGTAGACACTTGTCTCAAATAGGCGTTGCGACCGCAGCACCGTATGCTGCCTGTTTACAAATCTCTTAATTTGAATTCGCATACCTATACCAGTTTCTTTGGCGCTTTAGTGTGTGACACCTGTTAACGGCCTGCGAATAAGTTATGTAACTATATACTCGACCGATTTACAACTAAATATTGCACCTAACGCGAAATGAATCTGTACACCGTCATGAAAAACGCAACAATCCGTTGATTTACGATCGCGTATATATCAACCTATGGGGGTGCAGAATTATTTAATCAAACAAAGAACTAAACGATGGACGTATTCCATATGTCACTGTTTCCATACGTCGGTACTACAGCTTGAAGTAGCATCACAAAAGTCACGTGAACGTTCGACCGCTATACCAAATATTGGTATCTCTTCTGTAACTCTCTCGAATAGCACGTAGCTAGCTGTCATTCCTGCCACTTTATGACGAGAGTCATCCCTATCTGTGGTAAGTGCAAAGCACTGTTTTGCCCACATACGCATCACACACTAACTCAGCTTTAATGACGCTCTCAGTAACATTCGACTACACGTTGTTGATCATGTGTGAGGGCGAAACGCGAATGGAAATTCCCCTCTCATAGATTCATATGAAATTAGAACTGCAAAGTGTAGTCACATTGTGGATCGCTCAAACAATTTGAGTGCTCTAGTCTATTTATGCAAATAAAGAGGTATTTAATCTTCTGAAAATACTGCACTGTAAGTAGTTAAGTTGTTGCTGCTGCTTTCAATCGGAAGATGCAGCTCTCCTCACTAGTCTCTCCTTTCCATCCCACACGCTGACTGTTACGAGTCCATTATTAGGCGTCGCAAGGGCCTATCTATCCTCTCCCCCTCGACACGAATTGATATTTCTCCATTAGTTATCCGATGTACCTAACCTAATCTCCAACATTCTTTTGTAGCACCATATTTTGTTCTAATGTCGTCTTGTCCGACTAGTTTGTACGCCACGTTTCGGTATCATGTAATGTTACACGCCTGGCATAAACTTTCAGAAATGAAACTCCTAACAGTTAATTTTATACTACTACCGTTTTGCAGATATTTTCTTAATTTCGTTCAGCAAAATCTCTGTTTTTATAAAGCCAACATTTGTGTCATTCATGATTTAAATAATAAAACACTGCATCAGTTACTTTTTTCAATGGGTAGAACGATGCGCTTCGAGAATTTTTTTCTATCGAGTGTATTTTGAATGTTGTTTGCATGTGTCTATTGTTCTGCCTTTCTTATCCTGCACTTTACATTCTGTGGTTTTACGACAATCGAAAATCGGAAAATACGATAGACTAGATAGTGAATCGAATAATTTCTTCAAATGTTTCTCCTGTACACAGTAACTGCAACAAATTCGTAGATGTTCATTATTTCACACATTCCACTCAGTATTTGCAACAAAATAGTATAAAACAGAGTTTAAAGCGTATCCAACAATTTTGAATAGTTATGTTAGGGCTGACGATATGCGACAACTTGATGTACATAATGCAATCCACGAAGAATGGAACACCTCGGATTGTGTCCACACTCTTTGACAAGCCGTACCGTAGTAATAACTTTGTACCAAATTTTGATTTCACATAAACAAACATTGTGGGTGTGGTTCGCGTGTGTGTGTTGATGTCTGCACAATGAAAGAGGCAGGTACCTGTAAGTGGACAGACAAAAGACACTACTTTCGAAAATTAGCACGTAAAATATGATAGATTCATATTTTCCGACTGCAGCAAAACTACGAAAATACGACTGCAGGGCATCAGAGCGTGAACAACACACACGGAAGCATAAAAAAGTACCACTGTACGTATGTGCACCTGATAATGAGAACAAATTCCAAACACTTCGTCCTGCGCTTGCAAGAAAGTAACTCGCGCGATGTTTTATTATTTAAATGATGGAATATTTTACTGCTGATGGCAGTGTGCATTTTGCATTTTCTTCGTTTCTATCATGAGATACTTCACTGCCTAAATAACAAATCACGCACACAACTTTTAGCGCCACATTTTCCACTCGAGCTCACTAACCGCCAGCTGATGTAATTGGAGCGTGTTTATGGAAAACTTTCAGAGCACCTTTCTATGGTGTTGCATCTCCCTAGAGTTGATCGAGATCCCTAAGACCATCGCGGAAGGCTTTGAAACATGCGTTTTTGTTGACTGCAGCTCCACTGGTTAAAAACTTAATCCTGTATTCCTGCAGCTGTGTTATCACAAATAAAACACTGTGCCTCTTTATTAACGTCACTTGTAGCATAAAGTTCCTTCCTGCTACTTCGTCGAAAAATGAAATTTTTTGGACAGTGACTGTCTTCAAAATACAAGTTGATTCCCGCAAAGAATTGCATTAGTTGTTCGGAGTTTGTTTTCAAAGACTATTGTAAACGACGACAAATATAATGTGAACCTAAACGGTCGTCCGAAGATGAACTTGTGGTCTCGAAACCGCTAACCGCGCTATTTGCGTAAACAAATAGCGTTGTTGACAATGATTGGTTGCTCTTCTTTGTGAGAATAAACTTGTAAAACCTTACTGGCACCTAGAACCTTTCAGCTTTATGGTGTGGCACTTAGAACTGTTTTAATACAACACTAATTCTCAATTTTTTACGATGATTCGGTGAGCAGTGTAATTTTGTTGTACTGGAATACTTTCTCATTGTTTTGAATACAAATCCATTATGTACAAACGGATGTGCATAGTTTTTTTCATTTTCCTGTCAATCGCGAGACTTGGCACCTAGAACGTTTTCCATTTCAACTCTTCAGTTTGACTACAGTCCACTACCCTATTTCTATTCCTTCCGAAGCTGTACGCCACGTACAAACAGATGTGGAACACGGTCCGGACGGTGGCCAGAGCACGGTGTCGCGGTCAATGAGGAGTCCCGCCACGCACGGCGCACGCTGCCGGCACGGGCCGCGGCGTGACGTCACGCACGCACTTACCTCTGCAGGTGGTGTCGGGCGACCGTCGCCCCCAGCTCCGCGTCGCGCGGCCGTGCGCGAGGCATCCGCCGGCTGCCCCTGCGAGGTCGGCAGCTCCGTGTAGCGCGCGCGTCGGCTTGGTCGCGTCTGCCGAGGGGCAGGGCAGCCGAGCCAGCCGCGACCCCACCCCCACCAGAGCGGCGCGGCGCGCACTGCTACGGACCGCGGCTGCGAGTTTAGGGGTGGGGGCGGGAGAGGGAGGGGGAAAGAGACGGGAGACCGGCGCCGGTGGTGCCGCCTGCAGGCGGCCGCGGGAACGTGCAGCGCCGCACCGCCCTGGGAAACTCGCCTGTACTGGTCTTTCGGGAAACATTCGCTCGTTCTTCGCTTGGCAACTGCGCGTCTAGATTACTATCATTAGCGCACCGTGATACGCGTAGAAACGGAATGATGCGGCTAAGCAGTTACCTTGTTACTAGTTACTATCAAACAAAAGAACGCGATTCTTTTGTTACTGAAGGAGTTTACTCTCCCACAGGTAATTTATTACGTTACTGTATCACTAGGTGACAAACGGCATTGCTCGGATATACAATTTGCCAATTTTTTGTTATAAACGAAAACAAAACAAAAATTACCTGTGTTTGTAGAGTAACATCGAATAATTTCATTTCCACGTATCTGTAAAAACACCTTCGAAATTATGAAACAGTCGTACAAAGACGTATGCATAATGAACAAACATATAAATGCAGTAGCCGGCCGGGGTGGCCGAGAGGTTCTAGGCGCTACAGTCTGGAACAGCGCGACCGCTACGGTCGCAGGTTCGCATCCTGCCTCGGGCATGGATATGTGTGATGTCCTTAGGTTAGTTAGGTTTAAGTAGTTCTAAGTTCTAGGGGACTGATGACCTCAGATGTTAAGTCCCATAGTGCTCAGAGCCATTTCAACCATTTTTATAAATGCAGCATACCGGTCGGTTTCTGGCTGCTGGGCGCAGCTGCATCGCGTGTCTACAACCCGAGTTGGTAAACATCTCTGTGGCAACACCTCCTCATAGGTCTATAGACGGCTACCGTTGTCGCCTACAGCCGTTTGCGCTTCACAGCTGAAAGCTGGCGAAAGCGTTGCCAGTTGTCAAGCATTTCCTTATTTTGAATCGACCGTAGGAGTGACTTCATAGTAAAGAAGTATGTTGCGAAAGTTCGTGAATGCTGCGGCATTTCTTCACGGATCTTCGCGTTTATGACGTCTTGTCTCATAAACTGTGTGTCACTCAACGATGCAATGCTGTAGATACATTCAGCGGCGTTTGTGTGTACTGTCTATGTGGTATGGTGAGAAAAGAGTTGCTAGCAGAGAAGTAATCAATTTAAAAATGAATCAGCATACAGTATTTTCTCATGCGTCTCTGTGTTTAAGACTGTATATCTCCTGAGCTATGTGTGGTAGCATGCTATAATTTTGTTGGTGAATTTAGCTCTGCTTGGTGGTAAGGATAATACATTTGTATATACATAAAGTTATAAACAATGAAAAAATCACTGTGTGTGTGTTTTAAAAACTTACCCTGGACCGAGCGAGGTGGCGCAGTGGTTAGACACTGGACTCGCATTCGGGAGGACGACGGTTCAATCCCGCGTCCGGCCATCCTGATTTAGGTTTTCCGTGATTTCCCTAAATCACTCCAGGCAAATGCCGGGATGGTTCCTCTGAAAGGGCACGGCCGAATTCCTTCCCCATCCTTCCCTAATCCGATGAGACCGATGACCACGCTGTCTGGTCTCCTTCCCCAAAACAACCAACCAACTTACCCTGGTTTAGCATCGATAGCACTAGCTCTCTTCACCTCAACGATTTTTCTGCCATAGAGGCAATCAACGGCATACGCAAATTCTGTCTGAGATATTTATTGCAAATAGAGTTAATAGCGCTGAACTTATCAGTGTAAACATCGTGCACATTGGGACATTTTTCTCGATCCTCATTGTTTATGACATCGTATGCCCCAAACTGTGGTAGATACAGAGCTCTTGTGCTACGCAGTGTCACCGGTGTGGGATCCGTGAGAGATAGGGTTGATAGAAGAGATAGAGAAGATCCAACGGAGAGTCGCGCGCATCGTTACAGGATCATTTAGCAATCGCGAAAGCGTTACGGAGATTATAGATAAACTCCAGTGGAAGACTCTGCAGGAGAGACGCTCAGTAGCTCGGTAAGGGCTGTTGTTGAAGTTTCGGGAACATACCTTCACCGAAGAGTCAAGCAGTATGTTGCTCCCTCTTACGTACATCTCGCGAAGAGACAATGAGGATAAAATCAGAGAGATTAGAGCCCACACAGAGGCATACCGACAATCCTTCATTCCACGAACAGTACGAGACTGGAATAGAAGGGAGAACCGATAGAGGTATTCAGGGTACCCTCCGCGACACAGCGTCAGGTGGCTTGCGGAGTATGGATGTAGATGTAGAAACGTCCTCACTTATTTGAAGGAAAATTGAAATACTTCACGAACAGTTACTGTAACTATGTTAATGAAGTGTCAAAAAATTCATGTAGCTGTAGATGTAGAATGTCAACAAGGTTGCCAGTTTGGTTGTCTTCACTACAGGCCGCTCATATCTCAACGTTTGTTGCGTGCAGACATGTACACCAATGAGGAGAAGTTGAATATACTACTTCTGCCTGGTGAATGCAAAAGAAATGCCGTAAAAGCGGTATAGGGCTATCCATCTGGATCGTGAAGTCCAACGCGCCAGCCAACTATTGCACGTATCGCAACATAGTTTTCGGCAAATGTTAGAGCGACGAGGGGCAAGTATGTTTTTGTTTGGTTAATGTATTTAGTGCTGGTATCAGTAGCAGGGGCAACCCAAAAGTAACGGGGATCGAGCTGCGGTGGGGAGGGAAAGTGGGGGAACCCGTAGTTCGACCAGGCGTCCGTTACGGTCACGCCACATGAGGCAGTGTGCGAAGTAGTGTCGCTGTGAGGGCATGTGGTCGCCTGTGAAATGTTTTTTAGTAAAACACCTTTTCCCATTTCAGCGAAAACGTGATAACAGGTTGTCGAGAGCAACGTGCGGCTGCGAAATTTTGTTTCCTGTTGGGGAAATCGGCCGCGGAAACTACTTTAATGCTTGAGATTGCTTATGGGGATGCTGCTCTACGTGAAACCAGAGTGTACGAGTTGTTTTCAGGTTTTAAAAATGGGCAAATGTCAATTGAAGAGCAACCCCGTTGAAGACACCCGTCAGCGTCAAGAAGTGACGAAAACGACGACAAAATCAATGCCTCCGTTCGCGAAGACCGTCGCCAAACCGTTGATCGACTCTGTGAGATATCTGGAATGTCGTTGAGTTCAATTCAAAGGATTTTATCCGAAGATTTGAACATGAGAAAGGTTGAAGCTAAATTTGCCCCTCACCTACTCACAGGCGAGCAAAGGGAGTGTCGACTTCAGGCATATTTTGAGCTTCAAAATCAGCTCAAAGAGGACACTGAATTTTATTTTCGAAGGCAATTACAGGTGATGAATCGTGGTAACACGGATACAATCCATAAACAAAGCAGCAATCAAGCCAGTGGAAGACAAGTGGTTCTCATCGCCCCATAAAAGATCGCCAAGTGAAGTCAGATAGCAAGACAATGCTCATTTGTTTCTTCAATTCCAACACATGGCATGTGGTCAGAGTAACTGCCAGTCGTCAGTGCCAATTACCTTGGCAGCGATGCATTTCTGCGCACATGGTCATCCGACGTTTTTTCCTCTATTCCAAAACCGGAATCTGTCCCTGCAGTTTGTCGGTTTTATTAATATTCGCCTGTATGTATAGGGTTCCAGAGTGTTTGTAACAGATATCTGGGATAGAAAGCTGAGAGGTATGTAATTGTGTTACGTCGTTAATATCCTTAACTTTTTTATGAGTCGAGGTAGGCAAACAATATACTTTCTTTAATGAAAAGGTATACTTTTTTAATGTAGAAAAATTAAAGAAACTCTTTGGCAAATGAGAAGCAATTGTATGGTCCATTGAGAGCCATATCAACATTCAGAGTTCAGACGGCAATCCACTACTGAACAGAGAAGTCACGGTTGAGAGGTGGAAGAAAATATAGAAGAAAGAAACTTCTTGTCAATATCAGGGCTAGCGAATTGGAAGTAGATGAAGATGATATGAGAGACAAATAATAGTAAAAGAATGATTTTATAGAGCTCTGAAAGATGAAAGTTGTAACAAGACCTCTGGAGTATAAGCAGATTAAATATCAGCAATTCAGGCTTGAACACCGCAGCAGTAATCGCATTTCCTTTTCAGATGAGTCACACTTTCTGCTCCTTCGGACGGCTGTCGGCATTTACGGAGTGATACGTGTGAGAGGTTACACCCTGCAGCAAGGAGAGAGTGTTAGGATGTGGGGCATGTTTTCGTGGGATTCCCTGGCTGATCTCGTCACTCTGGAAGGCGTAATGGACCGACACAAGAGTGCATCTATCCTTGGAATTATGTGCACGCTAACACGCTGTTTGTTTATCCTCGGCACGATGGCACTACCGGCAGCACAGTGCAGCGTCGCCTTGTATGTGCGCGGCTTGAGGGGCGCCAGCATTGGTGTACCGTACTCCCATGGCGACCAAACCACTCGGGTTCAGACCAATCGAGAATGTTTGAGACCATCTCTATCGGGCTGTTCACGCCATAGATTGTCAACCGAGAAGCCCTGGCGCAGCTGGACGCGGCACTGGAGTCTGCACGGCTCCAGATCGCTGTCGGCGCCTTCCAGAATCTCATGAGCGCTCTGCCTGTACGACTCGCAGCGGTGTGCGCTGCAGAGGGGCGGCCACTCAGGTTGTCAGATTAAAGTGACCGGACAGTACAGTTACACCGTTCCAGGCTATAGTGTTTACAATAAAATCGTTATTTTGATAAATAAGTCCCAAAATCGTCACGCAAGCTGACAAAGAGGTCAATCCTAGGGGGCTGGGAACGTCACAAATTTACTTACTTACGAAAGAGCTGACAAACAGTGAAACGTAAATGACGGCCAATCTTCAGGCTTTCTCAGCGGTACTGATGTTTTTACCAGTTTTTCTGTTTGCAGCCTACTTAATGTTACCCATGTACTCTTTGCACGAAATCTGGATAGCTTCACAAGTTTGACTGTCGGGTGTCGCGGGTGGATTTCGTTGCTCACTGTCTGGACTCTGTAACATGCGCTTTCAGTAATTAATGAGTGTTATGACGTATACACGCCAAGGATGTTCGCCATTTCTACGTGCAACTGAAACGCATGTCCACTTAGATAAATTGTGAGCTTAAGTGATCATGTTGCTGACCTCGTTGTCTCTTCTCCAAGATACGTATATTGCCACGAGTTTCCTCTCACAACAAGTAATGTAATAATGTACAGGGTGTACCATAAACAATCATCCGATTTGGCATGTCTATATTTCTCAAACTAATAAATATATACAATGAATTTTGTTTTTTGATGGATGGGAAACTCAGAAGTTTTTTTCTATACCTTTTCATAGGTGTTCAATATGCCCCCCCCCCCCCCTTGAGATGCACGGCATATGTCAGTGCAGTATTCAGATTGTTCCCACACTGCAGGGAGCATGTCTTGAGTTACAGCTTCCACAGCTGCTGCTATGCTGTGTCAGTTCATTCATTGTTGTTGAAAAGGGAGACACATAAACATAGTCATTTATAAATCCCCATAAGAAATAATCACATATGGTCAGGTCCGGTGACCTTAGAGGCCAGATATGTAAGACTCTATCATTTAGTCCAGTGCAACCAATTTATTGTTGAATAATACTTTGATTTAAAAATTCCCGCACTTCTAGGTGCCAGTGTGGTGGCGCCCCATCCCGTTGGGAAATGAAGTCTTTCGAATCAGTCTCCAACCGTGAGAAGACAAAGTTCTCAAGCATATCGAGGTATGTGCTTCCTCTAACAGTGTTCTTGACAAAGAGAAATGGAGCATAACCCTTTTCCCTTTAAACTGCACAAAACACATTAAATTTGGAGAGTCCTTCTCATGTTGTTTAACTTTATGTGGCTGTTTAGTACCTCATATTCTCACGATATGAGGTTTCACCTTTCCATTGAAATGGAGTGTTACCTCGTCACTAAACGCTAAGCCTGGAAGAAAACTGTCGTCTTCTATGTTGCCAAGAACGAAATTCCAGAACTCCATACGGTGTTGTTTGTCATCTTGACGAAGAGCTTGCAGTAGCTGAATTTTGTACGGTTTGATGTGTAAAAGTCGACGCAACACGCGCTAGACGGACATCGGGGGCATGTTGAGTTGTCCAGGTGCACGGCGAACGGACTTCTGTCGACTCCTAGTGAAACTACGGCGGATGCGTTCGACGTTTGTGTCAGACATTCGGGGACGGCCTGGCGATTTGCCTCCACAGAAGAAACCTGTTTCTCGCAGTTGTTCGTGCCATCGTCTAATGCTCTGTGCTGTACGAGGATCCACACCACACCCAGTACGGAAGTCACGCTGAGCAGTTGTTACTGACCCGCAATGAGCAAAACGTAGAACACAAAACGCTTTCTGTTGTCCCGACAACATTTTTACTAGAACTGGAGTGGGCGCACACTGCTGCTACCTAGCGTGAACCATGTAAAACTCGAAAGCTTGCTCTTTCCAGCAGTACATTATTCACCCACATATCTCAAATAACGTAATAGGTATAATTTTTTAAATCGGATGATTCTTTTTGATACACCTGTACATGTAGATAAAAAACTTTAACCACTTATACACGTAATTAATGAAAAGCCGCTCTAGCTGCTTTTTTAAGAACATTTTTAAATTCACAGGACCGGTTTCGGCCATTAGCAAGTGCATCTGATAGTTATGCCGTAGAGAAGCAACCGAAAGCGGGCGTGTGAAATTAATAAAGTTCAAAAAAGAGAAAGCAACTGCAGTGGTTTTTCATTAATTCATCATCATCATCATCATCATCCAACATGGAATAAGTAATACTTACACAGGTAATCAACAAAAGTAGTTATACAGGCCTACATAAATGGTTGCGTAAATATTACAAAAGTCTGTGTAAACTTCTACGCAAATGACTCCATAAAGCAGCCATATTTGTGTTTCTGTTAATTCAGTTTCACAAATGTTTAATTTGATCCAGCAAAACTGCAGTTCACAATCTATAATGCTACGAAAAGGAAGATTTTTATACAATGTTTATGTTTTTATACCTGAATTGACGGATAGCCTCCGGTATTGGCGATTTCATATCGTGGATTAGGCTTGATAACAACTCAAGCCAAACTGTGGACGGGCCACACTGCGCGTCGCCATAGCAACCGTTTCGCGGCGTCTTCAAAGAATAAAGCAATATTGCTGAGATTCAACACCAATCACTAGGCAACTCCAAACCGCTAAAAATATAGGTATGCTAATTATGAGGTCTGATCCTTCGTAAATCACCTCAGTGCGCCGAATCTGCACCCCGTCCCCGCTCTCTCTCTCTCTCTCTCTCTCTCTCTCTCTCTCTCTCTCTCTCTCACACACACACACACAGGTAATGCATTGGCTTACTAGATGGCTAACGCGCCACCCTGCGGGATATTGAGGATGTAACGGCTTAGCAGTTCCCATCAAGCTGACAGCGACCGCAGTATTATGTAAATGGGGGCTTCCAAGCGCTATCGCACTGATTGACGGAAACAGGTGTGTTCAGCTACGCTGCAGGCGTCAGTAGTCTGCGTCCATCAGACGAGGGGTCTGGACGTTTGTGAGTTTTGAAACAGACGAGGAAAGGCATCGAAAGAACCAGAGAGAGAGCCGTAACCTGCTGCCCTAGGGAGACGTGTATCGTAGCCCAACGCCTTGTCTGAATTAATGCACTCACGTAGTAGTCGCACTTTGTATAAAATCGGCGCCATGTAGCGGAAAATTAAAGAGTCCTATGGAGAAAAAAAGCATATTTATGAATATCAAGAGCTCTGACGGCAAGACCTAAACGAGGAAGGGGAAGCTGAATGATGGAAGGAATATACAGAGGGGCTGTACAAGGGGAATGAACCTCAAGAGCGTGTTATAGAAAGGCAAGAGGAAGTAGTTGAAGATGATAGGGGAGATGATACACTGCGAGAAGTATTTGACATAGTACTGGAAGATCTAAGCGGAAACGAGGCCCTTGGAGAAGACGACATTCCCTCATAATTTTTCAGATGCCTGGAACAGCCATGCATGAAAAAAGTACTCCATGTTTTGTGTTATTTTATTTATTTATTTATTTGACCTGGCAAGATTAGGGCCATCAGGCCCTCTTACATCTAATCAGGCATTCTACATTTCTTGCTTTCATATGTTTTAGTAGGTTTGTTAAACTACATCTACTAAAAAATGTGAAATAAAAACAACGGTACACTTGCAAAAATACGGTTTATATTCGTAGGACATACATACTGCTATAGTTAGACATTATCATAAAGATAGATTTTAGATAGAAGTGCTAGCAGGAGAGGGTATGAGGGAAATTGATGGTGAAGGGAGGAGAAGAATAGAGAGATGATGAAACACAGTTCAGGAAGTATAGAGCAAAAGGAAATTGCGTGGCTAATGGAGACAGGTGGAGAGGAAGAAGCGAAAGGAGCAACACACGAGACACTAGCTTTGCTATTTGACAGAGTTGAGGATTGGCCTTGTACATTAATTTTGTGGAAAACGTTATGAAGATGATAGTACGAAATGCTCCAGCATCTTCTTGAAAGCTGAAGGGGATTGAATTTTTGGTAGAGTAAGGGGCAGTTTGCTCCAGAGGCGGACAGCGGCAACTGAGGAGGAGTTTGCAAATGTTTTTGTTTTGTGAGTGGGCGCAATTAGGATACCATTTAAAAGTGACCTCTTGTTTCGGTTATGATGGCGTGAAAGGTGTTTAATCTCTGAAGCACGGTACTGGGGTGCTCGCGCGATCAGGAGCCGGCGTGAAGTTGACATAGTGCGGTGGTCAGGCAATTTGTCCAGCCGCAGCCACCCTAGCTGGGAGTAAGAAGCACTAACAAGATCATATTGGCGAATGTTGCAGGCGTAACACACACAGGCACTCATGGTTAGTTGTAACCGCGTCTTTTGTTTTCACTACTCACGCCATGTTGAATTACATCAGAATAGTGGAGATTTGGTAGAACGAGTGCTTGCACGAGTTCGCGTTTCACGTCCTGAGGAAATACGTTCCGAAACATGTGGTGTGCAAGACCGTAAAAATCCTCAGACTACGAGAAGAATCTAATATTTCTAGTTCTAAAGACGGCAAGTGCTGACACGTTTGAATATTACCAAGCTATCGGTTTAATAAATCACAGTTTTAATATACAGATAGGAATTCTTTAAAGATGAGCACCGCCCCTCATGAACCATGGACCTTGCCGTTGGTGGGGAGGCTTGCGTGCCTCAACGATACAGATAGCCGTACCGTAGGTGCAACCACAACCGAGGGGTATCTGTTGCAACACTAACCAAAACGGCCTTGCTGTGCTGGTACTGCGAACGGCTGAAAGCAAGGGGAAACTACAACCGTAATTTTTCCCGAGGGCATGCAGCTTTACTGTATGGTTAAATGATGATGGCGTCCTCTTGGGTAAAATATTCCGGAGGTAAAATAGTCCCCCATTCCGATCTCCGGGCGGGGTTGGTTGGTTGGTTGGTTTGGGGAAGGAGACCAGACTGCGTGGTCATCGGTCTCATCGTATTAGGGAAGGATTGGGAAGGAAGGCGGCCGTGCCCTTTCAGAGGAACCATCCCGGCATTTGCCTGGAGTGATTTAGGGAAATCACGGAAAACCTAAATCAGGATGGCCGGACGCGGGATTGAACCGTCGTCCTTCCGAATGCGAGTCCAGTGTCTAACCACTGCGCCACCCCGCTCGGTTCTCCGGGCGGGGACTACTCAAGAGGACGTCGTTATCAGGAGAAAGAAAACTGGTGTTCTACGGATCGGAGCGTGGAATGTCGGATCCCTTAATCGGGCAGGTAGGTTAGAAAATTTAAAAAGGGAAGTGGATAGGTTAAAGTTAGGTATAGTGGGAATTAGTGAAGTTCGGTGGCAGGAGGAACAAGACCTCTGGTCAGGTGAATACAGGGTTATAAATAAAAAATTAAATAGGGGTAATGCAGGAGTAGGTTTAATAATGAATAAAAAAATAGGAGTGCTGGTAATCTGCTACAAACAGCATAGTGAACGCATTATTGTGGCCAAGATAGACACGAAGCCCACGCCTACTACAGTAGTACAAGTTTATATGCCAACTAGCCCTGCAGATGACGAAGAAATTGAAGAAATGTATGATGAGATAAAAGAAATTATTCAGGTAGTGAAGGGAGACGAAAATTTAATAGTCATGGGTGACTGGAATTCGACAGTAGGAAAAGGGAGAGAAGGAAACATAGTAGGTGAATATGGATTGGGGCTAAGAAATGAAAGAGGAAGCCGTCTGTTAGAATTTTGCACAGAGCATAACTTAATCATAGCTAACACTTGGTTCAAGAATCGTAAAAGAAGGTTGTATACATGGAAGAATCCTGGAGATACTAAAAGGTATCAGATAAATTATATAATGGTAAGACAGAGATTTAGGAACCAGCTTTTAAATTGTAGGACAGTTCCAGGGGCAGATGTGGACTCTGACCACAATCTGTTAGTTATGAACTGTAGATTAAAACTGAAGAAATTGCAAAAAGTTGGGAATTTAAGGAGATGGGACCTGGATAAACTGAGTAAACCAGAGGATGTACTGAGTTTCAGGGACAGCATAAGGGAACAATTGACAGGAATGGGGGAAAGAAATACAGTAGAAGACGAATGGGTAGCTCTGAGAGATGAAGTAGTGAAGGTAGCAGACGATCAAGTAGGTAAAAAGACGAGGGCTAGTAGAAATCCTTGGGTAACAGAAGAAATATTGAATTTAACTGATGAAAGGAGAAAATATAAAAATGCAGAAAATGAATCAGGGAAAAAGGAATACAAACGTCTCAAAAATGAGATCGACAGGAAGTGAAAAATGGCTGAGCATGCATGGCTAGAGGACAAATGTAAGGATGTAGAGGCTTATCTCACTAGGGGTAAGATAGAGACAGCCTACAGGAAAATTAGAGAGACCTTTGGAGAAAAGAGAGCCACTTGTATGAATATCAAGAGCTCAGATGGAAACCCAGTTCTAAGGAAAGAGGGGAAAGCAGAAAGGTGGAAGGAGTATATAGAGGGTCTATACAAGGGCGATGCACTTGAGGACAATATTATGGAAATGGAAGAGGATGTAGATGAAGATGAAATGGGAGATGCGATACTGCGTGAAGAGTTTGACAGAGCACTGAAAGACCTGAGTCGAAACAAGGCCCCGGGAGTAGACAACATTCCATTAGAACTACTGACGGCCTCGGGAGAGCCAGTCCTGACAAAACTGTACCATCTGGTGAGCAAGATGTACAAGACAGGCGAAATACCCTCAGACTTCAAGAAGAATATAATAATTCCAATCCCAAAGAAAGCAGGTGTTGAAAGATGTGAAAATTACCGAACTATCAGTTTAATAAGTCATAGCTGCCAAATACTAACACGAATTATTTACAGACGAATGGAAAAACTGGTAGAAGGCGACCTCGGGGAAGATCAGTTTGGATTCCGTAGAAATGTTGAAACACGTGAGGCAATACTGACCTTACGACTTACCTTAGAAGAAATATTAAGGAAAGGCAAACCTACGTTTCTAGCATTTGTAGACTTAGAGAAAGCTTTTGACAATGTTGACTGGAATACTCTTTCAAATTCTAAAGGTGGCAGGGGTAAAATACAGGGAGGGAAAGGCTATTTACAATTTGTACAGAAAGCAGATGGCAGTTATAAGAGTCGAGGGACATGAAAGGGAAGCAGTGGTTGGGAAGGGAGTGAGACAGGGTTGTAGCCTCTTCCCGATGTTAATTAATCTGTATATTGAGCTAGCAGTAAAGGAAACAAAAGAAAAATTTGGAGTAGGTATTAAAATCCGGGGAGAAGAAATAAAAACTTTGAGGTTCGCCGATGACATTGTAATTCTGTCAGAGACAGCAAAGGACATGGAAGAGCGGTTGAACGGAATGGACAGTGTCTTGAAAGGAGGGTATAAGATGAGCATCAACAAAAGCAAAACGAGGATAATGGAATGTAGTCGAATTAAGTCGGGTGATGCTGAGGAAATTAGATTAGGAAATGAGACACGAAGTAGTAAAGGAGTTTTGCTATTTGGGGAGCAAAATAACTGATGATGGTCGAAGTAGAGAGGATATAAAATGTAGACTGGCAATGGCAAGGAAAGCATTTCTGAAGAAGAGAAATTTGTTAACATCGAGTATAGATTTAAATGTGAGGAAGTCGTTTATGAAAGTATTTGTATGGAGTGTAGCCATGTATGGAAGTGAAACGTGGACGATAAATAGTTTGGACAAAAAGAGAATAGAAGCTTTCGAAATGTGGGTCTACAGAAGAATGCTGAAGATTAGATGGGTAGATCACGTAACTAATGAGGAGGTATTGAATAGGATTGGGGAGAAGAGAAGTTTGTGGCACAACTTGACTAGAAGAAGGGACCGGTTGGTAGGACATGTCCTGAGGAATCAAGGGATCACAAATTTAGTATTGGAGGGCAGCGTGGAGGGTAAAAATCATAGAGGGAGACCAAGAGATGAATACACTAAGCAGAATCAGAAGGATGTAGGTTGCAGTAGGTACTGGGAGATGAAGAAGCTTGCACAGGATAGAGTAGCGTGGAGAGCTGCATGAAACCAGTCTCAGGACTGAAGACCACAACAACAACAACAACAACAACAGATGAGTAGTGGAAAAAATTGTGGAAGCCAGCCTCGTGGCAGCTCAGTGTGGGTTTTAAGGAAATGTAGGCACATGTTCACGTCCAGAGATGTATGCTTTTGCAGATAAATTAGCTCTGAAGATCCAAATCTGCCACCACTTCAGGGTACGCACACGAACTACGTAGACAGCGCTATTGTCAGTCGCTGTTGTAACTGTGACGTCACACACCATCTACAGCAATAGCTGTGAAAGACAGTTACGTTCAGAACCAGAAGGGTCAGCAATGGTACTTCACTCACTTTGCCCAGGCTGCCGCCCTCCACCAGAATCTGATGGCGAACACTGTAAGCATCGCCTATGTCATGGGCTGCTGCAGAGGACACAGGTCGGAGCTTGTCCTGTCTGCTGTGTGTGTAGCATCACAAAGGTCAGAGCTTATCCTCTCTGCTGTGTGTGTGTGTGTGTGTGTGTGTGTGTGTGTGTGTGTGTGTGTGTGCGCCATGATGCGGAACAGTAGAAAGTGATACGATCTTTAAACTTACTTACATCCAGATGATACATTATCGGTCGCAGTTCCTTATCATAACTCTACATACCACCCATAGGAGGCTGTAATAGGGTCTGTGGAACACCATGTGCAGCATATTTCATTGCTCACCTCCCTCCCCTTACAGATTTTGACCTCTACCACTCCCTGAAGTACCGTAGAAGCTACTGCCTTATGTCCCAACACACACTCTATAATCCTATCCATCTTTTAGTCAATGTTCGCTGTATACTGCCGATTCTGCAGATACGATCTCATTTCTTCCCTATCCACTTCAAATTGATTTTTTCCTCGACTCTACGACAATTCCATTTACTGTCACGTTCCTGCTGCATATTGTCAGTAATTTCTAACCGAAAACACTATTCTAAGCCGTTCGAGTTACTTTACAGCAAATCCCGACAGGTTTTGTTATTCTGTGAAGTCTGCCGTTGAATGAAATAGTTATATTCCCTAGTCAAAAATTCTAGAGAGACCAAATACGCTGCCAGAAACAAAAATTAATACACCAGGAAAGACGTCGATTTTGAATTGATGTCGACATATTAGATGTACTGACAATGCTTTCATCGTCTACCGTGAGCAGATAGCTTAGTGGCATAGCTACCGAAGCTCCATCTGTGTGTACCGTTTAATAGGGAACGCTCACAGCTATAAGGTAGAGTCCGGTGCATACGTGTGAAGCAAGCAGACAGCCATGGGACGCACTCGTGCTTCATACAGCTAACTGAGCGGGTCTGAAAGGTGTCATATTGTGACCTTATGAGGGGTCGGTTGGTCCTTTAGGAGAATTACCACACAAGTTGGACGGGCTGCGTCAGTCAGTTAGTGGTGTCGGTGGTCACGTGAATATCCTGACACCCGCAGACGAGGTTTTTGACGTCCACGCAACACAGGTCGTCGTACTGTAAGGGAAGCAGTGGCAGGTCGTACAACCAGCACACAGTCTAGATAAGAGGGCTCGGGAGCCCAGACGCGTCAACGCGAACTGCTGCGAGCTGCTTGTCAGCAGTGGGACTACAGTCACGCACGCTTCTAGCCCGTCTTCCAGTCAGGAAACAACACAGACGTCCAACGCCCCGCGGATGCCGTCAGAGAACCACATGGCAGATGGAACGGCGCGTCGTGGCTTTCAGCGATTAAAACAGACGGTCGGTTGCGCGTAGACCTGGTGAGCGATGTCTCACAGAGAGCATCCGTCCAAGACACGCTGGCCCCCACCCCAGGTGGTGGTTCTGGAGGCGAAGCTGAAGAGTGATCGGTACGCGCAGAATGTTGTGAAGCATCTGTAACCTCCCCCTCACTTATCGACCTTGATGACAGTGAAAAATTAAACTGCGTGTACCTAATGGAAATTTGAGAAAAGCAATCGTCACCGAAGTTAATCTGTCGGTAAAGAGAGAGGAAAGGATTACATCTAAATGAAAGGAAAAATGCAAATGAAATTGGTGGAAATTAATTTTGAAAAGCGGTAAAGTTAATAAAGAAAGTAAATGTGCGGTTGATACGTTAACAATTAACTGGCGTTAGATATTTGAGATTTTGGGGAAATTACGGTCGCCAGTCTTATGGACAACTGCTATAATAACTGAAAAAGAAAGGTTATTGCACACATAATTAGCACTAAAAACGTGGCAATCGAAGGTTGACACATGTTGTGTGAAAACTGAATGTTTGTCAGAAGTAATTTCGCTACATTCTGACTTAATTTAGCAAAAGAATTAATAAAACCGGAAAATTGAAAGTTAGTTTAGTGACTGAAATTAATAGTGAGCTTTGTTTCTGAAGCACTACGAAATTCAGTAAAATAAGGTTAGTCTTGGGCTACCACAACAATCATTTCAAAAGCCACTTGAACCTACGCAATTTAGAAATGAGAGATTTAACTTTGATTTTGAATTAAATGATTCTGAACAATTAACAATCGTAAAATTTAGTACATACCGAGCTGAGCTGCAGTCACAGGTAAGCTAAAATATGGGAACAAAACTCGCACTCTTAATTTGTGCTTGTGTAATCTAAGTATTGTAGCCAGCTATGAATACCTTAACTGAACTTTGAAATTAAAGCAGTGAAATGGAATGATATTACTTTAATGCTGGCGTTTGAATTTCAAAGACGCTCGGGTTCATTCCGGAAAAGGGAGGGACCCTGCTTAGTAGTGCAATAGGGATAATGAGCAACAAAGGTTCATGCTAAGTTGCTGTAATTTTGTGAGGCAAATGGGACAGTTTGAAAAGCTGAGGTCTGCCATACAGTTCTAAAACTGTACGTGCTTCCACCAGTCTTCCTTGTTGGTTGATTGAAGGTTTGAAGTCGTCGATTGGGGGTGGCGACAGTCACTCATTGTCGGCCGTCGCTGTTGCAGAAGCTGGATGTTGGCGCGCCTCCTTCTCGACACGGTCACCAGGCGAAACGGGCTCTTGATGTGCGCCAGCTAATGCTTCCCGTCCGCGACACCGTGTCAGAAACTATCATAGCAAGTCGAGCGCAATTACATGCTGCCAAACCCCGAAAGCGCGGCAACTCGCGGGAGCGTCACACAACACACCTGCTCCACCGCCCTACTCCAGCTAGACTCCGCTCTGCCCGCGCTCCACGCGGCAGAGTTAACTCTCCCAAAGATCCTAAACACTTTGGTTCTCCACACGACCTATCGATGTAATCGTTCGATAGCATAGTTTTCCCTAGGCAAGACGCAGTGTAAAAATACAAATAGTATTTACAAAACAAACCAATTATACGAGGGCTATCCGCAAAGTACATTACGTTTTCGTTTGTGTCCGTTAGGGGCGGGGCTAGTGCGGCCATCTTGGTGTCATGCCGTTCCGCCGCTCAGTCGGCATCCTGCCGTGCTAGTGAGAGGTTCGTGCTGTACTCCGTTGAGTTACTGTGACAGTTTGAAATGTCAGCGTTAATTGAAAATGCTGCGAAGTGTGAAGTGCGTGCTGTAATAAGGTTTGTGACTGCAAAAACTGTACACCGATAGAAATCTATCGGCAGCTTTGTGAATGGTATGGGGACAACATAATCACTGAAGGTGGAGTGCGTCAATGGGTCATAAAATTTAAAAATGGCCGAACTGACATTCACGACGAAGAGCGAAGTGGAAGACCCAGCTTAGTGACTGCCGAACTTGTCGAAAAAGTCGATGCCGCGGTCCGTGAAAACCGTAATTTCACAATAACGGAACACTCTATGAGTTTTCCACAAATTTCACGAAGTTTGTTGCACGAAATCATTACCGAAAACTTGGTTACCACAAGCTTTGTGTAAGATGGATACCAAAAATCGTGACAGAGCTTCACAAAAATCAGCGAATGGCCGCAGTGTTAACGTTTTTGGACGCTTACGAGCAAGATGGCGACTCATTACTCGATCGCATCGTTACTGGTGACGAAACATGGGTTAAGCATGTGAACTGCGAGACAAAATTGCAGTCAATGCAGTGGGGGCACACAAATTCCCCCCAAAAACCCAAGAAATGCATGCAGACAATGTCGGCAAGGAAGATGATGGCGACTGTCTTTTGGGACAGAACAGGTGTGATTTTTGTGGATTTCCTCGAAAGAGGCACTACAATAAACTCCCAAAGGTATTGCCAAACTCTGCACAGCCTCAGAAGAGCAATACAAAACAAGCGCAGGGGAAAGTTGGGCTCAAAGATCTTGCCGATTCACGACAACGCCCGGGCCCACACGGCAAATGCCACTCGTGAAGTTCTCGAATCTTTTAAGTGGGAGTTGTTTCCTCATGCGCCGTACAGTCCCGACCTGGCACCGAGCGACTTCCACTTATTCCCAGCAATGAAGAAGTGGTTGGCTATGCAGCGTTTTGATGACGACGCACAGCTTCGAGAAGAGGTAACCACGTGGTTGAAGGCGCAGGCGGCAGAATTTCACGACGAAGGAATTTACAAGCTCGTCCATCGCTACGATAAGTGCCTTAATTTAAATGGCAACTATGTAGAAAAGTAGTATTTAAGTGTGGCTTTCATCTGTATATAATAAAAAAAATTTCGAATACTTTATTTATTTTTAATTCCAAAACGTAATGGACTTTGTGCATAGCCCTCGTACATCGACATATATATATATATATATATATATATATATATATATATATATATATATATATATATATACACTAAAACAATTACAATATATAAAGACACAGAAATGTCATATCGTAAGGTAACAAAATAAGGAAAAAATTTATAGTACAATAGATGGAAATAGGAGGATATGCATTTCCGGCGTTACACATCCCCTTAGAAAAATTTATGAATTACTGTGCTGAACTGAACGTACTCAGAAATTTCGCTCTTTACTTATTCTGATCAACACTAAACTGACACACAATATTTTTAGCGCAACGCAGTCTGACTTTCAATAATCCCTACAAAAGAATGGCCCTGATTAACAATAGCCTATACCTTTCATGAATCATTTACCTCGCAAAAATCTTCGTTATTCGAACTACTGCAATACAGCGAGCGCCAATACTGCCAGCTAAATAAAAGATTCTAACTACTGAAGGCACTAACTACAGATAGGCATAGTTAGAAAATGAAAGATTTTGATCGAGAACAAACAATGTATTTACCTTAATAATGTTCAAAAGTCATAATATATGTAGCAGTTCATGGCATCCAGTCTTACAAATTTACTGTCTCTGATGGACACACGTCCAGATCGTCCGCTCTCAACATTCTGCCTTCTCTCTCCCCACATCCACCACTGCTGGCGGCTCACCTCCAACTGCGCAACGCTACGCGCTGTTCACATCCAACTGCCCAACACTACAATAGCGAATATTTCAACAATGCCAACCAGCTACAGACTTCACACAGCACAGTCGGTGATTTTCATACAGAGCGCTACGTGGCGTTAGCAAGTTAGCAACATAAAAACCTAAACAGCCTAGTTACAGTTGTTAGAGCCGTTCTTTTCCCTTCGTTGCGATAGGAAGGTGATGTGTAGTTCCGACAGGATAATGCTCGCCCAACACATTGCCTGTGAAACTCAACGTTCTCTGCAAGCTTTGCAGTAACTTCTCTCGCCAGCACGATCTCTGGACTTGTCTCCAGCAGAGCACGTGTGGGACACAGTGGAGCGAGGAGTGGCTCGTGCGACTGGTCAACCGACAACTCTTACAGAACTACGTGGACAGGGCGACTGGGCGTGAAATACGGCATCCCAGGACAGTATTCGCCATCTCTACGCTCGACTCCGTGCCAGAGTCAGCGCCGGCATTTGTCGCCCGTGGAGGCTAGACGTGGTACTAATACGGGTGGAAGGAGAATCAGCATTGGTCGTAATTTTTTTTTATGTGATCGCTCTAAGCTTGTTGACACCGGTGCCTACCAATTTTAATTGTATGTTACAGCACTGAGGATGGTCACTGTTGTTGTTGTTGTTGTTGTTGTTGTGGTCTTCAGTCCTGAGACTGGTTTGATGCAGCTCTCCATGCTACTCTATCCTGTGCAAGCTTTTTCATCTCCCAGTACCTACTGCAACCTACATCCTTCTGAATCTGCTTAGTGTATTCATCTCTTGGTCTCCCTATACGATTTTTACCCTCCACGCTGCCCTCCAATACTAAATTGGTGATCCCTTGATGCCTCAGAACATGTCCTACCAACCGATCCCTTCTTCTGGTCAAGTTGTGCCACAAACTTCTCTTCTCCCCAATCCTATTCAATACTTCCTCATTGGTTATGTGATCTACCCATCTGATCTTCAGCATTCTTCTGTAGCACCACATTTCGAAAGCTTCTATTCTCTTCTTGTCCAAACTATTTATCGTCCATGTTTCACTTCCATACATGGCTACACTCCATACGAATACTTTCAGAAATGACTTCCTGACACTTAAATCAATACTGGATGTTAACAAATTCCTCTTCTTCAGAAACGCTTTCCTTGCCATTGCCAGCCTACATTTTATATCCTCTCTACTTCGACCATCATCAGTTATTTTGCTCCCCAAATAGCAAAACTCCTTTACTACTTTAAGTGTCTCATTTCCTAATCTAATACCCTCAACATCACCCGATTTAATTCTACTACATTCCATTATTCTTGTTTTGCTTTTGTTGATGTTCATCTTATATCCTCCTTTCAAGACACTGTCCATTCCATTCAACTGCTCTTCCAAGTCCTTTGCTGTCTCTGACAGAATTACAATGTCATCGGCGAACCTCAAAGTTTTTATTTCTTCTCCATGAATTTTAATACCTACTCCGAATTTTTCTTTTGTTTCCTTTACTGCTTGCTCAATATACAGATTGAACAACATCGGGGAGAGGCTACAACCCTGTCTTACTCCCTTCCCAACCACTGCTTCCCTTTCATGTCCCTCAACTCTTATAACTGCCATCTGGTTTCTGTACAAATTGTAAATAGCCTTTCGCTCCCTGTATTTTATCCCTGCCACCTTTAGAATTTGAAAGAGAGTATTCCAGTCAACATTGTCAAAAGCTTTCTCTAAGTCTACAAATGCTAGAAACGTAGGTTTGCCTTTCCTTAATCTTTCTTCTAAGATAAGTCGTAAGGTCAGTATTTCCTCACGTGTTCCAGTGTTTCTACGGAATCCAAACTGATCTTCCCCGAGGTTGGCTTCTACTAGCTTTTCCATTCGTCTGTAAAGAATTCGTGTTAGTATTTTGCAGCTATGACTTATTAAACTGATAGTTCGGTAATTTTCACATCTTTCAACACCTGCTTTCTTTGGGATTGGAATTATTATATTCTTCTTGAAGTCTGAGGGTATTTCGCCTGTCTTGTACATCTTGCTCACCAGATGGTACAGTTTTGTCAGGACTGGCTCTCCCACTGCCGTCAGTAGTTCCAATGGAATATTGTCTACTCCGGGGGCCTTGTTTCGACTCAGGTCTTTCAGTGCTCTGTCAAACTCTTCACGCAGTATCATATCTCCCATTTCATCTTCATCTACATCCTCTTCCATTTCCATAATATTGTCCTCAAGTACATCGCCCTTGTATAGACCCTCTATATACTCCTTCCACCTTTCTGCTTTCCCTTCTTTGCTTAGAACTGGGTTTCCATCTGAGCTCTTGATATTCATACAAGTCGTTCTCTTATCTCCAAAGGTCTCTTTAATTTTCCTGTAGGCGGTATCTATCTTACCCGACCGAAAATCGATTTTGCTGATAATAAAACAAAAAATACGACCAATGCTGATTCTCCTTCCAATTCTATCCAATATTTGGTCGTGGTGCACAGAACACTCCATGGAGTCGCCAATCAACTAATACAGGTGTCTCAGCATGGGTTGATACCTGGTACCTCTGAACTGCTTGCGCTATTGATCTGTAAATGTACTTCTTTGATTTACTCCATGCACACTGTTGCAAAAATAGATCTTGAGTGAATTGGAAACCCCTAAAACGGTGGACTAATTCTTTATTCCCGGCAGTCCATACTGAAAGGGATTGATTAGTACATGCAACTCTTCGGAAGAACTTCTGTAGGTTACACTTTGATTCGCAATCCAAGTGACACGATTGTGGCGTTGAGTAACTTCGGAGGGCCTTTCGGAGACCAATGTTGTTGCGTCTAGGTATGGATTGGATTGTTTTGGGGAAGGAGACCAAACAGCGAGGTCATCGGTCTCATCGGATTAGGGAAGGATGGGGAAGGAAGTCGGCCGTGCCCTTTCAAAGGAACCATCCCGGCATTTGCCTGGAGCGATTTAGGGAAATCACGGTAAACCTAATCAGGATGGCCGGACGTGGGATTGAACGTCTAGGTATGGTTACGAAAAGGAAGCGCCGCATTATCTTACATAAGAGAGAACCGAATAAGGGAAAAGTTATAGTTTTGATTCTCGTCCGTAATGAGGAACTAGGTCAGAAGCCTCCTTTCTGGAGCAAAATTACCTTCCAGTTGTCCGGAAAAATTACGCCCCTTTTAAACCTTGCTGGTCAGACGAGGAATCAAACGGCTCTTTCTGCCTGAAGGGGAAAGCAGGGCGTTGACCGCCGCTTTGAAACTTACTGGCAGATTAAAGCTGTGTGCCGGACCGAGATTCGAACTCGGGACCTTTGTCTTTCGCGGGCAAGTGCTGTATCAACTGGGCTACCCAAGGACGACTCACGCCCCGTCCTCACAGCTTTACTTCTGCGAGTACCTCGTCTCCTACCTTCCAAACTTTACAGAAGCTCTCCTGCTAACCCTACAGAACTAGCACTCCTGAAAGAAAGGATATTGCGGAGACATGGCTTAGCCACAGCCTGGGGGATGTTTCCAGAATGAGATTTTCACTCTGCAGCGGAGTGTGCGCTGCCCGCGAATGGCAAAGGTCCCGAGTTCGAGTCTCGGTCCGGCATAAAGTTTTAATCTGCCAGGAAGTTTCATATCAGCGCACACTCCGCTGCAGAGTGAAAATCTCACTCTGGAACCGCCGCTTTGTCGTCTTAACGAGGCTGCGCTGCGAACGCTACTGTACGAAACTTTTGGCTCATTTAAATTTTCGGAGTATTTCTGCTGGCTAATAAAAGTCCTGTTTGCAACATTCTGTAAGGATAGTACGAGAGAGAGAATTTTCCCCGCAAACCGCAGAGGAGTAATGGTTATCGTAGCAGCACCCCTCTTTAGTACAGAATCTGGTTGTTTCTTTTGCGTATATTCTGTTTCACTCTAATCACCTTCTTTACTTAAAACAGTTTCATACAAATTGATTACAGCTCTAAATATCTATCTTTTAGATGTGAGTGCGGGATTTTACAAAGATGGACTAGCGCGACAGTCTGCAGGAGTTTGAAAAGATTGCAGATATTGATAATGCGTATGGTGTGTGTGTGTGTGTGTGTGTGTGTGTGTGTGTGTGTGTGTGTGTGTGTGTGTCAAAAATCGTGATATGTGTAACATGTGGTATGACGAAGATGAAAATGATAATGTTCAAACTACTGAACAAGTTGATGGCGTTATAGAACAGAGTGAAATGTATCAAATGACGGAGCCTGCAGGGACAGGAAGTTTATCCGAAGATGACACTGAGAATGAAGATCCAACTCTTTCCAAATCTAGAACTAGTCTAGCACGGCAGTCTACAAGCTGATATGAACGAAGAAGACCAATAAAACATTATGTTGGGTATCAGATTGTTCGTAATTCCTAAAAATGTACAGTTCTATTCCGATCTTGATGAAATTTTGCACTCTTTACCTTCTAGGCAAGAGGAAGGTCAGTGTGGACATAAGAAATTTGTAATCTGACTTGAAACATACATGTATGTGATATATACCAAAAAAGCTATAAGAGTTCATGGCAGACTTACTTCATATTTCTACGCGATATCCTAATGAACATTTTCGCAGACATGGGCTATATACACAATATATAAATATATATCTATAAAGGAGAAACGTTATTACATTTTCAAAAGTACATTATACATTACAGAGGTATTAGTTTAATTTGTAATTTAAAAAGGAATCAAGGTGTTATGTATGATGTAATTGTTACTACTAAGCTTTTGGTTCAAATTGGTGTACATTTTGAGAAGTCAGAAACGGAAGAATAGAACCTGATTTTTATGAATGCCGCAAGTGGTGACGGAGTCATTCGTCGCATTCCGTTGACACTTAGGGATTCAAAAGGGGCCCTTCGATTTAAAGCGATCACAGTTTCCCGTGCGGATCGCATTCCCTATGAGTATCATCATGGCACAGGGCTAACCACTTTGTGTGGCAGTTATTAAACATCCCGGCCATCGCCGGCTACTGCAGCTGGTTGTAAATATGTTTACCCTCATATTCACTGAAAACATGCTTGGTTTCATATGTAGGCATACTAACAAACTGGGTCAAGCTTCCAGAATGAGATTTTCACTCTGCAGCGGAGTGTGCGCTGATATGAAACTTCCTGGCAGATTAAAACTGTGTGCCCGACCGAGACTCGAACTCGGGACCTTTGCCTTTCGCGAGCAAGTGCTCTACCAACTGAGCTACCGAAGCACGACTCACGCCCGGTACTCACAGCTTTACTTCTGCCAGTACCTCGTCTCCTACCTTCCAAACTTTACAGAAGCTCTCCTGCGAACCTTGCAGAACTAGCACTCCTGAAAGAAAGGATATTGCGGAGACATGGCTTAGCCACAGCCTGGGGGATGTATGGTGCGATCAGATTTCAGCCTGTCCAGTGCTAGCTCCTTGGTTCACGTTTTTGTCACAAATTACAGTCATTACTTTTCTCCTTCCTTCGAGACAATTCTTGCACCGTTCAACACCTTCATAACAATAACTTGCCGGTTTAGAGTATCGAACATAAATTACTTGATTTTATTAATTAAATAACTGTTGTCTGCACGCTGGCAAGACCGCTCACTTTTTATGGCTTAAAAACGACCTTCTTTACGCGTTCACATTACAAGCAGAGGTACGATAAAATCTAAAGATCTACAAAAGTTTTTACTGTCATCTTTTATTTAGATCGAAGCGGAACGTTCAGTTGAGCTTCGGTTAAAATGTTTCTTTGACCGCAATCGTTGTATTAGCGTCCGCGCTAGAGGCGCATCTTTACAGTTCCGTAAATTATATAAAACAAATGTCTTTCAAAGAATAGGTCTCATCTCTTAAGTTGATCATTTAATATACAGCTAATTGAATGCATTTCCAAGGGTACTCCCAATAATGTTAAGACTTGTGGCTGTAGCAAACGCTGGTGGAAGTCGCAGTATTGATTCCGAGTTACGGACTAGTCACCCAGCTTTTCGAAATCCATTTTTCATGGCTGTTACGTCACGTACCAGATTTCAACAGTAATCAGCTTTTTTTTTAGGCCGGATGACACAAGAACTCGCAGCATCAGAATTGCACATACGAAAGACAAGCATCAGACAGTAGAGAGGTTTTTGGTATCTTTGTGATTACGTTCGTAAATAAACATCACAGCCCTGACGAGGACCAAACTGTTGATGAAAGACTGTCAGCTTTCCTTGGCAACTGCCTGTTTCGAGTAGACATGAAATCGAAACCAGGGAAATCAGGAAAAAACTATGGGTACGTGCAGATGCTAAAAATGGATATGTACGTACTCTGGATGTATGGAGGGTCTCTCAGACCTTTTCGGTCTGACTGAAGCAGATGATAGTAGGTCCGCGACCGATAATATGGAGATATGGAACCAGTGGTCGTAAACGCATATTTATTGTGTTAGAGACACACACAGCGTATACTGCATAACAAGAACGTAGCTCATAGTAATTGTTCAAAGCAACGACCGCCAGTCCCGGTGCATGTGTTGCAACGGGGTATGTCTGGCGAGAAGACAATCTTCACGCCGGCCACATCACTGGGCAACAGCAGCGATTTTCTGTCAACCTGAGGACAGGCATCGTCCAAGATCACCGAATAGGACCATATTTACTGCCTCCTACTTTGACTCCTCCACATTACGTGGTGTTACTGAGAAATGGACTACCACAGTTCTTGGAGACTGTACCTCTCATTGTCCGCGAAAGGATGTGGTGTCGACACGACACGCACCAGCCCACTTTGATTTAGATATCAGAGAGCACCTGAACAACACGTATCCTCATCGTTGGACAGGTAGGGGCGGTCCTGTGTTAGGCCAATGCCATCTCTGTATCTCACACCTCTGTACTTTTTCTCCTGGAGTTACTATGAGCTCCATCATGGTTATACGGTGTAGATAACATAATAAATATGCATGTACGACTATATCGGTTCCCTGTCTTAATGTAATCGGTTTTGGACCCAACAGTTTCAATTTGACACAAAGATTTGGAAGACCCTGTGTAAAGGCATAACGACAACCACAGACAAGTAAATCAACGAAACTGTAAGCGCCGCGCGGGATTAGCCGAGCGGTCGTGGGCGCTGCAGTCATGGACTGTGCGGCTGGTCCCGGCGGAGGTTCGAGTCCTCCCTGCCGGCCGCGGTGGTCTCGCGGTTCTAGGCGCGCAGCCCGGAACCGCGCGACTGCTACGGTCGCAGGTTCGAATCCTGCCTCGGGCATGGATGTGTGTGATGTCCTTAGGTTAGTTAGGTTTAGGTAGTTCTAAGTTCTAGGGGACTGATGATCACAGCTGTTAAGTCCCATAGTGCTCAGAGCCATTTGAACCATTTTTTTCGAGTCCTCCCTCGGGCATGGGTGTGTGTGTTTGTCCTTAAGATAATTTAGGTTAAGTAGTGTGTGACCTTAGGGACTGATGACCTTAGCAGTTAAGTCCCATAAGATTTCACACACATTTGAACATTTTTTGAAACCGTAAGCCTGTGGATTGAGAAAACCCTTAATTGCAAAATCGCAATTCTGATTTAACTGATTACTAGTTTCAGCTTCTCTAAAAACGCTCCTCTGATCTGTAATACAGGAAAAGGCATTTAAGAAGCGCAGAAATGTAAGTTGTTAACATAAAAATTTCATCACCCAATACATACCACAGCAAAACACATTGATCTGTGTACAACTGCCAAACTGTGAAACATGCCGTTATACACTGAAGCCCCAAAGAAACTGGTATACGCGCCAAAGAACTGTTCCGTCAACACCGACATTGGACTTTTGATGACTGCAAACATGTTGCCTCGTCGGGCGAGTCTCGTTTCAAATTTTATCGAGCGGATGAACGTGTGCGGGTATGGAGAGAACCTCAAGAATCCATGGACCCTGCATGTGAGGACGGGACTGTTCAAGCTGGTGGAGGCTCTGTAATGGTGTGGGGCGTGTGCAGTTGGTGTGGTATGGAACCCGTGATACGCCTAGGTACGACTCTGACAGGTGACACGTACGTAAGCATAGTGTCTGATGACCTGCATCCATTCACGTCCACTGGGCATTCCGACCGACTTTGCCAATTCCAGCAGGACAATGCGACATCACACACATCGAGAATTGCTATACAGTGTCTCCAGGAACACTCTTCCAAGACTAAACACTTCCGCTGGCCACCGAACTCCGCAGATATGAACATTATTGGGCATATCTGGCATGCCTTGCGACGTGCTGTTCAGAAGAGGTCTCCACCCTGTCGTACTATGACGGAATTATGGACAGCCCTAAAGGATCCATGGTGCCAATTCCCTCCAGACAGAGACGACTCCATGCCACGCCGTGTTGCGGCACTTCTGCGTGGTCGCGGGGGCCATATACGATATTAGGCAGGTGTACCAGTTTCTTTGGCTCTTCAGTGTAACATGTGAGAGCAGCGTTTAGTCTTCTGTCTGCCGCAGCACGTGCAGTTCCTGGTCAACTGAGGCTCGTGTCACGAGCGACACATGATGTTCTTGTTCACCTGTGGAAGTTACGCAGTACTAGACTGTAGTGTGGAAGAGGCATCTCGTTCTACACAGTCAGTGTGCATTCCATATGACAACCTTTCATTCTGGGTAGGAGTTGTAGTCGGAACGCATACTGAGTCATGGGATAGCGATATGCACATGTACATGATCTGGTTGATGGTATTGACAGCGGCCTTAGACTGTTTGCCGATGGTACTGTAGTCTACAGGAATGTAGTATCACAAGAGAGTTGTGAACAAATCAATGAGGATTAGCAGAAAATAAATGCTTGGTGTAATGACTGGCAGTTATCTCTCAGTATTAGTAAGTGTAGCCTACTGCGTATAACTAGGCGAAAATCCCCATTAATGTACGGTTACAAAATAAATGCCCAGTTTTTGGAAGCGGTGACATCAGTCAAGTATCTGGGTGTGACTATTCGAAATGATCTCAAATGGAATGATCAGATTACCCAAGTCACGAGTAAGGCGAACTCTAGATTGCGGTTTATTGATAGAATCCTGAAGCGATGCAGTCCTTCAATAAAGGAAATTGCTTACAATACGTTAGTTCGTCCAGTCTTATTGTTCGTCTGTATTGGACCCTTACCAGTTTGGTCTGATTCAAGAGATTGAGAAGGTCCAAAGAAGAGCGGCAAGATTCGTGACTGGAACATTTAGCCATCGCGAGAGCGTTACAAATCTCATAGAAAGTTTGAAGTGGGGCACACTTGCAGATAGACGGCGCGCTAAACGGAAGGGGCAGCTCTCTAAATTCCGAAATCCAATATTCACCGAGGATGTAGAGCATATATTATTACCACCAACTTTCAAATCGCGTAATGATCATCATTCAAAGATAAGGGAAATTAGAGCCCGTACTGAGGCGTTCAGACAGTCGTTTTTCCCTCGCGCGATCCACGAGTGGAACAGAGGGGGCGGAGGGGGGGGAATATGATTTTTAGCGCTAATTGTGCCCTCCGCCACACACCGCTTGGTGGCTAGCGGAGTATATATGTAGATGTACAGATGGCGGTAGTGTCGTGTAGACAGGGTGTAAAAGGGCAGTGAAAGGGCGGACCTGTCATTTGCACTCAGGTGATTGATGCGAAAAGGTTTCCGACGTGATATGGCCGCAGTTCGGGAATAGATATACTTTGCACACGCGGAACGGTAGTTGGAGCTAGAAGAATGGGACGTTCCATTCCGTAAATCGTTCGGGAATTCAATATTCCGAGATGCACAGCGCCAATAGCCATGCTTTTTTGAACGTCAGATAAAATGCTCCGTTCCCGCATTATGACAGCGACTGCACTATTTTGTGCGTCTCACCGAAACGCTTTTACACCCCCGCCCACCCCCCTTCTCACACAGTGATAATACTGCCACGTGGCCTCTGTGAGTGGTCATTCGACGCTGATATCGAATGCTGGCGAAGGTCACGTTACTGTGACCGGACCGTGCATACGACCATAGATGCGGCTTCTTTTTTATTTCCCCGTGTAAAGTAGCAGGGCTAGGTGGCGAACGTGAAGAGATTTGGTGAGTGATTGAACTGCTGATTGCGAGCGGCGGAAAACCATTTTGTTAATTGTTTAAAAAGTACAGGGGTTCGATGGCAAAAATGGGAGCAGCGGGAGAAATGCTTGCTTGAACGCAAATGCAGATGCTAGGCAAGCCTGCTAAGTGGACTGCGAGCGGCGCCTGTGCACTGTCCTCAGCAGTGTGCGATTTGTGGTTTGTTTTACCAGTGGGGGGTGGGGGGTGGAAGTGGGGGGGGGGATGTCTTAGGGGATAAGTATAATTATATATTGATTGGCGACTCCATGGGGTGTCCTGTGCACCACGACCATATAATGGGTATACTTGGAAGGAGAGACAGCATTGGTTTATGTGATCGCTGTAAGCTTGTTGACACCAGTGCCTACCAATTTAAATTATATATTACAGCACTGAAGATGGTCACTAAGTGACCGAAAATCGATTTTGCGTTTAATAAAACAAAAAAATACGACCAATGCTGTCTCTCCTTCCAAGTATAATTATATATGTTACTAGCTTGCACCGTGGCGTTACCCATGGTCAAACAGTTATTTATAAATAGATGTTAATGCCGAAACTCACTACTCACGCGTATGCACTATCAGAAAAGCCATCCCTTGTTATATCTTTAAAAGTACATTATAGGTAAAACCTATTTACAGAATCATCTACATACAGGTATACGAGGGGAATTCAAAAAGTAAACGCACATTTGTGAAAAGCTGTACTTATTCTGATGATAGAAAACTGAAACATGCGTTATTTTTCTACGTAATCTCCCTGGACTTCAATGCAGTTTTCCCGACGCTTTACAAGTTTTTTTTATTTCATCAGAAAATACGTTTTTAGGTCGCATCTGTAACCAATTTTGCACCGCAGCAATGACGTCTTCATCACTTTCAAATCTTCTCCCCTGTAGTGCTTCCGTTAAGGATCCAAACATGTGAAAATCGTATGGAGCCAGGTCTGGACTGTATGGTGGATGTTCTAGCACCTCGAATCTGCCCTTAAGGAAATCAGAAATTTTGCTTTGTTTGAATGACATCCTGAAATTCCGTAGTTCTTACAGGCCCAGACGCACTCAACTCGGTAATGAAGCTACTGAAGCGGGAACGTGTGAAGATCGCCGTGTGTTTGGCGGACGCGAGGCAACGGACGAACGGCACCAATTAATTTGGAGTACGCGATGCTGGGGAGCCTGTGTTAAGCTCCACCCCCGTGGTCCGCGGTTAGCGAAGTCAGACTGTCCGATCCCGTTCAAATGGTTCAAATGGCTCTGAGCACTATGGGACTTAACATCTGGGGTCATCAGTCCTCTAGAACTTAGAACTACTTAAACCTAACTAACACAAGGACATCACACACATCCATGCTCGAGGCAGGATTCGAACCTACGACCGTACCAGTCGCGCGGTTCCGGACTGAGCGCCTAGAACCGCTCGGCCACCGCGGCCGGCTCCGATCCCGTCTGGTAGGTACCGTTGCTCACTTCGCACTACTTTGTGCTTTCGTCCCAGGCGCGCTAGTCCGCGCCATACCGTTGCCAAATGGTGGCCTACGGTAAATGTTCGCGCAGGTACCGGGCCGGTCACCACCCTGCGTCACAGCCCGAGGTGGGAATTTCAGCCCCCAGCTCACCCAACTCTGCGGTACGACTGCCACCCTACTTCCCTCGCAAGCTCGGAAGTAAACGGATTACGATGCACCTTAGACGAAAGCAACAATGACAACATGAGAATGATGATTTAGTTCTAAATGTTTTGAAATGCTTACCTACTACATAATACTCTTTCAGAATTAATAAGCAAACATATTAATAGTATTAATAATAAGACTGTATTAAAAACATTCAGTGTTCAGCTCCACAAATTTAAATTATATGTAAAGTTTAACTCCAGTGCGTGGGAAATAAACATCCCAGGTTGCGATGCATAAACTAAAACCAGAGGAGGGGATGGTCTGACGCAGAGGGGCGGGGGGGGAGGGAATCCCCCCTGCAAATCGCACACTGGTCCTCCGTACGTTGCCAGTGGAAGTCACGGTCTAAACGGAGTGCTGTGTAGTTGTGAGTGCGTCATGTCGGAGCTGAGTGAATTGTTGGTGGCCATATGGAGGGTGCTTCCGCAACTGAGGTGGCCGAAGAGTTTTGAATTTGAAGAGGCACCGTATCGAAGATTTATTCAGCATACAGGGAAGGCAGTGAAACATCATACACTGAGTCGCGACGCGGATGAGTGTATACTGAGTGATCATGGCGGACGATCATTAAATAACATTATGGCCAAAAACAAGAGGACAACAGCTGTAAAAGTCATTGCATGACTGAATGGCTCACTCATGAACCCTGTCAGCAACAGGAACGAACCTCGATAAGCACAGAATTAGAGGACAAGCTGGAATTCCAAAACAACTCACCAGTTTCACAACCTGCGACATCGTCGCGAAAAAACAGTGACCCGTATATGTAATAAGTTTCCTTTAATTTACGTCTATGGTCACAATTTTTTTTGTTAATAGATTACCGATTTCGGTCTTCAATGACCATCATCAGATCTGCTTCATAATTTTGTCTTTATGAAACAGATGTGATGATGGTCATTAAAGACGGAAACCGGTAATCTGTTAACAAAAAAGTTTGTGAGCATAGACGTAAATTAAAGGAAACTTACAACTCATCAGTGACACAAATGCCCGTAGCAGAAATACGTACTGCCGAAGCGTTTAGAACCTAGACTGTGGAACAATTGAAGAATGTCGTTTGGTCGGATTAGTCTTGCTTCACACTGTTTCCAACTTCTGCCAGAATATACGTCCCAAGAGTGAAACATGGTGGGGGTTCAGGGATGGTTTGGGCAACCATATCGTGGTACTGTATGGGTGACATGGTTGCTCTGCAAGGCCGCATTACGACCAAGGACGGTGTAACCATTTTGGCTGGTCAGGTCCATCCCATGGTGCAGTGTATGTTCCCCAGTAGTGATACGGCAGGGCCCCTGCTCATACAGCTCGGATCGTCCAGGTCTGGTTTTGTGAGCAGACGAAGTTTCACACCTCCCATCGCCTCTACAGTCATTGATCCCAATATTATTGAGCCTTTGTGGTCTGGTTTTGAGAGAATGGTGCGTGATCCTTATCACCTCCCCCCCCCCCCCAATAGGTTTTTCCTAAACTTGCCACTATGGCCGGCGGTCGTGGGCAAGCGGTTCTAGGCGCTTCAGTCCGAAACCGCGCTGCTGCTACGGTCGCAGGTTCGAATCCTGCCTCGGACATGGGTGTGTGTTGTCCTTAGGTTAGTTAAGTTTAAGTAGTTCTAAGTCTAGGGGACTGATGACTTCAGATTTTAAGTCCCATGATGCTTAGAGCCATTTGCCACTATGTTTGCAGGAAGATCGCTATAAGCTTCCATTATCAACCATACAGGACCTGTATTTATCCATTCCGATACGTGCAAGGCATCCTAATGTCTTGTGTTCTTGGTGTTTCCATTTTTTGGCCACCCTCTGTATGTTTCATGTTGGTTAAAGAGCCTGCACGGGATTTCAAACCGCCAGGGAACATAGTACCTGCGTGCAAGATGCGTGAGCGTGGACAGCAACGAAAAAATCACTCGGACAGAACCCAACTTGCAGAACCTGTCGATGAGAACGAGACTCCGTAAAAAAAATTTTAACGTCAGTTGTTTTATACCCATGTTTCACTGACGTAATACTTTTAGATGCAACAGGCCAGAAAACCTGATTTGATTTGTTCTCGACTTCTTCTCTTAATAGAAGGATGGTCTGATATTACTAACCGCATTGACTATATTGTTTCTGAATATACTCGAAAGTTTACTGTTGAGCTATCTGTCGTTTTTCTTCTGCCTGCTGATAGTACTAAGTGGCAATTTTTGAATTTTTTACATTACAGCCCATTTCACCTTCATTTAAAGCGTAAGATATGTTACAGGTAGGGGGAATTATTCTTCGATTATGCTGCTTATTCTTTAATATTCGCTCACAGCGGTGGAACTTCTTCTACGGTGGAAATTACGTGAGCATAGGCAGTCAGATGAAGATTGAGCGCTCCGAAGAGACTAAGTATTTTTCCGCTGTACACTATCAGAGATTTTTGTGTGTGGCCCGTTTTTGATGGCCGATTCTCCAGAGCCAGAACAGTAGGGTCAATCCATACCAAGTGGTCCAAGAAAAAAATATTTGGTCGCTTGACCAACTCAGAAAAATTTTGTATTTGGTGGGTGAACTCCCCAATGTTTAGTAGCCACAAAATGGAAAAATTAAAAAATCCGTTTTTTAAATAGTGTATTTTTAAGTCTAAACTGTTCACCATTGATACTATAAAGTAACTGTACTATTCAGTGTAATAGTAGAAAAAATATTAAAACTGATTAATCTACCTTTCTTTGGAAAACTACTGTTCAAAAATTGAGTTTTTTAATTTGTGGCTGATATCTTTGAACTATTACAAATACATTAAAGAATACATTCAGCTAAGTGATAATGATGTTAATTTGTAGCCCAGAGTGTGTGGAATTAAATGCATTTTATCTGAAAGGCTTAAGACAATCCAATACTGAATAACTGTCAAAAATGTAGATGCCTGCAAATACGAAAAAACGCATGCGGCCTGGAACAAATATGGCCGCCATTTCAAAATAATAAACAATACATTTTAAAGAAATATTTTTGTGACTTTTAAACATTGGGGAATTCACCCAGTAAATATAAAATTTTTCTGTGATGGTCAAGCAACCAGTGCTGGACCACTTGGTATGGACTGACCCTGTAGGAACTGCATCATTATCAAACTTGAGCGGCTCGAAACGCAAGGTTGGGACACTTAAAAGTTAAATCAGTTCTTCCAGGATATTAAATACTAGAACGACCTGACGTTATCCGCATGCCCTCCTACATGTTTCCGCCACAAAAATATCTCGTTATGACTGTAAGACATCGTGGTCTCCTGACCTTCATTGCTTACATATTCCGCCCTCACACTCATATTCCGCACATCAAGACGCTCCATTCGAACCCAAACTCGATAAGATAAAGTCAGTGTTGTATGAATTCATGTAAACGATATGCAAATAACAAGTAAGCGCACTGTGGTTGAAATGCTCGATGCTGGCGTACACACATACATTCCAGACACGACGGTCACAGGAGCTTTTAGTTCTGGAGAGAAACTGCACAATGGGACGCCGGTCCCTTCAGAGGACGACCCAGCCTATGTCGGCCGGTGACCGCCCATGGAGGGGACAGCGTGGGCCCGAGTGAAAAGGGGGAATGACCCCGTGTTCGGCTTAAAAGCAAAATCCACTACATTGTGTGGGAGCATCCAACGTACGCATTCTTTACACATAGCACGCAGTTTCAGAGATTTTCACAGGGAGACAGCAAACGCCAAACGCCAATGCTACGGATTTACAGATTGATCGCCTTAAACGAAACGTCATTCTCCTGTTTTAGAAGAGCAATGCTGATTGGCAGACGATATTTCTGACGCCTTGAGCTGAAGGAATAATGGAAGAGACCGAAAGGTATACACCTTCACATCTGGTGTGGAGAGGCGCCGTTCCATTGTCGCTCTTGGAGCGAGGAACAAGTCTCTCCTCAGTACTTAATTGGGAGAGCACCTCTGTCGAGAGCGAATCCAAGGGCGACTCTATATTGAGTCCTTGCGATTAAGCGTTGTTCACTGTGTTGACCGACACACTTACTGTGCGGTGTGAACGGACACAGTTATAGTTAAACGCCTGGGAGCGAATTTTTGAGTGGCATCGCGGTGGACTGGTTATCTGACCGGTGTACCACGCCAATAGTTAGATTAGGGGCGAATAGGAATCCTTGACTTCATCAAGCTGTAGGGAGAGTTTGATTGGCGAAGGTCAATCCAGATAGGACGAGAGTTATCTTATTTGTCAGCAGCGAGCGGCGCAGACAGCAGTCATCGCAGCTTACGGTATTGTGCGCTACAGCTCTTGCGAGCCCCATATTTCCTCCACAGCAGTACACTTCAGTGCATTTCACATGCAACAGCCTCGACCGTACCTAGCAACATTCTAAAGGATAATTATTCAAGTTGAGTAGGCGCGCCTCTCAACCATTCTGCCAAGTCAACAACAAACTTTGTATAGAAATTTCATTAGCGAATCCTATCCTTGAGAGGTAACTTCACATTCCGAAAAGAACCAGGACATAACTTGTTCAATTCATAACTAAAAGTGTCATTGTGATTCCTCAGAATTTTTGCAAATAACTAATAACTTTCGTTAGTTTCATGTTTTTCTTACACTAACTAGCACTACTCCAATACCCAAGTATCCCACTAGTTACGTAAGAAATTTTGTGAATTTTTGTGTCATTTCCGTACAGCGGACGAATCCAGAAGATATTTGTTGCTGAAAGTTTTTCAGGCATTTCTCTTTAGAACGTTAGGAGCGTCTGTCTGACTTCTGTAGTAGTGTGGGGGTGGAAGTTGCATCTTGCAGGAGCCACAAGGTAAAGGGTACATCTCAGATTAATCCGTTAAGTAGAATAACAGAAAAGCAGATCAACCCCACGGTCACATGATTTTTAACAACTCATCCTGTCGCGGAATTGACAGAGACGACAACCATACAGCAGATGGAAACAAGAAGATAGCTGTAGCAAAACGCTGTAAGCAGTCTGAGGCGGAACTTGGTAGCTTCCATAGTCGTCATACTGCAATCGCATTTACGCTGTTATCATTATTGCTACGAAATAAACTCGCATTTTGCGACTATCCATTGACATGGCATGAAAATTTATGCTGGACCAGGACTCGAAACCAGATATCCCACTTACAACCTATCCACTTGGATTGTCCGAACACGCCGCCAGAAACGATCCCAACTTCCACAAGGCATGTAATCACAACGCTTGTCCACACACAGTTCGTGATTCCAGCATAGGGAGACAAATATTATCGTTTCAGTCTGTCGAGGCATGGAACCATCACTGGTTGTTACAATGTCTGTGTACACAAGGTGAAGAAAAATTCGCACCCTCCGACTTCGCGGCGCGATTCCTGACATACTGGTAATACAAAACTGTCTGTCACAAAATGTCGTCCTGCGGATATTTAGGGCAGTAAATGGTCGTTAAAGATTGGCAATCTGGCAACACAGTAATCATAAGCACAGTAACTGCCTCTGTCAGCACACAGAGCAGTGCTGTTCAGTTGGTGCAGTGGATTACGTTTTGGGTTAACATACAGCAGGTCGATGATCCGATTCTGGGTCGAGGCTTATTTGTTTTTATTTGCTAAAAGTAGTCTACGTGGCACGGTATCTGCCGTCTTAATCGTCATAACAGCGATTACACTGGGTCTTCTACACTTCAGCGCCAAAGAAACTGGTATAGGCATGTGTATTCAAATATAGAGATACGTAAGAGAGAGGCAGAACACGGCGCTGCGGTCGGCATCGCCTATTTACGACAATAAGTGTCCGGCGCTCTTGTTGGATGGGTTACTCCTGCTACAATGGCAGGTTAACAATATGTAAGTCAGTTTGAACTTGGTGCTATAGTCGGCGCACGAGCGATGAGACACAGCATCTCCGAGATATGCATGAAGTCAGGATTTTCTCTTTCGACCTTTTCACGAAAACGTAGGACCTCCGACATCGCTGCGACCGGAACAAAAATGCTGCAAGAAAGGGGCGAACGACAATTGAGGAGAATCGTTCAACGTGACAGAAGTGCAGCCCTTCCGCAAATTGCTGCAGATTTTAGTGCTGGGCCATCAACAAGCGCCAACGTGCGAACCATTCAACGAAACCTGATCGATACGCGCTTTCAGAGTCGAAGGCCCACTCGTGCAACCTTGATGACTGCACGAAACAAAGATTTACGCCTAGCTGGGCTCGTCAACACCGACATTGTACTGTTGATGACTGGAATCACGTTGCCTGGTCGGACGAGTCTCGTTTCAAATTGTATCGAGCGGAAGGACGTTCACGGCTATGGAGACAACCTCATAAATCCATGGATCCTGCATGTCAGCAGGGGGACTGTTCAATGTGCTGGAGGCTCTGTAGTGGCGTTGGACGCATCGCATTCAGTTTGAGTGTTATGGGACCCCTGATACGTCTAGATACAACTCTGAAAGGTGAGATGTGCATAAGCATCCTGTCTGATCACCTGCATCCATTCATGTCCATTGTGCGTTCCGACAGACGTGGTCAATTCCAGCAGGACAATGCGACACCCCACACGTCCAGAATTGCTACAGAGTGGCTCCAGGAACACTCTTCTGAGTTTGAACACTTCCGCTGGCCACCAAACTCCGCAGACATGAACATTATTGAGCATATGGGGGATGCCTTGCAACGTGCTGTTCAGAAGAGATCTCCACCCCCACCACAATGCTACGGATTTATTGACAGCCCTACAGGATTCATGGTGTCAGTTCCTTCCCGCGCTACTTGAGGCATTAGTCGACTCGTTGTGTTGTGGCACTTCAGCGTGTTTGCGGGGTCTTATAAGATATTAGGCATGTTTGTTGGGCTCTACAGTGCACAGAACATTTGCAGCTATATATTGCGAACAGAGAAATGCAAGTACAATCGTTTTCATTGGTCAGCTTTTAAAGTAACCTTATGCACATCCTGGAAGCGGATTGTTTCGCGCCACTGCATCTATTACTGTAAATTGCAAACCCGTTTTGTGTGTACCCTCACCCAATGGTCTCACCGATATTATTTGCAAAGCACGCTGCTAGCGCTACTGGTGACGTAAGGCCGTAACTAAATACAATGGTCCTGAAGGTGAGAAGAATAGTAGTTGGTCTTAATCGATGGGATCATTGGGGGAGGATACACACAAAACAAGTTTGGACACTAGTAGATGAAGCGCTGCGAAACAGTTCGCGTCCAGGACTTGCAAAAGGTTTCTTTAAAAGCTGACCATTGAAAACGGTTGTATTTCAGTTTCTGTGTTCGTAGTATGTAACTGCAAATGTTTTGTGGAAGACCCATTGTAATCGCTATATGTCGTTCAGACGCCAAATACCGTACCGGGCAGCCGGCCGGATTGGCCGAGCGGTTCTAGGCGCTACAGTCTGGAACCGCGCGAACGCTACAGTCGCAGGTTCGAATCCTGCCTTGGGCATGGATGTGTGCGATGTCCTTAGGTTAGTTAGGTTTAAGTAGTTCTAAGTTATAGGGGACTGATGACCTCAGATGTTAAGTCCCATAGTGCTTAGAGCCATTTGAAGCATTTGAAACCTAAGTCCAATGTTTTCTTCCTATGCTTCCTTTATGTCCCACACTTCGTTGAGATTTTTCACATCTCTTGCCACAAATGCAATATCAACTGCAAATGCATATACACTTACAAAAGTCATTAGGCAGACATACGAACATACGAGTACACAGCGTGTCGCGTGTGAAATGTATAAAAGGGCGGTGCATTGCAGGAGCTGTCGTTTGTACTCAGTTGATTCATGTGAAAAAGCTTCCGACATAATTATGAGCGCAGGATGCCAATTAAGACTTTGAACGCGCAACGGTAGTTGGAGCTAAACGCATGGGACATTCCATTTTGAAAAAAGTTAGGCACTTCAATACTCCGATACCGACAGCGCCAAAAAATACCAGATTTCAGGCATCACCTCTCACCAAACACAACGCAGTGACCGACAGCCTTCACTTAACGACCGAGAGCAGCGGCGTTTCTGCAGTGTTGTCGGTGCTAACAGACAAGCAACACTGCGTCAAATAACAGCAGCATCGATGTGGGAGGTACGACCAACGTATCTGTTACGACAGTGCGGCGAAGTTTGGCGTTAATGGGGTACGGCAGCAGACGACCTTTGCTAACAGCAGGACATCGCCTGCAGCGCCTCTGCTGGGTCTTGGGCTCGTGCCCACATCGGTTGTAGCCTAGACGACTGGAAAACCGCGGGCTGCTCAGATGAGTCCCCATTTCAGTTGGCAACAGCTGATTGTAGGGTTCGAGTGAGGCGCAGACTCTAAGAAGCCACTGACCCAAGTTGTCAACAATGCACTTTACATGGAGTGGGCTGTGTCATCTGGTCCAGCTGAACCCATCATTGGAAATAGTTATGTTCGGCTAGTTGGAGGCCATTTGCAGTCAACAGAGATGGAATTTTTATGGATGACAATGCACCATGTCACAGGGTCACAGTTCTTCCCAATTGATTTGGAGAAGGTTCTGAACATTTCAAACGAATGATCTGGCCGTCCATATCGCCCGACACGAATCCGTTCGAACATCTGTGGGACATAATCTACACGTCAGTTCGTGCACAAAATCGTGCACCGGCAACAGTTCCGTAATTATGGACTCCTACATAGGCAACATGCCTCGGTATTTCTGCAGTGGACTGCCAACGACTTGTTGAGTCCATGGCACATCGAGTTGCTGTCCTACTCTGGGCAGAAGGAGGTTCCGACACGATGTTGGGAGGTATTGCATGACTTTTCTCACCTCAGTGGATGTGCCTGAGTTCGTCATTGTTGTACATCTAATTACGAGTAAAACCAAGTAGACCAGACCGACACCCATTTACTCACAGCATTTTTGTCGGGGACTGTACTTGGTACAGCGTTACTAACAGTAAAATTTCAGTACTGCCATCTACTGACGTTTCTGGCGTATTTCTCGGCAATATTTGCATGAACGTGTTTTCGTGAAGAACATAGTTCTGTTTTTGTGCACCGTGAGTACATTTTGTTACTCAAACATCGAAGTTCCTAAGGGCATACCTTTTAGAACGGAGAATAGAGGAACATGTTCGTTTACAGGAGATTATTCTAATTTGTACGGTACACTTGTAGAACATGAAACGCTGACAGTTACTACGGTAGTATCGAAACTAAGCCAAACATGGCGATGGGGCACGTTTATGCAGTTTTGCTGCGGAACGTCTACGCACTGTTTCACATTGCCACCCTAATTGGTACCCCAGTCAAGGAAACTTTAAGACAATAACAGCTGAGCAAACGCCTTCTGAAGAAAAAGTGAAGGTTCGGGAGGTTAAAAGGTAGAAGTTGCTAAAAATCTATTTCAGCCTAACGAATCTCAAGCAGAAATAATATGACAGCAAGGACTGATAAGGACACAAAACTAGTAAAAACAAGAAGAAGGAAAAATGTGGATAGTCCTACTTCTGACGTCGTCATCATTGTTCTGCCCAAATGCAGGATTTTACATGGTAACTCTGTGTGTTCTCCGGTCTTCTGCCACCCTCTTTGTGTCCGCGTAATTTCCGCTTCCCTTTGTCGTCTACCATCTTGTATCTCCTCATTCTTCTCAATCTCCTCTCACAAACTAATCGAAAGCGACTGTTTGCAAGCAGTCCAAGCAGTCCCATCTCAACGGATGTCCCACCCAGCACTTCGTTCTTTCTCTTATAACGTCCAGCAGTCTGATGAAGCAGACAAAAATTATCTTTGTATGTACGAAATCAAGAATGGATGTAAAAGTAGGGCTCACGGCGATTGTGCCACTTCACTATTTTTTGTGTGCGATGTTCTTGAGAACAATATTATGGAAGAGGATGTAGATGAAAATGAAATGGGACATATGATACTGCGTGAAGAGTTTGACAGAGCACTGAAAGACCTGAGTCGAAACAAGGCCACGGGAGTAGACAACATTCCATTAGAACTACTGACGGCCTCGGGAGAGCCAGTCCTGACAAAACTGTACCATCTGGTGAGCAAGATGTACAAGACAGGCGAAATACCCTCAGACTTCAAGAAGAATATAATAATTCCAATCCCAAAGAAAGCAGGTGTTGACAGATGTGAAAATTACCGAACTATCAGTTTAATAAGTCATAGCTGCCAAATACTAACACGAATTATTTACAGACGAATGGAAAAACTGGTAGAAGGCGACCTCGGGGAAGATCAGTTTGGATTCCGTAGAAATGTTGAAACACGTGAGGCAATACTGACCTTACGACTTACCTTAGAAGAAATATTAAGGAAAGGCAAACCTACGTTTCTAGCATTTGTAGACTTAGAGAAAGCTTTTGACAATGTTGACTGGAATACTCTTTCAAATTCTAAAGGTGGCAGGGGTAAAATACAGGGAGGGAAAGGCTATTTACAATTTGTACAGAAAGCAGATGGCAGTTATAAGAGTCGAGGGACATGAAAGGGAAGCAGTGGTTGGGAAGGGAGTGAGACAGGGTTGTAGCCTCTTCCCGATGTTAATTAATCTGTATATTGAGCTAGCAGTAAAGGAAACAAAAGAAAAATTTGGAGTAGGTATTAAAATCCAGGGAGAAGAAATAAAAACTTTGAGGTTCGCCGATGACATTGTAATTCTGTCAGAGACAGCAAAGGACATGGAAGAGCAGTTGAACGGAATGGACAGTGTCTTGAAAGGAGGGTATAAGATGAGCATCAACAAAAGCAAAACGAGGATAATGGAATGTAGTCGAATTAAGTCGGGTGATGCTGAGGAAATTAGATTAGGAAATGAGACACGAAGTAGTAAAGGAGTTTTGCTATTTGGGGAGCAAAATAACTGATGATGGTCGAAGTAGAGAGGATATAAAATGTAGACTGGCAATGGCAAGGAAAGCATTTCTGAAGAAGAGAAATTTGTTAACATCGAGTATAGATTTAAATGTGAGGAAGTCGTTTATGAAAGTATTTGTATGGAGTGTAGCCATGTATGGAAGTGAAACGTGGACGATAAATAGTTTGGACAAAAAGAGAATAGAAGCTTTCGAAATGTGGGTCTACAGAAGAATGCTGAAGATTAGATGGGTAGATCACGTAACTAATGAGGAGGTATTGAATAGGATTGGGGAGAAGAGAAGTTTGTGGCACAACTTGACTAGAAGAAGGGACCGGTTGGTAGGACATGTCCTGAGGAATCAAGGGATCACAAATTTAGTATTGGAGGGCAGCGTGGAGGGTAAAAATCATAGAGGGAGACCAAGAGATGAATACACTAAGCAGAATCAGAAGGATGTAGGTTGCAGTAGGTACTGGGAGATGAAGATGCTTGCACAGGATAGAGTAGCAAGGAGAGCTGCATCAAATCAGTCTCTGGGCTGAAGACCACAGCAGCAACAACAATAACATTTTCACGTAAAAGAAGGTGTACATGACCAACACTGACTTCACTTAATGAAGGTTTATTCAGCACTTGCACATACAAGAGCGTGGAGCGGTCTGCCTCCGGCCAGAATACATACAGTATATATACAGCTACAGGACATTCCAGTACAATGATGCTTGATATTTGTGGATACATCTAGAATGTACTCGAACCGAATATAGAAATTAAAATTGCACAGTCCAGGTGAGTTTTGAACTCACGACCCGCCGAGCATCAGTTTAGTATCATAACCACTACATCACGGTGCTACTCAGCTTCTTCTGCGACAGTATTTTGCAACTCGTGCAATGAATAGGTCTTTAACATGCGTACTTCTGCGTAGGCCATATTATGCTAACATACGGAAGCTCGCTGATAAATTTGTTGATGTGCGGCGTGGTCGTGCCCTGCTGTGTTTTCCATATCCCGCCACCTGCTGCTGTCAGAGTGACTTTCTGTGGTGGTTGTATTCGCGACCTGAGGCGTGCAGGGGGACGAAGGCGGGTGGCCTCCTCGAGTGACAGGAAGTAATGCGGAACTGGGTAGCAGCAAGGGGGCGCATCTCTTGCGGCTGTGGTGTTGGGTTTTCCTCCTTGTATCGTCGAAGCGTGAGGTCTGTTGTGACAGGATTTCCGTCGTGCCGTCACGGTCAGTGCAGTGGAGATGCTTACTACTTATTATTCTTCCGTGTAGGTGAAGTACTTAAAGTGTTTTGTCCGCTTGTTTGAGTGTCGCATGTTGGGTTTGCGACGGGGCGGGTTGGTCTCTCACTTTCCTCTGAACAATCTGTCCACCTACGTGGATAGGTTTCAGGTTGTCTGCCCCTTCACTCTGCGATGGTAGATACTGGTTTAGCCGACAAAAGCAGCGTTGACGAAAATGCAGCTTAACACCTACCACGCAAAGGCCGCAGAACTCCAGTCCATGGGCAACATCTGAAACTTAGTTAATCTATCGAGTGTTCGGGATTCTTGCATGACTCGTTCGAAAAAAATGTCAAATTTCCTTTCAGTTAGTTTATTGCCCTTAAAAAAAGCAAAATAACTATCAAGTCTGTATTTAATATACCGACACTAATTATGCAATCTTACCGACTGTCTCTGTAACAAGCTCACACCCAAAAGCAGCCACTAGATATTTAGTCAGACCCAATATTTTAAACTCCTAAGTAGTCATTGATCCACGACTATTGCAGAGTTAACAGTCACTCGTTCCGTAGCCTTCTTGTACGCAAGTGTTCGCCGTAACGTCTCGTAACTGCCGACGAAACACGCCACACGGAGTTTATGTACAACTTGAAACGTTCACACGCGATATTTCCTAAATTAAATCACTCATATTGCTCAAACTTCCTGAAAATACTCAGCACTGTAGTCGCTTTTCATCAACTACACGAGAACCTATCAAACGCGCAGATTTCTTCATTCTGGTACAAATTTGATTAGCGCGATAAACATAGGTCTCTCCTAGACGAAGGCTGCCAAGCGACTATTTCGATTCATGGATCTGAGGCACACAGCCCTACTCAAACGCGCAGGAAATGCTCCATTCCTGTTGCGTAGTATGTTAAGCAGCCAAACAGATCATCTCGAGCACTTCTACAGTCGCGGCATTTTTAATGTCAGCCGATCAGATTTTTTGTTTGTTTGCTTTGGTCATCAGTCTACTGACTGGTTTGATGCGGCCCGCCACGAATTCCTTTCCTGTGCTAACCTCTTCATCTCAGAGTAGCGCTTGCAACCTACGTCCTCAATTATTTGCTTGACGTATTCCAATCTCTGTCTTCCTCTACAGTTTTTGCCCTCTACAGCTCCCTCTAGTACCATGGAAGTCATTCCCTCATGTCTTAGCAGATGTCCTATCATCCTGTCCCTTCTCCTTATCAGTGTTTTCCACATATTCCTTTCTCTCCGATTCTGCGTAAAACCCCCTCATTCCTTACCTTATCAGTCCACCTAATTTTCAACATTCGTCTATAGCACCACATCTCAAATGATTCGATTCTCTTCTGTTCCGGTTTTCCCACAGTCCATGTTTCACTACCATACAATGCTGTACTCCAGACGTACATCCTCATAAATTTCTTCCTCAAATTAAGGCCAGTATTTGATATTAGTAGACTTCTCTTGGCAAGAAATGCCTTTTTTGCCATAGCGAGTCTGCTTTTGATGGCCTCCTTGCTCCGTCCGTCATTGGTTATTTTACTGCCTAGGTAGCAGAATTTCTTAACTTCATTGACTTCGTGACCATCAATCCTGATGTTAAGTTTCTCGCTGTTCTCATTTCTACTACTTCTCATTACCTTCGTCTTTCTCCGATTTACTCTCAAACCATACTGTGTACTCATTAGACTGTTCATTCCGCTCAGCAGATCATTTAATTCTTCTTCACTTTCACTCAGGATAGCAATGTCATCAGCGAATAGTATCATTGATATCCTTTCACCTTGTATTTTAATTCCACTCCTGAACCTTTCTTTCATTTCCATCATTGCTTCCTCGATGTGCAGATTGAAGAGTAGGGGCGAAAGGCTGCAGCCTTGTCTTACACCCTTCTTAATACGAGCACTTCGTTCTTGATCGTCCACTCTAATTATTCCCTCTTGGTTGTTGTACATATTGTATATGACCCGTCTCTCCTATAGCTTACCCCTCCTTTTTTCAGAATCTCGAACAGCTTGCACCATTTTATATTGTCGAACGCTTTTTCCAGGTCGACAAATCCTATGAAAGTGTCTTGATTTTTCTTTAGCCTTGCTTCCATTATTAGCCATAACGTCAGAATTGCCTCTCTCGTCCCTCTACTTTTCCTAAAGCCAAACTGATCGTCACCTAGCACATTCTCAATTTTCTTTTCCATTCTTCTGTATATTATTCTTGTAAGCAGCTTTGATGCATGAGCTGTTAAGCTGATTGTGCGATAATTCTCGCACTTGTCAGCTCTTGCCGTCTTCGGAATTGTGTGGATGATGCTTTTCCGAAAGTCAGATGGTATGTCGCCAGACTCATATTCTACACACCAACGTGAATAGTCGTTTTGTTGCCACTTCCCCCAATGATTTTAGAAATTCTGATGGAATGTTATCTATCCTTTCTGCCTTATTTGACCGTAAGTCCTCCAAAGCTCTTTTAAATTCAGATTCTAATACTGGATCCCCTATCTCTTCTAAATCGACTCCTGTTTCTTCTTCTATCACATCAGACAAATCTTCACCCTCATAGAGGCTTTCAATGTATTCTTTCCACCTATCTGCTCTCTCCTCTGCATTTAACAGTGGAATTCCCGTTGCACTCTTAATGTTACCACCGTTGCTTTTAATGTGACCAAAGGTTGTTTTGACTTTCCTGTATGCTGAGTCTGTGCTTCCGACAATCATATCTTTTTCGATGTCTTCAATTTTTCCTGCAGCCATTTCGTCTTAGCTTCCCTGCACTTCCTATTTATTTCATTCCTCAGCGACTTGTATTTCTGTATTCCTGATTTTCCCGGAACATGTTTGTACTCCCTCCTCCCAGACGTAATTTACACCAGAAATGTCGTAATTCCGAAACTAGATAAACTTAAATGAAAACGAAACACGATTCGTTTCCACATACTAAATTACTAATAAATTTAATACTCAACGTCCCTTCTGGCTGACTTTAGCAAAATCAAGCTCACTTGGACATACGTTACAAATTCCCCTATCCCGCAACAACTTTCTCGCGTATACATTTACATAGTTTTAATACAATATCACATTCTCCCTTTATGTATCTCTATTCACACTCTCTCGCCCTCCCAACCACGCACAGAACCAAAACACAATGAAATAATAAATTTTCAGAGTACTGTTAATCTGTGACTATGAAACTAAAGAAAATTCCAAAAAATTAGATTACGTGAACCTATCCTCTTGGTTGTAGTTTCAATTGTTACTGTTGATGGATACAATACCGTACCTAACTCGGTTGCACAATGCCAGCACGGTTATTGTGTGTTTTAGGTAAAAATATATGCCTCTGAAAAAACTGAAGTTATTGATTTGAAATTTTAGCAGTCTTGTCGTGTTGTGCATAGAATTTGGTGTACCAAGTATGAAAAAGACCGCTTAATATTTAAGAGTATGTGTAACGTGTTGCACGCAGCGTTAAGCAAGTACACGGGTCGCTCTGCCCAGTAGCAAGCGTCAGAACCAACGTCTGCTCTTATCCCGGCTCCACCGCACAGTAAATTTTCAATCCAAGTTGACAACTCGTAATAATTTGTTACGTTACAGGTTGACTTCGTACATTCTGCCAGTTGTAGTAAGAGGCGTTTCTTGTAGCAACCGGCTAGCTGACGTCTCCGTAGTTTGCGGTGAATAATATATATATAATCTCCCATGAACCATAGATCTTGCCGTTGGTGGGGAGGCTTGCGTGCCTCAGCGATACAGATGGCCGTACCGTAGGTGCAACCACAACGGAGGGGTATCTGTTGAGAGGCCAGACAAACGTGTGGTTCCTGAAGAGGGGCAGCAGCCTTTTCAGTAGTTGCAGGGCCAACAGTCTGGATGATTGACTGATCTGGCCTTCTAACATTAACCAAAACGGCCTTGCTGTGCTGGTACTGCGGACGGCTGAAAGCAAGGGGAAACTACGGCCGTAATTTTTCCCGAGGGCATGCAGCTTTATAGTTAAATGATTATGGCGTCCTCTTGGGTAAAATATTCCCGAGGTAAAATAGTCCCCCATTCGGATCTCCGAGCGGGGACTACGCAGGAGGACGTCGTTATCAGGAGAAAGAAAACTGGCGTTCTACGGATCGGAGCGTGGAATGTCAGATCCCTTAATCGGGCAGGTAGGTTAGAAAATTTGAAAAGGGAAATGGATAGGTTAAAGTTAGATATAGTGGGAATTAGTGAAGGTCGGTGGCAGGAGGAACAAGACTTTTGGTCAGGTGAATACAGGGTTATAAATACAAAATCAATTAGGGGTAATGAAGGAGTAGGTTTAATAATGAATAAAAAAATAGGAGTGCGGGTAATCTACTACAAACAGCATAGTGAACGCATTATGTGGCCAAGACAGACACGAAGCCCACGCCTACTACAGTAGTACAAGTTTATATGCCAACTAGCACTGCAAATGACGAAGAAACTGAAGAAATGTATGATGAGATAAAAGAAATCATTCCGATAGTGAAGGGAGACGAAAATTTAATAGTCATGGGTGACTGGAATTCGATAGTGGGAAAAGGAAGAGAAGGAAACGTAGTAGTTGAATATGGATTGGGGGTAAGAAATGAAAGAGGAAGCCGCCTGGTAGAATTTTACACAGAGCTTAACTTAATCATAGCTAACACGTGGTTCAAGAATCATAAAAGGTGGTTGTATACATGGCAGAAGCCTGGAGATACTGACAGGTTTCAGATAGATTACATAATGGTAAGACACAGATTTAGGAGCCAGGTTTTAAATTGTAAAACATTTCCAGAGGCAGATGTGGATTCTGACAACAATCTGTTGGATATGAACTGCAGATTAAAACTGAAGAAAATGCAAAAAGGTGGGAATTTAAGGAGATGGGACCTGTATAAACTGACTAAACCAGAGGTTGTACAGAGTTTCAGGGAGAGCATAAGGGAACAATTGACAAGAATGGGGGAAAGAAATACAGTAGAAGAAGAATGGGTAGCTTTGAGGGATGAAGTAGTGAGGTCAGCAGAGGATCAAGTAGGTAAAAAGACGAGGGCTAGTAGAAATCCTTGGGTAACAGAAGAAATATTGAATATAACTGATGAAAGGAGAAAATATAAAAATGCAGAAAATGAGGCAGGGAAAAAGGAATACAAACGTCTCAAAAATGAGATCAACAGGAAGTGCAAAATGGTTAAGCAGGCATGGCTAGAGAACAAATGTAAGGATGTAGAGGCTTATCTCACTAGGGGTAAGATAGATACTGCCTACAAGCAAATTAAAGAGACCTTGGAGAAAAGAGAACCACTTGTATGAATATCAAGAGCTCAGATGGAAACCCAGTTCTAAGCAAAGAAGGGAAAGCAGAAGGGTGGAAGGAGTATATAGAGGGTCTATACAAAGGCGAGGTGCTTGAGGGCAATATTATGGAAATGGGAGAGGATGTAGATGAAGATGAAATGGGAGATATGATACTGCATGAAGAGTTTGACAGAGCACTGAAAGACCTAAGTCGAAACAAGGCCCCGGGAGTAGACAACATTCCGACCTGCGACTGTAGCAGCAGCGCGGTTCCGGAGTGAAGCGCCTGGAACCGCTCGGCCACAGCGGCCGGCGCAACATTGCCACTGTTTCAACTAGTGCAGTTCATGACATAAGTTTATGGCCTATAGAAAATAAACTAACGCTAACACACAGTAAGACTCAACTATTACAGTTTCTAATATACAATTCTACAAAACACAGTGAAACTGAACAGTTCAGATTTTTGGTGTTCAGATAGACGGTAAACTGTCGTGGAAAGCCCACTTTCAAGATGTAATTCAACGACTTAATGTTGCCATTTCTACTATTAGAAAGGTATCTGAAGTAAGTGTTGTGGACTGACAAGACAGCCAGTCCACAGTGACGGGTAACCGAAAGGCACGCACTTAAACTCACGCAGGATGGCGTGAGGTCTGAAACGGGATACGTAATGAATGCTATAAAGAAAAGTACGTAGCTTCTGGAATACTTAACTTTAATCCATCATTTGTATACATCGTTCTTGATGAGACATGCTTCATACGATAACTATCAATTGCTATGGCGCCTTGCTAGGTCGTAGCCATTGACTTAGCTGAAGGCTATTCTAACTATCTTCTCTGCAAATAAACGAGGCTTCGTCAGTGTTGCATCGCTAGCTAAGTCGTCCGTACAACTGGGGCGAGTGCTAGTAAGTCTCTCGAGACCTGCCGTGTGGTGGCGCTCGGTCTGCTGTCACTGACAGTGGCGACACGCGGGTCCGACATGTACTAATGGACCGCGGCCTATTTAATGCTACCACCTAGCAAGTGTGGTGTCTGGCGGTGACACCATAGTAAGTGCTAGGTCGACATGAAAAGTAGCCTACTTTGGTTATTTTAATTCTTATATGACGTATGGTATTATATTTTTGGGTAACTCATCCCATTCTCAAAGGATTTTTCTGTCTCATAAACGGGCAATTCGGGCAATAAGTGGTGTAAGTTCGCGAGCCTCTTCTCGACCCTGTTCACTAGTTTGGATATTCTGACATTGGTCTCTCGCTGTCGTTTGTTGTTAACAATATCAGCTTATTCCCAACAATTAGCAGCTGTCACTCAGTTAATACTAGGCAGAAATACAGTTTGCATTTGGATCGCACTTCCTTGACTCTTGTGTAGAAAGGTGTGCAGTATACTGCTGCATCCATTTTCAATAAGCTATCACAAGAACTCTAAAATCTTAGCGCTTTCAAATCGAATTTGAAGAGTTTACTCATGGGTCACTCCTTCTATTCTGCCGAGGAGTACCTTGGAAAATTAAGCTGATTCCTGTGTTCTATTGTTGATTGCGTTTGCATAAACTTACGGCTTGTCATTTTTGGGTCTATAAACATTTTATTTTATCTGTTATTACTTTTATGTTGTAATTTCATGTACTAACACGTTCCATGACCTTCGTGATCTGCTTCTCAATTTGGTCTTACGGAACTAAACGTGTAAAATAAAATAAAAAAACAAATAAAGTACGTGTGATTAGAGAGGGACGACCAGAAAGCGAATCATTATATTCTACCATTCTTCTGGTAAGCGTCACGGTCCAAGGCATACAGACAGATGCACACAGATACACAGATTCCGTGACGGAGTTCTAATGATGGACTTTGGGATTTATGGAAAAACACATTTGGTTGTAAATCTTCTGCCTATATTGGAAAGCTGTCTACGTTTTTCTGGGTGCTTGCTTTCGAACTTCGTTTTGTAACTCATTGGCTATTGCCCATCCCCCAGACATTTAAAGCTATTCACTCGTTACTTAGTTTCTTATCTGATGTTTAACTGGATAGTACAGTATTCCCCATTTTTGTCATTACGTTACTTCAAAAAATATTTTCAAGGTAGTTGATTAGCTGCATCTCTCAATACACCAATTTATTATTATTATTAACATCATTATTGTTGTTGTTGTACATAATGAACACTGTCTTTGTAACGGAATTGTTTCCCTGTTACGTACCAGAATTTCCATATTGATTTTTATCTTGCTCTTTATCTACATTACAAGCTGCACCAGCAATTGTATTCGCTCGTAAAACTGAGAATACGTCGGAGAGACAGAATCAGTTAATGTAACGCTTTTTTTTTCAGCTGGATCAGCTGATTTTCCTCTCTTCTACTGACTCACGTTGGAGGTAGCACATGCTTTTAATTTCGCAGGGCTACTCCGGGACCACCAGACAGAGATTAATGGTTCCCACGTCCCTGGCAATTGAGATTGATGGATCAATTACTAGTAATCAGGGTCCAGACTTCCTAAATACTGCAATAAGCAATAAATTATCGTGTAATTGACATATCGATTACTTGCTGACAAAGCAATACGCTGTGGGGATATCACTTGAAGAATTAACACAAACACTAGCCAAGAGAGAGTCGAAATTTATCTGTCGCCCTTGTTGAAACGATTCCGCATCAACGATTTATTTCCAGTAAACCACCTTACGGAACGTGAGATAAGGCACTCTATACACCACCAGTATTATGCCTGGTGTGGGACGGCGGCTTCTTAATAATAATAAGAAATACTGTATTTGTACGTTCGTCGCCATCTTCTTAAAAGAGCCTGAAAACTGTTTTTGCGGTCAGCGAGAAAGCGATGGAGAAGATACTCACCGTACCTCCCCGTCTGCAAGTCCACGTTCTTCTTGGGCTCACTGAAAGAAGTGTTTCTAATCACACACACACACACACACACACACACACACACACACACACACACACACACACAGTAATATTCTTGATGATGATGATAACACACACACAGTAGCATTCTTGATGATAATAATAATGATAGAGTGGGGTACACTATCAAACGCTTTTTGGTAATCAATGTATGTGTAGTGTAGCTACCTTTGTTTAGTTTTACCTTCATGTGTCACCTCTGCATCTATTATCAGTTGCTCTTTACACCCTCGTGCTCCTTTGCAGCAGCCTTTTTGTTCTTCATTTATAATTTTGTTCTGTGTTGTATGTATCATAAATTTATGTGTAATGACTGATGTTAATATTTTGTATGTTGTTGGTAGGCATATTATGGGGCAATATTTTGCTGGGTTTGCTGTGTCTGCTTAATCTTTAGGTTTCAGATAAGTTATTCCATGTGTAAGTGTATCAGGGAATGTGTATGGGTCTGCAATGTAACTGTTAAATAATTTAGTTAGATGTGAATGTGTTGAGGTGAACTACTTTAGCCAGAAATTTGCTATTTTCTCTTTTCCAGGGGGCTTTCTAATTGTGAGTAGAATTAATTGCTCGGGTGACTTCATGTTGCAAAATTATCACTTCAGGCATTTGTGGTATCATCTTGTATGTGTCTGTTTCTGCTTCTATCCACCGTGCATGCCTGTTACGTTGTACCAGGTTTGACCATATGTTGCTCCAGAAGTGTTCCATGCCTGTTATGTTTGGTGGATTGTCTATTTTAATGAGTTTGTTATCTATTGTCTGGTAAAATTTCTTTTAGTTTGTGTTGAATGCTTGGTTTTGTTTCCTTCTATTTTCACTTTTTTTGTATCTTCTAAGGCGTTTGGCCCCTGCTTGTAATTTCTGCTTCTTTTCATCTAATTGCTCTATCGCTTCTTGTTGTGAGATTTTACCTAACCTTTTTCGTTTTCTTTCTGACATTTCATTTCTTATAAATTGTGTTAGCTGTCCGATGTCTTTTCTCAGTTTTTCTGTTCTGATCTGTAGCCTCTGTTGCCATGCTGGTTTTGTGGGTTTCCTCTGTGTGTTGGTTGGTTCTGATCTCTGCCTAGTGTGTATATTTAGTGTAGTGAGTGCTCCTATATAAACCAGTAGTTGTAACTCTTCCATAGTTGTGTTTTCATTTATTTTGTTGTGTATGATTGTGTTGATAGTTTTTATTGTTGTTTCGACTTGTGGGTTATTTGGTGGTGCCGGCCGAAGTGGCCGTGCGGTTAAAGGCGCTGCAGTCTGGAACCGCAGGACCGCTACGGTCGCAGGTTCGAATCCTGCCTCGGGCATGGATGTTTGTGATGTCCTTAGGTTAGTTAGGTTTAACTAGTTCTAAGTTCTAGGGGACTAATGACCTCAGCAGTTGAGTCCCATAGTGCTCAGAGCCATTTGAACCATTTTTTATTTGGTGGTCTGTGCAAGAATGGTCTAATGTCTGTATTTGTGTCTTTGTATTCTATATATGTCAGCTGAAATTTTTCTTCTATATCTAACATGTGTGTCACTTCGTGTTCTATTTGTGCTCGTTCTGGTCGCTGTCTTAAGATTTCGTTTTCCTCTGATTGTTTAATTGATGCGTGTTGTTCTTTGTTTGTTTGCTCTGGGATGTTTGAGTCCATTACTGTATTTTCTTCTTCTTCTGATTGCACATTATTTTGTTCCAGTATTTGTTGTACTTGTTGTTTGATGTTTTCTAATTCTGACTGGGGTATCCTGTTATTTTTGATTATTACACGGATCTGATCAGCTAGTCGTTGTTCTGTTAAAAATTTTAATTCTGGGTATCTGGTAATAAATGTTGTGTATACTTGTGATCTGTATCCAGTTGTGTTGGTTCCTAAGTTTGTTGCTTGGTAATAACAGAACGTGAGGCGTCTGTTAACTTCATCCGACCATCTCATCCTCTGTCTTTGTTTTCCTTCTAGAGTGGTTGCAGGAAGCATATCCTACAAAACACCTCTATTTGGATTTAAATCATTTTCCAGTTGGCTAGCAGTGTCGTTACCATTGTAGGCGGGCACAGGGTTCAAGCGTCGTCCCCGACCATGACGGCGCTTGTCCGAGGCTTCTTTAGTTCTGTCCTGAACCAAGTAATCACACTAAAAGGGGGGTTAGCCCTATTAGTGGCTTGTTCTTTTCGTCACCTTTTACGACTGGCAGAACATACCGGAGGCCTATTCTTTTCCCGGGCCTCCATGGGATTACCCGAAATTTCCTAAATGCAATGTAACATATACCGTATAGTTAAAAGGAAGTCACGCTTGATCAAGGTCCGCGTCACTTTCCTTTTCAACCAGACATAACGTCTCAGAAAGGAGAGAAATAATAGTAATGGTGTCTCTGTCATAACAGCACTATGAGCAGTTCAGAGGCGATCTCTAATTAAAACGGTCTTTCGCCCTCACTCCTAATCATAAAGTTAATTTCTGGCCACAAAAGTGGAAAATATTTCACACTTGCCACGCGGTTTTGTTAACATTACTGGCGCCACACAAACCGCTACTTTCGTGAAATCTAAGCGATCCAGGACGGTGTACAGTCCTCGCGAGTTCACTTCGTATTTGTACCGAAAACATGCGTTTAGCAGCAGACGGGCTGTGACTTTATCCGAGGCAGCGCGTATGCCGGCGTTTGAGTGATCAGACAGCGAGGTCATCGGTCTCATCGGATTAGGGAAGGACAGGGAAGGAAGTCGGCCGTGCCCTTTCAAAGGAACCAGCCCGAAATTTGCCTGGAGCGATTTAGGGAAATCACAGGAAACCTAAATCAGCATGGCCAGACGCGGAATTGAACCGTCGTCCTCTCGAATGCGAGTCCAGAATGCTAACCACTCGTTCGTGAGAAAAAGGGTGTGCAACAGTCGGAGATTCAAGACAGATAGAAGCACGACAGAGTGATCCTAAACGAGTTCTGTTTTTACCGACTGAGGCACGGAACCATAAAAACTATGTATTTCTGTTTGTGCCTAACTGATTTGCATCCAAAAATTGAGAATGTATTCTGATACCAAAGCATTATGCTGCTCACCTCATCCCCACAAAAACTGAGACAAAGTAGAAAATAAATGCTGTATTAAGAAGGTTGTAAGTGCAGCACCAGGAAACTGACTGGTTCCAAGTGCCAGTAATAGTGTTCTTAAAAGGTGATTCTCGTAAAATAGAAGACAACAATCAGGCATTGTCAGGAACGCTGTTTATTCGCACAAATAGAATCGTTAGCGGTTTCGAACCGCAGGTTCGTCTTCAGACCGCTGTTGACGTTTATACTACATTTATTGTTTGCATCGGTTGTTGGTTGGACGACTGAACAGTGGAAAAACGTTGTGTGGAGTGACGAACCAAGGTATACAATGTGGCGATCCGATGGCAGGGTGTGGGTATGGCGAATACCCGGTGAACGTCATCTGCCAGCGTGTGTAGCGCCAAAAGTAAAATACGGAGGCGGTGGTGTTATGGTGTGGTCGTGTTTTTCATGGAGGGGGGCTTGCACTCCTTGTTGTTTTGCGTGGCACTGTCACAGCACAGGCCTACATTGATGTTTTAATCGTCTCCTTGCTTCCCACTGTTGAAGAGCAATTCGGGGATGGCGATTGCATCTTTCAACACGATCGAGCACCTGTTCATAGTGCACGGCCTGTGGCGGAGTGGTTACACGACAGTAACATCCCTGTAATGGACTGGCCTGTACAGAGTCCTTACCTGAATCCTACAGAACACCCTTGAAACGTTTTGGAGTGCCCACTTCGTGCCAGGCCTCACCGACCGACATCGATACCTCTCCTCGGTGCAGCACTCCGTGAAGAATGGGCTACCATTCCCTAAGAAACCTTCCAGCATCAGGCTTAAGGTATGCCTGTGAGAGTGGGAGCTTTCATCAAGGCTAAGGGTGGGCCAACACCATATTGAATTCCAGCATTGCCGATGGAGGGCGCCACCAACTTGTTAGTCATTTTCAGCTAAGTGTCCGGATACGTTTGATCACAGTGTATCTCTATTTCCATCCAATAGCTCAATACATTGTATCAATACTAGAAATAAGAACAATCTACATAAAGACCTAAAATCACTTACCTTGGTCCAAAAAGAGGTGCAGTATTCAGGAACACACATTTTCAATAAACTGCCAGCAACCATTAACAACTTGGTTGCGGATAAAGCACTGTTTAAACATCGTTTGAAAGGCTTTTTGATAGGCAGCTCCTTCTACTCTATAGATGAATATCTTAACAGAGACTGTTAGGCCAGCTTAGGTAAAAATGTCTGTTAGATTTCAGTTTTGATAGCATTTGGTCACAACAGTCACGATTAGGTACTTTGTGTATGATAAATTTATTAATAGTGGATAACAATGTTCATTTCTGACAGCGTGTTAATTCTGTAAATACTAGCTTTTCCAGTTTACCACATTGTATTCACCTATTTCGACAGTCTCATGACAAATCATCAGGGTAATAAGCATTATGCTGAAATGTTTTATGTTTTCATGTTATACTCTGACATGTTCCACACCCACGAGAATCACCTCATTTTTTGGGACTATGAAACGAAAACTGAATCTAATCTAATGTCATCTAGAGGGGAAACAGCTCAGCACAAAGACTGTGCGCCAACTGCTGAGGCATCTGTGGGACACTTTTTTGTCCGTGATTTTCGAGCTGGATCATGAGAGTATCGAGAACACAGCAGTAATGAATTCGGATTTTCTGGAAAAAAATGTTTTTAATGGAGGAGTGTCTGCGGCTCGTCTCTCTCTACTGCTGCAGATACGTTGCGACTTTACTGTGCCGAACGTCCGGCGTGCAATTTTCGCTGGGCCGCTTCTCTCGATACTGGCAGTGAATTGGAAATGTGACGCATTTCTCTGAATCAGTTTTCGTTATTTTCTCTTTCTTCACGTCGCGTGGATAGAGGTCGGCCTCACCCCCAGTAGGACAATTCCTTATATTATCTCTCTCTCTCTCTCTCTCTCTCTCTCTCTCTCTCTCTCTCTCTCTCTCTCTCTTCTTTCCCCGCCCCCTCACCCCTTCTCCCACGCCAGCTCCACAGCCGTGACTCAGCTGCCGCTAGTGCGCATGCGCCCACTCCGGTGGCGGGAACTCCGTTCTCCAGGTCTGCGCTGGCCCCCAGACGAGAGCGCAGCGCCTCTCTCCAGCTGTGCACGTGGTCGCATCGAGCTGCCGGCAGAGATAGTGGCCGTACCGGAAACATTGGCCGCCGTCTGGCGCGCGCCTGCTATGTAGCTGGGCGGGCGTAACCACTGTGATGAGACGTGTCTGAGGACACAGTGGTGCACTATAGAACACCGCCTCGCCTACGTAACAAATAAATATTTGAATGATCGTTTGTTCAAAATCGTGTGTCTTGATACGTTCTTGATCGATTGTTTTGAAATTTTGACACAACACTGCATTCTAATATAGCCGTGTCTTGAGGTACCACTTTCTTTGTTATTATTATTATTATTATTATTATTATTAAAAAATGTGTAATATATTTTTAGAGGAAACACTCTCCTAGTAAATTTGTTTGTCCTTTGATTTATCGTGATCTGTTACTGATTTTTAGTGAAGTTAGTTTTTACGTTTAGCATTCAAAAAACTACAAAACAGATATAATAAGCAAAATAATGAATTTCGTAGGTTGCCAATTACGTATTATATCTGGTTTTATCGAGCGCCAGGCTCCCTACAACTTACTGTAAATGCAATAGCGTAGTATTACTCAGCTCCAGTTCACTGGCCTGAAAGTATTACTATCACAGAAAATAGACAAGTTTTAATACAATTATTTCACTGGATTTCTTCAATTAATCTCACTGAATATTTTTACATAATTTCTTTCGCTCCGGCTATCAGACATTGTGCTGTGAAAAAATATTTTTAAATGTACCGCGTAATGGCGGCTAATTGTTAACAGTCAGAGATCACTGTTACTCGCTCCGCAGCAGCTGGAAACATGCTAAATAATTTTCATAAAATATTCTTTTCATAAGATAAATGAGGCGTAGGTTCTTGAAATAACACACGGAGATCACTTTATACTAATATATTCTTACTGGGACACACCATTAAATATTAGCAATTACGTTACGACAGAAACAAATGCTAGCGCAGCACAATAGCTTACGTACCTTATTCCAGCTAACACCAGAACGAACAGAACAAAACGGACTAGACAGAAGAATGAGCATTGTATTCTGTTTTGTACTCTTACAACGATAATAATACTTCTTTTAATTACTTACACATTATAATCTCATACAATAAAAATGTCTTTTATGCATCTATCGATCTATATTGTATATTTTTACAGTTAGTGTTGTTACCTTTCGCCGATAAATCGATGTTTGCAGTTCATTTTGAGTCACATACAGTCATTTTTATTTATGTTTCACCTCGATAATGGTGAATATTGCAAAAGGGACACTACACACCTTACATCTATATATCAGTTTTGCTTTGTTCCTTCTTCTTCCTTTCTCCCAAATTAATTTTATGTGTTGTGATCTCTGCCTTCGGAGCTCCTCAATGATATGAAACAGTTTTCTTTTGCTCTCTTCTTCTTCTTCCCTGAAGATAACCTTCTGAATTTTGTTCCTGTATAAGTTTCTGTTGCATGTGTCCCTTATCCTCAACGTTTGCTTTTTTCAGGTCATTTAAAGTCTGTGTAAACGACGCAGGTTATTCTTTAAGCTTCATTACTTTATTGAAGATTTGTTTTGTGAACGTGGCGTTTTTCAGTCTCGCAACACGTCCAAAGAGTGACATTCTTCTTTTGCGCATAGTCTAGATTTCTTTGCCAGGCCGTGGTCTGTTGTACTTTGTTCGTGTTGTCCTTGGGCTGATTTGCTTCTAACCAGTCTCTTTTCAGTTTTCATTACTTTATTAATTCCACCTCTTTGTATGATGTTTAGTGTTCGGGCGCCTCTGTTCTCACCGCTATATTGTAGTGCTTAATTCTGGTGTCCTATGACAATGCCTTCGTCTTGTGTACCTTTCTGGTGGCCTCGAACTCGGCTTCATCTGTTTTGTTCTTATTTCTAGATTTCATTTCTCATTATTGTTTGTGGTTGGCCACTCATCAAAATATTTCAGTGAACTGACTTTCTTGAATCTGTTTTGATTTGTGAGTAGATTCTCTGGGCATTTTTTTTTTCATTTGTTATAAACTCTGTCTTTGTGAAAGACATTTGTGACAAGGCTCTCCACAAGAAAAACAGAAATCATGGGAAAAGCGGAATGCAAACAGAGGAAACCCCTGACAAAAAAGAAGAGAAGACACAAATATTTTTAATAGAGAGAGGAAGTTGTTCATCGTGAACGAGCTACAAGTCAGTGAAGATTTCAAAAAGCTTAAGACGAGAAATTATTACCAACTATTTAAGAAACAACTAATCAAATTTATACCGCCAACTATACAACCAGTGAGCCCAAAAACTAACCAAATGGCCCATTCTAAGCAACATAACTGTGACACAACGACGAAATATTTTGAAGCTTTGCACAATTATTACAAAGCTAAATCCAAGTTCACTTTTAGCGAAAATTACACTCAAAATAAGAATTCAATGGCCTCGGACTTAAAAGAACTTAAGGAAATCATGTGTGCCTTAAAAACAGTATGGCAGCTGGTGACGATGAGATTAATGTGGAGCTATGGAAGGCTCTAGATAATGGTATCATTCTTAAACTCAAAAATATAGCAGAAAAAATCTGGAAGAAAGAAGAAATTCCAGAAGACAGGAAAACTGCCATTATACACCATCTGCGCAAGAAAGGCCCTGCAACAGATCCCAATAATTATTGGGTATATCACTTCCGCCAGTAAGACATAAAATCATATCTAAAGCACTGCTCAATCGGGAGGAACATCAATTAGACTCGTAAATAGAGGAATACCAAGGTGGATTTCGGAAAAACTGATCATGCATTGAACAGATCTAGAATCTAAAAACTATCCTCGAAATGAGAACACTGAGAAACAAAGACACAACTGTTACCTTTTTAGATTTCAGGAAAGCATATGAGTTTATTGATAGAGTATCTCTTATCAGTATTATAAAAGAATTCGGCTTGGATCGAAAAACTACAAACATTAGCAAACACGCACTGACGAAAACCTCATGTAAAGTCAGGTTCCGTGGAGAATTCTCCGAAAGCTTTGAAGAATTCTCCAAAAGCTTTGAAATAAAAACAGGAATCAGGCAGAGGGACGGGTTGTCACCTATACTTTTTACTTGTGCCCCGCAGAAAGTGATTAGAATGTGGAGAAAGTCCGATACAAAAGGTATCGAATTAGGAAACCGAAGGGATAGCATCTATGTGCAGATTGCTTGGCATTCATGGATTACATTACCCTGATGACAGACACACTGGAGAATGCGAAAATCTAAATACAAAACCTAAATGAGCAAGCAAGAAAAGTCGGTTTACAAATTTCTTTCTTTGCTATATTTTTGTAACGTTTCCCTACTATTAAATTTATAAAAAATTGTATTTTTCATATTTGAGGAAAGAGGTGTACTAAAACACACGTGTATACCAATGCAATGTTGTGTCAAAATTTCAAACCTTTCGGTCAAAAATTTACGGAGATTTGCAATTAGGAACATTTACAGTTTCTGTAACAGTACAAACGTAGATTTTTCCTTTCTTCAAAATCTCAAATTTCCGAAAGTTCCTCACGGATTGCTTTGAAATTTTGACACAACGTTGATTTCTAATACGGGCATGTTTTCAGGTACATAATTCTTCAATATAAGTATATTTTTATTACATTAGTTGTAAATTTACCTTTCCGATTTACTTCAAATTTTTACTGTGATAAACGTTTAGACACACATACACAATAAAAGTTTTACATCACCTCGTTTCCGACATTTTCGAAACCTGTACATAAAATTGGAATGGAAATTAACATAAACATTTTATTGCTTATGAAAAACACATATTGCAAGTTGTACCATCATACAGCGAGACCTTCAGAGGTGGTGGTCCAGACTGCTGTACACACCGGTGTCTGTATTCGTCGTGGCATACTATCCACAAGTTCATCAAGGGACAGTTGCTCCAGACTGTCCCACTCCCAGATGGTCCTCAATGGCGATTCGGCGTAGCTCCCTCAGAGTGGTTGGTGGGTCACGTCAGCCCTTTTCAGTGTATCCCAGGCACGATCGATAGGGTTCCTGTCTGGCCACTCCAGTCGAGCGATGTCGTTATCCTGAAGGAAGTCATTCACAAGATGTGCACGATGGGGGCGCGAATTGTCGTCCATGAAGACGGATGCCTCGCCAAAATGCTGCCAGTATGGTTGCACTATTGGCATTCACATATCGTACAGCCTCTACGGCACCTTCCATGGCCACCAGCGGCGTACGTCGGCCCCAAAACACCGGGGAACCTCCACCTTGCGGAATTCTCTGAACACTGTGTGTAAGGCATTCAGCCTGACCAGGTTGCCTCCAAACGCATCTCCGACTATTGTCTGGTTGAAAGCATGTGCGACACTCATCGGTGAAGAGAACGTGATGCCAATCCTGAGCCGTCCATTCGGCATGTTGTTGGGCCCATCTGTACCGCGCTGCGTCGTGTCGTGGTTGCAAAGATGGATCTCTCCATGGACATCAGGAGTGAAGTTGCGCATCATGCAGCCTATTGCGCATGATATGAGTCGTAACACGACGTCCTGTGTGAGCTGTGGCTAGCTCATATTATGTGTTCGATTAAACCTTGGTTGCTATTCTGTGTTTAGTCTCCCGCGGTTATCGCAATTCTGCTGTTATCCTCTCTCTCCACGAGTGGCAGCAGCGGTGTGCATCGATATTCGCACCTTGTACTAAGTTTGGCCTGGTGCTTATAGTTTCCGGCTGTGCTGTGTGTGACCAGTTGGTAGTTGGCGTGGAGCAGCGAGGAAACCTCAGCGGCGCGTTGTTTGGCCGGGGCCGCCGGCGGCGTCTACACACAGTTGCAGTGTGTGGTGCTGTTCCCATTGCTACGAGGTCCGTAGCTCACCGATCCTGGGCACGATAGTTGAGTTTTGGCTTAATCTACCAGCAAGTCACGACTGTTCACGAAGTGTGGTTTGGATTTCGTTGTTGGTTGTTGGGACATTCCCACGAGCAACAACGCGAGTTTTCAAGTTGGCAAATTTTAGCCACCCTACGGTGGAGTCTAACTGCACTTGGTTATTTTGAATTAAGTGCACTAGCGGACTCTTCTGCCTTGTGGCCGCTAACGTTCCGGTTACCTGCCCTGGCCGTTGACGTAAATTCAGGCAGCGTATTTTCCTCATCGTGTTGGCGCTGTCCATCACGGTGTGAAGTTTGACAGCTCAATGTATAATTGGTTTTGGGCACCAATACTTTCTACGTTGTTCCTTTTAGCTCCCTGTTGTGTGCTGGTCGCGTAGAGTGGAAGTTATCTTGTCGGTGGGTCCGTTGACTGTCTGTCAGTTGCGTTGGCGTCGTATCGAGAATCGTTGGGCCGACTGCCTGTCTGATCTATGCTAGCGTTTGAATTCCAGGCCGATCCGCGGAAGCTTCTGAGCGCCGTTGGGTGTACTGCTTTTCTTATTTGTTCTTGTTGTTTGTATTTGTATCGCTTCTAGCCAATTTTTAAAGTAAGGTTGTTTTGCCCTTAAAGTGTCAGAGTGTTTGGGCCTTCAGCCTAATTAAAGAACTGTTTTAAGATAAGGCCTTTCGACTTTTAAAAATTCTGATTTTGGTTTGAGTCTTAAATTATTGGCTTTCAGCCGATTTTAAATTAACGTGGTCTTGAGATTGTATGGCGTATTCAACTGGTTATTAAGTTCCAAAAATTAATGCTGTGTTTTTCTTTTTTTTTCTTTTTTTGGCTTTAGTAGTGTTTGGTCAAATAAATAAAGTTGTACGTTCGAGTGTAACTGACAGCCGCCTGTTTTGGCCCCTATCCACAATTTAAACTACCTGTCCTGTCCTGCGGGTTTAGCAGAGCGTCTCACTGTGGCTGCACGAAAAGCATTAGTCAACGTGATGGCGTTGCTGTCAGGGTTCCTCCGAGCCGTAATCTGTAGGTAGGGGTCATCCATTGCGGTAGTAGTCCTTGGGTGGCCTGAGCGAGGCATGTCATCGACAGTTCCTGTCTCTCTCTTTTCCATGTCCGGAAAACATCGCTTTCGTTCGCTCCAACACGCCTGGACACTTCCCTTGTTGAAAGCCCTTTCTGGCACACAGTAACAATGCCGCCGCGATCGAACCGCGGAATTGACCGTCTAGGCATGATTCAACTACAGACAACACGAGCCATGTACCTCCTTCCTGGTGTAATGACGAACTGATTGGCTGCCGGACCCCCTCCGTCTAATAGGCGCTGCTCATGCATGGTTTTTCACATCTTTGGGCGGGTTTAGTGACATCTCTGAACAGTCAAAGGGGCTGTGTCTGTGATTCAGTATCCACAGTCAACGTGGATGGGGTGGAACTGGGGTGATGCAAAACTTTTTTTGATGTGTGCATATGCCGGGTGATCAAAAAGGCAGTACAAATTTGAAAACTGAATAAATCACGGAATAATGCAGATAGAGAGGCACAATTGACACACATGCTTGGAATGACATGGGGTTTTATTAGAACCAAAAAAATACAAAAGTTCAAAAAATGTCCGACAGATGACGCTTCATCTGATCAGAATAGCAACAGTTAGCATAACAAAGTAAGACAAAGCAAAGATGATATTCTTTACAGGAAATGCTCAATATTTACACCATCATTCCTCAACAATAGCTGTAGTCGAGGAATAATGTTGTGAACAGCATTGTAAAGAATGTCCGGAGTTATGGTGAGGCATTGGCATCGGATGTTGTCTTTCAGCATCCCTAGAGATGTCGGTCGATCACGATACACTTGCGACTTCAGTTAACCCCAAAGCCAATAATTGCACGGACTGAGGTCTGGGGACCTGGGAGGCTAAGCATGACGAAAGTGGCGGCTGAGCACACGATCATCACCAAACGACGAACGCAAGAGATCTTTCACGTGTCTAGCAATATGGGGTGCTTTTTTTTGTTCTAATAAAACTCCATGTCATTCCAAGCATGTGTGTCAATTTTTACCTCTCTATCTACATTGTTCCGTGGTTTATTAATTTTGCAAATTTATACTGACTTTTTGATCACCCTGTACTTAAAATAGAAAAGAGTTGTTAGCAAACTGAAAACTTGTATTTATGGCTCATTGGCATTGGCTTATGATTAGAATACTACTACAGAATCTGGATCTGACATGACAATGTGCAGGGCTTCGGGACGGAGAGAGGAGGGAAGAGGAGATGGATAGAACGGTGGGAGGAAAACGGCGAGGAGAGTATGGACAGAGGGAAGAAGCGAGGAGATGGAGAGAGAGAGAGAGAGAGAGAGTGGTGGTGGTGGGGGGGGGGGGGGGAAGAATATGGACAGACAAAGGGGGTAGGAGGCGATGGACTGAGAGAGAGGGTAGGAGGTGGAAATGGAGGAAGGGGGGGAGAGAGAGAGAGAGAGAGAGAGAGAGAGAGAGAGAGACAGGGAGGAAAAGGAGATGGAGTAAGGAAGGGGGAGGTGATCAGAGACAGGGGAGAGTAGGAGCTTAGGACGTGTATCAAATTACCACACACATTAGAAACGTGTGCTTTCTCTTTCCTTTATTTTCCAATTAAGCAGACTGGCCCATAGCAAAGCATGGGTTTTTCGTCCATGTTTCACTTCTGTACAAGGCTGCAAACCACACATATGCGTCCAGAAAAAACATCCTAACACTTAAACTGATATTAGATGTCAACAAATTCCTCTCCTTCAGAAATATTTTTCTTGCAATTGCAGTCTACATTTTATATCACCTCTACTTCTGCAGTCATCAATTATTTTACTGCCATCTATTACTTTTAGTTTGTCATCTCCTAATCTGGTTCCCACAACATTGCCTGATTCAATTCGACTACATTCCATTACCCTCGTTTTAATTTTCTTCAAGTTCAACTTTTAAGCACTTTTTATGATGATATCCACTCAACTGATATCCCAAGTCCAATGTCATCAGCTAATCTAGCTCTTTGGAACTTCTGCCTGAACTAAACTGGCATTCTTTCACTGATTACTCTACCTACGCATCAAAGATACACTACAACCTCGTGTCACTCCCTCCTCAATTACGGCCTCTTATTCAAGTCCTTTGATATGCGTGACTGTTATTCAGATTTGTAAAATTGTTACTAATATTTGTCAAATACAGTATATGCTAATGATCTACCACTACTACTGTTATTATTATTGTAGTTTTTGTTTTTGTTATTGTTGTTGCTGCTGCTACAGTTTTTTTCTGTTGGCTTTAGCCACAGGGGATTTACAACAGTAACAGTATTTAAAACAAAAAAAAACAAAGAAATACACTCACTATTTCTACACTGAATGCAGCGTTTTGAGAATATTAATTTAAGCGAGCTATAGAATACGATGGATGCCCAACCAAAACCTGAAAGAACGTATCAACACCGCCCTAGATTTGAATATGATGTTAACAAAGCACTGCTGATAAACGAAGCTGTTATACAAGGGTGCAGTGCTTCACTGACGCCTTTTTCTGCCGCACGGAGTGGCCGCGTGGTTTGAGGCGCCATGTCACGGATCGCGCAGTTCTTCCCGCCGGAGGTTCGGGTCCTCCCTCGGGCATGGGTGTGTGTGTTGTCCTTAGCGTAAGTTAGTTTAAGTAGTGTGTAAGTCTAGGGACCAATGACCTCATCAGTTTGGATAACACACACACACACACACACACACAACCTTTTCAACTGTTAGCTATAACGATACTAGGACAATGAAATACAGGAATGACACAGTTGTTCTAATAGTAAGGTATGTTTCATATGCGCATAATGTCACATTGTGGCAGAAATACAGGATGGCCTATAAAAATGAATTTTCTTATTAGGCAGAAGATTCGCAGAATATAGTGCAAGGGTATCAACAAAAATATAAATCATAGCTACTGAGAGAAAATAACTCATAAGGAAAATTAATTGTTCTCCTAATGAAGTATTAGATTGCTTTAAAACATTATAATTATTAAAGACGTGATATTGCGAGGTTTGGAACTTTAACAGTGGCAACTATTTATTTACTGCTCGTTTAAAATAGACACGTGTTTCAAAGTTTTACTGACCTCCAAAGCAGTAATCAGCGTTGTGTACAATCCGTTGCCAGCGATGTGGAAGTCGCAGGATACTCTTAGCAGTGCCAGTTGTTTTGACAGTTAGAGCGGCGCGGTGTATTGCCCAGCGAATTTGTAGCAGTTATGAAGCGAATGGCGTGAAGTGTTTCCTTCAGTTTAGAAATCGAGTTGAGCTCACCAGGGCTTAAGTCAGGGGAGTGCAGTAGGTGATATAGCACTTAGCAGCCCCATCAGCCAAACAAATCAGTAACAGCTTGCACTGTACGTGCTTGAGCATTGTCCTGCAAAATGATGGTCAGGTCCTGCAGAAAGTGTCATCACTTCCGTCTCTATGCTGTTGATTTTTGGAACACAACATACGACCAGCTTTGACACAGAAGTGATGACACTTTCTGCAGGACCTGTAGATAAATGGTTGCCACTATTAAAGTTCCAACCCTCGTATTAATGAACATGGTGAAACCGTAGAGAAGAAACTATGAAAATCGTCATATTTGTTTACAATGATAAATAGGTGCCTGAAAAAACAAAATATACAGATTTAACTGAAGTACTAGGATATCCTGGATGTCTGTCCTACACTGCACTGAAGTGAAGTGAGACATGGGTCATAAAAAAAGTATAAAAGAAGAATACATCCAATAGTTCTAGGATTTTTCAAAATGGTACTAGTGGCAGTTGCCGTTATTAGTAACATTTTTCAGGCAATTAATCAAATGTTCTACCCAAATTGAGTCTCCCTTAGTTTCGAAAAATACTTTATTCAGTTCTGTACAACAAGCAGAATGACACTAACAATTGATGTAGAACATGACTTGGAGTAAGTGATCAACACAAAGTTTTCTGAGTCAGACAGCGTCTAATACTAATTATTTGCGCTGTTAATCCATATAGCTATTGCAGTGGCCTGGTAAAGGAAATGTGTATATTATTGCTTCTCATTACACTTAATTCTTATTGAAATCTGTCATAAAATACATTGCTCTCAAGTTAGTATATCACTTCATGGAATCAGTACTATAGGTAAGAGTAACCTTCATCAAGATTTAAAGTAACTTCCTTTTTCAATGAATTGGAAATAACAGCCAACCAGTTGCGAAATACAGGTTTATTAAATCTTGGCCATTGTCTCGACAGTTTGAGAACTGTCCTCTTCAGAAGGTATTGTACATATTAACAGCTATTACGCCATTGTGTGTGGGACAGAGATGGTATCATTACAATGAACAGAATTACGAAAAATGTTTACAGATTATTTAGTGACGCATGCTCACGTGGAATAACATATTATCTGTATTCAGTGTGGGAGTCGTTGCTCTCTCTCTCTCTCTCTCTCTCTCTCTCTCTCTCTCTCTCTCTCTCTAGTACATCTGCGTGTCATTCACTTAATCACAGTTCAAAATATATGATTATAAAGTGGTATCTCTGTGCTGCAAGGTTTTTTCTTAAAACTTTTTAGAAACCTCACATTTGACATTGGATCCAACAACAAGTAGTGTGCCACTTGAAAGATTTGCATATATACATTAAATATAAAGCGTGGAATCGGATTCTACAGAGCGTAAGTAAACCGACTCGCCGAAGTGCAGACGCACTGAGTAGCCTTGTGTCGCGTCAGGCTCGGGTAAACAGAGCAGACTGTTTACAATCTGTGCAAAACCGCACGAGAAGCCCTTGTGCGGCAATACGCAACTGTAACAGGTATAAGTGTCTAAGCAAAAACGCTTCGAGGAAATGTTGTAAGTTTGTAAGGGGCCCAATACTTGACGTATTAAGTTGGCCCCTGACATGAAGGAATACTGTAAAAGGAAACATTGCCACGGAGAAACTGCAAATATTAAAAGACAAATGCAAATACGAGAGCAGAAAAATGGGGGAGGAAGGGGGATGGATCATCACTTCTAGAGCATCATGCTAAGGGGAGTGGTCGTACTGATAAAGCATGTTATATGAACAAGGAGGATTTTTAAAACAACCAATAAAATAATGAATAAACGAATCCTCACTAAGCAGTGTATGTATGCCTAGAAATCAGCAAGTTAGAGGCAGAATAAAACACACTAAAGAACTTTTATTCAAATAGGTGTCCCGTTTACACAGGAACACACATTTTTGCCGACTTGCCAGGACCTATAAACTGTTTATTAGCTAATAAACTACAGTTTAAAACTAAACTGAACTCTGCACGAACATGCCATGAAGGCCCAGCGGTACCTACCGGCCGCCATGTCATCGTCAGCTTACAGGTGCCAATGGATGCGGATATGGAGGGGCATGTGGTCAGCACACCGCTCTCCCGGCCGTATGTCAGTTTACGGGACCGAAACTACAGTTTAAGGTGAGCCTAAAGAAACGGTGTGCAACTGCTCCTAATCCACTGACGAATTTCATTATTCGAACCAGTTTGCGAGTTTGACCTGTCGTCTTCCTGTGCAAGCGTTTTCATCTCTGAATACCTGAACCTGCCTACTGTAGCAAAGAATTGGCTCCCCCCTAAAAGAATTACCTCTACCTCTCTCCAACCCCCCCCCCCCCGCTCACACACACACACACACACACACACACACACACACACACACACACACAGAGTTCCTAACACTGATGTCTCTGTAGGCGTCACATCAACCTGATCCCTTTTTCTAGTCACACTGTCCCGCAAATTTCTTTCCTCCTCGGTTTTGATCATTACCTCATTAATCTTCCGATCTACCCATTTAGCTCTCAGTATTCCTCCGTAACAGCGCATTTCCAAAGCTTGTGTTGTTCTCTCATGTGAGGTGATTATTGTTCATTGAATAAAAGGTTGTCGGGTTTCCGGGTGCGTCAGGTGATCACAATTACAAGACGTCTCGGACAAGCACTCTTCGCCATTGTCACGTGGTGTGACTGCTGATACGCCCCTAATATACACTAGCTGCCGGCTGTGACGTCACTGGTGCTTGCGACATCGCCATATACCTGCATACGTTGACTCGGCGTGCGATGTGGCCTCTTCAACCACGCGATTGCTGGACCGCAGTGCTGAGCTGCAAGCCACCGTCTTTTTTTTCTTTTTCTTTTTCTTTTTTTTTTTGAGCGTTCTTTGTGATTTTTATTTCATTGGGTTCTTTAATTACATAGTACCAGAAGCCATTAGTGCGAGCCAAGACAGAAGTTTCGTCGAATTATATCCGGTGGTCGTTTTCTAAAGCATGTTCAGCTAAAGTGGATTTATCGGTGTAGCGTAGCCGATAAAATCTGTCATGCTCCTTCCTGCGTTGTTCCACAGTGCGTACTGTTTGCCCGACGTAAAACTGGCCACACTCATAAGAAATCAAGTAGATCCCACGTGTTCTGAAACTTCCTACGTCTTTAATCGGTCGCCATACATTGACGACTCGTTCGTCATAGGGCTCTACAGACGTGAGAAACTTGAGTTAACAGCAACATCCAGTTTCCCGTGGAGGTAGAAAAAGCAATGCACTGACCTTCCTAGACGCCCTCGCCCGCCGAACAGGAAATGGATCCCTTGGCGACAGCACCTAGAGAAAGCCCACCTGCCCACACGGATCTGTACTTGCACGCCATCGGCCATGATCACCCGGCACAGAAGCGCACTGTGTTACAAAAACGCTGGTGCGTCGTGTACGAATGATATCAAGCGCTGATGACCTGCCCCAGCTAGGTAAGTTCATCAGGAGCAACGGCGCTAACGTTCACCAAACAAATATAGTAATTTGAAGCAAGAATGACAGCGAGAGCACCAACGAGGAGCAGGAAAAGAAACTTACTTTCTTGCCTTTCTGTGTCTCCATGTCGGGTAAGATGGGCCGACTGATGAAAAGACACAAGGTGAGGTCGATTTTCATTTATTCCGACAAATATCTGGCAATGTCTGCAAGACGCAACATGTCTCAGAACACCCATAAGGTACCTTTCTGGCGTGGCCAGTCCTATGCCAGAAATACAGTACGCACAGTGGAACACTGCAGGAGGGAGCGTGAGAAGTTTTGTCGCCTGCCTAGCCCCAGAAACCCGCTTGGCGCCGAGCCAAGGTATGCTCATATACGGCGGCTGAATCGTACGGACATATCGTCGTTTTATAATGGCACGGTCTCCCATATGGAAGACATAGTAATAAGCATCGCTGATGTTGAGAAAGTTGAAAGAGAGAGAGAGGGAGGGAGGGGGAGAGAGGGAGGGTGGGGGAGAGAGGGAGGGAGGGGGAGGGGGAGAGAGAGGGAGGGAGAGAGAGATAGTTGTAAACAAATAAGTCTCCAGGTCCTGATGGAATACCAATTCGGTTTTACAAAAATAGTTCTCTACAGCATTGGCCCGTTGCTTAGCTTCCATTTATCGCGAATCTTTGGCCCGGCGCAAAGTCTCAAATGACTGGCCGCTCGGTCTAAGCATAAGTTAGTTTAAGTTAGATTAAGTGGTGTGCAAGCCTAGGGACCAATGAGCTCAGCAGTTTGGTCCCACAGGAACTTACCACAAATTTCCAAATTTCAAATGACTGGAAAATAGTGCTGGTGACTCCTGTATATAAGAAGGGTAGAAGAACGGTTCTGCAAAATTACAGACCAATATCTTTAACACCGGTCTCCTGCAGGATCTTCGAACATATTCTCACATCGAATATAATAAATTTGGTTTATAAGCAAAAGCTTCTGTCTGCAAATCAGGATGGCCTTAGAAAGCATCGGTCGTACAAAACTCAGCCTGCCCTCTTCTCACATAGTAACCTGCGAACTATGGATGAAGAGCAACAGGCAGAGTCCATATGTAAGTAGGCTGTTTAGGTTTCTATGTTGGTAACGCCACGTAGCGTTCTGTATGAAAATCACTGACTGTGCTGTCTGCAGTCTGTGGCTGGTTTGCACTGTTGTAATATTCGCCATTGTAGTGTTGGGCAGTTGGCTGTTAACAGCTCATAGCGTTGCGCAGTTGGAGGTGAGCCGCCAGCAGTGGTGGATGTGGGGAGACAGATGGCGGAGTTTTGAGAGCGGATGATCTGGACGTGTGTCCATCAGAGACAGTAAATTTGTAAGACTGGATGTCATGAACTTATATATAATGACTTTTGAACACTATTAACGTAAATACATTGCTTGTTCTCTATCAAAATCTTTCATTTGCTAACTATGCCTATCAGTAGTTAGTGTCTTCAGTAGTTAGAATCTTTTATTTAGCTGGCAGTAGTGGCGCCTGCTGTTTTGCGGTAGTTCGAGTAACGAAGATTTTTGTGAGGTGATTCGTGAAAGGTATAGGTTATTGTTAGTCAGGACCATTCTTTTGTAGGGATTATTGAAAGTCATATTGCGTTGCACAAAAAATATAGTGTGTCAGTTTAAGCACAGTCATTTGTAATTTTTCTAAGGGGACGTTTCACGTACTCCTACGTTTCCCAAAGGCATTTGACGCTGTACCTCAATGCAGACTGTCGGCGAAGGTACGAGCATGCGGAGTAGGTTTTCAGATATGTGAGTGACTTGAAGACTTCTTGCCGGCCGAAGTGGCCGTGCGGTTAAAGGCGCTGCAGTCTGGAACCGCGGGACCGCTACGGTCGCAGGTTCGAATCCTGCCTCGGGCATGGATATTTGTGATGCCCTTAGGTTAGTTAGGTTTAACTAGTTCTCAGTTCTAGGGGACTAATGACCTCAGCAGTTGAGTCCCATAGTGCTCAGAGCCATTTGAACCATTTTTTGCAGACTTCTTAAGTAATAGAACCCATTACGTTGTTCTTGATAGCGAGTGTTCATCAGAGATACGACTGTCATTAGGACTGTAATAGGACCGCTGTTATTTACGTAAATGATCTGGCGGTCAGCGTAAGCAGCAGGACAAGCTGATGGTGCTGTAGTGTATCGGAAGGAGTCGTTGAGTGAACCAAGGAGAATAAATGATAACTTAGAACAAAAAATTCTAGTTGGTGTTATGACTGGTAGCTAGCTCTAAGTGTAGAAAAATGTTTGTTAATGCCCATGGGTAGGAAAAACAACCACATAATGACTGAATACAGCAGTAGTGATGTGCTCCTTCACACATCACGTCGATTAAATGTCTATGTGTAATGTTGCAGAGCGATATGAATGAAGCAAGCATTTAAGGACAGTGGTAGGGAAGACGAAACGTCGACCTCGGTTTATTTGGAGGATTTTAGGAAAGAGTGGTTCACCTGTAAAGGAGTCCGTATCCAGGACGTTGGGCGACGTATTCTAGAGTGCTGTTCCAGCTGTTAAATCCAACTAAGTCGCTGGTTTCGCCATCGCTATTCGAGTATTCCATCTGTTTGGCCCAATGAAGGATGGACTCCATGGGAAGCAGGACGTCGATGATGGGGAGGTTACTGGTGCAGCTCTACTTTGCTCCCACGTCGATCAGTGGAGTGGTACCAAGGGGGCATACGCCACCCACCGCCCCCAGTAAGGTGGCGTAAGGCCGTCATATTGAACAGAGATTACTGAAAAATAGGGCTTTTTAGCCAAAAGAGTGGGGAGTAATATGGTGTAATGGAATCGTTAATAAATCCAGCCTGCTTTCAGAAAAAAAATGTTGCATTAGTTATTGAACTCCGAGCAAGATGGCGCAGTGGTTAGCACATTGGACTCGCATTCGGAAGGACGTCGGCTCAAACTCGCGTCCGGCCATCCTGATTTAAGTTTTCCGTGATTTCGCTAAATCACTTCAGGCAAATGCCGGGAGGGTCCCTTTGAAAGGGCACGGCCGATTTCCTTCCCCATCCTTCCCTTGTTCGATGTGACCGCTGATCTCGCTCTTTGGTCGCCTCTCCCAAATCTACCAACCACTTTACTACACGCCACTCGTACTTCTGACAGGGCAGTTATGTACTCCTCAGAGCTCTTGTTGCGTTATTTATTGAACCACTCTCGTAATTGCTATTTTCAGTTTTCATACTCACCCATGATTTGTTGAATTTGCTTGGCTTTCGTATCATTTCATACCTTCCTTCTACATCTGCATCCATACTCCGCAAGCCACCTGACGGTGTGTGGCGGAGGGTACCTTGAGTACCTCTATCGGTTCTCCCGTCTATTCCAGTCTCGCATTGTTCATGGAAAGAAGGATTGTCGGTATGCCTCTGTGTGGGCTCTAATCTCTTTGATTTTATCCTCATGGTCTCTTCGTGAGATATACGTAGGAGGGACCAATATACTGCTTGACTCCTCGGTGAAGGTATGTCCTTGAAACTTCAACAAAAGCCCGTACCGAGCTACTGAGCGTCTCTCCTGCAGAGTCTTCCACTGGAGTTTATAATCTCCGTAACGCTTTCGCGATTACTAAATGATCCTGTAACGAAGCGCGCTCCTCTCGGTTGGATCTTCTCTATCTCTTCTATCAACCCTATCTGGTACGGATCCCACTCTCCTGAACAGTATTCAAGCAGTGGGCGAACAAGCGTACTGTAACCTACTTCCTTTGTTTTCGGACTGCATTTCCTTAAGATTCTTCCAGTGAATCTCAGTCTGGCATCTGCTTTACCGACTATCAACTTTATATGATCATTCCATTTTAAATCACTCCTAATGCGTACTCCCAGATAATTTATGGAATTAACTGCTTCCAGTTGCTGACCTGCTATATTGTAGCTAAATGATAAGACATCTTTCTTTCTACATATTCGCAGCACATTACACTTGTCTACATTCAGATTCAATTGCCATTCCCTGCACCATGCGTCAATTCGCTGCAGATCCCCCTACATTTCAGTACAATTTTCCATTGTTACAACCTCTCGATATACCACAGCATCATCCGCAAAAAGCCTCAGTGAACTTCCGATGTCATCCACAAGGTCATTTATGTATATTGTGAATAGCAACGGTCCTACGACACCCCTGCGGCACACGTGAAATCACTCTTACTTCGGAAGACTTCTCTCTATTGAGAATGACATGCTGCGTTCTGTTATTTTGGAACTCTTCAATCCAATCACACAGTTGGTCTGATAGTCCATATGCTCATACGTTGTTCATTAAAGACTGTGGGGAACTGTATCAAACGCCTTGCGGAAGTCAAGAAACACGGCATCTACCTGGGAACCCGTGTCTATGGCGCTCTGAGTCTCGTGGACGAATAGCGCGAGCTGGGTTTCACACGACCGTCTTTTTCGAAACCCATCCTGATTCCTGCAGAGTAGATTTTTACTCTCCATAAAAGTCATTATACTCGAACATAATACGTGTTCCACAATTCTACAACTGATCGACGTTAGAGATATAGGTCTATAGTTCTGCACATCTGTTCGACGTCCCTTCTTGAAAACGGGGATGACCTGTGCCCTGTTCCAATCGTTAGGAACGCTACGCTCTTCTAGAGAACTACGGTACACCGCTGCAAGATGGGGGAGCAAGTTCCTTCGCGTATTCTGTGTAAAATCGAACTGGTCTCCCATCAGGTCCAGCGGCCTTTCCTCTTTTGAGCGATTTTAATTGTTTCTCTATCCCTCTGTCGTCTATTTCGATATCTACCATTTTGTCATCTGTGCGACAATGTAGAGAAGGAAAAACAGTGCAGTCTTCCTCACATATTTTCTCTCTCTCTCTCTCTCTCTCTCTCTCTCTCTCTCTCTCTCTCTCTCCGCTATTACTGCAGCAACCTCCGCACTTTTCAGCAAATTCTCATTGGCTGCAGCAGCAGTCAGCAGCAGCAGTTAGGGGGCAGCGTTCCTCATCTCAGGGCAGCAGGGAAGGACTGCGCGGCGTTTGTCTCTGTCGCAGATAACAAGCGGACCCTTGCCGAGCGATACACACGCCACCGTCGACTCCGGAGACCGCCTCATATTTCTCAGAGATATTCCAGCACGAAACCGTGGCCTTTTTCTTCTCCTCTGAGCCATCCACTTTTTTTTTTTTTATTTCCTTTTCTGTTTGCCCGGTGATGAATGTGGCTCATTGCACTTTCGTCGCAGCTTCTGTCCTCGCAACGACGAACGCTGCTCCTGGGACTGAAGGGCGGCCACTCCTGGGACCCGAGACTCAGCTAATCAACGCTGCGGCCGGTACGTTTTAATGAAAAACGGGGCAATTGCGTGCGACTGCTTCGTGGAAACGGGCTGTGTAGAGCTGTGCAGTCTGACGTCTGAAACCATCTGTCGTACCTGACCAAACTACGATCGTCAATACGACTGTGGCTTCTTTACTTGCTCCCAGAGGACGACGAGTGGAAGCTAGAACATGTAAAATCAATTTATTTATTCCCTCCTACCATCACAAACGTGCTATGTCCTGATACTACCCGTTTCGCTCAGCACTGACCATCTTCAGATCTGTTTTGAAAACGTGTCCTAATACAATGGAGCCACAGTGGCATCGCCAAAAGACAAACACAAAATCAGCGAAGCATCTTGTTAATCTTTCGATGATGCCACTGTGACGCTATTATACCGGGTGATCAAAAACTCAGTATAAATTTGAAAATTTAATAAACCACGGAACAATGTATTTATTTTTATTTATTTATTTATTTATTTATTTAACCTGATCAGATAGAGAGGTAAAAATTGACACACATGCTTGGTATGACATGGGGTTTTATTAGAACCAAAAAAAAAGTATTGCTAGAAGCGTGAAAGATCTCTTGCGCGCGTCGTTTGGTGATGATCATGTGCTCAGCCACCACTTTGGTCATGCTTGGCCTCCCAGGCCCCCAGACCTCAGTCCGTGCGATTATTGGCTTTGGGGTTACCTGAAGTCGCAAGTGTATCGTGATCGACCGACATCTCTAGGGATGCTGAAACACAACATCCGACGCCAATACCTCACCATAACTCCGGACATGCTTTACAGTGCTGTTCACAACATTATTCCTCGACTACAGCTATTGTTGAGGAATGATGGTTTAAATATTGAGCATTTCCTGTAAAGAACATCATCTTTGCTTTGTCTTACTTTGTTATGCTAATTATTGCTATTCTGATCAGATGAAGCGCCATCTGTCGGACATTTTTTGAACGTTTGTATTTTTTTGTTTCTAATAAAACCCCATGTCATTCCAAGCATGTGTGTCAATTTGTACCTCTCTATCTACATTATTCCGAGATTTATTCAGTTTTCAAATTTATACAGACTTATTGATCGCCTGGTATTAGGACATGTTTTCAAAACAGACCTGAAGATGGTCATTCAGGACCGAAACTGGTAGTCAGAGGACCCAGATGGATTGTGATCATAGACGGAAATAAAGAAATTTATTCTTCACTTCAGGATCACTGTACGGCTCGCGACCATGCCGCAGCTTGTGAAACATATAAAATACCAGCGGAAAGATTCTTCTATCGGAGGATAAAACATGCGAATACGTTTCTCTTTAGTTAAAAGACACTGACTAAGAAGTGGGGTTACTGGCTGCCTCATTCTGCCTTCCTCAGCACCTCTAAAAAAAATTTCCCAAAATTTTGGCACATGAACATATTCACCCTTCCCCTTTTTTTAACGTGCAACTCACCTCAAACTCCCACAAGCTTCCCTCTCTGTAACTTACTCACACCCATTAGTCCATCGCTGTAAGTCGCTCGTATCCACCCATTCAAAGTTGCTCCTATTCACTCACTCACTCACTCACCTACTCATTCATTCATCCCATCTCATTGTCATTATCTGTTTGTGTCTCTCTGTACTGTTTCCTGTGTTACAGCTAGAGTTTCCTTCTCTCTGTACTACTACTGCTGCTGCTACTACTTCTACTACTACTTGTAACACTACGCTACTGCGTACGTTACTTATTAAAGCCAGTACTATGGTAACTTCACGGGCTTCACCTTATAAGAAAGGATTTTGGTATATATGTTGACCGCGTGTACCAGAATGGAGGCAAAATCAGACTTTCACCCACTCAGTAACAACAATGATACGTCAAGCAAGTCTGAAGTGCAACTACACGTTAGGACGGACAAGAAACGACACATCAGATGCTACCAAATTGTTAATCATACAAGTTGATTTACGTTCATACAAAACAACACGTAATAACACTGCATAATATGGTAAATTTTAGAACCAGAAAATTTACTGAACTAATGATTTCACTTTCTGTACTAACATGGACAAGCCATAAATAATCAACAATACACTATAATGTTTACTACAAACTTCGTACTGTCTATTGATCTGATTAAAATCGGGCATAGGTTACCCTAGAAATAGCACTTTCGAAACACACATACAATATCAATTTTGAAAAAGGTAAAACACTAATAAATTTTGGTTTTATATTGACTTTAACTTTGCTGGTCAAATCAGTTCAGTACACTTCAGAATTTAAATGAATAGAAAAGAAAAAAAGGGGGGGGGGGGGAGACCCTGAAACTGTTATGATCACTGTATTGAAAATATTGATTAAAGGATTCATTAAGCACTCAAGATTTCCAATAGGTAAGTTACTACTCTTTTTAGCCTATTTCCTGCTCATTTAATTACCATTTTATCTGCCTCAAATAATTAAACTTCATTACTAAACCAATTTCAACATTATCTTCCAACTTTGTCAGACCTATATTATTTGTCTATTATTTCATTAACAACAAAGTTCTTTAAACATCATTCTAACATAGATAGGTCTGCAGGTAAGTATTATTAACATAAACTTTAAATCTTCATTTCGGGACACTCGGATTGCACAACATGTGGAAAGGACCCTGTCTAGGTTAGTGATGAGGATAATTAAATGATAGGACAGTTCTGGTAAAAGTTAAGTTGTTATTGAACAGTCAGGAACAAAAGTAACACTGGTCCACACGAATACAGTACTAAAAGTTTCAACCTGTTCGTGTCGATGCGGCGGTTAGCGGGCGGCGAGATGGCGAGGCGCAAAGCACACATACAATCACAGCAATGGCTCTTGATGTATCGGCACTTTGCTGCTTCTTAGCGTCGCAATACTTTTCCATTTAGTGCCTATGGAATATAGCCATGCTGTATAGTCGTCGGAAACAGCACATCCGAGGCTCAATGAAATCACGTTTTCCAGGAGAGCCTCCTCGATCCAGAGCGTGTTTCTCAGACCAATGCCCAACTCCGACTGCGACTGCTGAGCCCGTTATGCCGTGCCGCGCCCGTGTGCATTTTCCCGCGCTCGCCTGCCATCCACCTTTTACCGCTCCCCTACAGACAGGGTATTCACCAAAGGTTTTGCATTCCACATATCCTAATACATTGCCTACGTATGGACCAGGCGCATAATTACAACTTTAACATCTTACTACAGTTTCAACATTTCTTACATTTCCATTTTGCTATAATATTGCTTGCAATTTGACATAAACATTAATATTCACATCGAAAATTGGTTACAGTTCCTTTAACATCATGGCATGAAAAGAAAAAGAAATGAAATCAGAACATCGATTACACTAATTTAACGAAAATCAGAAGGAAAAAATTATTATATGTACAGTTGTTGTTGTTACACGTGCCCCTGTTTCCAGTAAATTTCACTAAGTGCAAATTTTTATGGGAACACAAATTTTTATATTTACACAGTGGTTCTGAATCTTTGTGTGAATTTCCCATCCAAAAAAAAAAAAAAAAAAATTTATACCACAAGCTTCCTTTCACTCACATTATATAGGTCTACATTTTTTAACATATCAAGAACATTTACTTATCATTTACTTAAGTGCCTTTGGCACAGTCCAACCTCCTATTACAACATTATTTAAATAGCAAATTACTCATTTTTACTAAATTTCTCAAAGAAAAAATTTCAAAATCTGGAACACAAACATTTGACTACAAAAGCAAATGCAAATATCTATATACACTATAAGACAATTTATTGCTGCTTGCATTGAATTGCAGTCCATTTCCTTACTTACAAAAAAAAAACAAAAAAAAACCACACACAATAATATTTAGAAAAATCACTACATATATTTGCTGCCTATTATTCAGATTTTGGGCAGTCCATTTCGCATCATTGTACCACGTCACCTGTACCACTCTTACAATTCTTCATTGACTATTTATCTGCCCTCATTGGTGTATGGCAGTCCATTATATTATGACTCATATACTGCCCACTTTGATTTTTGACAGTCCCATCTTTTATTTGGCTTGCAGCATTTACCCTTTCTTTTCAGTAAATTTCTCCATACATCTTTACATTTACAGTACATTCGGTAATCTGAAACTCACATAAGTACATTAGCACACTGTCATTGGTATACATACATTTACAAAGATTAATTACATTTGGAATAAATTAGATTCAGCATAAGATACAGCATATTTAACGCAAATTGCTCTCTGAGAGTAATTAGGTCACTCACTCCTAGGAACATACAGTTTCAGGTCCACAACATTTCTTACACCTAAAGGTCTCTTGGATTTTAGTTAGATCAGGTAGTAAGCATTATCGTGTGGAATGTTCTGTATTATATACGGTCCATTATAAATGTATTTAAATTTGGAAATTTCATGGTTCATTTCACTAGACTTTTCGTGGGTTTTTAAAAGAACATAATCCCCAATTTTAAATTTTGAAACTTTCAGATTTTTATCATGTCTTTCAGATCTAGATTCAGCTTTTTGCTTTGCCCTTTTTCTGACTAATTCTTTCTTTTGATTCAACTCCAAGCTTGTACAAGGCGGAAACTCTAGTTTTTCTTCAATTAAATTTCTACTTCTGCTGCCTAAAAAAATTTCTTCCGGTGGGAACCCAGTAGATTCATGATGTAAGGTGTTCATGACATTCTCAAAATCCGATATAAATCTACCCCAGTCTCTATGGTTATGACTGCAGTATGTTCTACACAATCTCCCGATTTCTCGCATGTACCTTCAACCGGGTTGCTAGCAGGATGGTAGGCAGCGATATATTTAACCTCCACTTCATTTTGCTCCATTCCTTCTTTCCAAATTTTGGATATGAACTGGGGACCATTGTCAGATAGTACCGCCTTGGGTTTCCCAATGGTTCTGAAGTATTCAACCATCCTACTAAATAAAGCTTTTACTGTTGCTTTTTCCAAGGGGTATAATTTCACAAACTTTGAGAATACTTCCAAAATTACTAAAATATATGCACAATTTCCCGAAGTCTTTGGGAGGGGACCATACAAATCTACAGATAATAATTCTAGGGTGTCTTCAGGTAATGTACTTTGCATTGGACCTCTACTAGTTCTGTTCGGTACTTTGGCCTTTTGACAGACATCACACGACTTAATCCGTTCCTTTACCTTCTTACTGACACTACCAGCAATCACTACTACATTATTCAATTTATCCAAACATTTCTTTGGCCCACTATGTCCCAATGCTAAATGAAAATAATCTATGACCTCGGTATCAAACTGGTGTGGCCAACATACTCTCCATTCCTCAGTGACTAAATCTTTCCTCCGATATAAAATGCCTTTAAAGATTTTGTAATACTTCTTAATTTGAGGATACTGCACACTGTCAAAATTTACCTTCACAGATTTCCATGTCGGATCCTCATTCTGATGGTATCTCATATTTTTACATATTTGCTCAATTTTCCTTTTTCCTGAAACCTCTTTCATATACCTGATCGGAAAAGTACCCTCTTCACCATTTTCACTGGGCACTTCACTCATACCATTAGGCAATCGAGATAAAGCATCTGCCACATAATTCTCAGTACCTTTAACATAGCAAATCTCGTAATCAAATTGTTGCAGGTACAAAGCCCAACGAGTTAGCCTACCATTAAGTAAACGACAGTCTTTAAGAAAAGTTAAAGCTTTGTGGTCAGTATGTATGATGAGCTTATGGCCCCACAGATAATTTCTGAATTTCTTTAACCCCATATAATGGCTAAAGCTTCCTTTTCCGATATAGTGTAGTTTCTCTCGTATTTTGTTAGAGTTCTACTTGCAAACGCGATAGTCCTGTGTTCGATTTCTTTGACATGACAGATTTCTTGGAAAACTTCTATACCAATTCCGTAAGCACTGCTGTCAGTACTCATGTGGAAAGGTTTTGACAGTATGGGGTGATGCAAAATATTGTCATTCAAAAGTTCACTTTTTAAATTTTCGAAATCTCTCATACACCCTTCAGTCCACACAAAAGCACTATTTTTCTTAAGGAGGTTATTCAAATGAGGACTATTAAAAGCTTGCCCCTTGACGAATTTTCTATATAACCCACATAGACCTAAAAAGGCTTTCAACTGTTTTCTATTTCTAGGAGCCGGACACCCTGCTATTGCACTTAACTTTTGCGGGTCCTTGCCAATACCGGTCGTAGTAATAATGTGCCCCAGAAACTTTATTTCCGACTTCACAGATTCACATTTCTTCCACTTAAGTGTCATGCCCCCTGCTTGTAGAGCAACAAAAACTTTCTGCAATAATTCACAATGCTCTTGCCATTCTTCTGTAGCAATCAGTAAATCATCTACATAAATGGTTAGCCGGGAACTCAATTCTCTCCCTAATACAAAGTCCAGAGCCCTAATAAATACTGCCAAAGAAGTGCTAAGCCCAAATGGCACTACTTTATACTGATAGCATTTCCCGGCGAATAGAAAAGCGGTATATTTACGGGATTCTTTACTCAATGGGATTTGCCAGTATCCGGCGGTCATGTCCAGACTCGTTAAATACTTCACGTTATAAAATTTTTGGAGCATTTCGTCCAGATTTTCAGGTCTGTCTATTTCCTTCTTTACAATTTTGTTCAAAGTCCTGGCGTCAACAACTACTCTCACTCCCCCATCCCTTTTATTCAAGATGATAAGGGGACTATTATATTCGCTGCTACTCCGTTCGATTACACCCCATTTTATCATTTTATCTATTTCCACTTGCACAGCCTGCCTCTTTGATATGGGTACCGAAAACGGTCTTACAAAGAAAGGTTTATGCTCTATGGTCTCAATCTGGTATTCGAAGTTCTTAACTAGGCCAGGTTTGTCCGAAAATACGGTGTTATTACTTTCTAAAATATCAAGCAATTCTGTTTTCTGATCAGGAGATATCTCCTTCAAATTTTCTACAATTTCTTTAAAATTATGCCCCTGCTTGTCACTCTCATCTATTAACCTCTGGACATGGTACACCTCATACATGTTTGTCAAACCATCATTCCCTTGGTCGAGCTCCAACGATAAAGAATCTATTTCTGAATCGAACACCTTCCCATTTTCCTCAAATTTTAATTCCAAATTTCTAGATGCATTATTAATTTTGATCACTTCCTGGCTACAATCAATAATAACCTTTTCTTTATCTAACCAATCTATTCCCAGAATCATTTCAGTACTCAAGTCTGGCACAACCAAAAAATTGTGTTCAAATTTTTGTCCTTTTATACTAAATTCAACCAAAATCTGGTTCTTTACCGGCTTGCTAGTCTTTCCCGTAGCACCAACAATTTTTACACCCATCACTGACATAATTACTAGTCCAGGCTTATCACAAATGTGTTCGAAAAACGACTGGGAGATTGCGCTTATCTGAGATCCAGTATCAAGAAGTACCTGCAATTTCACATTATAAATTTCAACTGGTATTACAGTTTGTTTAACCGTCGAATGTTTTTCATTATTGTGGTCTTCCCTACGCAAATCCGGGTCGACGATAACATCGTCCCAAGATATGCTTTTAACATTCACCTCACCTATATCTGGTGGTTTCTTTGGTTCCGGGAGTTCAAAGTCATTAATTACTTGAACTCTTTGTAAAATAGACCCTGAGTCGTCAGGTGGCTCTTTCTTTCTTTGTTCAGTCTCAACATCTGGGTTTTGTTTTGAAACTTCATCATCAATATATACAATATCGCAATTAACTGTATTTCCATTATTTCCACTATTACCGAAATATTCGTCATCTGATCGTCAGAATCCGACCATTCTGGATCGCTTTCAGGTTCTAACATAAAAGCTTTTCTGAGACAGGCATTAAGTTCTCCCTCTGCATTTTCGTCAGGCTTTGATTTTAATTTATATCCTCTTTTGGCAAAACGGCCTCATTATCAGCTTTACTCACATCCACTGTTACTTCATATTTAATGTAATCCTCGTGGACTTCAATTACTTTCAGGTAATTATCTGCCTCTTCCCCACGGTGCCTTTCGGTAGCAGCTTGTACTGTTGGCGGATCATTAACAGAAGTTACTTCCTCGTCTATGCTGAGAATTTCATTCTCCAATTCCTTTCTATCTTTAACCTTCGACCTATCGGCAGCACGCGTACTTTGCGCGGCGCTATTTACTCTCTCCTCTTTAAACTCGGGCCACGTCGCCTTATCGACGTCCCTACTATCTCCTTTTTCACTAATTAACTTCCTTGCTTCATACTCCTTCTTAAAATCCTCCCATTCACATTGCTTGAGGCCCTTGTACAGACCGTCGATCTGCACACGCCAATTACTTACTTCCGCTAATTCATTCTCGCCTTTTACTTTATTGCTAACACTGCTAACCGCACCTCTCTGTGTATCCACAGTTTCATCTATTATTTCCTTCGCCACGGAATTACCACTCGTAATGTATTCACCACCTCTTACGGCAATGTTCGTATCTAATGCTGCCTCATCGCTAGCGGCTTCTCTCTGAACAGCTGTTCTGCTAGGCTGGGCCGTTGCCCTCTGATGCTCCACTCGCCTGTTAATAAGTATCGCTCTGCGCGGCAAAGATGACTCATTCGCGCTCGCACCTGACGCTTGTTCCGCAACAACACGTTGCGTCGTTCCACGCCTGTCTCTAACCTGTCTCATAACTTTACTGTCGGTCCGGTAACATTTCTTAAATCGGGGCCGGTATATACTGTCCGCTTCCGTTTCGCCCGCAACGTTCGCGGAAATCAGTTTCCCGCGTCGTTATTATTTTGCGCGGTGTCCCTCTACCGCGACCTGGATAACTTCCTCTTCCTCTACTTCTACCTCTCTGTATCATATTGACGTGAAACCCATCGCCGTCATTTCTCTCGTCATTATTACGGTTATTCCTGTTACTAAAATTTTGATGATTGGCACGACTTTCGCGCCAATGGTATTCGTCTTCGACCCTTTCGAGAAACGCTTGGAAGCTGCGATGATTGCTTCCCACGTATCTCTTCGAATCTTCTGGAAGCTTTTTATATAGCTCCAATATGATTTCCGAATCGGATCTTCTCCCTCTTAAATGCGTCAACTTCCGGTACCAATATTCGCAAAAATCTTTCAAAGAATTCCTGCCCCTGTTATCATGAAGCTTGGCCGTGATAAACTCGCGCCATAAATGATCCTGTTTTTGTTCGGACCAATATTCTTCCGTAAACTTTTGCTTAAATTCTTCGAACGTCATTCGTTCGATATTCAAATTAATTCCCTAGCGCTTAGCATCATCTGCTAAGGCGCTAATTACTACGTTTATCTTTTCCTGATCAGACAAGTGTTCAGGAAATATCCGCTCGCAATTTTTGATGAAATTTAACGGATGCCATCCGTTATGTTTCTTGGCGGGATGGAAGCGTTCCTCATCTTCTAACAGCTTCGTAAGTGGTGCGCCACTACAGACAACACCAGGTCTATCTTTAATTTTACTCTCAAGATCGAAAATTTTGCCTTGAATTTTCGAAGTATTTTGTTCACATTTTTGCACACATCCGGTAACTTTCTCACCTAAATCTCTGTCAGTGTCTGAAACTGCCTTTTTCAATTGTGAGATTCCGTGTTGACATTCGTTTACAATCTCAGTTTTAAGACCGAAAACTTTTTCGTCTACTTTTGTTTCAACCAGAGGCTCTACTTTCACTTGGATGTTGAGGATTTCAACCTCAAATCTACTGTTAATGTTGTCAATTTCCCCCTGCATAGTATCCATATTCTTGTTAATTGTGTCAATTTCAAATTTCATAGTATTTACTACGACCTGTGCTTTAAGCTGCCCAACGTGTGTTTTAAGCTGCTCGTTGTGTGTTTTGAGCTGATTACTTTGTGTTTTAAGCTGCTCGTCAACGTGTGTTTTAAGCTGACTGACTTGTTTCTGAAGCTGATCATTCTGCGTTTCGAGCTGCTCTGCAACGTGTGTTTTAAGCTGATTATTCTGTCCCGCAATTTGTTTGGTTAATTGTTCAAATAAATCGTTCATGCTTAAAATTTTCACACTTTTGTTCTATGGAATCTGTGTGTTCCGATCCTACTTCAAAAGTTTCTTTCGGTTCTTTCTTTATCTGTGGAGAATCAAATATGGCAGTGGATTCATTCACATACCCACTATCATCTACAAAGTCACCCTCTACTTCTTGTTTTATCCCTCGCTGTTCGAGGCACTCTCGACATTTCAATCTGTTCGTTAACATGTTCGTGATATTGTATATAACGCCAATTGTCTACCGCTAACGCCATCTGTTATCTGGCCGCGTACACTCCTGTCATTGCCAGCCGCATTTTCCATTACGCTCGGCACACCTACTGTATCTACGCTCCTGTACATACTGAAAGCAAATTACACCCCACTCCACCGTACTTGACGTTCACTGTTATTTACTTAACTAAATATTATTGCAATTCGTGCCACTGAATATCCACTGTTCGGTATTCACATTAATTTGTGACCGACAACAACTGGATGTCCTGTCAACGGGTAGCCACTTGTAACACTACGCTACTGCGCACGATACTTATTAAAGCCTGTACTATGGTAAGTTGACGGGCTTCACCTTATAAGAAAGGATTTTGGTATATATGTTGACCGCGTGTACCAGAATGGAGGCAAAATCAGACTTTCACCCACTCAGTAACAACAATGATACGTCAAGCAAGTCTGAAGTGCAACTACACGTTAGGACGGACAAGAAACGACACATCAGATGCTACCAAATTGTTAATCATACGGTCGCCAGCCTAATTAGGCATTAACTGAGTTTCTTCCCAGTACAAGTTGTTTTACGTTCATACAAAACAACACGTAATAACACTGCATACTATGGTAAATTTTAGAACCATAAAATTTACTGAACTAATGATTTCACTTTCTGTACTAATATGGACAAGCCATAAATACACAACAATACACTATAATGTTTACTACAATCTTCGTACTGTCTATTGATCTGATTAAAATCGGGCATAGGTTACCCTAGAAACAGCACTTTCGAAACACACATACAATATCAATTTTGAAAAAGCTAAACACTAACAAATTTTGGTTTTATATTGACTGTAACTTTGCAGGCCAAATCTGTTCAGTACACTTCAGAATTTAAATGAATAGAAAAGAAGAAAAGGGGGGGGGGGAGACCCTGAAACTGTTATGATCACTGTATTGAAAATATTGATTAAAGGATTCATTAACCACTCAAGATTTCCAATAGGTAAGTTACTACTCTTTTTAGATTTCCTGCTCATTTAGTTACCATTTTATCTGCCTCAAATAATTAAACTTCATTACTAAACCAATTTCAACATTATCTTCCAACTTTGTCAGACCTATATTATTTGTCTATTATTTCATTAACAACAAAGTTCTTTAAACATCATTCTAACATAGCTAGGTCTGCAGGTAATTATTATTAACATAAATTTTAATTCTTCATCTCGGGACACTCGGATTGCACAACATGTGGAAAGGACCCTGTCTAGGTTAGTGATGAGGATAATTAAATGATAGGACAGTTCTGGTAAAAGTTAAGTTGTTATTGAACAGTCAGGAACAAAAGTAACACTGGTCCACACGAATACAGTACTAGAAGTTTCAACCTGTTCGTGTCGATGCGGCGGTTAGCGGGCGGCGAGATGGCGAGGCGCAAAGCACACATACAATCACAGCTATGGCTCTTGATGTATAGGCATTTTGCTTCTTCTTAGCGTCGCAATACTTTTCCATTTAGTGCCTATGGAATATAGCCATGCTGCATAGTCGTCGGAAACGGCACATCCGAGGCTCAATGAAATCACGTTTTCTAGGAGAGCCTCCTCGATCCAGAGCGTGTTTCTCAGACCGATGCCCAACTCCGACTACGACTGCTGAGCCCGTTATGCCGTGCCGCGCCCGTGTGCGTTTTCCCGCGCTCGCCTGCCATCCACCTTTTACCGCTCCCCTACAGACAGGGTATTCACCAAAGGTTTTGCATTCCACATATCCTAATACATTGCCTACGTATGGACCAGGCGCATAATTACAACTTTAACATCTTACTACAGTTTCAACATTTCTTACATTTCCATTTTGTTATAATATTGCTTGCAATTTGACATAAACATTAATATTCACATCGAAAATTGGTTACAGTTCCTTTAACATCATGGCATGAAAAGAAAAAGAAATGAAATCAGAACATCGATTACACTAATTTAACGAAAATCAGAAGAATAAAATTATTATATGTACAGTTGTTGTTGTAACATACTGTGTCCCCTCACTGTCACTGACTCTCTTGCTCTCTCTTACTGCTAACGTCTCATTCCTTCCTTCCTACTGCTCCTGTCTCTTCTCACTGTCAGTATCGCTCTTCACCTCTTTCTCACTTTTACATACTCTGTGTCTAATTATCACTGGCTCCCACTCACTTCCCCTCCCTCTTTCCTTTTATTGCTCACCACTCACCCCCACCCACTAGTGCTGTCTCCCTTAACTCCTTTCCTTGCACTTTTCTGTCACTATCAACTATGTTGCACTGCCACTCTGTCGCTCTCTTTCTCTCACACTGCCATTGTCTACTTCGCTCTTTCTATACCACAACCATTGTCTACCATCTCACAGTATTTATCACTTCTGCATCTCTTTGTCGCTGCCTCTGCCCCTCCCTCCCTCACTCACTCCCCCTCTCCCCCTCTCCCCCTCTCCCTCTCTCCCTCTCTCCCTCTCTCTCCCTCTCCCACTCTCCCTCTCTCTCCCCCCCTCTCCCTTTCTCTCTCCCCTCTCTCTCTCTCTCCCTCTCTCCCCCTCTCTCTCTCTCCATAAAAAAGTGCTCTCTCTCTCTCTCTCTCTCTCTCTCTCTCTCTCTCTCTCTCTCTCCATAAAAAAGTGCGAATATGTTGACATGCCAAAATAATCTTCCGGAAAATTTTTAAAGCTTCTGGGGAAGGTAGAATGAAGCAGCTGGTACCCCACTTTTCGATCAGAGTCTTTCAAAATAAACAGGAACATATTCTCATTTCCAATGCTTCGGTAGGACAATTTTTTCCGCTGGCTGCATTCGTTTCCCTGCTGCAGCTGGACATGTAACTGGTAGGAAAAAAATGCATTGATCAGTAAAACTTATTGTCCTTGCGTGAAATTTAAATAACGCAAAATTAATTTTTCATCTCAGGCCAGATTTTAGGTGCCAAAAATTGTATTTGTGGTTCAGTACTATAACATGAGGTTTGAGGATAACGGAGACACATAACAGAATATTTCTCCGTGCTACGTCACTTTATAGACTACGTTTTCACCGCATTTTACGTCCGTATTCTACGTGTACAAGTACGAAAACTTTGAATTTCTGTTTTTCGACTCAGTAGAGCGAGATTGTTAAAAATGTTTGCCCACTAAGGTGTGTATGTGACTCAATGACCAGTTATCCGGCAAACATCAGGTTTTCTATGATTGAACGTTTCCCATTTTCGAACAATATATTAGTGTTTAGCTTGTTATTACCACGGCCTTGGTCGTTTGTCATCTACATGCGATTGCATTTTATCTCTTTACCTTTGTTACCTTTTATGTATTTGTAGTCTACTCTTAAAGTTGTTGCTCTACGAATTTTACTTCATTATTCTTTTACACTGATTTTGAGGGTAAGGGTTTTCTCTGTCTGTATACAAGGTTTTCGATCTAGCACTTCCTGCACTGTGCATCTTTCCAAATGTTGCATAATGTTTTTATTTATTTCTCAACTTGTCCAATACCGTTTGAATCTTACGTCGTAACTACACTGTAAAACCGACGGCAGCACCGCATGGCGGCTGTCTTTAGTACTAGACCAGTATTTCACTTGAGCTCCTGCCATTCCTACGTGCGCACTCTGTGAAATACGGACAGCCCCCTGGGGCCAGTCTGGGGTACGGCTGTGTTTACAGCTTGCCTGCGAGGTCATTTCTGCTGCCATGCCTCTTCTCTGCCATGCATCCACGAGGTAATATTCATTTTTCGGTTTCTCCTTCGTTCTCTGCTTAAGCCTGATCCTGGTGCTCTTACTAATATGTAATATTTTTTCCGTATAGTTTGCCTTTTAGTACATTTTGTTCGGTATCACACCTTCTTTGATGGAAGCTTTTCCGCAGATAATTTCTCATTTTTTTAACGTGAGTTACGTTTCTCTACATAATTACGAGTATATTCGATCCGTGTTTGAACCTTATTTGGAAATTATTGTAGTCCAGTTCAGGAACATGTCGGATTAACTTTAATGTCGTCCTCCGCTTAATTTTCCAAATAATCTGACGATGCCGTATCCGGGCGAAGCGGGTCGGTTTTGAGTTAATAAAATATTTTGTGCAACCTACGACTGTTCCTTACATAGTAATTATAATTGTAATGCCTCTATCTCTCTTAAGAATGCCGGCCGGAGTGGCCGAGCGGTTCTACGCGCTACAGTCTGGAACCGCGCGACCGCTACGGTCGCAGGTTCGAATCCTGCCTCGGGCATGGATGTGTGTGATTTCCTTAGGTTACTTAGGTTTAAGTAGTTCTAAGTTCTAGGGGACTCAAATGGCTCTGAGCACTATGCGACTTAACTTCTGAGGTCATCAGTCGCCTATAACTTAGAACTAAGTAAACCTAACTAACCTAAGGACATCACATACATCCATGCCCGAGGCAGGATTCGAACCTGCGACCGCTGCGGTCGCTCGGCTCCAGACTGTAGCGCCTAGAACCGCACGGCCACTCCGGCCGGCTCTAGGGGACTGATGACCTCAGAAGTTAAGTCCCATAGTGCTCGCAGCCATTTGAATCTCTCAAGAATGGACCTACGTCAGCGTACTTTCCAGGCGCCGGGTAGCGCTGCGCAAGAGAGTACAGAGCGGCAATTCGTGGGTCGCGGGTCGAGTATCCATGCGGAAACTTTTTTAATTTTCAATTTTTGCGTTACTTACAATGCACATGAACTGAAGTAATGCGCAATATACTGCATTTTGTAATAGCATCAAAACGAAATTTATTTCGCTGATGTGAAGAAGCCTGACATGCAGGACAACAAATGTATTCTGCTGACTGACATATGGGAGGGACAAACACGACGAGATGAAGATGCAGCATGACGCAGAAGGATTTCCGTCCCCCCCCCTCCCCCCCGCCAAGTGGATCCACTAGTACAGCGGTGCGATGTCCATTTTTAACGTCAGGTAAAGAATTTCATTACAAAACTTCAAAACTGCTCTAATCTTTTAGAGAGAGAGAGAGAGAGAGAGAGAGAGAGAGAGAGAGAGAGAGAGAGAGAGAGATATCATATCCCGAGAGAACTTCATCAAAATACATCACCAGCTATCGTTACCAATATTTGACGAAATGATGAGTTACGCATGGTCTGCTGCCAAACTAGGTGATGCTATGCATGTAAACTAAGTTTGTTTTTCTATAGAGTCCTTGCAACTACCATGTAATTGTAAAAATGTGGCGTTTACAAAGTGTTGAAGATGCCGAGAAAATAACAGCTTACCCCGTTTTAACGATGAATGTCACGCTAGCACGTATGAGTCACTTAGTGTAAATTAATAAAAGTATCTAATTTTGCTCACGAAGTTCTCGGTATGCAATAGTATCCCTTCTTTGTAATCAATTTGCAATCTAAAATTTTCCTCTGCCTTTCATGAAAATATTAGCCTTTCGTGAAAATATTAGCAAATGCATGTATATTAAGCATTATTTCGGTTCATTTGTACTGTAACGTAAAAATTAAAAGGGAAAAAAAGTTTCCGCAAGGGGACACGACCAGACGACCCTCAGATTGCAGTTATGTACACTTTTCCGCTGCGCCATCCTTTGCATTCGCTCTTCGGTTGCAAAAATGTCTAATTCCTCGGCCGACTCGCGCAAAAAATACTGTTGCTAGAGTATTGTATCTCGATCTGTAAAACCAGAGATCCTAAATTATCACATTGTAGTCAGTCAGTCAGTCAGTCAGTCTGTCTGTCTGTCTGTCCTTTCGAGGCTTAAAAAGCCTTTGACTCAGGAATGGGTAGAGGTGTCAACTATAAATTTTTGTCACATGCAAAGCTCTGCGATCCCATTTTTAGTCACACACTTTGGTACTCTGTATCTCGCTCATCGAAACCAATAGGACATTTTCATTTGACCTAGAATCGTCAAATTCGGCAAGAGGCAAGGTTTGACAGCAAACGCACACGATAAAATGCGATTAGTGTTAATTTGTAGTATTATAATAGAAAAAAATCGCTGTTGTCATTTTTTGTCGGACTATCGGTGTGTTCGTCCATCAATGAAAACGCCTTCTTTTCTGGAGTTGGTATATGTATGAAGTTGAATTTGTCACGTACTAAGGTCTACAGTTCTTTGCTGCTGTACTAAATTAAAGCTTATAGGTCAATGCAATCAAACGATCCAGCCATTTTCGGTCACATACTTACTCGAAAATTCACTCATCGATACCTAGAGGATACTTTCAGGGGAGCTATTTTTGAAGAAGTAAGGTACACTAGAAAATGCGAAAAGTGATGATTTGTAATATCACACGAAAACATTATCTTCTTTGTAATTTGTTGTCCGACTGTGTGTGCTGGTCCATCCTTTAACCCATCTTCCTTTCAAGAATGGGTCGAGGTAACAAGCTGAAATTTGTCGCGTTCTAAGTACACAGTCCTTTGCCGGTGTACAAATTTAAAGTATGTGTCATTGTAATAAGTCATTTATAGGCACTTACGTTGATACTCGACAACTGAGTCATCGAAACCTGTTGGATACTTTCAGTTGACCAAGGACCGTCAAAGTTTTGGTGCGTTCTTCTCAGGAGTGGGCTGACGTATCAAGCTGAAATTTGACACATACTAAGGACCCCGGTCCCTTGGTGGTGTACGAAATTTAAGCTTCTAATTCAATGCAATCAAAAGGTACGCTCGTTTGTATCAGATATTTTGATACTCGCAAACTCACTCATTAAAAGCTATAAAACTTAGCAGGAAGCTAATCTTGACATTAAAAATAGAGGATAAAGATCCGAAAATTATTAATTTGTAATTATCTCCCATCATAAAAATATTTATTTTGTCATTTGTCATCCGACTGCAAACTTAAAATTAAATATTCTCGGAAGTATTGGAATTACCGGGGCCAATATCTTGCCAGGATCAATATCAAACTTCCTGGCAGATTAAAACTGTGTGCTGGACCGAGACTCGAACTCGGGACCTTTGCCTTTCGCGGGTGAAGTGCTCTATCAACTGAGGTACCCAAGCACGACTCACGCCCCGTCCTCACAGCTTTACTTCTGCCAGTACCTCGTATCTTACCTTGCAAACTTTACAAAAGCTCTCCTGCAAATCTTTCTTTCAGGAGTGCTAGTTCTGCAAGGTTCGCAGGAGAGCTTCTGTAAAGTTTGGAATGTAAGAGACGAGGTACTGGCAGGAGTAAAGCTGTGAAGACGGGGCGTGAGTCATGCTTGGGTAGCTCAGTTGGTAGAGCACTTGCCCGCGAAACGCAAAGGTACCGAGTTCGAGTCTCGATCCAGCACACAGTTTTAATCTGCCAAGAAGTTTCATATCAGCGCACACTCCGCTGCAGAGAGAAAATCTCATTCTAGTATCAATATCGATAGCGTGCAAAAATCTCCTAGATAATCGATTCCCGGTACGGATGAACAGTCTGTATAAATAATTTAATTTGCGCAGGGCCTACTAGGAACTGGTCAAATGTACTTTTAAGCGCTTGCTCACCTGGAGCTTCCTCTTACGCCAATTTCATTTCTGGCCACACCCTCCACATACCGTAATTTGGACGAAATCGGTGATGACGCATAGGCGCTGTCCCGTTTTAAAAGCGTTGTTCCGCACATTCTCATTTCTGCTGCTTTAATAACACAATCCCAGTATTCAGAAGTGTGGGATGAGATATAGTTTCATCAAACATTATTCGGTGTCCAGTTATGAAACTGGGTTCAGCGACGGCTGGTTTTTCAAGTCCCCAGCTTTTCATTTGCCTTTGGGTGACTGTACAGATTGATTCACGGATCCAGTTGCTTTCGCACTCACAAGGAATTTTCTAAATACCAGTGGGCTTGAGTCCGATACTATCCTTCGTCTACATTTGTTATTTACCAGATTTTGTGTCTGAATGAAGCAGGCTGTGTTCCACACGACTGGTTTTCTTCTGAATCCGTGCGATTGTTTGAGAATCTTATTTTCTCCCAGGGACATCAGAATGTATGAGCATAGAATATACTTTAGCGTCTCGAAACAACGGGACGTTAACGATATTAGCCTCCAGTTCTATGCATCCGATCTATTACCTTTCCCATAAACAAGTCAGCTTGCTTTTTTTCCAAACTCGCTCTCTCTCTCTCTCTCTCTCTCTCTCTCTCTCTCTCTCTCTCTCTCTCTCACACACACACACACACACACACACACACACACACACATTCTCCACAACCCCTGCACACTGCATGGCGGAGGTACACTCTTCAGTAATAGCTTCGATTTTCCTTCGTATATGATTCTCGCCTTGAGCAAGGGAAAAATTATTGTTCACACTATCAGAGCGAAAGTACTTGGACACCCATTAGTGGTCATTTTTATGGGGTGGGTGTCTGCACTCTTCGTCTTCATGACACCTTGAACTCTCTTGCTGACACTTCCAGTGAGGTGTCTGGATGTCTGTGGAGGAACGGCAGTCCATTCTTCCTCGAGAGCTGAAACTGGACAAGGTAGAGTGACGCTGCACGCTGGTGTCTGTCGACTTTCAGGCTCACCCAACAGGTGTTCCTAATGAGAGATCAGTACTCTGGGCAGGCCAGTGCACTTCAGGAATGTTACTGTCCACATACCATTGCCTCAAATATGCTACTTTATAACAGAGTGCTTTGCCATTTTGACGCTAACGATCGTCGTCTCTGTGATTCTTGAGTTTCTCCCGGCGTATTTGATAATCAAAATATCCACGCGTGTACTGCCGGTCTACAGTGTCCAACGGGCACAATATTTCGGCGATTATACATGATGATGGCGACATGTATGATCGCCGAAATATTGTGCCCGTTCGACACTGTAGACCGGCAGTACACCCCTGGATATTTTGATTATCATCGCCTCTGTTGCTCTGTCGAAAGCAGCGCACAATGCTGTAAGATGTGTTCATTTCCACCTGCATTTTGCATTTTCTTAATCGCAATAAGGAGACCACACCCTGACACAGAAAAACGCCCCAATACCGTAACACTGCCTCCCCCGTAGTTCATTGGTGGCACTACATGTGATTGGTCAGTAACGTTCTCTCAGCGTCCGCCAAACCCCAACTGTTCTATCAGGTTGCCACAATGCGTAGAAGGATTCATCACTCCAAAAGACTCGTTTCCAGTAATCCAGTGTCCAGTGGTGCTGCTCTTCGCACCACTTACGAGGAACAGGTTGACTACCGTACCCCATTGTTTTCAACTCCCTACACAGAATCACTGTACTAGTGTGACTGCTGGTGTCATTTCAGAACTCACGACTGCTTCTGTGACAGTAGAGCGAGTGGCAACGCCGGCTTCGAGAGGTGTGCACAACACAATTCCAAAAGTAACAATTTTTATGTATGAGCAGGAAACTGCATACAAAATAAAAATTCAATCAGGAGGGGAATGCCCAATTACAATTTCATCATCACAATGAGTAATATCAATGTATACAATTATTTAAAGAAATCCAACTTAACATCACTTCCATGGTTAGCCAACAACCTTACAATTTTTCTTTAAAAAGGTTAAAAAGTTACAAGATAATTTTGAGAAGCAGCCTAGCATCTACCCTCCTTTAAAAGCATCGGCATTAAAAATATTCCCATATAGTTCGAATTTCAAGCTTCAGTGAGCTTCAAATCGGCCCGACAAGAAGTGTGGTTCAAATGGCTCTGAGCACTATGGGACTTAACATCTGTGGTCATCAGTCCCCTAGAACTTAGAACTACTTAAACCTAACTAACCTAAGGACATCACACACATCCATGCCCGAGGCAGGATTCGAACCTACGACCGTAGCAGTCATGCGGTTCCGGACTGAGCGCCTAGTACCGCTAGACCACCGCGGCCGGCCGACAAGAAGTGTGGTGGAACACTAGTATCAATCGGGGCACCCAGGAAAGTACACAATGATCAAAAGAAGCTGAAAAAAAGGTAACTGAATATCGTTCTTTGTAAAACAGTCGGGGCGACTCGGTAGGCCACACCAGGTAGGGTCCGCTCAGAATAATGTGGCCGGTAGATGAGCAACAGGCAGGATACGTGCAGGGAGAGCAGTGGGTAGTGGTGGGGAGGCTGTGGGCAGGCGCTGTAGGTGAAATGCTGAGTGGAAGGCCATTCTAAACTGAAGCCTACACTCAAATTTTTTGTAAGTATTAAGTGGAGCCCATCCGTTCCCACGCCCGCGTGACCTCCGTTCAAAATTATCTACGAATACTATCGCACCTGCTTTGGTTAGTATCCAGAAAGAATTTCAGTGAAAATGCAACAAAAGCAGCACTTTGTTTTCAGTGACTTTTTAACCATTTGTAACTTTCAGAGAAGCATCACAAAGGGCGAATTTCGAGTACAACCTACATTTCTTTTGTTCTTTTGCCAAAAGACAGCGGAGTTTACAGTCTCACCTCTCTAACGTGTTGTGCAGCAGTGGTTTATTAAGTGAGAAACTGAGGAAAAGTTAGGTCAGTAGCTTATGAGAAAGCACATTATTGGTACAAAATGAACGTCTAATGTCTTCACTTATGTTCTTCCAAAACGCATAGCATTTCGAATTTCACCAGCTATCGATAGTACTTACAAATTGCAATCTTTCATAGAAAAAGTCAGTAGTTTGTCTCAGGATTTTAAACATGGCTGAAACAGCAACTGTTGAAATTCTTCACAGTAAATGATGACAGCCAAAACAGTCGCAGGATAAAGATTTATCTAAATTCTTGACCACGGCTTTGGTATATATAAATATACCTTCATCAGAAGTAAAATACCTAAAATTACATCCTGCAATGGAGATTAATAAAACAATTATGCCAAAGGTGTCGTCAGTAGTTAAAACATCATCTCCATTTATACATGATGGGCAGAGGGTCGACGCGAACACAGCTTAGCCAGTAGTTTGTGGAATAACATGGCAAATACTGAAGTTCTACATAATAACCATATGGTAAAATTATTTTCTCTCTGCATGCAATCATTTGCCAAAATCTCGTTTCGATATCTCCATTCCGGCTTTATCGCTGGCGCCTGCGATCCCAAATGACTGTGGTACATCAGACGAATTTTCTCGAGATCAGCAACAGACAAGAGGCCTCCACCCAAGCCTAATGAAAAATATCTTAGCAGAATTTCATATGTACCAACATATTATGAAATGTGCACCAAAAGCAAAATCGTAGCAACCCCTATTTTCATCGCAAACTTTCTCGAATATCGTGCGCTGTCTTAAATGCAAATATCACAATAACTATGATCATTAACGAAGTGATGGGCACATCATCATAATGCTGACACTTAAAGATATAAGTAACGCAAAAATAACATTCTTTTTTCCGAATAGTTTGTGTAAATTCTTTTGAGGATGATTGCAGGGCGTGCGCCTCGGTTATACCGTCGCAGCGCCTCACCGGCCGGCCGTGAGTGGTCCAACAATCTTGGCGTCCCCTTCCAAACAAGCGCTTTGGAGGAAATTTGGTCTCTGTGCATAGGCCACCGTGTCCTGTGCAGACACTAAAACGAGTTCTTTTAATGCCATTTAATAATGAATAGCGATGAACTGTAGTAAACACATTCACTTTGTCTGATTACACAATGACGTTACCTGTGCAGTTTGGCACGGTCCACGTTCCAGTGATCCGAATATCCCACACACCTTGAACAAAACAGATTGGACCACAGCTCGGAATTGAGTGCTGGCTGGAAGATCCTTGGCTGAGACTCACTGCTCCCCGGGTTGGCACATGTGGCGAACTGCGACCATCCAGCGAAGATTGTCTCTCATATGTTAGCTTGTTAACCGCTAGACAGGAGTTGAGTCTTCCGCCCAAGCAGTTGCGGCAGAGGTTGCGGCCTTTCAAATAAAAATGATGTGATGAAGTGCTGGGGTGGTGGCCCTCAACTACCTACCCTCTGACTCGGTGTTGCGATATTAAAAGTTTTGGCTGGTTTCGTTGTCTAGGGGACGGGATATGTAGTTGCCGTATTACTAGCTAAATACTCCTGAGTCTACAGTATACAATATGAGTACACACATGAATCGAATGGTCGAAGTTTCCTATCACCAGACAATTGCGAATGTAACGTAGAAATTTATAAATGAAAGATTGCAATTAAATAAAATCTGCAGGTACTATCTTAATGACTTTAAATGATGAGTACGATAGCAGAAGTACCGTACTTTTGAGAATGTCGTACATTTCTGCAAAACACTTGTTGGTGGCTCTGCTCAAAAATTATGTTGTAAACGGGCATCATAGCACTATTTCGGCATTGCGGACAATAGTCAGTGCTAAAGGGTGAAAACTGAGATTGAAGAACCTTTTCTTGTGTTATTTTGTCGGTTTCCAAAGGCTACAAGCACATACAGGCATCATATCGGCTGTTTATTATTTTCATCGTATAATATGAACGAATTTTTAAGTTTTCAATTTTTTGCTGTTACCACAATTTTATTCCTCTTTGTTATTTCCTAGAAAGTCCAGACAAATCTTTAACCTCATAAAGCAAATGAATCATTGTACTTTACTGCTAAATCAGTTCTTAAAATTATTTCCAGACTTGTCTTCCGTGCCATTCTGCAATACATTGGATGCGTGGCAGCGACGCGCACCGTAAGCCACGACACACGGCAACAGTGACGTCACTGTCTCAGCAGAGCTGTAGCAGTTCATATTTCACGTGTTGGTTGCTCGTTTCTGTGGACATTGTTATTCAAACAATAGTGATCGCTTCTCTCATTTTCTACAATAATTCAATATTTGAAACCAATGCGAATTTTACGAATAAAAATTATTCCTTTTGTAAAAAACGTTTACTTACAAACGAGAACTTTTAGCACTGCTGCTCTGGCTAATTGGTATTTCATTTTTTTCCCTCGGTTATTAATAAAGATGAAACAAAAACCGAAAAATGTCTGTTATTGAGAACAAAAATACCGGCATCGGTTTTAATCAGCCGCTTTTTCCCCATACCTACGAACAAGCTACTGGTTAAAGATTGAGAGACTAGATAAGGTACACACAGTAACTGGTGTACCGATATAGACTACGCGTCACCTTAAAAGTTGGCGTACGGATGCATGGTAGGATGAATGGTATATAAGCGATAACAGAAGTAGTGTGCGACTTCCTCCTCGACAAAAGGGAGCGATTGAGAATAAACAGATCGATTCCGGCCGTGGTATGGTATATTTCTAAACCGGACACGGGCCTTATGCCACGCACGGGGAAGGTGGGTTCCCCCCCCCCCCCCCCTCTCTCTCTCTCTCTCTCTCTCTCTCTCTCTCTCTCTCTCTCTCTCTCTCACACTGCACTTTCATTACACAGAAACAGAAATACATGTATGCATAGCAATAAGAGAACAAGAACATTGGGCACAATTAAATGCATTCACAGTTGGTATTTCAAAAACAGCACACGAAGAGAACCTACGGACACGACGTAATACGCGCCTATATCCAACGTAACAACAATGTCGAGAGGGGGACACCAACAACAGCGCCACTGAGGAAGCTGAGGAACATAAAACCATTCCGCCAGTCACAGTCGGTTTTGATTCTAACAAACCTGTTCTCTAGCGTATCGTCTTTCTACATTCCTCTCAGAACGACGAAATTTTATACCTCGGCCTCAAATTAGTTATTTTAAAAAAAGTATTTATTCTGTGCCAAAAGTTGCAGATAAAAACAAAACAAAGAACTAAAAGGGAGATGACAAACGAATAGTGTAATGTGTACGACGTCTTTTAAAATATTAGGTAACAGGTCTTCGAATTTGCAATCAATAAATAATTGGACCGTCACAGATTCCTTCAGCTGATTTCATGCGATCTTTACAACCACGCTACAAAATTCTTGCGGTCTCTGTCCATCAGTAGATGAGGTCGCCCGCTGTTGGTTTAGTTGTGGTTCTTCCTCCACGTTTAGACTTTTCAGTCACATCACCAACAGTCAGCTTGGGCAGAGACATTGAAACCTGCCTGACTGATTTGTTACAAAGCTGACATTCGGTGAGTAGCCCACGTTAAAAGTAACTGAACGCTCTTGACGGATGTATTATCTTGTTAGTCCTTCTCTGCTGACAACACAATATACCTCCCTAATTTCTACTGGCGGATCCACTTCTCGTTACATTTAGTGGTCAGTTACCGGTTACATAGAAGTACTTCCCATCAGATGGAGTCCATTTGCTGAACTGTAGCAGGAAATCATTCCCGGCACTATCATATGTGCATCAGTAGGCGTCCGTTGCTACCAAATGGTGGAAGATAACATCACCGTAATGGCAATAAACAGCTGAGCGACGCCATCCCCGTAACAACGTAACAAGTCAAGACAACATACCCAGAGTTGTGAATAATTTGTACACAATAATACTCGCAAATACGACTGAAAATACGGTGGAAGACAACTCGGTATCTGTTGGACCTGACGTGCGGCTAGGGTGGGGTGCTGTGGTACAGAAAGACGGTGAAAAACTCCGTTACCGCTGTAGGAGCGCCGACGTAACGGCGGTCGTCACGACTGCAGCCAAGTGTTTTTCGGCCATTGCCATGAACTAGAGTTCTGGTCTGAGTAGTTATATGTTCCCGAGTGGATGTTTATTCCACTTTTTCTGTCGTTTCGGCGAGTACAGCGTCCTATTTACTCACCTGCTTTTATTAACACCCTGTTTTTCAGTCTCGGCCGGCCGGTGTGGCCGAGCGGTTCTAGGCGCTTCATTCTGGAACCGCGCGACCGTTACGGTCGCAGGTTCGAATCCTGCCTCGGGCATGGATGTGTTTGATGTCCTTAGGCTAGTTAGGTTTAAGTAGGGGACTGATGACCTCAGCAGTTAAGTCCCATAGTGCTCAGAGCCATTTGAACCATATTTCAGTCTCGCGTGACATGAATGCGGCGATACCCGGTTTCCACATCCTAGAAAGTCATCACTTGATGGCCTACTTAAAGAGAAAGAAAAAGGGGATCTGAAACACACTAAAATTTGAAAAAAAGCTGACGTAAAATAAGATTAATAAATGAGCTTTGCCTGTTCACTCCAATTTTCCTGTTCACTCCAGTTTTCCTGTTCACTCCAGTTTTCCTGTTCACTCCAGTTTTCCTGATCAGTCCAGTTTTCCTGATCAGTCCAGTTTTCCTGATCAGTCCAGTTTTCCTGATCAGTCCAGTTTTCCTGATCAGTCCAGTTTTCCTGATCAGTCCAGTTTTCCTGATCAGTCCAGTTTTCCTGATCAGTCCAGTTTTCCTGATCAGTCCAGTTTTCCTGATCAGTCCAGTTTTCCTGATCAGTCCAGTTTTTCCCCTTCTTTAACTGTGGTTCCATTTCCTGCCGGCTCGTACTTGCCCAACAATAGCTTGATTTAGTAACACTACATTCATTTCTTCTGGTCGTTTCGTGTACACTTCATACTGCAGGTGAGCAATTTTTCACTTCCCGATCACACCTGTGGGTGGCAAATGTCTTTCTTTCACTTTGAGGAGGTGCAACCTTCGTGTTTGGATTTCTGATAAACAGGGTCATGTACGAGCGATGTACATGATACTGAGACAAGTAATTTAATACAAGACACAAGGGGTCGAAAATGTCGGGAAATACCCCAGAGGTCTATGATAAATGTCGAACACGTGATTTCACCAGACGACGTGTCTCACTGCACTTGAAGCAGTAGGGTTTGTGGACCATACCATATCTACTCTGTTTTCGTAAATGTAAATCGATTCATTGTAGTCTTGTATTACCACTACCACGAGCACTACCACATTACATCGCACAATACAAGAACGAAAACAGAGCGCTGTGTCTGTCCCCTACCGGCAACAGTAGAATCGACAAGCACAACCACTGCACGCGTGGAGAATTATGTCATTCACTTTTGGAATATTTCCCGACATTTGTGGCCCCATGTGTCACATATTAAATTACTTGTCTCAGCGTCATGTTCATCCCATCAGGGGTTTTAAAAGTTACTAAGAATCACCCCCTAAGTGTCAGGGGCATAAGTGCAGATATTGTAATCATTGGTACTTTAATATGTATCCACTTCAGTGTGTTAGATCTTCTTTTCTCTGCGTCTGTGTCCGTGTAAAGATGTCACATGATTTACTAACTGACGTTTTCTGCACTGTCGTAACTACACTGTCTGTACAGACTAAACGTTTTGCGTCCCCACTTCAGCATCTGACTTGCTGTCCAGAGGAAATGTAAGCATTAACGGCTTGCTCTCGCCACGTGGACTTAGAGGTACTAACCAACCTAAAAACATACCACTCCTAATATCAGTAATTATTAGTCTGAAAATGAATTAAGTTGTGATCTAATATTGTTCAGTACGCTGTCCTCGGTCACCAATAAAAATATTTGCCCTTATACACCTAACCACACAGTAAGTCTAATCATCTAATTGTGTAAGGCGCGCACTCGTCTGTGTGTGTGTGTGTGTGTGTGTGTGTGTGTGTGTGTGTGTGTGTGTGTGTGTGTGTCTAGTGTTCTTGTGTAATGACTGTGCTAATTTCTCAAGGTGGAATATGCCTGTGCAATGCTACGAAAGTAATATGGTACAGAATTTTCTAAAAGCAATATAGTAAATGTAATAGGAAATTTCATACAGCACCTGTGACTGATAAACTTTGAACAATCAAGACCAATATAGTGATTGACGTATAGGACGACCATGAGTAGCTACTGTTCCCTAAACGCGTCGAAAAATGTCTTGTCGCAAGCGACATGTTAATTTCTACCTAAGCACGATGATTTCTCGAATGAGAATTTCACTCTGCAGCGGTGTGTGCGCTGATATGAAACTTCCTGCCGGACCGAGACTCGAACTCGGGACCTTTGCGTTTCGCGGGCAAGTGCTCTACCAACTGAGCTACTCAAGCACGACTCACGCCCCGTCCTCACACCCGCGTTCGAGTCTCGGTCCGGCACACAGTTTTAATCTGCCGGGAAGTTTCACGACGATTTCTGTTTCGCGATGGCGCCGATAATGAATCACTTAGCTGTACATTGACCTGAAATTTGATCACGCTGCTTTTGCAAAGCGTGGTTAAATAAATCCCCAATCGATAAAAGACGCTGAGTGTAATGCGTACACAAAGATTTCATAAACAATAACGTGACCGGGAAATGCGTGTAAGAATGATCGTGCGCAGCACGTTTACAGTTGACAAAAGGAAAATATGAACACCCAAGAGTAAGTAAATCAAAATTCTGTTTCAGTTTAGTTCTTGTATTTTAACCGAGAAGATATGGAGCGTTTGTATTTGAAAGTATGAATATGTCTGTTAAACACAGCTGTGACGAACAATCACTTACACACGAGTGCGAAAACATCAGATTGTATTAATAGGTTATACAATTTTGACTAGAAAAAGTACTAGTATTATGCGCATTTAAAAGGGTAAAACGAACAGTAATGATGTCCTGAGTACGTCCATGGTGACTGTGAAATAGCTCTCCAACAATGTTCTGCTAATTAAAAATTGAATTCCTAAACTATGTCCCAGGGAAAGAAAAATCTTGCCCAGCCATATCGCTCAAACATTTGCGATCGTAGCAAGTCCAAATGCATTGTCGGATATTACCGCATTCAGCATATCCCGAAACGTCATCCTGAAAGTAAATCTCCATACCGACATTGAGAACAGTACAAGCCAGAGCAAAACGCATGCTCGGCCAGAAGCAACCAAGCCAGAAAATTATAATTATATACTAATACATCCAGCTGCTGACGGGCGTTTATATATATCAACGGGGACAGGTGAAAATGTATGCCCCGATCTTGACTCGAACCCGGGATCTCCTGCTTACATGGCAGATGCTCTATCCATCTGAACCACCGAGGGCACAGAGGATAGTGCGACTGCAGGGACTATCTCGCGCACGCCTCCCGCGAGACCCACATTCTCACCACGTATGTCCACACACTAGATTCGTGGTGTCCCTACCCAACATACTCATTACTCCTGGAAGACATTCTTACCAAGTCCCGTAAGAGTTCGGGTAATATGTGTGCATCCGCACAGAAGAGGAAGGTCATGGCCGGTATTACCAGAACTACATACTTATATGGATATGGTGTCTGTTCTTTCGGACATGTCCATATAAGTATAAGCCAGAAAATGGCTTCTTCCACCCGAAACAACGTTAACTCTGGTAGCCCAAAGACGTCTCGTCCATTCGTGCTCCCCGTGGTAAAACTACAGCCGCATCTCCTAGCACAGAAACTTTGCAAAGGGTAGGCCTGTACCTCACAATTATTTTTATATTGGGAATATTTTGGATCGAATATTTACGATTTAAGAGTTATCACCTTTTACAGTTGGTAGCTGATTTTAACCGCCGTTTAAACCAACCAGGGCGGAAATGTTCCCATTGCGATCGCCTCTCTTGGCCCATTGACTCACTGACGAATTATGGTCGACACACAGTGGACGTCCCGGAACTGAACGCCAGAACCTTACACAACACGTTTCAAATGGCAGCATTCAAACGCTCCGATACCGGATACGCAACGTCACCGTCAAGGATTCTCAGGAAGAAAGTCTTGACATTGGCTTTCTACCTTTGTCCGCCGACGTCCGTGGATGGAAACTATTTCTTTCCGCGCTCACTCATCCTCGAGTAGGGATTTTTTTTACCTTGTGTGGCTCGTTAATAATTATTTTGTTGTTTCTTTTTGCTTACGTGACTCACTGCGAAGATTGCATGGCGGGTTGGATTTCTTTCCTCTGAGTCTTGTTCCATAAAAAGCTAGTTATCTGAAAGCGAAAAATAATTTGAGTTGTACAGTACCAGGAAAGAGAAACCCACACTGCCCATAAATAAGAACGTCAATAGACAGAACGTTTTCCATTTAATAATGTTAATCAGTTTGGATTCCGTAGAAATGTTGGAACACGTTAGGCAATACTGACCCTACGACTTACCTTAGAAGAAAGATTAAGGAAAGGCAAACCTACTTTTCTAGCATTTGTAGACTTAGAGAAAGCTTTTGACAATGTTGACTCGAATACTCTCTTTCAAATTCTGAAGGTGACAGGGGTAAAATACAGGGAGCGAAAGGTTATTTACAATTTGCACAGAAAGCAGATGGCAGTTCTAAGAGTCGAGGGGTATGAAAGGGAAGCAGTGGTTGGGAAGGGAGTAAGACAGGGTTGTAGCCTCTCCCCGATGTTATTCAATCTGTATATTGAGCAAGCAGTAAAGGAAACAAAAGAAAAATTCGGAGTAGGTATTAAAATCCATGGAGAAGAAATAAAAACTTTGAGGTTCACCGATGACATTGTAATTCTGTCAGAGACAGCAAAGGACTTGGAAGAGCAGTTGAACGGAATGGACAGTGTCTTGGAAGGAGATGAACATCAACAAAAGCAAAACGAGGATAATGGAATGTAGTCTAATTAAGTAGGGTGGTGTGGAGGGAATTAGATTAGGAAATGAGACACTTAAAATAGTAAAGGAGTTTTGCTATTTGGGGAGCAAAATAACTGATGATGGTCGAAGTAGAGAGGATATAAAATGTAGACTGGCAATGGCAAGGAAAGCGTTTCTGAAGAAGAGAAATTTGTTAACATCGAGTATAGATTTGAGTATCAGGAAGTCGTTTCTGAAAGTATTTGTATGAAGTGTAGCCATGTATGTAAGTGAAACATGGACGATAAATATTTTGGACAAGAAGAGAGTAGAAGCTTTCGAAATGTGGTGCTACAGAAGAATGCTGAAGATTAGATGGGTAGATCACATAACTAATGAGGAGGTATTGAATAGAATTGGGGAGAAGAGGAGTTTGTGGCACAACGTGATCAGAAGAAGGGATCGGTTGGTAGGACATGTTCTGAGGCATCAAGGGATCACCAATTTAGTACTGGAGGGCAGCGTGGAGGGTAAAAATGGTAGAGAGAGACCAAGAGATTAATACACTAACTACATTCAGAAGGATGTAGGCTGCAGTAGGTACTGAGAGATGAAGAAGATTGCACAGGATAGAGTAGCATGGAGAGCTGCATGAAACCAGTCTCAGGACTGAAGACCACAACAACAACAACAATGTTTTTTTAACGGTACAAAAGTCGGCTCGATTGAAGGAGAAAACTACATGTGCTGTGTAGTTCACAGAAACTAAATAACGCATTGTGGATATAAAGTATAAATAGGCTTTATATCGCCTTCGAAACATTGCCTTATGTGCAGATTTGCTTGGTTTAACTGTTACTACTAGTTTCTCAGTTGTAATACACTCTAAGACAAGAAACTCGACGAACCACTAATAAATTATACGAATGGGTGAGAAATCGGTAGATGTGACCTAGATGTACTGACAAACAAATGATTACAATTTCAGGAGAAAGAGGTTCAGAAATTGAACAAGTCAATAACGCGTTGGTCCACCTCTGGCCCTCATGCAAGACGTTATTCCTCTTGTTGATCTCCTGAGGCATATGATGCGAAATTCCGTTCAAATGGCGCGTTAGATCCAGAATCCCGAATTGAGGGGAAGGCTCTGACCATAATGCTCCAAACTTTCTCAATTGGGGAGAGATCCGGCGACCTTGCCGTCCAAGGTAGGGTTTGACAAGCACGAACACAACCAGTAGAAACTCTCGCCGTGTGCGGGCGAGCGTTATCTTGCTGAAACGTAAGTCCAGGATGTCTCACCATGAAGAGCAACAAACGAGACGTAAAATAGCGCTGACGCATCTCTGTGCTGCAAGGGTGCAGTGGATGACAACCAAAGGCGACCTGCTATGAAATGAAGTGGCACCCCAGACCGTGATTCATGGTTTTCGGGCCGTATAGCAGGCGACAGTCACGCTAGTACCCCACTTCCGCCTGGACGACGTGTTTTCGTTGGTCATCGAGGCTGAATTCGAAGCGGGACTCACCACTAAAAAACAATTCTACTCCAATAAGATTCCAGGCCACGATGATCTGCGGCATCCTTGCAGCACAGAGGTACATTGACGATATTCTACGCCTCTTTTTGTTTCCATTCATGGCAAGCCAGCGTTGGCTTACATTTCGACCCACAACAGCTAGAGTTTCTACTCCTTGTCTTCGTGCTTGCTAAACCCACTGTGGCCGGTAAGGCCGCCGAACCTGTCCCTAAGTAAGGACGTTAGAAGCATTATGAACAGGGGCCTCCTATCAGCTAGCGATTTTGACTACCTAAGGCACGAATTGGACAGAATTTGGCACGATATTTCTCAGGAGGGTATTCGACAACTCTGCCAAGTCGAGTATCTCTGCTCTGCTCTGCTCGCATAAGGGCCAGAGGTGGATCAACGCTTTATTGACTTGTTCAGTTTCTGAAGCTCTTTCTCTTGAATAAATCATATGGTCTTTCTGAAATTGTAATCTCTTGTTTGTCTGTATACCATATGTACATCACATAAACCGATTTCCATCTCATTCGGATGACTCCTTCGTGGTGCGTCTTCGTCTTTTTTTCCGATTGTCACCTGAGCAAAGTGCTCAAGTGTTCACGTTCTTTCTAGCGTCAACGCACCTTCATAATGCAATGCATTCAGGTGCGTGTGATTGTTTACAAAAGTTTAGCTTTCTAGTACTTAACTATTTCGCCTTTTTCATTTATTTTTAAACAGACCATGCGATGAAGAGTTGCTAAGAATTCGACACTGATTATAGTACCATTTCTAGTTTTCTTGTCAGAAAGGTGACAGTTCGTGCTCATTGACAGTATCTCATGTAGTGCAACCGAATGTACATCTGGCGTTCCCCCGTGAAGTGAAGTGTGACAGGCGCTCTGTGGCCGTGAGTCTATATAAAAGATTTAGGAGACAATCAGAGCAGCCTTCTTAGATTGTTTGCAGATGGGGCGGTCGTCTTCACGAGACGATAACTGGTGTTCAAAGCTGTAATTCAGCCTTTAAAAATGTGTGCGCCTCCACGTTAGTACTAAAGAAAGCCTTTCAGTTTCAGTTACGTGATAAGTAACGCAGATTTAATAGTTGTCGGTTCAACTAAATTGCTGGGGCTTACAATAACGGGCAAATTAAGATGGAACCATGACGTAGAGAATGGTGTGGACAAGGCGAACGGGAGACTGCGTTTTGTTGACAGAATACTTGGAAAATGCAACAGATCTGCCGGACCAACTAGTTACACTGCGCTTGTTCGTCCACTTCTACAGTACTGCTAGATGGTATGCGATCATTACCAGATGGGATTGACGGAGGTCATCGAAAAGGTTCTGAGTAGGGTAGGTCGTTTTGTATTGTTGCGAAACAGGGGAGAGTGTGTCACGGATGGTTTTAAGCGAGTTGTGGTTGCAATCATTAAAACGAAGGGGTTTTCCGTTGTGGCGAGATCTTTTCACGGTAATTCAATGACCAACATTCTCCCCAGACCGTCAAGATATTTTGTTGCCTAGCGCCTACATAGACAGAAATCAGCATTGTAATAAAATAAGAGAAATTAGAGCTCACGCGGAAAGATTTCAGTGTTCATTTGCTGCGATGTGGAACCGTCGAGTAGTAGTCTGAATGTTCTGTTGTGAACGCTGTTCCCGGCACTTACGTATGAATCGCCGAGTAATCGTGTAGAAGACAAACTAAATATTCCTGGATTCGAATCAAGAACAGCTGCCAACATGAGTAACGTAGAGATACTTACTTGGAGCGGTGAAGCAACTTACATCATTCAACAAAAGCAAGTCTTCCGCTCCAGCCTGTTTACCAGTTACGTTCCTTTAACAGTATGCTCATACAATACTTCCATAAACAATAATTAACAACCGTTCGCTCGACGAAAGGTCCGTACCCGAAGACTGGAAAGTTGCACACCAATGTTCAGGAAAGGTAATAAGAGTAATCCACTGAATTACAGGCCCGTCTCATTGACATTGATCTGCAGCAGGATTTTGGAATACATACTCCAAGAAAACGGTCAATTGAGACACAGTCAACACGGATTTAGAAGCACCGTTCTTGTGAAACACAACTAACTCTTTACTCGCACGAAGTGTTGAGTGCTATTCGCAAGGGATTTCTCTTTGATTCCGTCTTTCTAGATTTCCAGAAGCCTTCTGACACTTTACCACACAAATGGTTTGTAGTGAAATTGCACGCTTGTGGAATATCGTCTCAGTTATGTGACTGGAGTCGTGATTTCCTGTCAGAGAGGCAACAGTTCGTAGTAACTGACTGAAAGTTCGGGCGTTCCCCAAGGTAGTGTTATAGGCCCTTATCTATATAAACGATTTACGAGACTATCTCAGCGGCATTCTTAGGTTGTTTGCAGATGATGCTGTCGTTTATCGACTGGTAAAGTTATCAGAAGATCAAAATAAATTTCAAAATGATTTAGAAAAGATATCTGTATGGTGCGAAAATTTGTAATTGGCCCTAAATAACGAAAAGTGCAGGGTCATTCACACGAGTGCTAAAAAGGAATCGGTTGGACTTCGGTTACACGATAAATCAGTCAAATGTAAAGATCGTAAATTCAGCTAAATACCTACGAATTACAATTACGAATGAATTATATTGGAAACATCACATAGAAAATGTTGTGGGGAAGGCTAACCAAAGACTGCAGTTTATTGGCAGAACACTTAGAAAATGTAACAAACAGTCTACTAAAAAGACTGCTTACACTACGCTTGTCCGTCCTCTTTCAGAATACTGCTGCGCGGCGTGGAATCCTTACCAGATAGGATTAACGGAGTACATCGAGAAAGTTCAAAGAAGGGAAGCACGTTTTGTGTTGTCGCGAACTAGGGAAGAGAGTGTCACTAACAGGACTTGGGGTGGACGCCATTATAACGAAGGCGTTTTTCGTTGCCGCGGAATCTTCTCACGAAATTCCTATCACCAACCTTCTCCTCCGAATGCGAAAATATTTTTTGACGCCGACCTACGTAAGGAGAAACGATCATCATAATAAAATAAGAGAATTCAGAGCTCGGACGGAAAGATGTGTGCGTGTTAATTTTTTCCGCGCGCTGTTCGAGATTGGAATAATAGAGAATTATTGTGAAGGTGGTTGGATGAACCCTCTGCCAGGCACTTAAATGTGATTTGCAGAGTATCGATGTAGATATAGTTGAAAACTGCAGTAAGACAGTTTTGTTTACGAGACGGTCTGCCTTTCGTGCTGGGTTCACGCTGACCCCACTGGAGTGATTGAAGGTCTGTTCCAGGGCTGGCTGTAGTAGGCTTCTCCAGCGGCACGATCCGACGCTCCGTCCAGCAACCGGCAGTCACGACTTGACACGACTCGCGACGCTCCAGGGGTCACGGACAGCCAGTGCAGCCTGGAGGCTGGACTTCGGTACCCGGCGGCGCGGCAATCTACTGTCCGGCGCGAGGCAGCCCAGCTCAGCACAGCAGTTGCCAGACACGGACTCTACAAACACTCTTATTCTAGAAGACGTTTTTGTTTAGTGCAAATCGTACCCTCAGCTCGTGGTCTACTGGTTACAAAGTTCAAGACAAGTAGAGCTGTACCAGACTGAAGTAAGCATGCATCTGGAGAGCTTCGCCTACCGCAATAACATCCACAGTTTTCCTCGCCCTGGATGATACACAAAACGAGACGGAGCCGTCTGTTAAAATGCTTGTAACTATACGTTACCTACTAAAAAGACTATAACAACAAGGAGAAGTTGGAATCCTGACAACAGGGCATTACATGTTCACGTGAACCGGAAGTTACAACGAAAAAAGCGAATTTTATGAACAAGATTTTTAAATAAAAAGCCGAAGCACCAAGATCCTGTGTATCAGGATGGAAATGAAAAGTGATAAGCGACGTGGGTAAAAAAGAAATGGTCTCTCGCAGGAAAAATGTGCCAACGACAGAATTTGTGCGCAATTCTCCACTTCAACCATACTTTTCTTTATCAAGGAGATTATTGCTTTTAAGTCAGATGGAAAATAAGCTTATATAGTTTCTACACCCTCTAAAAAATTACAAGGAAGAAGTTCTACGCTGTACACCGAGGACTGTTTCATTTACCCCTTTTTAGTTGCGCGGGGTAGCCGAGTGGTCTTGGGCGCCCTATCACGGTTCGCGCGGGTCCCCCCTCCCCCGGCGGATGTTCGAGTCCTCCCTCGGGGATTAAGTAGTGTGTAAGGTTAGCGGCCGATGATCTCAGCAGTTTAGTCCCATAAGATCGTACTACAAATTCTAATTTTATCCCATTTTAAGACATAAAGAAGAGCACCTAATGGTTTACATTCAAATCGCAATTTACACAGAGAGAGAGAGAACTTAATTTGAGCAATGAATAAAGAAACAGCGCCTGGATCACAACTTTTTATTTGCCTACAACCGGTTTCAACCTACGCTGCAGATCATCTTCAGCTGTAGGTTGAAACCAAATGGCAGTAACAACAATGATTTTACAGAAGTGTGATATTACGGACACTTATCTCATGGATTGTAAAAAATGGCTCTGAGCACTATGGGACTTAACAGCTGAGGTCATCAGTCCCCTAGAACTTAGAACTACTTAAACCTAACTAACCTAAGGACATCACACACATCCATGCCCGAGGCAGGATTCGAACCTGCGGCCGTAGCGTTCACGCGGTTCCAGACTGAAGCGCCTAGAACCGCACGGCCACACCGGCCGGCCCATGGATAGTAAAAAAAACAACAAAATACTATGAACTCCCATACACTTGGCGACGCAAACTGCAGTTTGCCAACGTTGTGTGAAAGTAACAAAAAAAAGGTCGTGGGGAGGAAAATACTCGAATAGTCGCGTGACATGTGCGAAAGTATAGAGGAGTCATTAAAACAGTGTTAAACTATTTCTCCATATATAATTAAATAAAAGTACACTCCTGGAAATTGAAATAAGAAGACCGTGAATTCATTGTCCCAGGAAGGGGAAACTTTATTGACACATTCCTGGGGTCAGATACATCACATGATCACACTGACAGAACCACAGGCACATAGACACAGGTAACAGAGCATGCACAATGTCGGCACTAGTACAGTGTATATCCACCTTTCGCAGCAATGCAGGCTGCTATTCTCCCATGGAGACGATCGTAGAGATTCTGGATGTAGTCCTGTGGAACGGCTTGCCATGCCATTTCCACCTGGCGCCTCAGTTGGACCAGCGTTCGTGCTGGACGTGCAGACCGCGTGAGACGACGCTTCATCCAGTCCCAAACATGCTCAATGGGGGACAGATCCGGAGATGTTGCTGGCCAGGGTAGTTGACTTACACCTTCTAGAGCACGTAGGGTGGCACGGGATACATGCGGACGTGCATTGTCCTGTTGGAACAGCAAGTTCCCTTGCCGGTCTAGGAATGGTAGAACGATGGGTTCGATGACGGTTTGGATGTACCGTGCACTATTCAGTGTCCCCTCGACGATCACCAGTGGTGTACGGCCAGTGTAGGAGATCGCTCCCCACACCATGATGCCGGGTGTTGGCCCTGTGTGCCTCGGTCGTATGCAGTCCTGATTGTGGCGCTCACCTGCACGGCGCCAAACACGCATAAGACCATCATTGGCACCAAGGCAGAAGCGACTCTCATCGCTGAAGACGACACGTCTCCATTCGTCCCTCCATTCACGCCTGTCGCGACACCACTGGAGGCGGGCTGCACGATGTTGGGGCGTGAGCGGAAGATGGCCTAACGGTGTGCGGGACCGTAGCCCAGCTTCATGGAGACGGTTGCGAATGGTCCTCGCCGATACCCCAGGAGCAACAGTTTCCCTAATTTGCTGGGAAGTGGCGGTGCGGTCCCCTACGGCACTGCGTAGGATCCTACGGTCTTGGCGTGCATCCGTGCGTCGCTGCGGTCCGGTCCCAGGTCGACGGGCACGTGCACCTTCCGCCGACCACTGGCGACAACATCGATGTACTGTGGAGACCTCACGCCCCACGTGTTGAGCAATTCGGCGGTACGTCCACCCGGCCTCCCGCATGCCCACTATACGCCCTCGCTCAAAGTCCGTCAACTGCACATACGGTTCACGTCCACGCTGTCGCGGCATGCTACCAGTGTTAAAGACTGCGATGGAGCTCCGTATCCCACAGCAAACTGGCTGACACTGACGGCGGCGGTGCACAAATGCTGCGCAGCTAGCGCCATTCGACGGCCAACACCGCGGTTCCTGGTGTGTCCGCTGTGCCGTGCATGTGATCATTGCTTGTACAGCCCTCTCGCAGTGTCCGGAGCAAGTATGGTGGGTCTGACACACCGCTGTCAATGTGTTCTTTTTTCCATTTCCAGGAGTGTATTAGTAATAAGATTCAGACTTAAGACAAGTTAATGCAGTGCATTTTCAGAATGAATAATGTATTACTCAATGGTAGGTAAAAAAACAACCAATGTAATTGTACTGACGAGACACTGTCCATCGTACATTTTTGTTCTTGTTTACATATCTTAAATTTTTTTTTTAAAAGCCAGTGAAGAATTACCGAATATACCTGATAAATGAAGAAATTGCATTCATTTTAATGAAAAAGAATAGAACTACGCTAAGGACTCCTACTGTAAGTTTAAAAAAAAGGAGGGGAGGAAAATGGAGTCCTTTTACGAAGTAAGCATAACTGTTTTGGTGTACTAAGTTTCAGCACGAATGGTGCGTTACGCAATGAGATGAACAATTGCTACAAACAACCTGACAGCACACGGTGACAAGACCAAGTAAGAAGCAGTCTTTCTTTTTTCTCTTTCGCTTTAAAATGAAGCGGTATTATTTTCCAAATGACAACGCATTTCCAGGAATTCCTTCACTTCTCCTCTTGGCCGAGGAAATCCACGCCGATGGAGGCGAGTCTTGGCGAGCGAAAGGACAGGCTACAAGGGGTGGATGGAGGCCCGGAAAATGAAAATTGCAGTTAGCGCCACTCTCTAGATCGCGGGGTCACGGGTTCGATTCCCGATCGGGATGGTAATTCTGTTCGCGACTCGGTATTTATGTTCTCCCAGTGATTTCATCTCATGTTCACCGATGCACGGGTCACCAGAGTGGGGTGGCGTCAAATACCGCGAACACCAAAAAGTCACGAAGGGCATATACCAGTGAACAATTGTGTAACTGTTGTGCTGCTGAAATTGAGCAAGTCCGTTGGAATTCACAGTGGACATGAATGGATGCAGATGATCATACAGGATGCTTACTTTCGTGTCACCTGTCAAGAGTCGTATTCTAGACGTAACAGGGGTTCGATATCCCTCCAAATGCACACGCCCCACACCATTACAGAGCCTCCACCAGCTTGAACAATCCCCTGCGGACCTGCAGGGTCCATGGATTCATGAGGTTGTCTCCATACCGGTACACGTCAATCCGCTCGATACAATTTGAAACTAAACTCGTTCGACCAGGCGACATGTTTCCAGGCATCAACAGTCCAATGTCAGTGCTGACAGGCCCAAGCAAGGCGTAAAGCTTTGTGTCGTGCAGTCATCAAGGGTACACGAGAGGGCCTTCAGCTTCGAAACCCCATATTGATGATTTTTCGTTGAATGGTTTGCACGCTGACACTTGTTGATGGCCCAGCATGGAAATCTGCAGCATTTTGCGCAGGGGCTGCCGTTCTATCACGTTGAACGATTCTCTTCAGTCGTCGTTGGTCCCGTTCTTGCAGGATTTTCTCCGGCCGCAGCGATGTCGGTGATATGATGTTTCACCGGATTCCTGATATTCACGGTTGACTCGTGAAATGATCATACGGGAAAATCCCCGCTTCACCGTTACCTCGGATATGTTGTGTTCCATCAGTCGTGCGCCGACTATACACCACGTTCAAACTCACTTAAATCTTGATAATCTGCCATTATAACAGCAGTAACCGATCTTGGCGTTGCCGTATTCTGCCTGTTTACACATCTGTGTATTTGAATACGCATGATTTTATCAGTTTCTTTGGCGTCTTAGTGTACTTGTGCGTGCCTGACAACAAAGTGTGGAAACATTGTTTTTGGGTCTGATGTTAGCACCTTAAAAGGATGGTTTTGGAAAATTAGTGTGCTCACTTTTTTTTACACAAGAAAAAACAGAAGACATCAGGCAATAAGAAAGGAGAACACGTGCGACGAAACAGTAATATTTTTTTCTTTGTTAAGAGACCAATTGTTGGAAGTTCCCTGTGACTGTTGGCATTGTCATGAGAGTTACATGTTGCATAGATCATGTGAATGAGTATTTTATGTAAACTATATGGAACGACTCAATTTATACGACATGTCTGCGTGATTGGTGTTAACATTAATAAACACGTTTTTTACTAGCTACCAGTTTTTAAGCAAAAATTCCAGAAGTAGTTATATTTAAAATACATTTAAAGCGTGGTTCACTACATGTCAGACATTTTATACTATTGGGCAAACGATCAAAAATTTTTCTTGCTGCATGCTGAATTCCTTTCTGTGCAACTGATTGCTTTAATAATGGGTAATAAAAGGTCATTTTTCCATCTAGTGTTGTAGGTATCTACATCACTGTTCTTCTTAAACTGTTGTGGTTTATTATTTATTACGACTTTCATTAGCGAATATATGTGTTGTGATGGAGCAATTAAAATGCCTTTCTCCTTGAAGAGATACCTACATGAAGTCCGTGGGTAACCAACACTGCTCGCTTTTGTGCAATCAAGATTTCCTTTCTAAGTGATGAGTTACCCCAAAAAACTATTCCATAACACAGTATTGAGTCGAAGTATGCAAAATATGCCAACAGGTTGATTCGTTTCAATATTAGCAATTATACGAAGAGCAAAAGTAGCTTTAGAATGTCGATAATAGATTCTTCCAGTTCAAGTTTTGTGCAGTATGTACACCCAAAATTTCGAGCATTCCACTCTATTTACTGAGACGTGCTCATGTGCTACATCAGTTGTTGGTATGACTATCCGTTGTACAGAAGTAAATAAAGTGCGTTTTTTCCAAATTCAGGGAGAGTCCATTTTCTGAATACCAATTATAATTCTTTGGCAAACATTATTTAATATCTCTTCTGTTGCTTTCTCTTTAATGGGATTTATTGTAACACTAGTATCGTCTACATGAACTACCAATACTGCTTGTTGAATGTTAAGTGAGAGGTCATTCATGTGGTGTATATAAAGGAGTGGATCGAAAATAGAACCTTGTGGGACTCACTTTGTACTTTCTCCTCAGGCATTAAAATTTTCTACGTTTCCGACATTGTTTGAATTATTCAGCACAACATTTTGCATTCTATTTAAGTACGCTTCATACCAGCTGTGTGTAACGCCATCAGTTCCATAAAACTTGAGTTTTTCTAAGAGAGTGACATGATCTACGCCATCAAACGCAGTTAAGTCACAAGAAATACTGACTGTCGATACTTCATCATTTAAGGCTTGTATTAGTTGAGGACCATGTATAAATAACATTCTTAGTCGAAGAACCCTTGTGGAGTCCAAACTGTGATATGCTGAGTAAATTGTTTCCATTTACGTGTGAGACTACTATTGGGTACATTACATTTTTGAATATTTTGGAAAAAGATGTCAGTACTAAAAGTGATGGAGAATGGTGTGACATCAACGGTTGTTGCGCCTGATTCCATCGATGGATGATTTGTGGGTGAACAGATTCTTCTATACCGTTCAGCATAAACTGTTCTTGGATCTCCTAAAGGAACGGTCTCGACTGGTACAGTGCAGCCAACGATAAGCTATCGTTTTGTTGCATGTGCTTCGAGAATATAAGTTTTGTCGGTTCAGCTTGGGAAACGCTAATTAGTTCTAGAATGAATTTTCACCCTGCAGCGGAGTGTGCGCTGCCTTGAAACTTCCTTGAAGATTAAAAGTTTGGCTAGGACATGTCTCTGCAATATCCGTTCTTCGAGGAGTGCTAGTCCCACAAGGTATGCAGGGGAATTTGCGTGAAGTTTGGAAGGAAGGAGCCGAGGTACTGTCCGAAGTAAAGCTGTGAGGACGTGTCATGAATCGTACTTGTATAGCCCAGTCGCTAAGGCTCTTTCCCACGTAAGGCAGAGGTCACGAGTTCGAGCACCGGTCTGGCACAGAGTTTGTCTACCAGGAAATTTCAAACCCGAACAGTTGATCGCTGTTTAGTTTCCGGGCCGTAGGAATATGACCAAGTTTCGTTCCCTGTTCCAATGTTACAAAAGGATTTTGCTTTTCCTCGGTCGTGTATCTGAAGCGCTTGTCTGTACACCACCAGTCTGTTTTTGAGCATCGACCACAACGTGCTGTATTGATCGGGAAACAGAGCTCTTTCACAGCAGAATGATCGAGCAAAATCGAATACACTGCGGTCTGATGATGTATGGGTAAGATGGCCTCCATGTTGTAGCATTACACGGGTAATCGTCCGTGTAGCCCTCGAAATCTTTAAGAAACAATATTGTGGAGATGTCCATTACAGTCGGATATACCCTGTGTCACGTGAGAGTACGACAGTCAAAACAGGTAGTAACCCATGACGTCATCTCAAGTCGAGATTTTTTAATTGTGAAATCTTTCCTGAGCGATTGACACAGTATACATGTAAATCATTTCTAAATTTTGTTAGTTATTTATGGAGTAAAGAAATTCAGTACAATATGTTTTAGGATGAATAGGTAATGAGTCTTCATGAGATGGATATAAATGTATTTTGACATGTTGTTGTGGTCTTCAATCCTGAGACTGGTTTGATGCAGCCCTCCATGCTACTCTATCCTGTGCAAGCTTCTTCATCTCCCAGTACTTACTGCAACCTACATCCTTCTGAATCTGTTTAGTGTATTCATCTCTTGGTCGCCCTCTACGATTTTTACCCTCCACGCTGCCCTCCAATGCTAAATTTGTGATCCCTTGATGCCTCAGAACATGTCCTACCAACGATCCCTTCTTCTTGTCAAGTTGTGCCACAAACTCCTCTTCTCCCCAATCCTATTCAATACCTCCTCATTAGTTATGTGATCTACCCATCTAATCTGCAGCATTCTTCTGTAGCACCACATTTCGAAAGCTTCTATTCTCTTCTTGTCCAAAATATTTATCGTCTATGTTTCACTTCCATACATGGCTACACTCCATACATAGCAGATCACAATGCTGCGTCATTTTTTCTCTTTGAGAAGGATGATACCTTCCGAGTTGCTCGAGTGTGCGGACAAGTAGTAATCGAGTGCGGGTCCTCTTTAATTTTTATGGATGGACATAGAACTGATAATTCACAACCCGGAGTAGGTTTAGAAAATATTCTAGGGAATCACGGCCAAACTTTCTTACAAACAAATCGCGCGCGGAGTTTGAAATAATCGGCGCGAAATTTGAGATACGCAGTGGGCTATCTTAGTCGCGTGAAGGATTAAGTAACACTGACCGTGATTTATTGGCATTAACTTAATAATTATTATCAAAGAATTGTCGGAAGGGATAGTATGTGTTCTTGATGTTTAAGGCAAGTGTGAGTTGATTTACTGTTTGAAAACGACAGATATTAATCACGGAATAGTCAGCGAGTTGATACATTGCTTAGCAACCCATAAACAGATTGTGATACAATTACCGGAACGACCATTTCAATCATTAGTGACCAATATACACACAGCAGAAAACAAACTACTCTCGTTGTGAATGACATTTGGAACAGATGGGTTTTGCTTCAGCTCCGAAGACGAAACTTTACAGTGTCGTGTTCCTTCAGTTTGGTAGAACGATAGACATTATAGTCTACACTACTATTTTTTTCAGCACTTACCATTTTTCTTTTAGAGGAATGTTTCTGCTTCAGTCGTCAATCTCCTCAAAACGGAGATAAGGGTGACACACACAGCACTGTGTCATCGTGATCAAGCACACACATGTTCCCCCTTTCTTCCTCCCTTTTTGTGTTCAAAACCCTGAGATATAGCCGTGTTACGACGAAGGAAAAAGGAAGAGTAGAAGAGAGAGAAGAAAAGGAAGGGGGGCCAAAACGGAAGGTCATAATGTCACGGAGAAGCACAAACCAGTATTCTTCAATCGCGTTTCGCACAACATCCAGAGTTTTCGAAACTATAACCGATTTTACTTGACCACCATGAAATTCTTCACTCCATAATTGTGACGAAATACTAAAAACGAACCGTAAAAACTCGCTCAACAAAGCTAGGTCTTTAAGAAAACCATAGAAAAATAATCCAGCGACAGCCTTCTCTTGAAATTTCTATTTCTTTCGCAATCTTTCGTTTTAAACACTTACTCGGTCAGTTTGAGTTTCCATTGTTTTAACAACGAACGACAGAGCAGGAAACAATGCCACCGTCACATTTGAATAGCGCCATCTAGCGGTCGTTTCTGTAAACCTACGTGGCTTGCTTTCTACTGTAGTGGATAATAAACCGCCTGACTGGTTACTGTGGGCTGTTGTATACGGCAAAGTGTGCACTCTGGTTCATTCCACTTCAGATCTTTCAAATAGCAAAAACGAGTTGAATATGCATATAAAAACCTCATCTCAGTAGTGTTTCGCAAAGAGACCGTTGTCTTCCCTCCAGGCATTCCCATTGTGAGTTCACGAAGCATCTCAGAAACATTTGGAAGTTGATCGAACCTACCGGTAACAAATCTAGCAGCCCGCCTCTGAATTTTTTCGATGTTTTCCTTTAATCCAACCGGATGTGGATCAGAAACACTCCAGAAGTACTCTATAATGGTTGTCACTAGCGTCTTGTATGCGGTCTCCCTTACAGATGAAGCACACTTTGTAAAATCTTCCCAATAAGCCGATGTCGACCACTCGCCCTCCCTATTACAATCCTTTAGTGTTCGTTACACTTATATTTTGTCTTGTATGCGGTCTCCCTTACAGATGAAGCACACTTTGTAAAATCTTCCCAATAAGCCGATGTCGACCACTCGCCCTCCCTATTACAATCCTTTAGTGTTCGTTACACTTATATTTTTAATTGACATGACTGTGTCAAGGCACACACTATCAACGGCGTATTCGACCATAACGTAATTTTTTTCTACTTATCTGCCTTAGCTTATGTTTTTCCACATTTAGGGCTAGCTGCCATTCATCGCAGCAGCTAGGAATTCCGTCTAACTCATCTGGTATCGGCCTACAGTGAGTTAACTTCTACACCTTCCCGTACACGACGGCATCATCAGCAAACAACTGCAGATTGCTGCCCACCCTGTACGCCAAGCCTGCCGCTGTGGCCGAGCGGCTCTAGGCGCTACAGTCTGGAACCGCGCGACCGCTACGGTCGTAGGTTCGAATCCTGCCTCGGGCATAGATGTGTGTGATGTCCTTAGGTTAGTTAGGTTTAAGTAGTTCTAAGTTATAGGGGACTGATGACCCATAGTGCTCAGAACCATTTGAATTTGAACCTTTACGTCACATCAGTTACGTTTATAGAGGACAGCGGTCCTATCACACTTGCGTGGGGCAGTCTTGGACGATAACCTTATCTCTGATCAACATTAATCGTCGAGGACAGCATATTGGATTCTATTACATAAGCAATTCTGGAGCTACTCACGTATCTGCGAACCTAATCCTTACGCTCAGATGTTTATTAACTGTCCGCAGGTGGGCAGCCTGTCAAGCGCTTTCCAGGAGAAGTCTAGAAATACCCAATCTGCCTGTTCCTCTTCGTCCATTATTTGCATGATATCGTGTGAGGAAAGAGCAACCAACTTAGCGCCGTGGTGTTAGATTTGTTACCTGTAGGTTCTGTCAGCACGCCATTGTTACGGAGATGGTTCGTGAACTACGACAGGAGTACCTGAAGTCAAAAACGTGATCTTTTCGCGAAACGCTATTGAAGTGTGCAGAAAATGCAGTTGCGACAGACCACAAAGCGATTCCGCTACATCGAATGCCCGCTCTTGCGTAAGGACGACGACGATGACGATGACGACGACGACGACGACGAAGACGACGACGATGCCAAACTGGGCAGGTTAGTTGGGGCTCACAGCTGGAGTTCGCACTGAGGCATACTACCCAACACCGTTTCGTCGCTCCATCTGTGAGTGGAATGGGAAGAAGTGTGTCCAGCGTGGGTTTGTGGCCGAGCGGTTCTAGGCGCTTCAGTCTGGAACCGCGCGACCACTACGGTCGCAGGTTCGAATCCTGCCTCAGGCATGGATGTGTGTGATATCCTTAGGTTAGTTAGGTTTAAGTAGTTCTGAGTTCTAGGGGACTGATGACCTCAGATGTTAAGACCCATAGTGCTCAGAGCCTAGAGGAAATTTTAGAAAGCAGTTAAGTTTGGAACGAAATCCTTCGTGACGGCTAGATGGCGCTATTCAAATGTGACGGTGGCATTGTTTCCTGCTCTGTCGTTCGTTGTTAAAACGATGGCAACTCAAACTGACCGAGTAGTTTGGAGTAAGTGTTTAAAACGAAAGATTGCGAAAGAAATAGAAATTTCAAGAGAAGGCTGTCGCTGGATTATTTTTCTATGGTTTCCCAGACGCATAGTGCTCGGAGCCATTTGAATCCAGCGATGGTGTTAGGGTAACCACCGCCACGCCCTGCACAACGCCTTGCGTGGTATGGACTAGGACAAATCGTTCCTGTCCCCCCCCCCCCCCAAAAAAAAAAACATTCGTGTTGTTTTTCTCTTTTAGAGCAGACCAAATAAACACCAACTAACTCTGTCACGCTATAAGCTGTATTACTTTCGCCTTGCCTTGTCTATCCTCACCTGGTTAACGGTCAGCTATTCACTGATTCACGAAGACAAAATTTCATGAAACTAGTCTCAACTCTCACCACCAGAACGTCGCGTGTTACCATGAAGCAGACTGTTTTATCAGCTTCATTCGCAGTAATCAGTGTTTGACATTTCTGTTTTGCTTTTCCATACGCCTCCTACCGTCGTCCGCCCTCAAACTGTTGCTGTAAAACTCACAGGTGCGAACGTCGAGAGGAAAACGCAGCGAGCGTGCGTACAGACGGAACACTGCACAGCGCGGCTAGCAGCGGGGACGAGCCACGTGAGAAGTTTGCGCAACCTGGTGACGTCACGCGGGTAGCGAGGTTAGGGGGCGGGAATCCCCTGACCGAGACCGCGGCTGCGGCCGTGTGGCGGAACGCCAGCACACACGGCGCATCGCAACTGGGGAACTCCTCGCCTCGTGTAGTCGCGTAGGAGATGAAGAAACTGAACCACACACACGAGCTGTGGCTGTCATACAGGGCGTCCCAGGAGCAATGGGCAGTATTCAGAGATACGACAGGGACGGTCATTCGAAGCAAATAAATCTGGAAAACCTGGGTTTTAAAATGCGCTGCTCTTGCAGTTAAAAGCCCATGTTTACGGGATTTTTTTTTCTTGTTTTGATCATACTCCCCCTCCCCTATCAAAATATGGAAAGCAAAGAGCTTCCAGTATAAGAGACTCGTTTCACAGTACGGAAGTCTAGCTCGCGTAGACTGTATGGTCTGCAGAGATTTTTTGTTTTTTTGTTTTTCTTTAATCAAAAAATGGCTGTGAGCACTATGGGACTTAACTTCGAAGGTCATCAGTCCCCTAGAACTTAGAAGTACTTAAACCTAACTAACCTAAGGACATCACACACACCCATGCCCGAGGCAGGATTCGAACCGGCGACCGTAGCGGTCACGCGGTTCCAGAGTGAAGTGCCTAGAACCTCACGGCCACACCGGCCAGCTTTCTTTAATCGATTTTTATTTCCACAAATTGCAACATCATCGAAGCTTTTCACCCTAATTAAGACCATACTTCTTAGCAAAAAGAGATTCTGTTGGATGGAGTCGAAAGTCTTTGTCAGTTCTGCCTTTTGAGTTCTTGCCGTGATATTTCCATACAAACTTTCATCCCGTAACACATACTGCCACAGAAGTCAAATACCAGCTTTTATATATTGAGCTTGAAAAATGGTTTTAATATAACGAAATACTTCCATGAAAATTTTCATCCCCTAGGGGTTTTCATCCCTTAGGGGTTGAATTTCCAAAAAAGACGTAACAAGTATTTTTTAACCGGGAAGGAAAATAAAAAATTTTCTTGCTTTAGATTTAAAATTGCTTTTGTAGCCCCATTAAGAGGTCGAATTTCCAAAAACACGGAAATACGTATTTTTTTTGTTTCTAACCGAAATGCTAAATTCGAATTTCATAGAATTACGTTTAAAAATTCTTTCGTAATGAAATATTCCCGTAAAATATTTCAACTCCTATTTGCCTCACTTATGGGCTGAATTTCCAAAAACCAACGTATTTTTTTTTTTTCCAACTGAGAAGACAAGTATCAATTTTCATAGATGTAGCGTTAAAAATGTTTTAGTAATTATTTAATGATCTATTTTCAAGAAAAATTTCTCCCTCTATATCACCCCCCTCCCCCCCCCCCCCCCCCATAGGGATTAAAATTCCAAACGCTGAAACCATGTATTTTTTCTGATCGAAAACGAAAAACCAATTTTCATTGTTGCAGCTTCAAAATACCCTCAATAGCTTTATATTCCCAAAAATCCTTTCACCACGTATTTTACCGCTTCTTTAGGGCCACAATTTAGAAAAACCCTTCTTTATATACAGAGATACAGCAGTGCTCTTAGTTCTTAAGGTATGCATTTCGTTTAGAACCCATGCGTACCAGAGATTTTTGCGTCGAATGGAACTTGTACAAAATAACAACCACCACCACCAGCAGCTGCATCAACGGATTAACGCATCTCTAGTGTGCCGAAAAGAATGAAAGATGAAGAAAAAAGTGCTCGAATTAAATAGAAAGGTAGATAGGTATACAGACTTCCTCGACTGGTGTTTAGTCTGTAAAGTAAGTAACGAAGAGTTTCAAGGGTAGGCTTCAAATTAACGGTGGAAGGATAGCAATGCTAAGGGTCGGTGATGACACTGTTGCCCACAGTGAAACAGAGGAAGAATTACAGGACATGTGAAATGGAATGATCTTATTCCTCCATTTCTCCGATTTACGTTTCAGCTGTGACTTTCGTGTTCTGATTGCTTGCGTTATTGTTACATGCTCTTCATATTTATTTCTGTACGTGACAGTTTCTTCGTTTAGTTAAAATATGTTCAGTTATTTCCTGATACCTGTAGTTGTCTTCACATCAAATAATGTGTAATCGGCCAGCTGCTGCTCTCAGAAATTTCACTTCCGAAAAATTCCGTCTTTCTGATCTGTTGTGTAGTTAGCGTCGAACATTCATACCCGTAAAACGTGTTAGATACCGTCATTACTTCAAATAGTCTAATCATGTATACTTGTACCATTTTGGAAAAAAAGGTTTGATTTTACGACGTAGACACCGAAATTTCTGTAGCTTTCTACTCACATCATCATTTTTATATCAGAAATAACACTGTAACCGTAAAAGACTTGGTTAACTTACTGCATTCCATCGTTATTAATATCTGTTTCTGGTCCTAACTTATCCACATCTCTTAAGTGCCATCCCTATAGTTCAGTGAGTGGATGTTTACATCGCACTGACTTGCTAGGTGCAGCCCACATTTTCTCTCTCTCTCTCTCTCTCTCTCTCTCTCTCTCTCTCTCTCTCTCTTCAGCTGCCTTCCTAAACGTCACACAAATGCCAAAACCGGAAACAGCTGTAAGGGCTATTCGCAGTTTTAACTCAGTGTTGTCCAGACATATTACCGAAGATTATCAAACATTAAAATATGGTCTCTCTGTAAGCTCTGTTCCTCTAAGCTCTTGACAGCAGTCGCACGCAGTAGCTTGCAGGAACTTGCAGCTGGCCACAACAAACAGGTGCGCGCGCCCTCCTGGAAGTGAAGAAGTTTCAGGAGCCGGACGGTGCACTTGCGCGCCGCTGCTGGAAAGTCCCAGCTGCCCTCCAAAGTCCCCGGTTCGCCAGTCGCCCCCCCAGCCCCCCTGGGGGATTCCCCGATCACCGCTGCCGCTGTCCGCCCGGCAAAGGGCCGAGACTGCTCGTTTATCACCGCTAGGCCGGGATATATTTCTCCGGGAACAGCTCCCTTCGTGGAGCCTACAGCACCGCACCACCTGACAGGAACGTCTTAACTAGGGGTTCAGCTTCCGAGGCCTTTTGCATAAAAACAATATCTGCTCTGTTTTTCCGACACTCCGAAAAGTGGAAACGCAGATGCAATTAGCAAATGGCTTCTTAAGGATAATTACTCTTTTCTCTTTAATTCCTCCCTGGCGAGACGTACTCAGCTTGAGCACGCGCCGGTGGAATTCTTTAAAACGCTACTTCACCCCGCAGTTGTGCTCTCTCTCATTTACATAACATTCTACAGGTTACGAAAGGAGAGGTTTATCTCAGCTTCTCGATTCCTTTCCATTAACCCTTTCAAGATCAAATTAATTTCTGTGTCCCATATTACTGTAACAATTCTTAGAATGTTTCTTGAATGTGTAGTCCGGCCGGCCGGAGTGGCCAAGCGGTTCTAGGCGCTACAGTCCGGAACCGCGCGACCGCTACGGTCGCAGGTTCCAATCCTGCCTCGGGCATGGATGTGTGTGATGTCGTTAGCTTAGTTAGGTTTAAGTACTTCTAAGTTCTAGGGGACTGATGACCACAGCCGTTGAGTCCCATAGTGCTCAGAGCCATTTGAACCATTTTTTCAATGTGTAGTGAGTAAGCTAATGTTTGTATTTTCCCCAACTATTTTTACTTGTATCGATATCTTTCTACGCGATGCACAGGGTGTTTCCACAATTAATGTGACACACCTGTAGAAGCTGCAGAGGGGAATTGGTAGATCGTGTTTTACATAGGATCCCATGTCCGGAATTGTCATCCAGCGACGGTGCACAGCGTCAAAGTTAAAGGCGCCGGGGTCCATAAATATACGTGTTTACACGGTGATTCCATGGTGGTGATACAAACATTCTAGGATGATGAGGAAGGATAAATGTATCAACTTTAGATAAGGGTCCGTTCACCGGAAACGAACGAGTCGAAGGTTAAGAGAGAAAAGCGTTCTGATACCCCTGACAATATACAGAATACATGTACCGGTACTGTTGTTGCTGATTGTAGGGTAGGCAAGTTTCATAGGTGGCAGTGTGCTCGAAACCAAAGAAGAAACGTCCAGTAAATATGGGCTCTAAACTGCATACCTGAGAAGCTATGGGCACGTTTTCATCTTCACTAATGTGAAACACATCGCCCCTATTGAACGTAGCTACTCAGGTGTGCATTTTATAGCCCATGTTTACAAGACATTTCTTCTTGTTTTGGTCATAGTACCACCTTTGAAAGTTGCCTACCCTACAATCTTAGCAAAAACAGTACCAGTATCTGTAACCCACTGCCAGAGGTATCAGAACGGTTTTCCCTTATAACTTTAAACTCGTACGTTTACGGTACAGGACCCTTAGTTCAAACTGATACATTTATCCTTCTCCATCGCCCTAAAAAGTTTGTAACACCATCACTGAATTACTCTGTATATACATACATTTACAGGCGGCAGTGGCTGTAACTTAAACGCTTGTAGCTTCGTTCGATGACGTGTCCGGACCTGGGGTCCTACGTAAAACTTGATCTACTAAGTAACATCTACAGCTTCTAGAAACGTGTAACATGAATTGTGAAAGAGCCTGCAAGTGTACCACAGGACTCGAGATGGAATATAAAGGGAAACATTTTATGAGGAAAGAAAGCTGCATCAGCCAACATCAGCAGCATTGTGTCAATGAGATCTAACTATTCAAAGATCAAGATGTGACGTTCTCAATTAAGAATGAAAACACGTAGCGACATTTAGCAATGGTCACATGTGACATTACCACATTTAAATTCTTCGACAGAAACTGAATGCTGTTACCTTCACGTAAGAATAATTTGCACTATTACTAACACTGAAATGCCAAGGCTTGTGTACTTTAGTTACTTTCACTGTATTATCTAGAATGTCTTTACACTTCCGGTTGACTCTTTGCTCTCACTGGGAATACTGTTTGTCCGGAAAAAGTCGGTCAGACTGATGTTCGGTGTCAGTTCCATTGTCGATCGGGAACACGAAGTCCATGAGTGGCTGCAAATCGTGTCAACGTAGACGAACATAACTATGTCCAGTCAATGATCGGTCCAATTGGACCAGAGGATCCCGACCATTCGATATAAACACAGCCCACACCATTATAGAAGCACCACCAGCTTGCGCAGTGCGTTGTTGAGAATCTGGGTCGATGGCTCCATGTGGTCCGCAGCACACACGGAACCTACCATCGGCTCTTACCAACTGAAATCTGGACTCATCTGACCAGGTCACGTTTTGCCAGTCGTCTAGGTCACGAGCCCAGGAGAAGCTCTGCAGGCGATGTCGTGCTGTTAGCATAGGCACGCGCGTCGCTAGTCTGCTGCCAATAGCCCTGTCGTAACAGACACGTTCGTCGTACGTCCCACATTGGTTTCTGCGTTAATTTGAGGCGGTACTTCTTGTCTGTTAGCACTGACAAAGCGACGCAAACGCCGGTGCTCTTGGTCGTTAAGCAGAGGCCATCCTCCTCCGAGTTGTTCGCGGCGAGAGGTAACACCTGAAATTTTGTATTCTCGGCACGCTCTTGACACTGTGGATCTCGGAATATCGAATTCGCTATCGAGTTTCGAAATGGAATGTCCCGTGCATCTAGATCCAACTACCATTCCGCATTCAAAGTCTGTTAATTCTCGTCGTACGCCCATAATCACGTCGGATACCTGTTCAAATGACCTCTTCAGTACCAGTGGCAGCTCCGCCAATGAACTGCCCTTTCATATCTTGGGTACGCGATTCTACCGCCCTTTGTGTATGTGCTTATCGCTATCTCGTGTTTTTTGTCACCTCAGTGTATGTAGCTTGCAGTGCGGGCTGCAGACAGCATCTCCATGTGCAGCCGCAGATTGCGGCAGGTGGTTTCTCTCCCGCCGGTGACAGCGGATCACAGAGGTAACTCACGGTGAACGTGACCAGCTCCAGTACAGGCGCTCGCTATTGCTCTTAGTGCTTGAGCTCTGAGTGCACGACAATGTGGCGTCTAGCAAGAGCTCCGTCTTGAGTTTATTCCAGAGCACAGATACACTTGAAACTGTGTCATCCACCGGGCCTTGTTTAAGGAGTCGAACTAAGCAAGGAAACAGCACCCTTTATGATCGCTATTACCTTTTATTGCCGTCCTAAAGTGACGTCCCTCACAGAAAGAAAAGATCACTTTTGCAACCGAGATATGAGGGAAAACTACAGATGTATTACACGCTGAAATTACCAGGTTGGTCTTAACAGCCAGCTACCTCGCAGTTGAGTTTTTATAGCACTCGTGGCATGCTCAACCATATAGTGATCTTGGGGAAAATGAATGGTTATAGACTGAAATAATATACATCGAAATTACATTAACAGAACGTACTACCATACCTAGCGAATAGCAAGAGAGAAGATAACTATGAGAACTGTATCATTTGCTAATTATCAACTTATCCGCTAAACAAGTTAGGTGTCTCAATTTTGTGTATGTTGCTATGGTTCCTGTTGTTGTTGTGCTGTCCAGCTCGAAGACTAGTTTGATGCGGCTCTCCGTGTTACCCTATTCTCTGCAAGCCTCATCATCTCCAAATAACTAATACAACCTACATCCATCTGAAGCTGCTTACTGCACTCATTCCTTGGTCTCCGACTATAATTTTTGCCCTCCACGCGCTTTCCCATTACCAAATAGACGATTCCTTCACGCTTCAGGATGTGACCCTTCTTTTAGCCAAGCTGTGCCACAAATTACTTTTTTTCCCCAATTCGATTCAGTACTACCTTATTACTTACTCGATCTACTCATCTAATCATCATCATAAAGAGCTCCATTCTCTTCCGTCTGAGCTGCTTATCGCCAACATTTCAACCCCGAACATGGCCACACTCCAGGCAAGTAACTTCTCAAAAGACTTCCTAACACTTCAGTTTATAGTCAATAGAAACAAATTATTCTTTTTCAGAAACGCTTTTCTTGCTACAGCCACTCCCCATTTTAGATCCTCTCTACCCCGGTACTCGTCCGTTATTTTGCTGACCAAATAGCAAAACATGAGCTGCTAGTTTTAGTGTTTCATTTACTAATCTCATTCCTTCAGCATCATCTGAATCACTTCGACTGCATCTACACTGATACTTTTCAAGCCACCGTACGGTGCGTGGCGACGGATACCCTCTGCAATTACTAGCCATTTCCTTTCCTCTTCCACTCGCAAATAGATCTAGGGAAAGACGACTGGCTGTGTGCTTCCGTATCCCCACTAAGCCTAGTATATTCGAATTCAGAATATGTTCGAGGATTCTGCAGCAAACAGAAGCTAGGGATATTGGTCTGCGATTTCGCCGGCCGTTCTTTTACCCTTCTTATATGCTGGAGTCACCTACGCATTTTTCCAGTCGCTTGGGACTTTGTGCTGGGCGAGAGATTCGCGATAAATCTTGTATTCGTGTATATATATATATATATATATATATATATATATATATATATATATATATATATATATATACGGAGGCAGTAAAATCGTTCTGCAGTCAGCTTCAAATGCCGGTTCTCTAAATTTTCTCAATAGTGATAGTAACATATCTAGCAGCCCGCTTCTGAATTGCTTCGATGTCTTCCTTCAATCCGACCTGGTACGGATCCCAAAAACTCGAGCAGTATTCAAGAATAGGTCACACAGGCGTCCTATATGCGGCACCCTTTACAGGTGAAGCACTCTTTCGAAATATTCTCCCAATAAATCGAAGTCGACCATTCGCCTTCGGGAGCACGACGGTTCAATACCGCGTCCGACCATCCTGATTTAGGTTTTCCGTGATTTCCCTAAATCACTCCAGGCAAATGCCGGGACGGTTCCTCTGAAAGGGCACGACCGACTTCCTTCCCTATCCTTCCCTAATCCGATGAGACCGATGACCTCGCTGTCTGGTCTCCTTCCCCAAACAACCCCCCTCCCCCCCATTCGCCTTCTCAACCACAGTCCTCACAAATGGTTCTAATGGCTCTGATCACTATGGGACTTAACATCTGAGGTCATCAGTCCCCCAGGCGTAGAACTACCTAAACCTAACCAACCTAAGGACATCACACACATCCATGCCCGAGTCAGGATTCGAACCTGCGACCGTAGCGCCTAGAACCGCTCGGCCACAGCGGCCGGCACAGTCCTCACACGGTCGTTGCATTTCATATCGGTTTGCAACGTTACGCCAGATATTTAGATGACGTGACTTGTCAAGCAGTACATTGCTATTGCTGTAATCGAACATCAGAGGCCTGTTTTTCATACTCATCCACATTAACTTACTTTTTCCACCTGTAGAGCTCGCTGCCATTCGTCACACCAGCTCGAAATCTTGTCTAGGTCGTCTAGTATCTTCCTACATTCACTCAACTTCGACTCTTTACCGTACACCACGGCATTATCAGCAAACAACCGCAGACTGCTGTCCACCCTGTCCGCCAAATCATTTATGTATACAGAAAACAACAGCTGTCCTCTCACGCTTCCCTGGGACAATCCTGAGAATACCCTTGTCTCTGATGAACACTCGCCGTCGACGACAACATACTGGGTTCCATTACTTAAGAAGTCTTCGAGCCCCTCGCATATCTATGAACTTATTCCATAAGCTTGAAAGCTCATTAACAGCCTTCACTATGTCAAATTCTTTCCGTGAGAGCAGAAATAGGGATTCTACCTGTCGCCCTAAGTCCATAGTTCCATAAATATCATGTGAGAAAAGGACAAGCTGGGTTTCTCACGAGCGATGATTTCTAAAAACCATGCTGATTCGTGGACATAAACTTCTCTGTCTCAAGAATGTTTCTTATATTCGAACTGAGAATAGGTTCAAGGATTCTGCAGTTAGGGATATTAGCCTGCAATTTTGCCGGTCCGTTCTTTAGCCCTTCTTACACACAGAACTCGCCTGTGCTTTTCTCTCCAGTCGCTGAGACTTTATGCTGGACGAGAGATGCAGGCTGGATAAGGGGCAAATGTCGCAGAGTACTCTTTGTAAAATCGAATTGGGATTTCATCCGATCCTGGTGATTTATTTGCTTTAAAATTTTCCAGTTGTTTCTCTACGCCAGGGATGCTTATTACTCGTACTATGTCGTACATGGGGGAGTCTGTCCGATTGTCAAATGACGGTATGTTTGCACGATTCTCCAGCGTGAGCGATTTCTTGAAAATTAAATTTAAAACTTCGCCTTTCGTTTTGATGTCTTCAGCTATGACACCAGAGTGGTCAACAAGGGACTAAATGGAAGCCTTAGACCCGATTAGAGATTTTACATAGGACCAGAATTTTATCGGGTTCTCTGCCACATATTTCTCTAAGTTGTCGCGGTGGAAGTTGTTGCATGCCTCGCGCATAAATTTTTTCACACACGCACTAATCTCTATTAACCTTCGCTTGCCGTCATTTGTGCGTTCGCTTTCGAACCGAGAGTGCAACAGCCGCTGCTTCATCAGCATCTTCCGAATTGCGTTATTTAGCCATGGTGCGTCTTTTCTATTCTTCATTCACTTACTAGGTACGTAACTCCCCAGACCACGATTTATAATCTGCTTAAACTTTGCCCATAATTCCTCTGCCTCCATCTTACTGGAACTAAGTGATGCCAATTCACTGTCTAAGTGACTTGTTAAGAACTGCTTATCTGCTCTATCTTGTGGGAACTCTCCTCCTAGCTTTCTTGACTGTTTCATTAACTTCCGTAATCGTAGTTGCTATAATGACATGACCGCTGATCCCCGTTTCTATATTGCACTTGTCAGTAAGGTAGTAGCCACAAGATCAAAGATATTTCCATTGCCTGTAGGTTGCCGAGCTAGCTGCTCAACACCGTTTTCAGAAAACCTATTCAAAAGTACGAGGGTCATTCTGTAATTAAATAAATTGGTATGAAGAAAAAAGCGTTTATTTTTTACAAAACAATACTTTTTCTACTTTTCAACATAATCCCCGTCAACAGATATGCACTTGTTCCAACGGGCTACAAGCTTTTTTATACCGGCTACAAAGAACTCTCGATCTTGATGTGTGAACCAATTTCCCACAAACTCTTCCACGGCCTCGTTGTCCTCGAACCTCTTCCCACATACTGCCACCTTCAGTGAACAAAACAAATGGAAAACACCAGGTGCTAAATCAGGATTGTGAGGAGGATGAGGCAGTACTTCGCAGCCCACTTTGTCGATGGTTTCGCGTGTTAGTTGAGCAATAGGAGGACGTGCGTTGTCTTGCTGGAGAATCACACCTCTCCTCTGAGATCCACGACGTCTCTCTCTCATGGCTGACTTCGCCTTGTTTAAAAGCAAACTCGAGTAGTACTGGCTGTTCATTGTACGCTGCTATTCGAGATAATCACAAAAAACTGGACTCGCATTCGGAAGGATGACGGTTCAATCCCGCGTCCGGCCATCCTGATTTGGTTTTCCGTGATTTTCCTAAATCGTTTCAGGCAAATGCCGGGATGGTTCCTTTGAAAGGGCACGGCCGACTTCCTTCCGTGTCCTTCCCTAGTCCGATGAGACCCATGACCTCGCTGTCTGGTCTCCTCCCCCAAACAGCCCAACCGGTTCAGCATTCCAAAACACCTTCAACATGATGTTTTCCTGCTGGTGCTTGGGTTTTAAGTTATTTCTTGACAGGTGAGTTAGTGTGCTTCCACTCCATGCTCTGTCTTTTTGATTCTGGCTCATAAAAGTGAACCCAAGATTCATCACAAGTTAAAATTTTGTTCAGGAAGTGCTCACCTTCTCTTTCACAACGATGCTTTAGCTCTGTGCGCACTGTCAAATTTTTTTCCTTGCGTAGCCGCTTCAACTCCTTTGGGACCCTTCTTGCACATGTTTTGCGGTACTTCAGCTTATTACAGATAATGTTATGAACTAACTTGAACCTTATCAACTACCAGTTCAACAGTCTCACGGCGATCGAGACAAATGATGTCAAAAATTCGACTTTCAAGTAGGCGAGCTGAAATTGCCACTGGTCGGGCAGAACGGTGTTTGTCAGTCACTGAGTCGCGACCAGTTTTGAACTGCTCTACCCACTTGTAAAAATTTGCGCGATTGATACAACTTTCACCATAAACATAAGACATTCTACATTACATATTCACTGGTTTCTCGCTTTCAGAAAGTAAAAAACGAATAACAGTACGTTGTTCAACTGCTTTGGACGGTTCAAGCGGACTCGCCATCTTGAGATGTATTTTTGAGGTTATAAACAAAACAGTGTTGATACATCAGCTGATACATCAGCTCAGTGATGCCAACTTAAAGCCATGACAGTACCAAACTTGCCCTATTAACAGTTTTTTCCCCAAACCGTCTCTTTAGTACTGAATGACCCTCATATTTCGCATGGCTGCCTGTCAGTACCCCTCAGCAATGCATCCATACACATTCTAGTCTATACTCGGTAGGTTAAAGTAGCCTCCTTCTAGTATGCATTATCTGGATATTTACGCGCTAATGACCGTAGACTTCCTTTGAACGACTCTGAAACTGTCACAGAGGTCGGTAAAAACGTCCACCAATTACCTTGATTTCACATAGACCTGTTATAAGCGACGAGATAACTCACTATGACAGTCAACTCCGACCTCCATAGAGAGAATATTTTTGTCAATTGCAGTGGACATTCCCCCCCCCCCCCCCCCCCGCCCCTCCTATGGCCTCTAATCTATACCTCCCATGGCCCGCTAAATAACTCACAGCTTTCCACTTCCGGTTTCAGCCAGCTCTCGGTCAAAAGAATAATTTGAGCCGGAGAACTTTCCTGGAGAGCAGTATATTCAGTATCTTTATTACGAGTACTTCGACAGTTGTGATTGCAATCGTTTAACTTCTGTTGATGTTCATCTTATAATCTCTTTCCAAGAGCCTGTCCATTCCACTCAACTGTTCTTCTACATCCTTTGCTGTCTCTGAAAGGGTTGCACCGTGTTCGACGAATCTCATAGCTTTTCTTCCTGTTCTCCCTGAATTTTAACCCCCTTCTCCAAATTTCTCATTGGTTTCTCCCAATGCTTGCTCTGTTCACAGACTGTATAAATCAAGGACGGGCTACAACTCTGTCTCCCTTCGCAACCACTACTTCCCTTTCATATTGGTTGACTCTTATTAACTGGTGTCTCATTGTAGAAATGGTAAATAACTTTTCGCTGTCAGCGCAACGGAATGTCGTGCCTAACAGCTCGGGTTCGATTCCCGGCTGGGTTGGAGATTTTCTCTGCTCAGGGACTGGGTGTTGTGTTGTCCTTATCATCATCATTTGATCCCCATCGACCCGCAAGTCACTGAAGAGGCGTCAACACGAAAGAATTGCACCAGGAGAACGGTGTACCCGACGTGAGGCCCTAGCCACATGACATTTCCATATTTTGGATATAAAACTGTATTTAAAAATTCCTTTTTTGTGTGTGACAGTAAAGACTCAAGTCGTTATTCAGTTTACAGAGTTGTTATTTTTTGTGGTATTTTATGCCGAGTTGCCGTCTTAGGACCACGCCTAACTTCAACAGAAGTTCGATCTGCCTTTTTCCAAATTCCTGATTTTGTAAAAAGCAGTCTATACGAGGGCCTTTTCTGGACACAACTGGGAGACGGGGCTGTTAAGATTTATCGATACTGTTGTCTTAAAATTTATCATTTGCTAGTTAAAACAGTTGGTCGGTTACTAAGTTCACAGTGAGCGTTGAACGGTCTTGTGAAAAAGAAAAAGGGGAACTTTGAAGGAGCATCTCGTAGGAAGCATGGCGCTGGGATTTCTGTCATCCACCCTGTTCACGATGAGCCTGCCTTTGCTAGGGACTGCATCGTGAACCTTCACCACACCCCAGTTGCGGGCTACGGAGAATCCCAGCGGTATGGTGGCAGCGAAACCAGCAGCGGCGGTTCAGCCTCAGTGTGTGGCGGGGGTTACTTGCGACCGCCTAGACGAGCCATCCTCCGTCAGCGCACCACAGACGAGGCGCGTCTGCACTTCCTGCGGTTGACTCTGTCGCGCTTCCTGGAAATCGAAGATTCGTTGGTGCGAAGTGCAGCGTAGCTACTAAAATGATGGTGCTCCAGCTCACTGCCGCCCAGTGTGTGGAACTAAAACACTCGTGCAGACGGAACATTGCCACTTGCGTGGTGTCTTCTGGTTTCGATGTTTTTTCCTCAATCTGCCAGTGCGTGCTCCTCCGCTGGAATACATCTCCGGCCATACGTCCACGTGATGTTTTTCGCTCCTTATGGTCTCACGCACCGTTTCCTGCAATTTGTCCCCAGTTAGCGACAACTGCCTGCGTATTCATACTAGCCGAAAACTAGCAACTACCAACTCTTTGGATATTCCAACGTGATGTGAAACCAATAAAAGAAGTTCGTTCGCTAAACATTTCCCAAAAACAGACCACTCGTTTCCTTTGGCTTGCATTTATCGCGAATCTCTTGCCCAGCACAAGTCCCAAGCGACTGCAGAAAAGCACAGGCGAGTCTTGTGTATAAGAAGGGCTAAAGAACGGGCCCGCAGAATTGCAGACTAATATCCCTAACTTCGGTTTGCTACAGAATCCTTGAACATATTCTCAGTTCGAATATAAGAAACTTTCTTGCGACTGAGAAACTCATGTGCACGAATCAGGATGGTTTCAGACAGAATCGCTGGTGAGAAACTCAGCTTGCCCTTTTCTCATATGACATTTGTCGAACTATGGATTTAGGGCAACAGGAAGATTCCATATCTGTACACTCTTGTAAAGAATTTGATATGGTGCCCAATTGCAGTCGGTTAACGACGGTACGAGCGTATAGAATAAGTTTACAGATATGTGAGTGGCTGGAAGACTTCTTAAGTAATACAATCCAGTATGCTGGCGTTGCCCACGACAGCGAGTGCTTATGAGAGACAAGGCTATTGTCAGTAGTGCCCCAGGGAGTGTTACAGGAGCGCTGCTGTTACCTACACACACAAATGATTTGGCGGGCGGCAATCTGTAGTTGTTTGCTGATGATGCTGTGGTGTACGGTAGGGTGTTGGGGTTGAGTGACTGTAGGTAAATACAAGACAACTTAGACAAAATTTCTAGATGGTGTGATGAATGGCAACTAGTTCTAAATATGTAAAAATGTAAGTTAATGTGGCTGTGTAGCACATACAGACTACAGCATCAGTAGTGTCCAGCTTGACACAATCAGGTCGTCTAAATATCTGGGCGTAACGTTGCAAAGCGATATGAGGTGCAAGGAGCACCTTAGGACTGTGGCAGGGAAGTCGAATGAATGGTCGACGTCGGTTTGTTGGGAAAATTTTAGGAAAGTGTAGTTCGCCTGTAAAGGAGACCGCTTGCAGGACGCTGGTGCGACCTATTCTTCAGTACTGCTAGAGTGCTACACAGAGTACGCGAAAGAACTTGCTCCCCTTCTAACAGCCGTGTACCGCAAGTCTCTAGAGGAACGGAGGGTTCCAAATGATTGGAAAAGAGCATAGATAGTCCCAGTCTTCAAGAAGGGTCGTCGAGCAGATGCGCAAAACTATAGACCTATATCTCTTACATCGATCTCTTGTAGAATTTTAGAACATGTTTTTTGCTCGCGTATCATGTCATTTCTGGAAACCCAGAATCTACTATGTAGGAATCAACATGGATTCCGGAAACAGCGATCGTGTGAGACCCAACTCGCCTTATTTGTTCATGAGACCCAGAAAATATTAGATACAGGCTCCCAGGTAGATGCTATTTTTCTTGACTTCCGGAAAGCGTTCGATACAGTTCCGCACTGTCGCCTGATAAACAAAGTAAGAGCCTACGGAATATCAGACCAGCTGTGTGGCTGGATTGAAGAGTTTTTAGCAAACAGAACACAGCATGTTGTTATCAATGGAGAGACGTCTACAGACGTTAAAGTAACCTCTGGCGTGCCACAGGGGAGTGTTATGGGACCATTGCTTTTCACAATATATATAAATGACTTAGTAGATAGTGTCGGAAGTTCCATGCGGCTTTTCGCGGATGATGCTGTAGTATACAGAGAAGTTGCTGCATTAGAAAATTGTAGCGAAATACAGGAAGATCTGCAGCGGATAGGCACTTGGTGCAGGGAGTGGCAACTGACCCTTAACATAGACAAATGTAATGTATTGCGAATACATAGAAAGAAGGATCCTTTATTGTATGATTATATGATAGCGGAACAAACACTGGTAGCAGTTACTTCTGTAAAATATCTGGGAGTATGCGTACGGAACGATTTGAAGTGGAATGATCATATAAAACTAATTGTTGGTAAGGCGGGTACCAGGTTGAGATTCATTGGGAGAGTGCTTAGAAAATGTAGTCCATCAACAAAGGAGGTGGCTTACAAAACACTCGTTCGACCTATACTTGAGTATTGCTCATCAGTGTGGGATCCGTACCAGGTCGGGTTGACGGAGGAGATAGAGAAGATCCAAAGAAGAGCGGCGCGTTTCGTCACTGGGTTATTTGGTAACCGTGATAGCGTTACGGAGATGTTTAATAAACTCAAGTGGCAGACTCTGCAAGAGAGGCGCTCTGCATCGCGGTGTAGCTTGCTCGCCAGGTTTCGAGAGGGTGCGTTTCTGGATGAGGTATCGAATATATTGCTTCCCCCTACTTATACTTCCCGAGGAGATCACGAATGTAAAATTAGAGAGATTAGAGCGCGCACGGAGGCTTTCAGACAGTCGTTCTTCCCGCGAACCATACGCGACTGGAACAGGAAAGGGAGGTAATGACAGTGGCACGTAAAGTGCCCTCCGCCACACACCGTTGGGTGGCTTGCGGAGTATCAATGTAGATGTAGATGTAGATGTAGATCCGTACCAGGTCTGATTGAAGAAAGACATCGAATCAGTTCAGAGGCGGGCTGCTAGATTTGTTACCGGTAGTCTTACGGAGATCCTTCGGGAACTCAAATGCGAATTCGTGGAGGGAAGGCGATGTTCTTTTCGGAGAAATCCTATTGAAAAAAATTAGAAAACAGGCATTTGAAGCTGACTGCAGAACGATTTTACTGACGTCAACATGCACTTCACGCAAGGACCACGGAATAAGAAACGAGAAATTAGGGCTCATACAGAGGCGCACAGGCAGTCGTCTTTTTTTTCCTTAGTCTTTTTGCGAGTGGAACAGGAAAGGAAATTACTAGTAGTGGTACAGGGTACCCTCCGCCACGCACCGTACGGTGGCTTCCGGGATGTCTACGTAGATGCAGACATACCGCGACAGTTTCTTCGGAAAATGAAAGAACAGCTAGTTCTGAATTTGCCACAAGTCAGCGACGGAATCAGGAAAAATAATCGAAAACGTGACAACGCCAATTGTCTCGTAACAAATGAAACAGTTTATTATTTGATGGAGAAATACGTCGAATTAATGGCTCATTGCCATCATTCGACTCATTTATCCCCTAACGATGTCTTTTCACTCAGTTACGTCCGACACAAAATTCCTGAACAGACGTTTTTTTTCAGTCAAGAAGCTGTTGATTCATCCCAAGAAAATATGTGTGAGTTACAACAACTTGGTCCAGAAAATGTTTCCGTAAATACACTACTGGCCATTAAAATTGCTACACCACGACGATGAGGTGCTACAGATGCGAAATTTAACCGATTGGACGAAGATGCTGTGATATGCAAATGATTAGCTTTTCAGAGCATTCACACAAGGTTGGCGCCGGTGACGACTCCTACAACGTGCTGACATGAGGAAAATTTCCAACCGATTTCTCATACACAGAAAGCAGTTGATCGGCGTTGCCTGGTGAAACGTTGTTGTGATGCCACGTGTAAGGAGGATAAATGCGTACCATCACGTTTCCGACTTTGATAAAGGTCGGATTGTAGCCTATCGCGATTGCGGTTTATCGTATCGCGACATTGCTGCTCGCGTTGGTCGAGATCCAATCACTGTTAGCACGATATGGAATCGGTGAGTTCAGGAGGGTAATATGGAACGCCTTGCTGGATCCCAACGGCCTCGTATCACTAGCAATCGAGATGACAGGCATCTTATCCGCGTGGCTGTAACGGATTGTGCAGCCACGTCTCGATCCCTGAGTCAACAGATGGGGACGTTTGCAAGACAACCATCTGCACGAACAGTTCGACGACGTTTGCAGCAGCATGGATTATCAGCTCGGAGACCATGGCTGCGGTTACCCTTGACGCTGTATCACAGACTCACAGACAGAAGCGCCTGCGATGGTGTACTCAACGACGAACCTGGGTGCACGAATGGCAAAACGTCATTTTTTCGGATGAATCCAGGTTCTGTTTACAGCATCAAGACGCTCGCACCCGTGTTTGGCGACATAGCGGTGAACGCACATTGGAAGCGTGTATCAGTCATCGCCATACTGGCGTATCAACCGGCGTGATGGTATGGGGTGCCATTGGTTACACGTCTCGGTCACCTCTTTTTCGGATTGACTGCACTTTGAACAGTGGACGTTATATTTCAGATGTGTTACGACCCGTGACTCTATCCTTCATTCGATCCCTGCGAAACCCTACATTTCAGCAGAATAATGCACGACCGCATGTTGCGGGTCCTGTACGAGCCTTTCCGGATACAGAAAATGTTCGACTGCTGCTCTGGCCAGCACACTCTCCAAATCTCTCATCAATTGAAAACGTCTGGTCAATGGTGGCCGAGCAACTGGCTAGTCTCAATACGCCAGTCACTACTGTCGATGAACTGTGGTATCGAGTTGAAGCTGCATGGGCAGCTGTAACTGTACACGCCATCCAAACTCTGAGGCGTATCAAGGCCGTTTTTACGGCCAGAGGTGGTTGTTGTGGTTACTGATTTCTCAGGATGTATGCGCCCAAATTGCGTGAAAATGTAATCACATGTCAGTTCTAGTATAATATGTCCAATGAATACCCGTTTATCATCTGCATTTCTTGGTGTAGCAGTTTTGATGGCCAGTGGTGTAGTTCGTACGCATGCAAAAGTGCGTAAAATTTTAAAGACGAATATTTTGAAAAACAATAAAACGTTTTGTAACAAGAAGTATAATTTGGCTTTTTTGTTAAATTGTGTGCCCTAGTAGTGTCAAAGCTATCGCACTCAGTTCGCAGACCTTTGGCGGACGTGAAACTTGAAGTTTTCGCTTAGCCAGCAGGAGCGGTGACGCTTGAAGACGAGAACCTGCTCGTAACCTTCGAGCAGGAAAAGCCGCGTGTGTATGCGCGCGCGATTGCAGAAACCGCTTCTTGCGTCAGCCGATTAGCTGTTTAGCTGCGGCTGGCCCTGCAAACGAAGGCGACGGCGAGTGTGTCAGACTGTCCACCACACGGCGTGCGGCGGTTGCTCGTCTGTACGGATTTTCTGCCTGTCAGCTCCGCCACTGTGCGACACACTTTTTAACTGCCTTGGCGCAGTCACTGAGCTAGCTCGACTGCTGCTAGCACTTTGCAACTCAGAGACCGACTCCTTGCGCCGATTCCACGCTATTATTTGCGCAATGCTCGCAGGTCTTGGTCCAGTCAGTACATGAGCTCTGCCGGTTTCTGCTTGGCTGTGATTGTTGCTTCGCGGTTTCACTTCACAATGACGTCACCAGCAGTCGACGTGGGCAGCTTGAGAGGAGTTTCAATGTCGCTGCTGGATCCGCTATTCGCGTGACACCCAGTGACTGATCCGCGTTCAATTTCGCTGACCGCTGCAGTCCGTCCAGTTATCCTTTATTGTATGATTATATGATACCGGAACAAACACTGGTAGCAGTTACTTCTGTAAAATATTTGGGAGTATGCGTACGGAACGATTTGAAGTGGAATGATCACATAAAATTAATTGTTGGTAAGGCGGGTGCCAGTTGAGATTCATTGGGAGAGTACTTAGAAAATGTAGTCCATCAACAAAGGAGGTGGCTTACAAAACACTCTATCGACCTATACTTGAGTATTGCTCATCAGTGTGGGATCCGTACCAGGTCGGGTTGACAGAGGAGATAGAGAAGATCCAAAGAAGAGCGGCGCGTTTCGTCACAGGGTTATTTGGTAAGCGTGATAGCGTTACGGAAATGTTTAGCAAATTCGAGTGGCAGACTCTGCAAGAGAGGTGCTCTGCATCGCGGTGTAGCTTGCTGTCCAGGTTTCGAGAGGGTGCGTTTCTGGATGAGGTATCGAATATATTGCTTCCCCCTACTTATACCTCCCGAGATGATCACTAATGTAAAATTAGAGAGATTCGAGCGCGCACGGAGGCTTTCCGGCAGTCGTTCTTCCCGCAAACCATACGAGACTGGAACAGGAAAGCGAGGTAATGACAGTGGCACGGGAAGTGCCCTCCGCCACACACCGTTGGGTGGCTTGCGGAGTATAAATGTAGATGTAGGTGTAGATTATCTACTGACAGCGTAACACTCCCCACCTCCTCCCATTTCGCGGGTCCCCCTCGCGTGATATTTAGTGGTCAATTCCGAATTGCGTGGAGGTGTCCCCATACTTTTGATAAGATTTTAAACATCCATAAAAATCGTCTCGATCGCGTCTTCAGATTTTATTCTTTGTTGGCAACAGGTTTCGGGCCTTTTCCTCGGATCATCTTCAGCCTTACGCCGCCGTTGTGGCTGCTAGTGTCAACAGACGGAGCGAGATCCATAGAACGTAATGGAGATTGTTTTTTCTCGATTGTTAACATTTTACACCGATACCTGTGCTCCAGTCAAGAATGCTTTCTAAAATATTAACTTCTTGTCAGGTAGTGTATTATTCGTCACGTCCGGCCATCCTGATTTAGGTTTTCCGTGAGTTCCATAAATCATTCCAGGCAAATGCCGGGATGGTTCCTCTGAAAGGGCACGGCCGACTTCCTTCCCCATCCTTCCCTAATCCGATGAGACCGATGACCACGCTGTCTGGTCTCCTTCCCCAAACAAACAACCAACCTATTATTCGTCACGCAATGATTCTGAGTCAGATTTTTCAGGCAAGTCAGTAAATGGGAAGTTGCAGTACACAAAATGCAAAACAAAAGTCCTGATGTCAGTTGACTGTGTGTGTGTGTGTGTGTGTGTGTGGGGGGGGGGGGGGGGGGGAGGGGCCGGCCGGCCAGAGTGGCCGAGCGGTTCTAGGCGCTACAGTCTGGAATCCCGCGACTGCTACGGTCGCAGGTTCGAATCCTGCCTCGGGCATGGATGTGTGGGATGTCCTTAGGTTAGTTAGGTTTAAGTAGTTCTAACTTCTAGGGGACTGATGACCTCAGAAGTTGAGTCCCATAGTGCTCAGAGCCATTTGAACCATTTGTGTGTGTGTGTGTGTGTGTGTGTGTGTGTGTGTGTGTGTGTGTGTGGGTGTGTGTGCGTGTGCGTGTGTGTGTGGGGGGGGGGACACTGAGTTTTGCAGTAAGCCGGTGACCAGTAATAAATTAAATTATACGAGTATATACATGAAATTATGTACATTAAAAAAGGGACTGAGTAACAAGGGAATCGTCCAATCCGACATATCGAAATCTACCTGGGAAGTTGTCACACACGAAGAATACACCAAAAGAAGTGCACTGTCAAAATTTTAGCTGCTAAGGCGCATTGCAAGAATTTTTTTCTTCTTTTGAAGAAACGTTGAAACTACCCATTTTTGCCCCACGACGAAATGCTTAAGAGTATAACGGAGGCTTTCCGCGTAGCATACCCAGTCGTGACAAGAGAACATAGCGCCGCATAACGCAAAGTCCGAAGTGCACACAGGCGCAACTTAAGCCCTTAAACCATACCGAAAGTGTCTCAGATCATTAATTTTTCAACAACTTGCAGTTCATACCAACAGTTACACTGTTGCAGATGTAATTGTTGCACAAGTGACTAGCAGAGAAAGAAAATCAAGGCAGTGTATGACGTCAACATTACAGACGACTTCCATCATTCAGGACTTTAATTGGTTGACTTCAAGTATTTTATACCAATTCCTGAAGCACAGTTCTTGTAATAATTGTTGAATAATGAAGATTTTACTAACAGTTCCTTGTTTATTTTCTGTAATTGTCACAAAAGTGTGAAGAGTCTACTGGGTGACGAAAACAAATATTTTCCTTACACCAGACACGCCTCACAACAGAAAAATAAATGCATTCAGGCCTTCGCAGTCATTACTAGTTCTTTGAACTGGAATAGTTTAAAAAATGGCCGTCGCCATTGTTCTGCATACTGTCCTACGTGCCAGGCAGGCATAATTGATCAAAATAGTAAAATGTGGTGATCCAAACTGGACTGAAGTTTTACAGTACTATTCGGCTGATTAACTTGAAATGACAAAGAACTATTGGAAGCTATACTGTCCGATAATTTTCTAAAAAGTGCTTTTCACAACTGAAAATTTTCTTTATTGACTAGTTGACTCAGCCGGCCGGTGTGGCCGTGCAGTTCTAGGCGCAGTCTGGAGCCGCGTGACCGCTACGGTCGCAGGTTCGAATCCTGCCTCGGGCATGGATGTGTGTGATGTCCTTAGGTTAGTTAGGTTTAAGTAGTTCTAAGTTCTAGGGGACTGATGGCCACAGAGGTTACGCCCCATAGTGCTCAGAGCCATTTGAACCATTTAACTGGTTGACTCGTACTATTATTTCGGGTGGAATCCGTGTTATATGCCTTTTATCACTTACCTAAAGGAAAAGGGCTATAAAAGCAATGAATTATTTTCCGCAAATAGTCAGACGACGTCTCGGATGTAACACTGAAAATTATTTTCTCACATTTTTCCGGATTTTGCTTCGAAGATTACAAGATTTTTGCAAGTAAATTCAAAATTTGTCTTAATTTTCTTTGATGACCTTAAAGACGGATATAAAGCTGCGGAAACAATAATACACTGATACGTAACACTGGCATTGTTGTGTATGAATGTGTCACAGCATTTATCGACTGCACAAGCGACTGTCTGTTTTCACTTGCACGCAAATCTTGCACGAAACGTAGGTGACTGGCTTTAAGCACAGCGTTTCAGGGGAAAACAAGAAGCTTCATATTCACGTCAGCTACAAATTTCTGTAGGGTGTTATCTATTAATCACATCTCCTCTATACATTTACCTGAGGTACACTTGGTAATTTGCGACTTCCTTTTCCATATACTTTCCTGAATCCGTTTAACCAGGTCGAATAAGCTTGGGAATCAGTAATGTTCATGTCACTTACGATTCTGAGCGCCCAGTCCTAGATCTTCCTCGTTAACGGTACACTGACTCACACAAGCAATTACAAATCTTTGAATCATCATTTCTTCTCTCACTATTGCGAGTTTCATTTTGGCGCTTATTTCGTACTTGGTGTAAATCTTACCATCATTCGTAATGTTCATGTTCAGAGTTTACGAAACGACTTTGCGCAATGCTTCAATTTAAGCGTTTTCTCCCCTCTCCCCCCTTCATTCAACAAAGTTTACAGCCTTTTCTTTGTAACGGAAAGCTATTATTGCACACGTTTTCTTTGGCACTGGGTTCATTCAATTTTTATTCTGAACTTTAATTAGCAAAACAGTCATCGTTCGAATTATAATTCACCAGTTGTCAGAGTTACTTCCTCTTTGTTGTGATGTTTCCACAATATCTAACGAAATGTCAGCATCGTCCGAACGAATGTGTAAGAAAGTAACTAATAAATAATGCATACATAGATGCTAGATCTATACAGATATAGATAGAAAATTTAATAGTCATGGGTGACTGGAATTCGATGTTAGGAAAAGGAAGAGAAGGAAATGCAGTAGCTGAATATGGAATGGGGGTAAGCAATGAAAGAGGAAGCCGCCTGATACAATTTTGCACAGAGCATAACTTAATCATAGCTAACACTTGGTTCAAGAATTATAAAAGAAGGTTGTATACATGGAAGAAGCCTGGAGATAATGACAGGTTTCATATAGATTATATAATGGTAAGACAGAGATTTGGGAACCAGGTGTTAAATTTTAAGACATTTCCAGGGGCAGATGTGGACTCTGACCACAATCTATTTGTTTTTGTGGTCTTCAGTCCAGAGACTGGTTTGATGCAGCTCTCCATGCTACTCTATGCTGTGCGAGCTTCTTCATCTCCCAATACGTACAGCAGCCTACATCCTTCTGAATCTGTTTAGTGTATTCATCTCTTGGTCTCCCTCTACGATTTTTACCCTCCACGCTACCCTCCAATACTAAACTGGCGATCCCTTGATGCCTCAGAACATGTCCTACCAACCGATCCCTTCTTCTAGTCAAGTTGTGCCACAAGCTCCTCTTCTCCCCAATCCTATTCAATACCTCCTCATTAGTTTTGTGATCTACCCATCTAATCTTCAGCATTCTTCTGTACCACCACATTTCAAAAGCTTCTATTCTCTTCTTGTCCAAACTATTTATCGTCCATTTTCCATGGCTAACTCCATACAAATACTTTCACAAACGACTTCCTGACACTTAAATCTATACTCGATGTTAACAAATTTCTCTTCTTCAGAAACGCTTTCCTTGCCATTGCCAGTCTACTTTTTATATCCTCTCTACTTCGACCATCATCAGTTATTTTGCTCCCTAAATAGCAAAACTCCTTTACTACTTTAAGTGTCTCATTTCCTAATCTAATTCCCCCAGCATCGCCCGACTTAATTCGACTACATTCCATTATCCTCGTTTTGCATTTGTTAATTTTCGTCTTATGTCCTCCCTTCAAGACACCGTCCATTCCGTTCAACTGCTCTTCCAAGTCCTTTGCTGTCTCTGACAGAATTACAATGTCATCGGCGAACCTCAAAGTTTTTATTTCTTCTCCATGAATTTTAATACCTACTCCGAATTTTTCTTTTGTTTCCTTTACTGCTTGCTCATATATACAGATTGAATAACATCGGGGAGAGGCTACAACCCTTTCTTACTCCCTTCCCAACCACTGCTTCCCTTTCATGTCCCTCGACTCTTATAACTGCCGTCTGGTTTCTGTACAAATTGTAAATAGCCTTTCGCTCCATGTATTTTACCCCTGCCACCTTCAGAATTTGAAAGAGAGTATTCCAGTTAACATTGTCAAAAGCATTCTCCAAGTCTACAAATGCTAGAAACGTAGGTTTGCCTTTTCTTAATCCAGCTTCTAAGGTAAGTCGTAGGGTCAGTATTGCCTCACGTGTTCCCATATTTCTACGGAGTCCAAACTGATCTTCCCCGAGGTCGGCTTCTACCAGTTTTTCCATTCGTCTGTAAAGAATTCGCGTTAGTATTTTGCAGCCGTGACTTATTAAACTGATAGTTCGGTAATTTTCACATCTGTCAACGCCTGCTTTCTATGGGATTGGAATTATTATATTGTTCTTGAAGTCTGAGGGTATTTCGCCTGTCTCATACATTTTGCTCACCAGATGGTAGAGTTTTGTCAGGACTGGCTCTCCCAAGGCTGTCAGTAGTTCTAATGGAATGTTGTCTACTCCCGGGGCCTTGTTTCGACTTACGTCTTTCAGAGCTCTATCCAATTCTTCACGCAGTATCATATCTCCCATTTCATCTTCATCAACATCATCTTCCATTTCCATAATGTTGTCCTCAAGTACATCGCCCTTGTATAGACTCTCCATTTCTGCTTTCCCCTCTTTGCTTAGAACTGGCTTTCCATCTGAGCTCTTGATATTCATACAAGTGGCTCTCTTTTCTCCAAAGGTCTCTTTAATTTTCCTGTAGGCAGTTTCTATCTTACCCCTAGTGAGATAAGCCTCTACATCCTTACATTTGTCCTATAGCCATGCCTGCTTAGCCATTTTGCACTTCCTGTCGATCTCATTTTTGAGACGTTTGTATTCCTTTTCGCCTGCTTCATTTACTGCATTTTTATATTTTCTTCTTTCATCAATTAAATTCAGTATTTCTTCTGTCACCCAAGGATTTCTACTAGCCCTCGTCTGTTTACCTACTTGATCCTCTGCTGCCTTTACTACATCATCCCTCAAAGCTACCCATTCTTCTTCTACTGTATTTCTTTCCCCCATTCTTGTCATTTGTTGCCTTATGCTCTTCCTTAAGCTCTGTACAACCTCTGGTTTAGTCAGTTTATCCAGCTCCCATCTCCTTAAATTCCCACCTTTTTGCAGTTTCTTCAGTTTTAATCTACAATCTATTGGTTATGAACTGTAAAACTGCAAAAAGGTGAGAATTTAAGGAGATGGGACCTGGATAAACTGACTAAACCATAGGTTGTACAGTGTTTCAGGGAGAGCATTAGGGAACGATTGACAAGAATGGGGGAAAGAAATAAAGTAGAAGAAAAATGGGTAGCTTTGAGAGATGAAATAGAGAAGGCAGCAGAGGATCAGTAGGTAAAAAGACGAGGGCTAATAGAAATCCTTGGGTAACAGAAGAGATACTGAATTTAATTGATGAAAGGAGAAAGTACAAAAATTCAATAAATGAAGCAGGTAAAAAGGAATACAAACGTCTCAAAAATGACATCGACAGGAAGTGCAATATTGCTAAGCAGGGCTGGCTAGAGGACAACCGTAAGGATGTAGAGATGTATATCACTAGGGGTAAGATAGATACAGCCTACAGGAAAATTAAAAAGACCTTTCTAGAAAGGAGAACCACTTGCATGAATATCAAGAGCTCAGATGGAAACCCAGTTCTAAGCAAAGAAGGGAAAGCAGAAAGGTGGAAGGAGTACATAGAGGGTCTATACAAGGGCGATGTACTTCAGGGCAATATTATGGAAATGGAAGAGTATGTAGATGAAATGGGAGATATGACACTGCGTGAAGAGTTTGACAGAGTACTGAAAGACCTGAGTCGAAACAAGGGCCCGGGAGTAGACAACATTCCATTAGAACTACTGATAGCCTTGGGAGAGCCAGCCCTGACAAAACTCTACCATCTGGTGAGAAAGATGTATGTGACAGGCGAAATACCCTCAGACTACAAGAAGAATATAATAATTCCAATCCCAAAGAATGCAGGTGTTGACAGATGTGAAAATTACGGAACAATCAATGAACACCTATATCCTTCCGTGCGATTTCTGATTTCCCTTATTTTGTCGTGGTGTTCGTTCCTCCCTATGTAGGTCGGCGTCAAAAAAATATTTTCGCATTCGGAGGAGAAAGTTGGTGATTGTCATTTCGTGAGAAGATTCCTCCGCAACGAAAAACGCCTTTGTTTTAATGATGTCCAGCCCAAATCCTGTATCATTTCTGTGACACTCTCTCCCCTATTTCGCGATAATACAAAACGTGCTGCCCTTCTTTGAACTTTTTCGATGTACTCCGTCAGTCCTATCTGGTAAGTATCTCATACCGCGCAGCAGTATTCTAAAAGAGGACGGACAAGCGTAGTTTAGGCAGTCTCCTTAGTAGATCTGTTACATTTTCTAACTGTCCTGTTAATAAAACACAATCTTGGTTAGCCTTCCAGCCTTCCCCTCAACGTTTTCTATGTCTTCCTTCCAATTTTAGTTGTTCGTAATTGTAATTCCTAGGTATTTAATTGAATTTACGGCCTTTAGATTTGACCGATTTATCGTGTAACCGAAGTTTGTGGTCCTTTTGGCACTTACGTGGATGAACTCACACTTTTCGTTATTCAGGGTCAACTGCCAATCTTCACAACATTTAGATATCTTTTCTAAATCGCTTTGCAGTTTGTTTTGATCTTCTGATGACTTTATTAGTCGATAAATGACAGCGTCATCTGCAGGCAACCGAAGACGGCTGCTCAGATTGTCTCCCAAATGTTTATATAGATAAGGAACAGCAAAGGGCCTATAATATTACCTTGGGGAACGCCAGAAATCACTTCTGTTTTACTCGATGACTTTCCGTCAGTTACTACGAACTGTGACCTCTCTGACAGGAAATCACAGATCCAGTCACATAACTGAGACGATATTACATAAGCAGGCAATTTCACTACGAGCCGATTGCGTGGTACAGTGTCAAAAGCCTTCCGGAAATCCAAAAATACGGAATCGATCTGAAATCCCTTGTCAGTAGCACTCAGCACTTCGTGTGAATAAAGAGCCAGTTGTGTTTCACAAGATCGATGTTTTCTAAACCCATGTTGACTGTTAGTCAATAGACCGTTTTCTTCGAGGTAATTCATTACGTTCGAACACTATATATGTTCTAAAATCCTGCTACATATAGACGTTAACGATATGGGCCTGTAATTTAGTGGATTACTCCTACTACCTTTCTTGAATATTGGTGTGACCTGTAAAACTTTTCAGTCTTTAGGTACGGATCTTTCGTCGAGCGAACGGTTGTATATGATTGTGAAGTATGGAGCTAATGCATCAACATACTCCGAAAGGAATCTAATTGGTATACAGTCTGGACGAGAAGACTTGCTTTTATTAAGTGATTTAAGTTGCTTCACTACTCCGAGGATATTTACTTCTACGTTATTCACGTTGGCAGTTGTTCCCGATTCGAATTCTGGAATATTTACTTCGTCTTCTTTTGTGAAGACATTTCGGAAGGCTGTGTTTAGTAACTCTGCTTTGGCAGCACTGTCTTCGATAGTATCTCCATTGTTATCGCGCAGAGAAGGCATTGATTGTTTTTTGCCGCTAACATACTTCACATACGACCAGAATTTTTCTGAACACCTCACATACCGATTTGAAGATAAACTGTCTTTGCAATTGGCCTACAATAAAATGATACGCGAAGTAATTGAATAATGGAAGTTTAAAATTACGTAGTGAATGTTGCGAGTGTAACAGCCAACTTCCAATGTCGCAGCAGTAGCGCCATCTACAGGTTGCGGCGCTTAAATCCTCACAAAAAGCAAAGTTATTAAAAGTAAAGTTATTCTTTAAAAAGCAAAGTTATTAAAACAAAATAAGAATGTAACCCCTTTCAGCCGCAACGACCGCCTGCAGTCTTGCCTAGAAGCGATCGCACGCACTCGTTAAGAGCGCTGTCCATATCCGCGAATGCTGCTTCGTTATCGGTGCACAGAGATGCAATTTCAGGGTGTCTCGACTAACTGGTAACTCTCTCGACTACGCTCCAAATACAGTAGTCGAGGGCATTCAAATCAGGGCTATAGGGGGCCAGAACTCGTGTGACCAGAACACGTCAGCGTTATCCGGGAGCCAGTTTTCGACTAAACGGCTCGTATGAGGTCCTCCTCTGCCATCCGACGCACTGTTCACTGCCCCGCGTCCTCCGACATCAGCGCCTGAGCCTTTTAGATGACTGCCGCAGTTCTTTACACGCCTTTCCTCGGAAGAGATTTCCCCACCGGGTTAGCAGAGCCTTCCGCAGACTTCTCCGAAGCATTATACTTGGCCACAATATCGTAAACAGTTAATCTCTAATACCCGAAGAATCGGCCAGCGCGAAAACTTTCCATAATCGCGTCTATTCGGTTGTACTCCGTAACATCTCGGCCATGTTGAGGTTCTGACTGTTTACTAGATGCGTATGCCTATCAGGAAAGCCAATTTGGCCGAGCGGTTCTAGGCCCTTCAGTCCGGAACCGCGCTGCTGCTACGGTCGCAGGTTCGTATCTTGCCTCGGACGTGGATGTGTGCGATGACTTCAGGTTAGTTAGTTTAAGGACTGATGACCTCAGATGTTAAGTCCCATAGCGCTCAGAGCCATTTGAATTTGAATGCCAATCGCGACCTCCGACGGAACTACGATAGGCCGGGAAATTCAAATTGAAATTTTTCCGGATATGAGGTGGACTGGCTGTAGTGGTCGACTGTAAAATCTTAAACTGTGACAACTGCCGTATCGCCTCTGAAAGCATTACAGAATGTAAAAGGGTTCCAGCTGAGGAGAGATGACAGTAGCCACCAGAGAAACAGAGAACTTAATAACTGGTTCTCACTTCATCAGCCAAGACTTTGCTCTGTTGAGAACTACTGTACAGCCAATGCGCCGGGCACAAGATATCGCTACTGACTAGAGCTCTTATTACGAGCTCTCGTAGCAGAATATGCACCATGTGGTACACAGTTTCACACACAAGCCGACTTTCGTCTTCTTAGGAGGGCAACAGGTGACAACTGAATACTGGAAGTACAATTAAAGGACGTGCGACTTCCAGACAAATTACTGAAACACTTAAAATGATCTTACAATAGAAAGTCTCACATATTTTTAAAAGAGTTTCAGAGGAGTACATTTAATTTTAAAATGATTAACAAAGTTAATATTTCTACTGTATTCTCCATAAAGTGTGAGGTACGGCAGGAGGAGGCATTGTGTTCACTTAAAACGAGCTGTGACATACATTTATGGATTTCAAGTACACTCCAAAGCTGTCGTCTTTGTAATTTTCTTAACATTATACCGAACGTTATAATCTATATTGTGCGGGTGGTTTTCTGTTAACAGATGTCCCGCAATGGTTGATTCTGTCTCTGCTAGTTGCAGCTTCTCTCTCATATTCCGGCATAGTGACTGCCACAGTTCTGCGTGACTGACCAACGTGTGCTTTCCCTCAGTGCTAGCAATTGAACTTACACACCACTCTGAACAGAGATCTGAGTATCTCTGTGCTACTGAATAACACCCTACCTGTGATACTGTTGTAGGAATATTGTGTGGCTTGCAGTTCCATGAGTCGATGAACTCCAGATGGCGCAGTAACTGAGAAGAAACTGACACACGATCATCCATTTGATTTAATCTGTACAGTGAGCAAACAGTAAAGGAGATCAAGGAGAAATTTCGAAAAGGAATTAAAGGTACGAGAGAAAAGGGCTGTAAGGTGAACATCAGCAAATATGAAACGAGGGTAACGTCGTAGAATCTGTCGAAATTGGTACTAAGTGAATTAAATTAGGAAATGAGACACTGACAGTAATAGATTACTTTATTATTTCGACAGGGAAGTAGGCACGTACAAACTGCAGACTGACATTGGCAAGGAAGGTTTCTCCCAAAAATAGAAATTTCTTATTAACGAATATAAATTAAGAGACAAAAAAGGATTTTCTGAAAGATTTTTTTCTGGGATGTAGCCTTGTAGAGACGAGAAGGGATAGGAATGGGTGAGATTAGTTGGGTATATCGAGTGACCAATGAAGAGAGAGCGAATTTTCATGGAGGGAAAATAAATTATGGGACAATTTGACTGAAAGAAGTGACATATCCTGAAACGTCAGTGACTCGTCGGTTTTGTTATGGAGGGAAGAGAGGAGAGGGGAAACTGTACAGCAAGGCCAAGGCAGGTCCAAGCGGAGGTAGGGTGCGGTAGCTGTGCAGAAGTCCTCCGTATCAGAAAGGTTGCAGTTACTAATAACTGAGGGCAAGTCATTACGTCTCGGGTTTTCCCCAAGGAACGTTGTAAGTCCTCTGCTGTACTTGAACTATTTAACCGATTTAGAAGAGACAATCTGAGCAGCCCTCTTGTCTGCAGATAATGCTGTTGTTACAGCATTGTAAATTTATCGGAAGATCGAATCCAACTGTAAAATGATTTAGACTAGATATCTGTATGATGTCAAAAGAGACAATTGACTGTAAACAATAAAAAGTGTAATGTCATTCACATGAGTGTTGAAAGGAATGCGTTACATTTCGATTACATTGTGAATCACACAAATTTAATAATTATAGAGTCAAAGGTGAACCAAAGGCAGTTTTATAGGAAAGAGGCTTAGAGGGTACAATAAATCTGTCAAAGAAAGTGTCTACACTGAGATTTTCCTTCGTCTTCGACATTATAGCTGTGTGGTTAGGGAGTCTTACAAGTCACGTTTGACAGGGGGCCTCGGAAAAGTTCTAAGGAGGCAGCTCGTTTTGTATTATCGCGAAACAGGGCACAGTGTGTCACGGATATGATACACGAGTTGAGGTGGCAGTCCCTAAGACAAAGGCGTTTTTCGCTGCGGCGAGAGCCTTTCGCGAAATTTCATTCACCGGCTTTCCCCTCAGAATGCCAAAATATTTTGTTGCCTTCCACTGACACAGAAAGGAATGACCATCGTTATAAAGTAAGAGAAATCTGAGCTCGTACGGACAGAATTAGATATTCACCTTCCACAAGTGAAATTCGTCACTGGAACTGTAATTTTATTTATTTATTTATTTATTTATTTAGCTTATGGCATATAACACATCATATAGAAAGACATAAAAATCATAAGACACAGAAATAAAGAGTAGTCACAGTGTGTCACATATAGTTGTAGATATAAAAGTGTTTAAAAATAGTGTATATAACAAACAAAAGTTCACAAACAAACATCCGGATTTGTGACATAGTCTATTGCACTTTCAGTCGCGGTCAGAAACTCATTGGGGTCTCCTGCAAAACGTCTCAGAGGGCAATCTTCCTCGATGTGACGAATCGTCTGCCGGTCCGCACCGCAGTCACATCTCGGGGTGGTGATTTTACCCCACCTGTGGAGGCTGTCTGCACATCTGCCGTTATTTGTCCGAATTCGATTCAGGGTCGTCCAAGTTTTCCTTGGCAAATTGAATCCTGGTGGTTGGACATTTGATGCAAGGCATATTCTGCAGGTTTTGGGGCACAGATTCTCTCCACCGCATTTTCCAGAGGTTGCCATAATCCGGGTTGAGAGGATGCGTATTTTTTGCCTTTTTAAAAGAGGGGTGTCTTGAGCGCAATCTGTTCATCTCCAGGGCAGGAACATCCTTATGGAACAGTAAAACGATAGAGAATGTTTCTACGAATTCTCTCCCCAACACTTACGCGCAAATTGCAGTGTAATCACGTAGATGTAGATGCAGGTAAACGACGGCAAACGTAAACCAGGATGGGACACCCGGGATTCGAAACCCGCTCTTAATTGAGGAGAGCCCAGTGACGTACTGTGCCACAAGCAGGGTCGTTTCTACCATTAAGTAAGACTAATTGTTGCAATTAAACAGAAAGAAAACTGGTTAGACTGGTATATCCAGTTCAGTTTTGGTTTAAAATGTCCAGCACAGTCTTCCTATTTCAGTTGTTTTGGGAAATCTCGAAAACGGAGTACAAAAAATAAGGAATTGAGGGCATTTGTTATTCTCAATAAGTTTTACAGAAACTGAGGACAAAGCATGTAAACTGAGGCCTGCCCCCAGAAAATAAAGACGTAAGGCCACCTTAGTATAATAGGAGATTTATGTTGTTGTCCGGTTGACTGCGAAGAAACGCTCTGAAGCAACACAGTACATGTGGGTCAAGTACTCAAGTTGTCAGAGTGGGAAATGCGTGTCGGCAGCACCGCCTCCTGTCAGCTGACAGTGGCGACACACGGCGTCTTATCGGACTGGCTGAGGGGGGCCCCCAGCCGCCATAGCCCATGCAGTGGAACGCTGATAGCGGCTGCGGTGTCGCGCCAGGCACGAGGCGAAGCCGCAGCGCCGCGATAACATTCCGCGGCCCACATAAACAACGCCGCACAATAGCACGCCGCAGACAATGGCGGCAGGGTCCAACTGTCCCAATCCAACTTTGTTTCCAATCGACGTACCGCACCAGTACTTCAGCCCATCAGCCGCTGCCCGAAACACTTGTCGTTCGGGTTTCGTGGAACGCAGTCCATGCCGACTGTAGTACGTACTAAGGCGGACCTGGCGACGATCTACATCTACAGGCATACTCCGTAAGCAACTTTCTGGTGCATGGCGGAGGGTACCTTGTATCACTAAGTCATTTCCTTTTCTCTTCCACCCTCAAATGTAGCCAGGTGAAAATGACGGTTTATATGCCTCTGTACGAGCCCTATTTTCTCTTATCTTGCCTTGACGGCCCTTATGCGGGATGTGCAGGGTGACAATTATTCAACTATATGAAAAAAAAACGTAAATTACTTACACACACTTTATTCATGATGTAAGCGTCAGTACAGATATTCGGATTTAGAGTATGTATGTTCGATATGCCTGCAATCATTGACGATGATATGGCGCAGACTAATAGCGAAATCCTGCACGACCCGCTGAAGTGTCTGAACCCCCCCTGCGGGTTAGAATAGGGCCCCAGGTATTCCTGCCTGTCATAAGAGGAGTCTCACACATTTCGGACTTTATGTGATGGTCGCATTGCAGTCCCGCTCATTCTCCATCTCTTAGACGAGGCCACCTTCCCGGGTGCGTTTTCCACCAAGCACTATGCAGAGTCGCTTTCTGCGCCGACGATGACCATGGACCGCTTAGCACCTCATACCCAGATACCCAGCACGGTAGTCAGTCCGTTGTGGCGGAGCCGCCATGTACCCTTTTGGTTGTAGCCCCTGACAACACAGGGATCCCTCTGCTGATGCCTGCGCCGTTAACTCCCCACGTATTCCATGGAGTCGATGCCCATCTCGTTGGGGCATTGGGACTCCGGGAAATGGCCATCCTGCCAGGTGGCCCTTGCTGACGCTGGGTGGCGCCCGTGCCGAGGGCCCCTGGACGGAGTGGGTGGCATCAGGTCGGATGACACCTCACGAGGCGTAGCACTTCATCTCTTGGTGGTGGTCCGTCGCCAGCAGTCTCTAAGCTTATGTCGCTGTAGAGCTCGCCGACGCTCCGTAATTGCTTCGGCGACTTCCGGCGACCACCAAGGGACTGCCTTACGCCGGGGACACCCTAAACAGCGAGGGATCGTGTTTTCTGCCACAGAAACGGTTGTTGTTGTTGTTACCTGTTCACATCGATGTTACCGTGTGGTGGAGATTCAACGGTGAAAGCAGAGGTGAGAGTTTCCCAGTCCGCCTCGTTTAAAGCCCATCTCGGCAGGCGTCCGTGGTCCTGACGTTGCGGCAGTGACAGGAAGATGGGGAAGTGGTCACTACCACACAGGTAGTCATGTGCTCTCCAGTGGATAGATGTGAGAAGTCCTGGGTTGCAAACTGATAAATCAATGGCCGAGTAACTACCAGGAGCCACAATGAAATGTTTGGTGGCCCCAGTATTTAAGAGGCAGAGTCGAACTGAGAGAGTAAAGTTTCGACATCGCTGTCTCGCCCATTAAGCACAGTACTAGCCCCACAAGGGCATATAACTCTCTTAAGGACTGCCGCGGTGCTGACTGGACTGCAGGTCGCACTTTCGAACTGACGAGTGAGTCTGTGCGCTGGTTTCACGCGATTTCTTTCACAACCACCCTCTGGAATGCTCGTCGGTCGCTGTCTGACAACACTAGTTCTGCCTGGTCTTGGTTCAGCTGTGGCTTTTCCTGCGCGTTTTCACTCCTCAGACACATCACCAACTGCCTATTTGGGCAGCTAAGGGCTGAAATACCCCCGATCGATTTGTTACTCGTGCCACGCCCAGTGATTACTTCACGTTCGAAGTCGCCGATCTCTCGTGACTGACCCATTCGGTTGTTACTGGTTCTCTACTGGCAACACTCCACACCCTGACTCCTTTTATACTCGTGGGTCCGCCTCTCGTGACGTCTAGTGGTCTTCTGACCAGGGAGTGTATGATGCCACGTGTTTGTCTGAAGGGGTCTCCTCCACAAACTTATTGGCTGCCTCCCTCGTTGAATAATTTGAATCCTATTTTTTCCGACAATCTTAAGATTTTTTTGAAAGGTATATCTGCCATTTGACTATGCAACATGTTTTATTCCACAATCTAGATTTCAGCCTTGGGCAATTATCAAGTGCTAAAAGTATTAAAAATCAGTGACTATAACACACATTGGTTGCAAAGTGATGTTGGTGCGGAAAGAACAACACACAGAAGAGAGACTAGCCATTACCGTTGGTTCAAAATGGTTCTAATGGCTCTGAGGACTATGGGACTTAACATCTGAGGTCATCAGTCCCCTACTTAAACCTAACTAGCCTAAGGACATCACACACATCCATGCCCGAGGCAGGGTTCGAACCTGCGACCGTAGCGGTCGCGCGGTTCCGGACTGAAGCGCCTAGAACCGCTCTGCCACACCGGCCGGCTATTACCGTTGAAAGGTGGCTACACTGAGTCACAGCGCCAGAGATTGCGCTAAAGATAATTATTCCGCCGCCTCCACTGGCGCAATAACAGTTCAGAGGATGTCAAGGTCAGTCGTTGTTCTGTTGGGCGAGAGAGCAGAAGATCTGAGCGTTGACTGAAATGTTGTACTGTTCGGTTGATGTAATGCATAGATGGAAGAAGATGCAATTGTCAGAATATATTTGAGAAAGGAGGTGGGCTTTTGATTTATGATGCTGGTGTAATGGAATATTTTCGTCAATATATTATGAGGTAAAAAGGTATTACAGTTTTCTTTAATAACAATCCCTCTTGCTCACAGGTAGAGTCAACAAAGCGTCTGACTCGTGTTCATTTATTGGACTTGTAATGCTGGTTTAGTGTGTAATTATAGTATTTCTGATTTTTCAATTAGTTCATTGCAAATGGTGTTTAAAATATTGTGTCGTATTGAGAAAGAACCGAGCCAGATGTACGTTGAGTCACACTACCACATACAGAGCAGTTACACTTCTGCTTTGTTGTTCCGTAGCTTTTATTGTTGCAGGGGACTTAATTAATCAATTGTGTTAATGGAAATTCCTTGTCATTCTTTATTTTTATTTTACGCAGTCAGATTGCCTGCTAATAATAGTCAGGGCCAAACGGTTACGAGACAGCTAGTAAAATTATTGCATCTATTCATTAATATTAGTCTTTTCTTTTTAATTAAGCCCCCATGCACCTTACAACAACAACAACTACTAAAGGAAGTAACTAACTAATTAGACATCATTAAATGCAGGTCTCTGTGGTTCTTGTTCTTTGAACGTATATGAAAATACTGCCATTCATACGTGAGTTTAGAGCCGTCATTTGGTGTTGATTTAACTATTAACCAACATTTTCATGAATCACAAGCCGTATTTAGGCAAGATTCTTCATCCTATGTTTATATTCAGAGACTGTAGAGAACAATAATTTCGCCAAGACCGTGTTGTGACATTTACCGATGTTGCCTAAACTCACGTGTGAACGCCAGTACTTTTTCTTTCAAAGAACAAGCTTAAGAGAGCGGCATTAAATGGTGTCTAATTCGTTAGTTAACTCATTTAGTAGGTGTTGTTTTACGGTAGTAGCTAGTCTCTTCTATGTGTGTCCTCCTTTCCGCACCCAGCATGCATTTTGCAGCCAGTCCTATCGTTCGGTCGACACCCACACACATGTTCGGAAAAGAACCTCAGCACCCATTAGTTGAACAGCGTGTAAGTCGTCTCCAGAGGAGGCAACTGTGGTTCAAGAGAAATTTGCGATACTAGGCGTCTGCTTTGACCACCGACGAATGGTAATGGCTGCTGTGACGTCACTTATTGGTGCGAATTTTTAATTACATTTCTTTAGAGCGCTATTGGATGTCAAACTTGCATTGATTACGAGAGAAATTTTTAGTCTCTGCTATGCGTAAGGAAAAAATGTTGTGTATTCTATTTTCTTTACGAAAATGCTTTTCTTTATTCGTACTGGTAATCGTGGTCCTCACTGCAGCTGTACTGCTTTCTTACGACAGCAGATTCGGTTTAATTCCTGTAAATAATAAAAATTGTTTTTCTCATAAGCATTTAGGTTTAACTACTGATACGCACATTTGTTATCACAGTCTCCACTTGAGCCACATACTTTAAGTGTATTCTGCGATACTAGGTTAACCTCCTTACGATATTTATTTTTAGTTCGAACTGTATATAGAGGTCTCCATTGCAACTGGAGAGCTGTTTTTTACTATACTTCTTTCGTTATCTTCCTGATAAAAAGTTAACGCTGCTCTTTTCATACTAATTACGAATTATTACTGATAAGTGCATCATTCGGTACTGCGTATCGCAGTAGCCACTTGACCTAGATAGGTAAAGTGTATTTTCTGAAAGTAATTACTCCTTATTTACAACAAATACTGTTATTCAGTCAAGATCGCGTACTCAGTAATGAAACAAAGCAGTAGGCTCTGCCAGAAATTTCGACTCTTAGACAACGTGTCTAACAGTGTATTTTAGTATAACAGTATACCATCTTAGGCAATTTATAACACTTAAAACACTTGATAATGGCATTTTGAAGCCGAAATCGTGATTGTGTAAGTGTAAATGTAACACTGTAAATAAACAAGTCTAATGGCGGGATTGACTTTAAACAAATATATTATGACTTTGGCCCTGCATTATGAACAAAAAAATAGCAAATACTATCTTTCGTGTTGCATATTACAGCTTTGGAACTTGTTTATTCGATGGACCATTCGTTTTCTTTCCAAACAATGTTTTCTTATTTATACACTATTGTTTGTAACACACCGCCTGACACAAAAAGTGAAGCCCCAGTAAGGCGAGGAGGAAACAGGTGGAGAGGACGTGTGGTGGTATTTCAGCGATTACAGTATCGAGTCACATTTACAAAGAACTTGGCCGCATGAGCCCAGTTACCAGTTTTATATTGCACCCTCCCTGCCTAGAATACAGGCACTGGTTCGGTTGGGAAGGGAGTCACGACGCCATTGTATCCTCTCCTGGACCAAGCTGCCTCACAGCGACAGTGGTTGGTCCTTCATATCCTGGACACTGACACTTCGACAGAGTTAACGTCCAAGCTGGTCCCACATACCTGCTATTGGGGAAAGATCTAGGAATAAATTTCCTTATTTCATGTCTATGATTGCAAATATTGTAGGTCCTCAAACTACAGGTTTCCGTCAGCATTGACCATCTTCAGATTTGTTTTACACTGGAGCCATAGTGGAGTCCCGTATATTACCACATGGTTTCATAAAACAGATCCGAAGTTGGCTATTGCTGACCGAAACCGGTAGTGCAAGGACCTACAGTAGTTGTATTCATAGACGTGAAATAAAAGAAATTTGTTCTACATTTTCGGATCACCACTCCATTCACAAACATGTCTCAGCTTGTGAGATCTAGGGATCTCGCTGGCCGAGGGGAATACTTTCACACCGTGCATAGACACACGTGCCGTGTGTCGGCGAGCATTGTCGTGTTGCGCTGCAGGTAACACATGAGTTGTCCGTGACGTCCAGCCTGGCCGTCACAACTCCTTCAACGACTACCAGCCGAGACCTGAGGCTCCCCACGACGTGACACCAGGGGTAACATCGCTGTGCCTCTTAAGGTCATTCGGAGTGGTGCAGAACAGAGATTCATCGCTGTACACAATCCGGTTCCAGTCGTCAGTAGTTGATGATTCCCAGTCTTGGCACCAATCCAGACGCAGCTGTTTCTCTCTGTGACGTTAAAGGGAGCCAAAGCTCTGGTCGGTAATTCCCTAGTCCGGCTGCCAGGTCCCAGCCAATGGTGATGGGTAATAGAGAATGTTGCAGGAAGTTCATTACTTGTTCCCAAATGTATATCACAATTGTGAAAGGGTTACTTAGTGCTTGGTTCACACTGCACAGTATGGGGATCCTCTCCTGCGGTGGCCAGGCGTGGACAACAAGTATGCTTGCCCTCACATTCACATGTGAGGACCACTGCTACATCAGAACGCCCCAAAAATGAGCACACTCCACTATTCAACCAGCCGGCCAAAAGGACACCCACAGTGATGCCCCTTTCACCCTTCGTCTGGTGCTGATAACGCTGGCTCGCACCATTACACGGCACCTCCTGTCCTTCAGAGATCAATGAACGTCTGACACAGTTGGCGGCCCTTACAGACGCTGCCAGGCCTGGTAACAATACTAAACACGAACAACGCTAATACTCTCAGGTAGCTGTTCCGCCTGCCACAGAGAACTGAAGCTCCAACCACTTACAGAACTGCTCTAATCATTTACATACCCGTCGATGGCGTGCAGGTGTACAAAGTTACTCTGACATTCGACCGTTTCTTCTGGCGCTTCACTTAATTTGTGAGACAGTTAAGTTGTAATTCGAATTATTTGTTTTCTATTGTAGAAAATTCTCGTAATAGAATTCGTCTGAGTTGTTTACATTTCAAAATATCGCACAACGATGTATTATACAAGATCTTACAGTGTGTGCAGATCAAGATAGATCGAAAACGGCTGAGTCACTGCTATGCGACCGTTTTTTATTTTTTCCAAACTGTTCCAATAACTTACGCAAAACCCATAAGAAAAAGTCAAATCAAATTGCAATAAATTAATACCCACCAGATGATGTAACGTGAATCAAAAAGTTTTCCCATTCCATCGTGGCAGGCTGATACGGCAACCGGATTAAAAGTTTTTCAGAACAGGAACACTCTCGGATGCGAAATTATTTAATGTCAATGACCCGTTTCACCCTTTTGAGGCACCAGATCATGTAAAAGTAGCTGGATGCATAATCCATGTGTCATTTTCATGAAAATGATGAATGGGTTATATATCCGGTTACCTTGGTGTCAATTTAACGTTATATGTGGTTTCATGACTGTTGGGTCACGTAGCCATCAACTTTTACACGATCTGGTGCCCCAAAGGGTGAAACGCGTCACTGACATTAAATAATTTCGCAAACGAGACTGTTTTTGTTCTGAAACAATGTGAATCACCCACTATGAGATTTTCACTCTGCAGCGGATTGTGCGCTGATATGAAACTTGCTGGCAGATTAAAACTGTGTGGCGGACCGAGACGCGAACTCGGGACCTTTGCCTGGCTAGTTCTCAAAGATTCGCATGAAAGCTTCTGTGAACTCTCGAAGGTAGGAGACGAGGTACTGGCAGTATTGATGTGAGGACGGATCGTGTGCTTGGGTAGCTGAGTTGGTAGAGCACTTGCCCGCAAAAGGCAAAGTTCCCGAGTTCGAGTCTCGGTCCGGTACACAGTTTTAATCTGCCAGGAAGGTTCAATGTGAATCATTACCAAATTGCCAGTACTTAACTAATTAAACTACAATTTGTACGTTAAACTGTATACATAGCTGAATGGGGATCCACCGTGGAAGCAACTAGGCTGCGGAAAACGAGGGATACACAGTAAGGCCATGAACTGCAGAGAACCAGTCCCCCACACCTGCCCGTAGAATCGCCGCTCGCCCCCATGCGAAGGGAATATCAGGCAGATAGTAATGTCTGACCGTGCTGTGTTTTGAAAGGAGGCCGCCATGACGCCGAAGGTCCAAAGTGAAACTATACAGATTATTTCTCTAAGATGTGCTGGACAACAGTCTGTTTTTCGTGAGCTGTGTGGTCACGAGATGCATGCTCTTAAATGTCAGTGTTCCGGAAGAACTTTCATTGTGGAAGGAAACAGCGGGCATTCAAAATTCGCCGACGAGCGGGAGCTGTTATGATAACATATCAGAAAGCGGAAAGGGAACAATGTTCAGGGCTCCTCTGAAGGTCGTGGGATGCCGACACTTTGCTCAGGTGCCGCTAAACCAAATACGTAGGTTGTAACTTAAGTGGTGGCTACACTGCTGTGGAGACACTATGCATTGGAATCTACTATTGTTGCTCATGGGACACGTTGTTGACGTACCTACCCTACCTCCGAGCAAATGGACTCGCCCGTCCCACGTCACCGGAGTGCGCACAATCGAGGGAAACACGGTCACTTGTGAGCGAGCGATCTAACGTAACGGTGTCACTATGTACTCGAAATAGGAACAACGGAGTTGGATCAAGACTGAATGTGCCAGAGGTCGTACAGCACGACAATGTCATCAAGGTCTTCAAGAGGCGTGCGGGGAATCGGCATTGCCGCACATAAGTGGCACGTTGGGTAAAAGCCTTCAACGAAGGTCGGCAAACTGTGGCAGACATGCATCGGGCAGGTCGTCCTAGCGCCTCTGAAGAAGTGCTTGCTGTTTCCGCGTTAGTGGACAGTGATCGATGCCACACTATTCGTGAGCTCTCCCACGAAACGGGATTAGCGCATATGACCGTGCTTCGAATCCTGAAGGAACACCTGGGCATTCGAAAAATTGCATCGCGATGTGTTCCGCATGAATTGACGGAAATGCAGAAATGGGTGCATTACGACGCTGCTCAGACGCACTTGGAGCGCTATGAGCGAGGAGGAGAGGCTTTCTTACGCCGTATCGTAACACTGGATGAGGCGTGGGCCACCGAACGAGCCAAAACTGAATCGCCAGTCCAACGAATGGCGTCATTATGGGTCGCCGTGAACGTCGAAAGCGCGTCAGAGCCCCAGTATGGTGAAAGTTATGGTGATTCTCGTGTACGACTATGATGGTGTTACGCTAACGCATCACGTTCCTCCACGGCAGACCGTCAGTGCACAGTATTACTGTTAGTTTTTGGTGCATCACCTGCGACCAGTTTTGCTAAAGAAGCGGCGACACTTTCTGCGCTACCCACCTATCGTTTTGCACGACAAAAGTACTGTACCATCCGCCATACTCCCCGGACTTAGTCCTTGTGACTTTGATTTGATTCCGAAGACGAAGGAACCACTTCGTGGCATTCGCTTCAGAACTGTTCCAGAGATTCGACAGGTAGTAGACCGCTTCATTTGCACCATCAACAGAACAGGCTCTGCTAACGGCATACTACGCCTTCCAGATCGCTGGCAACAGGTTTTACACAACGCTCGTGACTACTTTGAAGGACAGTAATAGGTTGAAACATGTAACTTTTTTGTATCGGTTGTGAATAAATAGTTGCCACTATTTAAGTTCCAACCGTCGTAGATAGGGAAAAGTAAACGCAGTTACCAGTAGTTCATGTAAATGATTTAGAAATTAGAGTAAGGAGTGTGAATGAGCTTACAGAGGTCCTTCAGTATTGGCCAGCGTACGAGAACAGACAGAGAGGGGGAGAATATCGCACACTTTGGGAGCGCCAACACTGACAAGTTTTGCAATTGGTTAACCACCTCAAATAGGAGTAACGAAGGGGGATGACTTCTTACTGGTCAGCACTCATAAGATTTATTCTTCAGCCAATCAAGATTACGTGGCACCGAAAAAGGGAAGACTGCTTTTTACTTCAGCCTCTTGATGAGCAGGCTTCTCCATGAGTAGACTTCACTTCTAGACGACGTCTCCATCTGGCTGAGCCGACTCAGAGTCCAGTTGTTGGTTCAGGGCCATTGGAAGACTCCGCAGCCTCATCGGCCGCCACTGACATTACAAGTACGCGGAAACCAGGCCGCAGCAGCGAAGTCAGCTGTAGGGAAAGATGGATATTTTGTGACAATACTCAACAATCTCAATCTTTGCTCTGAACACTTGTTTGCAAACTGACGTTCAACAGGCCGTCAACTGTCGCAGTGGATGCCTAACATATCCTTCTGTAGTACTTTCTATGCACTAATTTTTGGCAGCCATGGCACGACTAACACGAATGTTAATGTTTTTTCCAGACGTGCCTCCACTTGAATCACTTTCTTGACCCCTTATCCAGATTGCCAAGCCATTAGTTCACTCTTTTTAATGGTCGTTCCATTTGTTTCTTGTGAATTTAATTTAGTACATCTGTAATAAACTTGAGTTCATTGACATCTTTGTCTAATTCTGTAATCAGATGAATTCCTTTATGATTACTTTAATGGGTGGTGATTTACTTATGTCACACGTACAGGGCCAAATTAAGGTATTTAATTAAAAATTTCAATTAACAAGTGACATGACAGGGGATAGCTTTACAAAATGTCGACCAAACTCTGTACACAAATCACTTCAATTAGGGCCAGTAGGCAGTTACCACGAGGGCAAGACACCCCAATACCCCATATCTGTGTGTGTGTGCTGCTGGGAAATTGGCGACATGTAAGCATAAATCCTAACTCGCAAATCAGTTCCAACGGGTAAACCCGAATTAAAATGCTTTCAATATTCTGAGATACCTGTTTCAGCAGTCATTAATTTAATAGAGCTTTGAACTGGTGTACAATCGAGAGGTTGTTCTGAAATTGCGACTGATAATAGAAGCAAAGTTGAAGAAACGCAGGGCACTGTCTTAGGATTTGACAGCCTAGGAAAAGTGCACAATGTGAAATGATGTAAAATGTTCGAAATTCTGAGAAAGGGTAGGCTATAAGAAAGATTGGTAATATACAATATGCGCAAGAACAAAGAGAGAACAGTAAGACTGGAAGATCAAGAACGAAATGCTCGGATTAACAAGGGTGTAAGATATGGGGGTACACTTTCACCCCTACTTTTCAGTCTATATATCGAAAAAGCAATGAAGAAAATAAGAGATTGATTAAAATTCAGGGTGAAAGGATATCAGTGATAAAATTTGCGAATGAAATTGCCATTCTCAGTTAAAGTAAAGAAGAATCACAAGATATGTTCGATGGCATCAATCGTCCAATGAGAACAGGAAATGGGTTCAAAGTAAACCGGAAAAGACAAAAGCCATGCGGTGCAGCATAAACGAGAATAGAGAAGACCTTAACATCGAAATTGGTGATAAAGAAGTTGACGAGTTTGAGGGGTTGTGTTACCTCGGAACCAAAGTAACTCATGATGGACGGAGCAAGGAGGACTTGAAAAACAGAAACCACAGGCAGTTCCGTCTGCCGTTTCATTTCCATTGTCGTTCCAACCTCTACTAGTATGATAATAAAGACACTCCGTCACATTTCATGCAACAGGCGTTAATAATTATTTACAAGGCAATCTCCTTTAAATATTCATATATATACGATGTACTACCTATCAAATAATACCTGATGCGGTTGTAGATCGCGGCAAAGTATGTGGGTGACTGCTTGTAAGGTGCGAGATTATAGCCACCTTACATGCTTCAACGCCCATTCGCCGACCTTTGAGATCCAACAATTCCGTAGACAAGTAGCAGCAGCAAATTCCATTATTGAACATACGCGAGCTGATGGCGTCGCAGACTTAAACGATCGTGGACTTTCCGACTTATAATGTCAACGTGGTGTGTCAAACCAGAAATATTTTTTAGCCATAGCTTTTCCGTCTGTCAAAGCAAGCTGCAGGAGGCTCTGCTCGGAAATGCCACGGTGCAAAAGTGTTGGTCGAAGAGCCATTGTATCTGCGGCACCTACAAAAGGGTCGGAAAGTACACGGAGCCGCGCTGAATTGGAGGCAGCAGTGAGGATCAAGCGCACTATTGACGCATAAACCATATTAAAGATACACGTCTATTCTGTGATAGTAGCTGCTTCATGATGCTACGTGGGCGAAATGAGTCACAGAACCTTGTGTTACCAGACGCGGACCAACGGAAAGGCTGCTTCTCGTAAGCAGGAGATGGGACACGGCGGGTAGGCCTTCCCCAGTTAATTCTATAACCGTCTTTGTTTTTCTTATTTTTTTTAGTAAGTTTTTGCGCCCCGCTGTCTGCCTGTTCGTACGCGGGTCGTATCGCCGCGAACTGTTACATATTTTATGTGATCCCAGTACTGAGAACGAAAAAGCTATAAGCCTATTGAAATTTCTCTTCTGATGTGGAAGAGCAGTTGAACGGAATGGACAGCGTCTTGAAAGGAGGATATAAGATGAACATCAACAAAAGCAAAACGAAGATAATGGAATGTAGTCGAATTAAGTCGGGTGATGTTGCCGGAATTAGATTAGGAAATGACACTTAACGTAGTAAAGGAGTTTTGCTACTTGGGGAGCAAAATAACTGATGATGGTCGAAGTAGAGAGGATATAAAATGTAGACTGGCAATGGCAAGGAAAGCGTTTCTGAAGAAGAAAATTTTGTTAACATCGAGTATAGATTTGAATGTCAGGAAGTCGTTTCTGAAAGTATTTGTATGGAGTGTAGCCATGTATGGAAGTGAAACGTGGACAATAAATAGTTTAGACAAGAAGAGAATAGGAGCTTTCGAAATGTGGTGCTACAGAAGAATGCTGAAGATTAGATGGGTAAATCACATAACTAATGAGGAGGTATTGAATAGAATTGGAGAGAAGAGAAATTTGTGGCACAACTTGACTAGAAGAAGGGATCGGTTGGTAGGACATGTTCTGAGACATCGAGGGATCACCAATTTAGTATTGGAGGGCAGCGCGGAGGGTAAAAATCGTAGAGGGAGACCAAGAGATGAATACACTAAGCAGATTCAGAAGGATGTAGGCTGCAGTAGGTACTGGGAGATGAAGAAGCTTGCACAGGATAGAGTAGCATGGAGAGCTGCATCAAACCAGTCTCAGGACTGAAGACCACAACAACAACAAATAATCTCTATTGCGATGGTTTTTAATTACTTATGGAGCAGTCTAGGCCGAAGTCATTATCTGAGTGTAGCCGTACTCAGGAGTGTAACCTCAAGTTATATCTTACTAAGAATATGTAAATCATCAATTGCAGTCAAAATTATTTATTGCTATTAGCAGGGAGTAAGGGTTCGGCCAGTTATTTAGTGTAATGGCGCCATATTGTTGCACTTCCAAGACACCTATTAGCGATGTTAGTTACAGGATGGCCAAAATTAACCTTTCATATTAGAACTTGGTTAAATATTTGACATGGCTGGTTTGTACGTTAGTACTGAAGTAACAAATGCAACATTTAATACAGATATTTTAAATTATTCCATCTACAAACCATTTTACATAACGCCCATCGATCAGCTCGTAACAATGCCACAGAGACAACCGAAGTGAAAGAAAAAAACTAAGGACACCAAAGCTAATTTTTATTGTCTTCAAATATAGCAGGCATTGCCTATAAAATATTGCTTTCCTTTGCATCTGTAAAACGTCTGTCCATATTGGTGCTGATCTTTTTACGCTTTTTCTTGTACGCTCGGGAGGAACGTCCGAGTATATTTTATTTATACAGAATTTTAGTCCATATTTGTTGTTTGTGACGCTATATTTTGTGAAAAATATGTAAACAGCGCGATAAATTCGTATTTACAAGTAAATTTAGATAATAGCCTAGCCTACAAATTGCGCTGACATATTTGACACGAACGGCACCTGTTCAACATAATCACTATGTGCCCGGTGTTGGAACCCAGCGTTCTGTGCAGATGCGAGTGCATCATGTCGCAGCTGGGTGGATTCGAACGGGAGAGAGTCGTTGCTGCTCGAATGGTTGATTGTTTCCCTAACAAAGGTAGCCGAAGTGTTCATTGTTTCAAGGAGCAACGTATCGACGATTTATTCGACACACAGGGAAAGCAGAGAAACGTCATCGGCCAAGTCACAACGCGGGCGGAAGTGTGTGTTGAGCTAGCGTGAGAGACGGTCATTGAGAGGAATGTGACGAAAAAGGACTAGAGATGCACAAGTCACTGCAAAACAGAATGTTGCACTCGTGAACGCTGTCACCAGTAGAATACCACCAAGGCAACTCTGGAAGCAGAGCGAGCTGGAATTCAAAAACCAGTCATCAGTAATGCAAAGCCCGTAGGAGGTGAATGTGATGTCGAAGCCACAAAATATGCATCTTGGCGCGATGGAAGACATTTTTGAGTTTTCTTCCACAGTATTTGGAACCTCTGGTCGAGTTTACGTCCGACGAACGGCATACGAAGGTTCTAAATTTGCCCATGAGAGTAAAAGGTTATCGAAGAAAGGATTCACCACATTGCCAATAAAAAAAAGTAAACATGTAATCATAAAATAAGAAAGGAAGTATTGGTGCTTTTACTTGATTATTATGGCCTGAGAGATTCTGTAAGAGATTGCATGTTTGATTTAATTCTCTCGGAATAATTAGCCTCTGGCCAAGGAGCTGTCGTAGGAAAGTAGCGAGTATGGTAACGCAGAACTATGTTCTTGTTAATCATTAATGCAAAAGATTAGTTTTGCGTGGTAATAGTAATCACAATCGGACTTCCAAATGCTGAAATGGAAAGATGATAGCAACTTTATGGCACGCGATCGTCGCGGCACCGAACTGAAAACTTCCAACTAATTTACAGGCCGAGAATTCTACAAAACCAACATCATTAGCTCGAGAACACGGAGTTTAGTACTATAGCGCCAAAATACAGATGGAATAACTCAAATAGCATCATTATTTAACACAGATTTACAGCGTACAGGAATGATACATTAAATCACCGATTCTCGAGGAATATGAAATCAATATCCATTCTATTACTGTAACAAAAGAGGATGGAAAATATCTTTTAGAGTTTAGAGATACAAAAATGAAATTAATTTTCTGAGACGTAACCTCATCTCTGTTATCAAAATATTAAGTTCAGGCATGGTGGCTGCTTGAAATAAAATGTTTTGCCACATATGTCCCTTGAATGGAGGAGACAATGTATACCGTAGTGCATGGATGCATCATTCAACGTCTTCATCCACTTCACTCACGTGTTTGAATGGTGAAGGTACAAGAATACAATTACGTAGCCATTCGAAAGTGAACGAAGAGTATTTCTTATTTTTATTGCAAAGATTATCTCATTATAGAACACAAATTTTTTTCCTCAAAACAGTGCACCAAATCATGTTATGAAGATTTTTTTTTTTTTTTTTTTTTTTTTTTTTTTGTCGTGATGTTCATGCTAGTGACTTGAGAATTGCAGATCTGACGAATTTCTGCAGTGAAACTATATTAAAGTCTGGAATTAGTTCTAAGTTCAGGAATACATTTAAGTAAATTCCTCTCCCCTCCCCCCTCTCCCCGCCACAGTTTGGTTGCTGTCAACAGAAAATCTTATAAAAAATTGTCACACGCATTCAGACTTCAGCACTTAGTTATATTAAATACGTCACAGATCATTGCAAAATGAGGCCACATTCATTTTTTTCGCCCAAACGTTTGCTAAAAGGTCCTGCGACTTTCCTTGTTAATTTAATAGAAATATGTTCTGAAATATTCTATGTTGTGTAAATATAAGAATCTTGAGAGCATGCACTACCAGCAATAAGATATTTTGCACTCCCATCTTCTACGTCGTGTTGTAAAGATTCTGCTACTGAATAGAACTAGTGATCCAATAAAGGTGACCGTAGGATTTCACTAAAAATTGAGGAAAATGAAATTATTTTTTACTTATGTGCAAGACTATTGTAGATTTCTTTTGTACTGTTGTAATGAACCTCTGTTAGTTAATGTCCGTACTGTCTGGACATGGAATATTCTTTTTGCCTTATGACACGTTCATGGATACTTCAGTTTTAATTTTCTTTATGCCACAGGGAGAATAACACGAGTAATACATTGACAAGGCAGGAAATGCGCGTTTTGCCCGAGATACCGTAGAAATTTTCTCCTAAAATAAACTATCCACGGTGTTCGACCCCAGACGACTGCTGCTAGAGAGCACTGCTGTCGCAAATCACAAAAAGTTTTGTTTTTTTTCCTGCACAGGCAAATCACGTTAGTGAGCACGTCCCATGTGATACTGACACTGCCTCTGGTGCGGCTGGTTTTAGCGTCTGTATCCACGTCGGCCCCAGCAGCCTCGTCACGTGTAGGACGCCGTGAAACTGTCGCAGCTAGTTCACGCGCTGGTCCATTCTGAGAATCGTGCGTGCTGCGTACTTTGCGCGCTCCCCTGCCGCTGGAGCCGGCTGTGGTCGCGTGCGCCACGCTGAGGCACACGTACCGTGTGCACAAGCGGGATCGCCTGCGAGCGTTCAGCGTCACGACGGAGATCGCGTCAGCACGTTGCTCGTTGAATGCCAATGCCCGTATGAGGACGGCTTAAGGAATGGCGAGTACTTCCGGGCGTTTTCACGTGGAAAGATTGTGACACGTCCTGAGGACGGAGTGGAAAATCGCCGCCAGGTTGCACAATGCGTCTGGGAGCAGTTGTTTCAGCAGTGCGTTATCATTGGGCCGCACACTCCTGCTTCCCTGGACTTGGGATGGGCGAGCTGTTGCCGCTGCCGCTGCTCCTCTTTTTGTGTGATGCTGTCGATCTCGTCAGCATCACGTCAGTTCGCCACGAACACCTGTAGACGGTCTCATCTACAACGCCCTCGGCCGGCCTAAAGTTGGCCGCAAAGGTATCGGCTAAGACGCTGGCATTGGCGTCTGGATCTTGAGTTGACGTCACGCTCCACTTGCAGCGGAAGGATGTGCTGGCCCCGCCTCACCAACAGCCGCGTCAACTTGAATATGAAATGTTTCGCGTTGACTCGATGCTGCGATTGTAAAAACACTAGCGAACACGGCATTGCTAAATACGTATGGGAATTGCCTGTACCCGTTATGTCCTCCTCCTTCCCCCCCCCCCCCCCCTCATCGCTGTCCATCTCGTCCTCCCCCTCTCTGTGTCCATTTCCTCCTCCCCCCCCCCCGGCCTTCTCCCCTCTTCCTCCCTCTCTGTGACGTAGAACAGTGTTCATTGTAGTTGCAAGCGAAACCTTGATTGGGAACTGAAGTCGACCAAAATGAATGGGTAAATCGGTTCCTATTACTGGTGTACTGAGTGTGAGAGAGACGTCTCCAGCTGCTGGACATGGACTGATAGTAACTTCAATGACAGTATCTCGGAAAGTGTAGTATTACAAAATTTCAGACGATTCATATCCTGTAACGGTATTTTCACGATAACCCAACAAGCTATTAATACAATATATGCTAGACATTATCAAGCATTAACTCAACTTTCCGGGATTTTTCTTAAAACCGACTACGACTAAATTGAGTATACAATTTTGTTTATACTCACATACAATTAGGAAGAATATATACTGAAGAAATTTGTCTAATGCTTTAAATGCCCTGCTATTGTACACTAAATTTGCTACACCAAGAAGAATTGCAGATGATAAACGAGTATACATTGGACAAATATACCGTACTACAACTGACATGTGCTTACATTTTCACGCAATTTGGGTGCATAGATCGTGAGAAAACAGTATCCAGGACAACCACCTCTGGCCGTAATAACGGCCTTGATACACCTGAGCATTGAGTCAAACAGAGCTTGGATGACGTTTACAGCCCATGCAGCTTGAACACGATACCACAATTCATCAAGAGTAGTGACTGGCGTATTGTGACGAGCCAGTTGCTCGGCCACCATTGACCAAACGTTTTCAATTGGTGAGAGATCTGGAGAATGTGCTGGCCAAGGCAGCAGTCGAACATTTTCTGTATCCGGAAAGGCCCGTACAGGACCTGCAACATGCGGTCGTGCATTATCCTGCTGAAATGTAGGGTTTCGCAGGCATCGAATGAAGGGTAGAGTCACGGGTCGTAAGACATCTGAAATGTAACGTCCACTATTCAAAGTGCCGTCAATGCGAACAAGATGTGACCGAGACGTGTAACCGATGGCACCCCATGCTATCACGAGAGGTGATACGCCAGTATGGTGATGACGAATACACGCTTCCAACGTGCGTTCACCGCGATGTCGCCAAACACGGATGCGACCATCATGATGCTGTAAACAGAACCTGAATTCATCCGAAAAAATAACGTTTTGCCATTCGTGCCCCCAGGTTCTTCGTCGAGTACACCATCGCAGGCGCTCCTGTCTGTGATGCAGTGTCAAGGGTAACCGCAGCCATGGCCTCCGAGCTGATAGTTCGTGCTGCTGCAAACGTCGTCGAACTGTTCGTGCCGATAGTTGTTGTCTTGCAAACGTCCCCATCTGTTGATTCAGGGATCGAGACGTGGCTGCACGATCCGTAACAGCCATGCGGATAAGGTGCCTGCCATGTCGATTGCTAGTGATACGAGGCCGTTGGGATCCAGCACGACGTTCCATATTACCATCCTGAACCCATCGATTCGATATTCTGCTAACAGTCATTGGATATCGGCGAACGCGAGCAGCAATGTCGCGATAACCGCAATCGCAATAGGCTACAATACCACCTTTATCAAAATCGGAAACGTGATGGTACGCATTTATCCTGCTTACACGAGGCATCACAACAACGTTTCAACAGGCAACGCCGGTCAACAGCTGTTTGTGTATGAGGAATCGGTTGGAAACTTTCCTCATGTCAGCACGTTGTAGGTGTCGCCACCGGCGCCAACCTTGTATGAATGCTCTGAAAAGCTAATCATTTGTATGTCACAGCATCTTCTTCCTGTCGGTTAAATTTCGCGTCTGTAGCACGTCATCTTCGTGGTGTAGCAATTTTAATGGCCAGTAGTGTAACTGCGAGAAAGAGAACGAAACGCATATTTTCACAGCACACAAGAGCATTTTCCTCCTCGTCTGTCAGCTATAAAGAAAACAGATTGTTGTTACAAAAATATACTGTATGTGAATGTTTGTTAGGGTACCTTGCATATATTTAAAGTAAATCAGTCAGAAGTTTTCGAGACTCTTGCTAACAACGTTTCTCCTTTATAAGTATGTAGGAGATATTGGGCTACAGGTCGGTGGGAAACCATTAGTAGTACTAGGTACATTATGCGATACACGCTTCATTACACACGCTACAGTTACATGTCCATACAATAGCGTCATCAATAACGCACTGCCACTCCACTGTTAGTCAAAGGCCTTTTTGACTGCCTCATCAATGAGATTCTGAATGTAGTTGAAGTCGGTATTCCCAACCCCCCCCCCCCCCTCACCACCGAAAATATGGAGTTTAAAAATGCTTCAAATTTCTCTGAGGTCCCCTAGAACTTAGAACTACTTAAAGCTGACTAACCTAAGGACATCACACACATCCATGCCCGAGGCAGGATTCGAAGCTGCGACCGTAGCAGTCGCGCGGTTCCGGTCTGAAGCGCCTAGAACCGCTCGGCCACAACGGCCGGCTAAGTATGGAGTCCTGTGGTGGACAAACACAGAGAGTGTCGACGTGCGCAGGTCTGCACCAAAGGCTGTGTCATTGATGGTGCGAATGCACGATGATGCCATATAGCTGGTATTGAGCCAAGTGTGCAGGAGGGTGGAGAAGGCAACCGTACTGCGATTCTGAGGGCTTTGTGGGTACGATCTGTATGATGGACCTTGTTTTGTCATCCATGGCACCATTTAAGGATTCAATAGCAGCATGGGATGGAGAGGGCTCGTGTCAATCTTTCTTGACTCCCAGTCGCCCCTGGTCAGTGGCCTGGGACGAGATGTGGTCGTAGTATCCACGCCGATTTTAGGCACGAGATGGAAATGGTCGTCAGTTACTACATAATAAGATATTGCAGGTCTGTGGCTGTGGCTGATGTCTTTGTATAGTCCTCATTATGGAGGCTGCAAGGTGGCCCAAACGGAGTCATCCAACACCAGGACATATTCACACTGCACCTGATACTTGCGTTGAAAAATCTTCAGTGTCGAATGTGGCACTGGCAGTGCGACGACATTTGTGCAAATATCCTGGCATACCCGACCAACCGGTGACTGCTGGTTGTGCAAATTCTGCTAGCAGTGTCAGAGGTTTGCCAATAGTACTTCTGTCGGTAACACCTGCTGGTCGTCCTTGTACTCTGTACACATCCCAAGTAGAACCCACAGTAGGGCTTCGGTGCAAGCCTCCTCATGGAACATCTAGGCCTGTTTCACGATCCTATGCCCCTCTCCATGAGCCCATTACTTTGTGGGGATAGACAGCGGTGCGCATGTGCGATATTCTACAGAGGCAGCACAGGGCTTTAAAGAGAAAAGACTTAAACTGACGGTGCTAATCAGGGGTAATGAGCTCTGGGGTCCCGAATGCGTGATACACAAATGGACGAACGCATGAGTGGTAGAATTGGCTGTAATGTCATCTTGACATGCTGTCGAACGCCAAAAGAATTTAGCGATAGCCGCCTGATTCTAGCGGGTGGCCGATAGTACAGAGACGAACGTGCTGATAGCGTGCTTTTGGGACATAGTATCCAAGTAGGCACTGAGCGTGGCGACCGATCTCACTCTGTTGGCAGAGAATGCAAGCCTCCGCCCAGCAATAGCAATGACGCTTTACGATCGGCCACACGTATCTGTCTGTGAGAAGTGCTATTGTGGCTTTATTTCCAGCGTGACTCACGTTGTGTAGCGGGATAAATATCTTCTTATGTATCGCTAGAAGCTCTAAAGGACATGATGCGTCTTACAACACGTCACATAATAATAGTTCAGCAGATGACGGGAGTGGACGATGTTTGATGTGGAGACCAGTAATTGGATTGCTGCGCAGCTCTCGGATGATCGGGTCATTCACCTGTTCCTTCACTATTCGTGTTAAGTGTTGCATGGATTTAGCACTGACATGTGAAACATAATCGGCAGTAATTGTGTCTGTACTGTGTACCTGACGGATGTCTGTGGTGTACTGTGAGATGTGGTCCAAATGCCAGAATCACTGTGGGCTGGAATCTGATCATGGGTTTCTTATGTTATCTGCTGGCGCCTTGTGATCTGTGTATACGATAATTGTCGGCCCTCAAAATAGACTGATAGAAGTTTCCAGTCGAATACAGACCGCTTGGCTTGGGATGGTGAGTTTCTAGGAAAAAAACTGGCAGCCTCTAAGGTTCACCGTCGAGTACTTGTTGCAGAGCTGTCCCTATAGTGGGAATGCTCGCGTCGGTCGTGAGAGCCAGTTGGGCATCGGGATTGGGGTGTACCAAGATAACAGCACTGCTTGGCACGACGAAATGCATCCGCCATCTCCGAAGTCCACTGAATTTTCTTCTTGTCCTGTTTGTCGGTGGCTACCAGAGCATTCGTGAGAGGTACCTGTAGCTCAGCTGCACGACGCGTGTCGTGACGAAAGAAATATAGAATCCCTAGGAAGAGCCACAGGTCATGCTACGTTTCAGTAAGGGGGAGACTGCTCACTATCGAGATACACTCCTCAGTTGGCTTGGTGCCAGAAGAGTTGTGCTTGTGTCTTAGGACTATGACCTCCGGTTGACATAACAGCTATTTGGATTCGTCAGTAACAAAATCACGTTGCAGTGTTTGGTTTCAATTAATTCTAGATGGCTCAAATGGACACCATTGTTTTTGGAGAAAATGAGATCATCCAGATATGCATAACTGAATGAGAAACACAATCGAAGGCAATTGATCAACCACTGACATGCCTGAGCGACATTAGATTAGATTAGGTTTACTTTCGTTGCAATTGATCCGTAGTGAGGAGGTCCTCCAGGATGTAGAACATGTCAGAAAAACAACAATACATGACAAATATTTACAGCTCAAACAAATAAGCCAATGTACCATTGCACAGGTCCCAAGTGGAATGATCGTCATTTTTTAATGAACACTATATGAAAGAGTTATTTTACAAATACTGATGCACTGAATTTAAAACAAAAAAAGTTTATTTATTTGTTTATAAGGCAATAAACATGTAATACAACTACTATAATACTTATTTACAATGAACACATTGCTGCACTGAAATGGTGCACAAGTTAGATTGTACTTACACACACACACACACACACACAAATCAGTTGGTTCTACTCTACAGTGGAGTAGGAGGAGTTGGCCACCAATAAATCCTTCAGGCTGCTCTTAAACTGAATTTCATTGGTTGTTAAGCTTTTTATGGCTGCTGGCAAGTTATTGAAAATGTGTGTTCCTGAATAATGCACACCTTTTTGTACAAAACTAAGTGACTTTAAATCCTTGTGAAGATTATTCTTATTTCTAGTATTGTTTCCATGAATTGAGCTGTTGGTTTGAAAAAGTGGCATTTTTAATGACAAATTTCATTAAAGAATGAATATATTGGAAAGCAGTAGTTAGTATCCCTAGTTCCCTAAACAGACTTCTGCAGGATGTTCTTGAGTTCACACCACATATAACTCTTACTGCACGTTTTTGTGCCCGGAAAAATTTAGCTTGGCTTGATGACTTACCCTGTGGGGATCGAGATGTTACGTACGGTAATATCGAACCCAACATTAAGTATTCACTCGTTTATAGTGAATTAACTGTATTTTGATCACGTCGGTACAAACACATCCGCTCGAATACAGAGTTCAGAACACACTTAGATCAACAGTTTTCAAAGAAGTTCGTTCTCAGAGATGATGCGTTCGACTCTTGCAGTCGATAACCGCCACAACCCCACAAAATAATCCCATATGACATTATGGAATGAAAGTAATCATAATATTCCAGCTTTTTCATTTTTATATCCCCTATGTCTGACACAATTCGCATTGCAAATAGAGATTTGTTACGACGCTTCAGCAGTTCTGTGGTGTGCTTATCCCAGTTGGCTTTATTATCAAGTTGTAATCCCAAGAATTTAACACTGTCCACTTCTTCTATCTGCTTGTCATCATATGTTAGGCATATACGCATGGGACACCCCTTACAAGTTCTGAACTGCATGCAGTTTAGTGACAAGGAATTGGCTAGGATTAATGTCCACAAATATTTTATTAGCTGAACTTTCTAAGACAACACTTGATTTGCTATTTATTGCAATGTTTGTATCATTGGCAAACAAAACAAACTTGGCATCTGGTATTGTTACTGATGAACGGGCATTGATAAACAAAAGAAAAAGTAAGGGCCCTAAAATGCAACCTTGTGGGACCCCACATGTAATTAGTTCCCAGTTGGATGATGCCTGATGGCTTGATACATGTCTCTTTCCTAAAATCACCCTTTGTTTCCTGCCAGAGATACAAGATTTGAACCATTTTGCAGCATCTCCCGTTACACTATAATATTCTAATTTGCTTAAAAGGATATTGTGATTTACACATTCAAATGCCTTTGACAGATCACAAAATATACCAGTTGCCTACAATTTTTTATCTAATGAATTAAGCACATTTTCACTGTAAGTGTAGATAGCCTTCTCAATATCAGAACTCCTTAGAAATCCGAACTGTGACTTTCACAGTATGTTGTTTGAGATAAGATGGTTATAAAGCCGATTGTACATAACTTTTTCTAAAATTTTTAAGAATTCTGGCAAAAGTGAAATTGGACGGAAATTTGATGCTATTTCTTTATCTCCCTTCTTAAACAGTGGCATAACTTCAGCATATTTTAACCATTCAGGAAATATTCCACTGATAAACGACTGGTTACACAGATAGCTTAATATGTTACTTAACTCAGAATCACATTCTTTAATGAGCTTTGTTGATATTTCATCATACCCACTAGATGTTTTTGATTTTAAAGATTTTATGATGGACATTATTTCTGCTGGGATAATGAGGGTCAAATTCATATTATGGAAGTTACTTGAAATGTCTGGTCTGAGGTATTCCATAGCAGCATCTACCGGACCTGACAACCGCATCTTTTCAGTAACAGTTATGAAATGTTTGTTAAAAAGATCTGCAACACTATACACATGTCACCAATGTATCATTTACTCTTAATGCTATTTGTCCCTCTTCATGTCTGGTTCTACCAGTCTCCTCCTTCACTATATCCCATATTGTCTTTATTTTGTTATCTGATATATCTTTTCCTTGTAATATATTTGCTTTGTGGCCATATTACAGTCTTTAATATTTTGCAGTATTTCTTGTAATGTGCTATAGCATCAACATCGGAACTGTTTCGGATCGACAGATACAGTTTTCTTTTTGTTTTAAAAGCTCTAACCTTGGTAAGTTTTGGGAGAAAACAGTGTTCGAATAAGGTAAGCACTTTATTAGCAAAAGCGTTTTATTTTTCATTCTTGCCAAGAGCACTGTAAACATCAGTCCAGTGACTGTCTCTGAGGAATGTCCTAAAATAATCAATTTTTGGCTTATTGATTACTCTCTTGAGCTCAGATTTAGCGGATTTTATATCCTGTTCAGAGTTGACATTTAACAGAAGGAACTGCATGTCATGATCTGAGAGGCCATTGACTATTGGTTTTGTAATATAATTTTGGTCATTGGACTTTTCTATAAAGATATTATCAATGGCTGGCTGTGAGCAGTTGGCTACCCTAGTAGGGGAACTTTACAGTGGGAATTAAGTTGAATGATAGTGTTACTAACTCAAATAAGTTCTTATTGCGACAGTATTTAAGGAAATCTACATTGAAATCACCAGTAACCACTATTTCTTTGTTTTTGGTTGTCAAATGGGCCAGTACAGCTTCAAGGTGGTTTACAAACAGATTAAAGTTACCTGCGGGTGCTCGATATACACTTAATATTATGAAGGATTTTTTGTGAAATTATACTTCTGTTGCACATGCTTCCATATGCTGTTCTAGGCAAAATTTATGAACGTTTATGTTCTTAAGTTTATGACAGTTCCTGATGAATGTGGCAACTCTTCCTTGCTCCATTTCTGATCTACGAAAGTGAGATGCTAACCTAAACCTTGTAACACTTAAAGGGTCTATACCAGTGTTTACATGATGTTCAGAGAGGCAGATTATGTCAGCTGGGTTTGAAGACTCTAATTCGTCTATGCAGATAATTAATTCATTAATTTTATTTCTCAGTCCTCGAATATTTTGATGCAATAAAGATAGCTGACATTTCACATTGACTGAGTTAAAATTGGGTAGAGTTAAAATATCTGCTGACTGTCGAAAATTCTTAACCAATGGCTGTTTATGCTGATGTAATAAACTAGAATTATGTTTTTTGGTTTCTTTCTCAAACTGAAGGTTCGTCTCAGTCCTAACCTCTCTTAAAATTTTGTTTATTTCTGTCCTCACTACCCTAAAGAAGGGTCTTTTCTGAACCCTATAATCAGTGGTATTTTATCACTCATGACAGTGCCTCCTTCCTTTAACTTTCCTGCTGTTTTTCCAGCCAGCTTACCCTTCCCCTTCCTGTTGAGGTGAAGGCCATGCCTACTATAATCCCATCTATTGAGAGAATCAACAGGAACCACACGAATGTGTACCCTGCACCCGACATAAGCAGCCGTTCCAACTCCAAATTAACTCTCTAGGCAGGAGAGTTCAAATGAGGTCGGTCATGGCGCCAAGAACAGATACAAACTCAACACTAGTATGCTTCGATGCTGATGCAATCTTCGCCAGGTCACACTCTATACTGTACCGAGGATCTCTGTCAATACTGTTACCTGCCCCACCCACTATAACCACGGTGTCTTCCTTAGTGAAATCTTTGCAAAGTGATCCTAAATCCTCTGTCACCTGCTCCAGACCAGCACTAGGTTTAAAAAAAAAATTGGTGACCTGATATTCTGATCCTAGTTCATCCTGCAAATGTTGGCCAACACCTCTTCCATGGGAACTACCTAACAACACCACTTTCTTTCTCTTGACTGATTTCCGTACTTTCTGACTTTTCAATTTGCTGCTGAAAGTTTGTTGTGCCCTGTCTACACCTGCAACTGCTTGAGGCTCACCAGTTTCTAGCTGAAGCAACAGGTCAAATCTATTTTCCACATTCACCACGAAGCTGTCAGACAAAGTTCTAGGCCTGTTCCTCCTGTTGCCTGTTGACACTTCCCACGTCTCTTTACCCTTCTCCTTCCATAACCTGTCAAGCTCTCCCCTGGCCTTGTCTAACTCAGCCTGAAGGGCGGCAATTTTCCCCTCCTGTTCTAGTATCTTCCTATCTCTACTACAAATCTTACAAAACCATTGATGAGTCTCATTTACTTCCCCTATTCCCACGCCACTACGGTCACCCACATGTAAAAAACAATAGCACCCATCACACCAAAGCCCCGACCTAACAATTCTACGGCAAGTCAAGCACTTTTCACTCATGATAAACGTAATAGTTTATTAAGAATAACTCAGTTAAATTACAGATAAACACGAAAATGTGGTTCCACAAATTTGGCCTATACGCAACTGTGTGTAAACAAAAACAACAGTGCGAAGTTTCTGAAACAACAACTTAAACTTTACGCTACTTTCCGGAAATGCTAGTTGAATAATGAAGAGGTACGCCACAGTTAAATTGCTGGAGAGAGCAAAGAACGACTAAACGAAATTCTGTAGATTTTCTGCGGCAAAATGTAAACAGAAAATCCGACTGTACGATCTTTTCGCGTTTTCTGCTATATTACGTACAGAAAAATTAAACCTTTAATGGTACACTTAAAAGGCACGCTAATACACCTATTTACGACGTAATCAGTAGTAAACTATATGTTTTATAATCTAAAATTACTTATCTTTACGAGAACACCAAAACTCGCGCCTTCGCCTGGCTGCAGGGCTTCTTAAGACGGTAAGGCATGTAGAGATAATTGAACAGTCCGAACAGCATGGTGTTTTCTGTATGTCATATGGATGCATTGGGATTTGCAAGCATGCTCATTTGCAGTCAATGTCATTAACCACTGTCGCACCAGCGAGTGCAGGTGTGAACTCCTGGATATTAGGTATGGGATAACTATTGTCTACAATCATAGACTTCAGTAGACGACAATCACTGCAGAGATTGACTGAACCATATTTTTTGGGCACCGTTTCAGTGTGAGACGTCAAAGGGCTGTTAGAAGGACGTAAATATCTGCTTGGAACAGTTTGTTAATAACCGACTTGCAGTTGATAAGTCTTCAGGCCACAAGCGCCGCGGTTAGTGGTGACCTGGTGGACAGTTGGTGGTCATGCTATGATGCATTGTCCCGTCCCAGACAGGACGAGCACGTGCGTGGGCTCCGTCGGTGGCCGAGTCAGTGGCACAGTTTACAAACACCACAGGTGGGGCTCATTTGACCGTGGGAAGACTGTTGATGCATCGTGGCAAGTTGAGGCTGAAGAGAGGGGAACGGGGCGGAGGTTAGCGCAACACGTGGCTTCCCCTGTCCTTGTTACTCTGCCGCATGTAAGCGTTCTCCGACCAGTTGTTACGTTGTTGTTACAGTACCTGAGGCCCTGCTTCTCACTGTGAATCCGATTGCGACAGTCAATGTAGCACTGATGCGTACTGGGTATATTATCCACCAGTGCGACGCACTGATGAAGTGTGCCGCAGTATGCTCCCCACCACACCAGCTGAAGTCTCAAGTCAGTGTGGGACAGATGTGAGAGGTGCAGGCATGGTCGAGGCGATGAGCTCCTGAATACTAGCACAGGTGGACTAATGAATGGGAACAGTGTGAACGACGTCTGTTGAGAGCTGGTGAAATTGTAAGAAGTCTATGCCAATGAGTGGCTCAGTGATGTTCATGATGAAAACGTCCAAGTACACTGCAGAGTCAGTGAAAGGTGTACAGTGCAGTCAGTGGTGCCATGGACCGTGATTTCCGTGTCATTTGCTGAATGGAGGTGTGAAGTCGTCGTTGGTGCAAATGTCGACGCGTTGATTCGTGGAAGGGAGCTGATGTCCATTCCCACGTCTATCTAGAAGTGTCGATGTGTCGAGAGATTCGGCATGAAGAGGTGTCCCCATGTGGGCAACGTCATGGCGACACTTGCCTGTGCAGTGTGTGAAAGTTGTAGGCAACTTTACTCTTACAGGCAGGCCGGTATGCCTAAACTAGACCACTGGCGGCATTTGGGTAATTACGAGATTCGTAACTCTTAGGAGCAGCGCTGCTGAATCAGCTGTGCAGCCAGCAAGTCATCCATTGAGCAGTGGGAGTGGTATCTGGTGCATTGTTGTTATGCGGTGTAATCTGGGTGGCCGAGCTACGTCAGTTTGCCCACAATCGTGGGTGTGTGGCGTCCTCTCCACAGATAGTCATATTGATTTCAGCTGGTTCAGGTGCACCTCCCACGCCACTAGAGATGATAGCCATGCACTTACTAATCCTGTGGCAGTGGCGGATTACTGAAGACGTTTGATCTCCCAGCACGAGTCAATCTTCCAAAGGAGGTGAGTTGTGGGTGATCCTTGTGAGTTGTAGGTCCGTCAGCAACTTCACTAGGCAAGGGTTCAAAATGTCCTGTCTGACATAAAGATAGGGAGACATCGGTGGTTGCACGGAGTTGACGTCAAAGTTCCGATGGTGTGTTCTCATGTAGTTGTCACTTGTATCTGACCTCGTGCAGTTGCTGTTCTGAAGAGCGTTAAAGTATCTGTAACAGGGTGGCTTTCGCTGCAACATACTTCTTTTTATGCGGATGGTCAGAACAATGGCCAGCCGGTGTGGCCGAGCGGTTCTAGGCGCTTCAGTCTGGAACCGCGCGACCGCTACGGTCGCAGGTTCGAATCCTGTCTTGGGCATGGTTGTGTGTGATGTCCTTAGGTTAGTTAGGTTTAAGTAGTTCTAAGTCCCATAGTGCTCAGAGCCATTCGAACTTTTTTTTTCTCAGAACAATGCCACTAATGAGTTCGGCCATCCGCCGTTGGATCATGGATGGCTGAGTAGACCTACAGACTTGTTCGCATCGTCGAAAATACAGGGTGACATTTACTGAACTGTGTGAAATAAAATCATGATAACTTCTGAACGGTTTGCGTTAGGACGCTCAAACTGTACGGTTGGCAGACGGGCATGATGGGGATTAGTATGCCTATGCATGGTTTGGTTTAACGACGAAGCCCACTTTCATTTGGATGGGTTCGTCAGTAAGCAAAATTGGCGCATTTGGGGGACTGAGAATCAGCATTTCGAGATCGAGAAGTTTCTTCACCTTCAGTGGGTGCCTGTGTGGTGTGCAATGCCCAGTCACGGAAGAATCGGTTCGATATTCCTCGATGGCACGGTGACTACCGAACCGAAGACGATATCCAAAGTGACCCTGATTTCTACAAGATGTGGTTCGTCAAAACGGAGCTCGACCCCACAGAAGCAGGAGAGTGATGTCCTGGAGGAGCACTTTGGGGACCACGTTCTGGCTCTGGAGTACCCAGAGGCCACTGGTATGGGCCTCGATTGGCCGCCATATTCTCCGGATTTAAACACCTGCGACTCGTTTTTGAGGGGTTTTAGACAATATGCACAGCAATAACTCGAAAACCATTACTGAACTGAAAACAGTCATTCAGGGGGTCATCGACACCATCGATGTTCCGGCACTTCAGCGGGTCATGTAGAATTTCATTATTCGTCTGTGCCACATCATCGCCAGTGATGGCACACATGCCGAACACGTCGTAACCTAAATCCGAATATCTTTAGTGATGTTTACATGTTGAATAAAGGGTGTGAACGCCGAAGTTTGTAACCAATTTACTTTTTTTATATATATATAGTTCAATAATTGTCGCCCTGTACATTCCACGGCCACGAACCATAATGCTGGCTGTGTGGCATCCAATGGCTGTAGTTTTAAACGAGTACCTGTTGTGACGATAAAGGCGGGGTGAACTGTCACATCGCTTGTCGCATTGCGCAACATGCCTGTGTATGTGCATAGCACACAGCTGTTTAAGGCAGAACGGTTAGCGATTTCTCGAATCCAATGCGTGGCGTGGAGGATACGAACACAGAATCGTTCAGGGGACATGCAAAATAATGTGAACAGTGGTATGGTTGTGTTTGATGGTCAACAATACAGGTAAGAAACATGTCGCCCTGGAATTGTGCGTTTTTAGTACGGACTAAGCATCAGTGCAGGTTGTTCACGAGTAGTGCACACTTCGGATATGGGTTCAGAGGCCGAAGTCGACGTGCAATGAAAGACCTAACAGAGTTCCAAAGAGGGCAGATTGTGGGGGCCCGATTAGCTGGAGCATCAGTACCAAGATGGCCAACTTATTGAATGCTTCAAGAGCAACTGTTTCAACACTCATGACAGCCTACACAAAACATGGAAAGACATCATCGTGTAAACGTAGTAGTGGGCGCAAATCAAAACTAAATGACAGAGAGCGTCGTACGCTATCACGAATTGTGTCTAAACGAGACGAAACTACGGCGGCTAAAGTCATTGCAGAGATCAATAGCCATCTTTGAGACGTATCTATCGATTCTGTCCGCCGAGAACTCCATAAAGCGAATATTCGTGGACGAGCTGCTATACCGAAACCATTAGTGTTGATAACCAATCAACACAAAGAAGCGTAAAACATGGTGTCAGGGGCATAAATCCTAGACGGCTGATCAGTGGAAACACGTCATATGAGCCGACGAGTCAATGTTTTCGTTATTTCCAACACCAGGCCGGATTTACATCTGGGGAACGCCAAAAGAAGTCAGTGCTTGATTCCAACGGTTAAGCATGGAGGTGGAAGTGTGATGGTGTGGGCAGTTACATGGTATTCTACTGGTCCCATCATTAGTCTCAAAGGCCATGTTACAGCCAACGATTATGTGAACATTTTAGTTGATCGTATGCACCCCATGGTTCAGATGTTGTTTCCCAACAATGATGCCATATTTCAGGACGATAATGCACCCATTCACACAGCCAGGACAGTACAATCGTGGTATGAGGAGCATGAAACTAAACTGCAGCGTCTTCCCTGGCCGGCACAGTCCGCAGACTTTAACATTATCGAACCCTATTGAACGATATTGGAGCGCAGACTCCGGAGCAGATTTCCGCCTCCCTCGTCCAAACAGGAGTTTGTAACCTCCCCCTCACTTATCGACCTTAATGACAGTGAAAAATTAAACCGCGTGTACCTAATGAAAATTTGGGAAAAGCAATCGTCACCGAAGTTAATCTGTCGGTAAAGAGGGAGGAAAGGGTTACAGCTAAATGAAAGGAAAAATGCAAATGAAACTGGTGGAAATTAATTTTGAAAAGGGGTAAAGTTATTAATGAAAGTAAATGTGCGGCCGTTACGTTAACAATTAACTAGCGGTAATTAGATATTTGAGATTTGGGGGAAATTACAGTCGCCAGTCCTATGGACAATTACTATAGTAACTGAAAAAGAAAGGTTATTACACACATAATTAGCACTAGAAGCGTGGCAACTGAAGGTTGACACGTGTAGTGTGAAAACTGAAAGTTTGTCAGAGGTAATAAATTTCGCTACACTCTGACTTAATTTAGCAAAAGAATTAATAAAACCGGAAAATCGAAAGTTAATTTAGTGTCTGAAATTAATAGTGAGCTTTGTTTCTGAAGCACGTCGAAATTCAGTAAAATACGGTTAGTCTTGGGCTACCTCAACAATCATTTTAAAAGCCACTTGAATCTACGCAATTTATAAATAAGAGATTTAACTTTGAACTTGAATTAAATGATTCTGAACAATTAGCAATAGTAAAATTTAGTACGTACCAAGCTGAGCTGCAGTCACAGGTAAGCTAAAATACGGTAACAAAACTCGCACTCTTAATTTATGCTTGTGTAATCTAAATATTGTAGCCAGCTATGAATACCTTAACTGAACTTTGAAATTAAGGCAGTGAAATCGAATGATATTACTTTAATGCTGGCGTTTGGAATTTCATCGACACTCGGGTTCATTCCGGAAAAGGAAGGGACCCTGCTTGGTAATGCAATTGGGACAGTGAGCAACAAAGGTTCATGCTACGTTGCTGTAATTTAGTGAGAAAAATTTAACAGTTTGAAAAGCTGAGGTCTGCCACACAGTGCTAAAACTTAACGTGCTACCAGTCTTCCTTGTTGGTTGATTGAAGGTTTGAAGTCGTCGATCGAGGAGGTGGCGACAGTCACTCATTGTCGGCCGTCGCTGTTGCAGAAGCTGGATGTTGGCGCGCCTTCTTCTCAACACGGTCTCCAGCCGAAACGGGCTCTTGATGTGTGCCAGCTAACGCTTCCCGTCCGCGACACCGTGTCAGAAAATGCTCCACTGCCCTCCTCCAGTCAGACTCTCTCTGCTCTGCCCGCGCTCCACGCGGCCGAGTTCACCCTACCAAAGGTCCTAAACACTTTGGTTCTCCACACGACATATCGATGTATTCGTTCGATAGCATAGTTTTCCCTAGGCAGGACCCAGCGTAAAAATACAAATAGTATTTACAAAACAAACCAATTACACATCGACATAGATGCATAAATATATATACAAATAGTAAAACAATTACAATATATAAAGCCACAGAAACGTCATATTTTCAGGTAACAAAGTAAGGAAAAAATTTATAGTACAACAGACGGATATAGGAGGATATGCATTTCCTGCGTTACTAGTTAGGAGAGGTTCTGATCGAAGAGTGGCGTAACATTCCACTGGAGACTATACAATCATTATATGCCAGTATTCCAACAAGAATCGCAGATGTATTAGGGATAAATGGGGTCCAACTCCTTATTAATAAACAATTCCCAAGTAAGTACAGGTGTTCACATTATTTTGCCTATCCCTTGTTCATAGTTTGTGGCCATTGCTGAATCGAGGCAGGGCCAGAACAGGTATTGTTCACGAAGGCTGATAATGGGTACGGAGCAGGCGGCCATTGTTAAGGGACGGTAAGGCTAGGGCTAAACACAGAAACGTCGCACTGTTGAACGTCACAATCAGTTTTAAACACACGGTTGGCACACTGCGCGTTGTGCACTGCAAACCTTGAGCTGTAGTCCGGAAAAGTCGATGAAGAAGACGAAACGAAGTGGGGCGGCTATACTGTAGCAGCACGTTAGCCCCGCGAACGCCGAACGAATGCGTGTTCCTCGGTAGACGCGGGGTCACCGATGGAGTATAAGCACCACACTACGGTTCGGTAGAACACCACCAGTAATACGGCCGTGTCAAAAAATGAGCGTCGTCGACCGCTCCACTGTTAGGCTGCGGTCAGCGTGGCCGCCAGAGGGCACACGATAGCATCGACCGGCAGATTGGTCACCCTGCGTCCGAATTCATTCGTCAGTTTTTGCCAGGGTCAAGGAGTTAGGTTAGTTTGGAATAGAATCTAATGTAGGTCAGATTTTTAACCTCTTAGTTTGGGGCGGATACGACGACGCCTCTGTGTTTGGATACGAGTGCTGCGTAGCGGCTTCTGCTGTTAAAATGCGGAATGCATGTGAATGAGGTTTCATGTCTGCTAAAGAACGTGGTGAGTACTATACACACTGTCCTCAGTTATTGGAATAACCAGACAAGTTTTACGAATATGTGAGAAGACGAGAGAAACGTTCTGTTACATACTCCAGATAATTCGTGGAGACCTTGAAAAGCAGTTACATTAGCACTGTTTCGCTATAGACAAGCGAATCCAAATCGCTGTTACGTCATCCGGTAGCCATGGTCCTAGGACATAAGCTCAATGCTTCTGCCATTAAGCCAACCGAGGAGAGTATCTCAACATCTACATCTGCATGGCTACTCTGCAATTCACTCCTAAGTGCATGGCAGAGGGTTCGTCGAACCATTTTAATACTACTTCTCTACCATTCCACTCTCGAATGGCGAGTGGGAAGGAGGAACACCTAAATCTTTCCGTTCGAGCTTTGATTTCTCTTATTTTATTATTATGATCATTTCTACCTACGTAGGTGGGTGTCAACAAAATATTTTCGCATTCGGAAGAGAAAGTTGGTGATTGAAATTTCGCAAATAGATCTCGCCGCAAAGAAAACCGCCTTTGTTTCGGTGACTACCATCCCAACTCGCGTATCATACCAGTGACACTCTCACCCCTATTGGACGATAATACGAAACGAACTGCCCTTCTTTGCAGTTCGATGTCCTCCGTCAATCCTACCTGGTAAGGATCCCACACCGCGCAGCAATATTCCAGCAGAGGACGGACAGATGTAATGTAGGCTGTCTCTTTAGGGGTGAGGGTCGCATCTTCTAAGTGTTCTGTCAACAAAGCGCAGTCCTTGTTTCGCCTTCCCCACAATATTATCTATGTGGTCTTTCCAATTTAAGTTGCTCGTCATTGTAATTCCTAGGTATTTAGTCGAATTAACAGCCCTTAGATTTGTGCAGTTTATCGTATACCGAAAATTTATCGGATTTCTTTTAGTGCCCGTGTGGATGACCTCGCACTTCTCTTTGTTTAGTGCCAATTGCCACTTCTCGCACCATTCACAAATTCTCTCTAGGTCATTCTGTAATTGGAATTGATCGTCTGATGATTTTACTAGACGGTAAATTACAGCGTCATCTGCAAACAATCTAAGGGGGCTGCTCAGATTATCAGCTAGATCATTTATGTAAATCAGGAACAGCAGAGGGTCTATGACACTACCTTGCGGAACGCCAGATATCACTTCTGTTCTACTCGATAATTTACCGTCTATCACTACGAACTGTGACCTCTCTGAGAGGAAATCACGAATCCAGTCACACACCTGAGACGATAGTGTATATCCACCAAATTTGATTAATAGTCGCTTGTGACGAACCGTATCAAAAGCCCTCTGGAAGTATAGGAATATGCAATCGATCTAAGATCCCTTATCAAGATCACTAATTACTTAATGGGAATAAAGAGCTAGCTGTGTTGCACAAGATCGATATTTTCTGAATCCGTGTTGGTTGTGTGCCAATAAGTCATTTTCTTCAAGGTGATTCATTATGCTCGAGTACAGTATATGCTCCAAAATCCTACTGCAAATTGAGGTCAGTGATTGTTGTTGTTGTTGTTGTTGTGGTCTTCAGTCCTGAGACTGGTTTGATGCAGCTCTCCATGCTACTCTATCCTGTACAAGCTGCTTCATCTCCCAATACTTACTGCACCCTACATCCTTCTGAATCTGCTTAGTTTATTCATCTCTCGGTCTCCCTCTACGATTTTTACCCTCCACGTTGCCCTCCAATGCTAAATTTGTGATCCCTTGATGCCTCAGAACATGTCCTACCAACCGGTCCCTTCTTCTTGTCAAGTTGTGCCACAAGCTCCTCTTCTCCCCAATTCTATTCAATACCTCCTCATTAGTTATGTGATATACCCATCTAATCTTCAGCATTCTTCTATAGCACCACATTTCGAAAGCTTCTATTCTCTTCTTGTCCAAACTATTTATCGTCCATGTTTCACTTCCATACATGGCTACACTCCATACAAATACTTTCAGAAACGACTTCCTGACACTTAAATCTATACTCGATGTTAACAAATTTCTCTTCTTCAGAAACGCTTTCCTTGCCACTGCCAGTCTACATTTTCTATCCTCTCTACTTCGACCATCATCAGTTATTTTGCTCCCCAAATAGCAAAACTCCTTTACTACTTTAAGTGTCTCATTTCCTAATCTAATTCCCTCCACATCACCCGACTTAAACACTAGAAACGTAGGTTTGCCTTTCCTTAATCTATTTTCTAAGATAAGTAGTAGGGTCAGTATTGCCTCACGTGTTCCAACATTTCTGCGGAATCCTAACCGATCTTCGCCGAGGTGGGCTTCTACTAGTTTTTCCATTCGTCCGTAAAGAATTCGCGTTAGTATTTTGCAGCTGTGACTTATTAAACTGGTAGTTCGGTAATTTTCACATCTGTCAACGCCTGCTTTCTTTGGGATTGGAATTATTATATTGTTCTTGAAGTCTGAGGGTATTTCGCCTGTCTCATACATCTTGCTCACCAGATGGTAGAGTTTTGTCAGGACTGGCTCTCCCAAGGCCGTCAGTAGTTCCAATGGAATGTTGTCTACTCCCGGGGCCTTGTTTCGACTCAGGTCTTTCAGTGCTCTGTCAAACTCTTCACGCAGTATCATATCTCCCATTTCATCTTCATCTACATCCTCTTCCATTTCCATAATATTGTCCTCGAGTACATCGCCGTTGTATGGACCCTCTATATACTCCTTCCACCTTTCTGCTTTCCCTTCTTTGCTTAGAACTGGGTTTCCATCTGAGCTCTTGATTTTCATGCAAATGGTTCTCTTTTCTCCAAAGGTCTCTTTAATTTTCCTGTAGGCAGTATCTATCTTACCCCTGGTCAGATAAGCCTCTACATCCTTACATTTGCCCTCTAGCCGTCCCTGATTAGCCATTTTGCACTTCCTGTCGATCTCATTTTTAAGACGTTTGTATTCCCTTTTGCCTGCTTCATTTACTGCGTTTTTATATTTTCTTCTTTCATCAATTAAATTCAATATTTCTTCTGTTACCCAAGGATTTCTACTAGCCCACGTCTTTTTACCTACTTGATCCTCTGCTGCCTTCACTACTTCATCCCTCAGAGCTACCCATTCTTCTTCTACTGTATTTCTTTCCCCCATTCGTGTCAATTGTTCCCTTATGCTCTCCCTGTAACTCTGTACAACCTCTGGTTTAGTCAGTTTATCCAGGTCCGATCTCCTTAAATGCCCACCTTTTTGCAGTTTCTTCAGTTTTAATCTACAGTTCATAACCAATAGATTGTGGTCAGAGTCCACACCTGCCCCTGGAAATGTCTTACACTTTAAAACCTGGTTCCTAAATCTGTCTTACCATTATATAATCTATCTGATACCTTCTAGTATCTCCAGGATTCTTCCATGTATACAACCTTCTTTTATGATTCTCGAACCAAGTGTTCGCTATGATTAAGATTTGCCCTGTGCAAAATTCTACCAGACGGCTTCTTCTTTCATTTCTCTCCCCCAATCCATATTCACCCACTATGTTTCCTTCTCTCCTTTTTCCTACTCTCGAATTCCAGTCACCCATGACTATTAAATTTTCGTCTCCCTTCACTACCTGAATAATTTCATTTATCTCATCATACATTTCATCAATTTCTTCATCATCTGCAGAGCTAGTTGGCATATAAACTTGTACTACTGTAGTAGGCATGGGCTTCGTGTCTATCTTGGCCACAATAATGCGTTCACTATGCTGTTGGATTAGCTTACCCGCACTGCTATTTTTTTATTCATTATTAAACCTACTCCTGCATTAGCCCTATTTGATTTTGTATTTATAACCCTGTATTCACGTGACCAAAAGTCTTGTTCCTCCTGCCATCGAACTTCACTAATTCCCACTATATCCAGCTTTAACCTATTCATTTCCCTTTTTAAATTTTCTAACCTACCTGCCCGATTAAGGGATGTGACATTCCACGCTCCAATCCGTAGAACGCCAGTTTTCTTTCTCCTGATAACGACGTCCTCTTGAGTAGTCGCCGCCCGGAGATCCGAATGGGGGACTAATTTACCTCCGGAATATTTTACCCAAGAGGACGCCATCATTATTTAACCATACAGTAAAGCTGCATGCCCTCGGGAAAAATTACGGCTGTAGTTCCTACTTGCTTTCAGCCGTTCGCTGTACCAGCACAGCAAGGCCGTTTTGGTTAGTGTTACAAGGCCAGGTCAGTCAATCATCCAGACTGTTGCCCCTGCGACTACTGAAAAGGCTGCTGCCCCTCTTCAGGAACCACACGTTTGTCTGGCCTCTCAGCAGATACCCCTCCGTTGTGGTTGCACCTATGGTACGGCCATCTGTATCGCTGAGGCACGCAAGCCTCCCCACCAACGGCAAGGTCCATGGTTCATGGGGGTGAGGCCAGTGATAAGGGTCTATAATTCCTGTCTTGAATATTGGTGTGACTTGTGCTACTTTCCAGTCATTAGGAACAGGCTTTCCGTAAAGTGAGTGATTGTATATGATTGCTAAGAAAGCCGCTATTGTGTCTGTATACTCTGAAAGGAACCTTATGGGACCGGAAGACTTGCCTTTCTTAAGTGATTTGAGTTGTTTCGCAACACCTAAGATATCTACTTTTATGTCACTCATGCTAACAGCTGTTCTGGTTTCAAATTCTGGGATATTTACTTCGTCTTCTTTCGTGAAGGAATTATGGAAAACTGTATTTAGTAACTCCGCTTTAGTGGCACCGCCATCGGTAACATTTCCATCGCTATCGCGCAGTGACTGTATTGACTGTTTTTGCCACTGGTGTACTTTACATACGACCAGAATCTCTTTGGGTTTTCTTCCATATTTTGAGACAATGTTTCATTGTGGAAACTATTAAAAGGATCTGGCATTTACATCCGCACTTAATTTCGAGCTTCAGACCTCTATCGTCACCGCTTGCCTCGTGCAGCGGAGGTACACATACCTCTAGGGAACGCTCGGGCATGCACCGAAGAACAGGACGGGAAGAAAATTCAGTGGACTTCGGAGATGGCGGATGCTTTTCGAAGCGCCGAGCAATGCTTAGCACGTGCTGTCAACCTTGGCACACCTCAATTCCGACGCCCACTTGACTCTCACTACTGACGGGAGCAATTCTACTGCTGGAGTAGTTCTGCAACAGCTACCTGGCGGTGAATCTCGGCGGCTGCCGGTTTTTCTCCAAGACACTGTCACCTTCCCGCCCAAGTGGTATGTGTTCGACTGGCAGTTTCTAGTAGTCTGTTCTGCCGTCCGGTACGTCTTTGAAGACATTGGAGGCCGACGACTTATCGTACACACAGATCACAAGGCGCTACTAGATGCCATAAGAAACCCACGATCGGATTTAAAGCTGTCCATACGTATGTCAATTAACATTCAATTACTGTCACTCAGCACAAGAGTGAAAGACAAGCATAAAGTGTGGCGTAAGATACTCTGATAACATAAGACACTTAAAAAGTGGAGAGACATACCGTACTCCACACTTGCAAGCCACTTCATATAAACAGAGTCGCTATCCTACTGACATAAAACGCCAGTAAGCACCAACAATAATTTTGGGGTAATTCATCAAGCCAAGCTTAAGTTTTCCGGGCACAAAAACGTGCAGTAAGAGTTATATGTGGAGTGAACTCAAGAACATTCTGCAGAAGCCTGTTTGGGGAACTAGGGATATATTTATTCCTTAATGAAATTTGTCATTAAAAATATATCACTTTTTCAAACCAACAGCTCAGTTCATGGAATCAATACTATAAATAAGAATAATCTTCACAAGGATTTAAATTCAATTAGTCTTGTACAAAAATGTGTGCATTATTCAGGAACATACATTTTCAATAACTTGCCAACAGCTATAAAAAGCTTAACAACCAATGAAATTTAGTTAAAGAGAAGCCTAAATGATTTATTGGTGGCCAGCTCCTTCTACTCCATTTATGAATTTCTCAGTAAAACAAACTGATTTGTGTGTGTGTATATAAGTACAATATAACTTCTGCAAAATTTCAGTGCAGTAATGTGTTCATTGTATTAAGTATTATAGTAGTTGTATTACACGTTTATTACCTTATAAATAAATAAAAAAAACTTTTTTATTTTAAATTCAATGCATTAGTATTTGTAAAATGACTCTTTCATATAGTGTTCACTAAAAAACGACAATCATTCCATTTGGCACCTGTGGAATGGTACATTAGCTTATTTGATTGAGCTGTAAATATTTGTCACGTGTTGTTTTTTTTCTGACATGTTCTACAACCTGGAGGACCTCCTCACTACGGATAAATTCGAGTGAAAGTAAATCTAATCTAATCTAAAAAAAAATGGCAACCTACCACAAGCAAAATCCAGTACAGTAACTATACGCATATAAGACACACTACCCTCTTCAATCGAACAAATTATTTTTTGAGGTTATAATCAATGCGTAAAATTTTCAGAGAAGATTTTGCCTATTCGAAGTTTCGAATAAACCTCTGATTTCAGTCCATAGATTCTGAGCTATATCCAGATTATTATATTTTCATCCTCAGGGTGCCACAAACTCATTCTTCTTCGATTAAGTGTATCAGTTTCTCACGCTCCATATTTCGCGTGCGAGCTCGTCGGACAACTTGACCGCAGAAAACAAAGTGATACGAATTTCACCGACTGCCGTCCGAGTCTGTACGCTCAGAAGACAGGATCGGCTCTATTGTGACAGCGCACGAAGTGGCGTACTGATCTCATAAGCTCGGCCGTCGGCGGAATCCACCGATGTCGGAGGCACTGCGCCAGAAGCCTTAGTCTTATACAGTGTGGTCCATTCATTGATGGCGACCGGGCCAAATATCTCACGAAATAAGCGTCAAACGAAAAAACTACAAAGAACGAAATTCGTCTAGCTTGAAGGGGAAACCAGATGGCACTATGGTTGGCCCGCTAGATGGCGCTGCCATAGGTCAAACGGATATCAACTGCCTTTTTTTAAAATAGGAACCTCCATTTTTTATTACATATTCGTGTAGTACGTAAAGAAATATGAAAGTTTTAGTTGAGGAAGAACCAGCAACTTGCTTCCCGTGTCCGCGGGAGAGCAACCCACCGCAGCCAGCACACGTTACAGAAGTCAGGGCTGAACCACTAAACGCACGGTTCTGTACAGATCTGAACTCCAGTATATAATACAGCTTCAAACTTCTGATTACTTTACAAACCACATAACGTGTTAAATATATGCTGTAAAGTAGGTAGACGAGGTAGGTTTTTGGAAGTAGCTAATGCTCTCATTATCAAATATTTGATGAATGCAGTCTGAGTGATTTTAGCTCCGTTTTAGGCAGAAGCTGTTATTTTATGCATCTCGGTATTTATAATGTCATGTATCGTGCAATGACACCGTTTATCAGGTACATTCAGTGGCACATGTGTGCGAATTGTGTTCAGAGTCGAGTAGGTACTAAAGAAGCAATAAATTAAAACGTCATTCCTGATACTGAAGCTTTACTCGAACAACGGAAATGTGGTAAGCGATGAACTTTTTCTCCTCTCGTGATTTTGTGGGGAATGTCAGCGAGAAAAAATTTCATAATGTTTTGAAACTTGTTGGAAGTCACCAAGTGCTCTCATTATGAAACTCTGGATGAATATAGTCCGGATAATCTGCGCTACATTTTAAGCAGAGGCTAGTTTTATATACGTACACACATAATATAGGTATGGTGTCTGTTCTTTCAGACATGCAATACGGACGGCTGAGTGGATAAGGGACTGGTAGAGACCTCTATTAGCGAAGTGGCGAACAGCAAAACGGGAAAAATGAGCGACTAGATTTATACGGTTATCACAAAGAACATTGCATCATTGTATATCTGTTAGTCAGTTATCATATTTTTGTGTACTTTACATGCTATAAAGTAATAATATTCTGACAAGATTTAATGCGAGCTGTATCTCAACTTTATTACACAGTACGTTGTATTCAATAATCCTGTGTAAATTAATATTTAGAAATTAATTTGATCCGCACTTTAGGCATGCACAGCGTTGGTTAAATTTGTTCTACAGTGTATAGGAAGTGTGCTTCTTTGCATTACACAGTATAAAAATAATTGAAATGTGTTGTGAGTGCCAGAATTTTATTTCACTTATTGTACATTAGCAAACGTCTCACAGAGATATTACATACATTGTCCGTCTTTGGGTGAGGTTTTCACAGGCTGTTTCATTTAGCCCAACGTAATCTGTAGAGGAGCAGAGCCAACTTTCTTTCTCTCGACTCCATGAGATTCTTCGAGTGTTAAGTGCAAAATAAATCGTAAGTGAAACGATATTTTTGTCATGTTACCATTCAATACATTAAAAAAGCACAAGGATGTGCCTCTCACGTATCAACAAGGCTTCTTTTGTTACTGATGTAGGAGTGATTTCATGGATTTCGTTTTTAAACTGAAACAACTAAAGAAAGAAAATCCTGTGTTTCAGATTGAAAATGTGTGAAGTACTACATATGAAATTTATCTATTAGTAAAACGTATTTTTTTAAAAATATTGAGTACTAATTGTAAAAAAATATGTGATGTAGAATTTTTTTGGCACCATATTGGCATTCAGAACACTAGAAACCAAAGATTATGCCAATCTCATTTATTAAGTCTTTTTTTTTCATTGCTGTAACCCTATATTTCTGGTTCTGTGCATCTTGTTTTGGCACTGAATTATTTCAGGGAAAAAGTATCACGAAAAAATGCAAAGACATTCTAGGAAATATGTGTATTCTCAAGAGACCTTGTTTTCATTGTTAGCCTGTGTGATATCATTCAATTCGTTTTGCTGCTGATTGTGAGGTAATATAAGAAAAAATACGCTCCATTTGTTTTTGGAAACGTATGCAGTAAAGTATTAGTAAAAATCTATGACAAATTATTTTGTAATTTATTGATTGTGTTTTTTCAGTACTATTTGTAAAATATTTTTGATACGGTATTTTTCTGTTACAATTACATTCAGCACATGTCACTAAATAAGAAAAACCAATTTTCCTTTCTTGAAAAGTTTTTACTGTGGCGTAGTCATAAGGATATTATATAATGCAATTGTTTTGAGTGAGTATTTTAAGGGAAAAATGTGCAGGAGATATATCTGACATGCTTTAGATAACTTTATAAATTCCTTTCCCTTGAAATTCCCGATTGTTCAAACAAAATGCACGATATTTCAAATCTTCAACCGCAGAAGTAAAGTGCATAAACAACAACATACTTTAATCAAAAGGAAAAAAATGAAACTTGTTATAATGATCAATGTTTAGCAGCATAATCGAGCTGTGTTTTGTAGTCTGCTGGTGTGGTCCACGTGGGATCCGAAGCACGGACCCCACGGGGGTTCCCGGCATGCTCCACATGCCAGGGGAGAGGTGGAGGCTAGGGCCAGGGAGTCTGAAAATTCCAGCGCCGGCCGGGGATTGAACCCCGGCCCGGCTGGGGCGAATAGCCCCAGCCGAGGCGCTGGAACGTTCCAGACTGTAACCGCTAGACCACCGAGGACCCCGGCGGTATGCGGCTCCGGCAGTCCGACACTTCCTGCTGTCTCTGTCTCTGTGTTTACACCGGGTCTGGCCGGCTGGACTGTGGGTAGACGCGTTGTGTTTACCCTCGTGTGTCGGCCGAGTCGTCAGGTTCACTACTCACTTATCTTACTCTAGTTTCGTTTGATCGAATTCGTCATTTGCGTGGCTTTTTAATTACTGAACCTTCTGGGTAACTTTTACTCCGTTTTCAGTGGCTGCAGACTTGGCTGTCTTGAAAAGTATGTCGATATGATTTTAGGATTCTAAGAAATGTAGGGAATTTAAAAAATTATGGTATGAGATTAGGTGTATTTTCAGCAAACTCACTCACGATTGAGATCGTGCTTCTGATCAGACTGCTACCAGACAAAGAGAGAGAGAGAGAGAGAGAGAGAGAGAGAGAGAGAGAGACACTGTTCAATTTTTCATTCCACATTTTTTGTCAATGACAAATGATGTCATGGCAGCAGAGATATATCTGCTCAAGTTAGCAGAAGAGGTGAGAAAATACTGCATTAAATAGGAAACGATTCCCTGATGTTCTGGCCGGCCGAAGTGACCGAGCAGTTCTAGGCGCTACAGTCTGGAACCGCGCGACGGCTGCAGTGAGGTTCGAATCCTGCCTCGGGTGTGGGTGTGTGTTGTGTCCTTAGGTTAGTTAGGTTTAAGTGGTTCTAGTTCTAGGGGACTGATGACCTCAGAAGTCAAGTCCCATAGTGTTCAGAGCCATTTGAACCTGATGTTCTGCAAAATATTGTTTGGTCGCAAACCGGCTTTTGGCTTCTGACAAACAATATACATGTCAACCAGTTCCTGTAGGTTTTACGAGTATCGGAATATGTGACATAAATGGTCAAACCTTTCGACAGCATTGACTTAGCTTACATTTATTACACCAGCAAGGGCTACACATCTTAGGATGTGACATAAATTTCAGACTGATACGTCCTGAGAAATAGGTTTGTTAACAATCAGACAACAATGTGATTCCATAAACGTTCAGTTTTCAGCGACTGAGGTAAGGCAACCCTAAAAATAAACTAACAATTTACGTAACTAGTCCACATCATTTGTTTAGTAAATATAATTCCAACAGTGTATTACTACATAAATGTTATTTACACGATTTAATTTGAAACATAGCCGCCCAGGGTGGCCGAGCAGTTCCAGGCGCTTCAGCCTGGAACCACGCGACCGCTACGGTCGTAGGTTCGAATCCTGCCTCGGGCATGGATGTGTGTGATGTCCTTAGGTTAGTTAGATCCCCCTGCGGGTCTGGGGTAAGAATAGGCCCGAGGCATTCCTGCCTGTCGTAAGAGGCGACTAAAAGGAGTTTCAACCGTTTCGGCCTTCCATGTGATGGTCCCCCTTGGGGTTTGACCTCCATTTTTCAAAATTCTACAGAAGTACGAGCCTTTTGGGGAAGGACGCCTTACGTGATGCACTAAGACCTTGGCACTCAGCATTGTACCGGCATTGTCACCATACCCACTATTCCTCAAATTGGGCCTAAACGCCTGACGGGTTGTACAAGTTACGCCCATAGTGCGTCCCCATCTGCACCTACGATCATGATGGACTTACCATGGCACCAGAAATCCAGCACGGTAGCCAGCCCTTTGTGGTGGGGTCGTCATGTACCCTCTAGATTGTAGCCCCCTGACAACTCAGGGATCGTACTGCCGATACCTGAGCTGCACCCTCCCCACGTCAGCCAAGGAGTAGATGCCCGTCTCCTTGGGGCATCAGGACTCCCGGCAACGGTCGTCCTGCCAGGTGGCCCTTGCTGAGGCTGGGTGGCGCCCGTGGGGAGAGCCCCTGGTCAGAGTGGGTGGTATCGGGGCAGACGTTTCGCAGATGAAACGTCAACACGTATCAGGTCGCTCTGCGGCCGAGTCTTCCAAAAGGAAAGGTACTGTCTCTGGTTCTGGTTCTCCTGCCCTTTCCCCCTTGGCCACTCCCTGGGAGGAGGGACGGGCCTGCCGGCTTGGAGCGAAGTACTTCCCCCACTATTTGGTCTGTTCTCGAACCGATGGGGGGACGTTCGCCACCTCCAAGCCCATGTTCTTTGTTCAGCACATTGAGGACATCTTCAGGGAAATCGAGGCTCTCAGTAAGATGCATTCGGGGTCCGTTCTTATAAAGACCACCTCCGCCACACAGTCGGCGGCGATCCAGGCGTGCGACCGCCTACGGGACATCCCAGTGTCCATTGTCCCGCATCTGGCACTAAATAGGACGCGGGGGGTTATTTTTCATCGGGACCTCCTGCTGCAATCTAATGAGGAGCTCAGGGCCAACCTGGAGCGCCGAGGCGTGCATTTCGTCCGGCGAGTCCAGCGCGGCCCCAAAAACCGTCGCATCGACACCGGGGCCTTTATCCTCGCCTTCGAGGGGGACGTTCTCCCGGAGAAAGTAAAGGTGATGTGCTACCGGTGCGACGTGCGACCTTATGTCCCACCTCCTATGCGCTGTTTTCGGTGTTTGCGCTTTGGGCACATGTCGTCACGGTGTGAGGCTGAGCCCCTTTGTGGCGATTGTGGACGTCCTCTTCGTGAGGAACATACATGCACCCCACCACCTCGGTGCGTTAATTGTCCTGGCATCCACTCGCCTAGATCCTCAGACTGCCCCGCATACCAGGAGGAGAAGAAGATACAACTCAAAACTTTGGATCGTCTCTCTTATTCTGAGGCCAGGAAGAAGTATGACCGCCTCCATCCCATCCCGTTGACCACTTCGTTTGCCTCAGTTGTGTCCACTCCTTCCGCGGTATCCTCACCCCTATCCTGTCCCCCCTCCGCCTCCTCCCCCCATCCGGGGTCTCTGCCTCCACCTCCCAAATCCCTCCTTTCCAAATCCCCCGTGGCCCCCGCCCTCTCTGCCCCAGGGGCCACCCTTCCTCCTCCTCCCCCCCCCCCCCCCCGCCGCCTGAGAAGCGATCCTCTTCTCAGGCGTCCATCGGGGAAACGTTCCGGACCCCAGCTTCCGAGGTCCGGCGTTCCAAAAAGGACCCTGCGCGTGCGGACCTTCTTCGGGTCCAGCCCACCATCCCTGTGCCTCCTTGGACCTCCAAGAAGGCCTCCAAGAAGAAGTCTCTATCCCCCTCACCACCCCGGCGCGTTTCGTGTGACGCTCCATCCCTGAGTCGCTGCTCCCGGCCGTCCTCAGTTTCGCCGGGACACTCTGCTGCCAGGCGCTCAGCTGGCCTTTCGTCGGCAAATGATGCTGCCCCTCCTACACTACCAGGGACAGCGGCCGCAGCTGGCGACGACTCGATGGAACAGGATCCGCCTCCCGCCGGTTGTAGCGTTGTTCCCTCGTAACCTGGCCCTCCGCGGCCGTGGAGGTGACCAGCTCTTACCCCGTCTCGTTCCCCCTCTTTTTTGACTAGCGATGGCCTTGTTACATTGGAACATCAGAGGTATTCGATCTAATCGGGAGGAATTACAACTGCTCCTCCGCCTGCACTGTCCGCTTGTCCTTAATATCCAGGAAACCAAGTTGCGCACGACTGACCGGATTGCCTTTACCCACTATACCTCGGAGCGGTATGACCTCACCCCTGTGGACGGTATCCCAGCTCATGGTAGGGTCATGTTGCTCGTTCGGGACGATGTCTGTTACCATCCCATCCCATTGACCACCCCACTCCAAGCAATAGCTGTGCGTATTACTCTTTCTGCCTTTACTTTTTCAGTTTGTACCATCTACACTCCATCGTCATCCGCAGTTAGTCGGAGTGACATGATGCACCTGATTGTTCGGCTTCCTCCGCCATTTTTATTTTTTGGCTACTTCAATGCTCGTCATCCCCTTTGGGGCTCTCCTTCATCCTGTCAGAGAGGCTCCCTCTTGGCGGATGTCTTCAACCATCTCAATCTTGTCTGCCTCAATACTGGCGCCCGGACTTTCCTCTCAGACTCTACTCATACCTACTCCCACTTGGACCTCTCGATCTGTTCTACCACCCTTGCCCGTCGGTTCGAGTGGTATGTCCTTTCTGACACCTATTCGAGCGACCACTTCCCCTGTGTCGTTCGTCTCCTGCACAACACCTCATCCCCACGTCCTTCGAGCTGGAACATACCGAAAGCTGACTGGGGACTTTACTCCTCCCTGGCGACCTTTCTGGACCATGATTTTCTCAGTTGTGACAGTCAGGTCGAATACCTCGTGGCTGTTATCAATGCTGCCGAACGTTCCATTCCTCGTACTACCTCTTCTTCACGTCGCGTTTCCGTCCCCTGGTGGAACGATGCTTGTAGAGACGCTGTCCGTGCTCGACGACGTGCTTTAGGCATCTTTCGCCGCCATCCTATGTTGGCGAATTGTATTGGATACAAACGACTCCGAGCGCAATGCCGTAGAGTCATCAAAGACAGCAAAAAAGCTTGTTGGGCCTCTTTCACCAGCTCCTTTTACAGTTTTACCCCCTCTTCTGTCGTATGGGGTGGCCTGCGCCGGCTGTCGGGCATTAAGGCCCACTCCTCGGTACCTGGCCTGACCTCCGGTACAGATGTCCTCGTTGATCCTGTGGCTGTCTCCAACGCCTTCGGCCGGTTTTTCGCGGAGGTTTCAAGCTCCGCCCATTACCACCCTGCCTTCCTTCCCAGGAAAGAGGCAGCAGAGGCTCTGCGACCTTCCTTCCACTCGCTGAATCTGGAAACTTATAATGCCCCCTTTACTATGCAGGAACTCGAACGTGCTCTTGCACTGTCCCGGTCCTCTGCTCTGGGACCAGATGCCATTCACGTTCAGATGCTGGCACACCTTTCTCCGGTGGGCAAAAGCTTCCTTCTTCGTACCTACAATCGCGTCTGGACCAAAGGTCAGGTCCCCATGCGTTGGTGTGACGCAGTCGTTGTTCCTACACCCAAACCCGGGAAGGATAGAAACTTTCCTTCTAGTTACTGCCCCATTTCTCTTACAAGCTGTGTCTGTAAGGTGATGGAGCACATGGTTCATGCTCGGTTAGTTTGGATTCTTGAATCTCGACGACTACTTACCAATGTCCAATGCGGCTTTCGTTGCCGCCGCTCTGCTGTTGATCACCTTGTGACCTTGTCGACATTCATCATGAACAACTTTTTGCAAAGGCGCCAAACAGTAGCCGTGTTCTTCGACTCGGAGAAGGCTTATGATACCTGCTGGAGAGGAGGTATCCTCCGCACTATGCACAGGTGGGACCTACGCAGTCGCCTGCCCCTTTTTATTGATTCCTTTTTAACGGATCGAAAGTTTAGGGTACGTGTGGGTTCCGTATTGTCCGACGTCTTCCTCCAGGAGAACGGAGTGCCTCAGGGCTCCGTCTTGAGCGTAGCCCTTTTTGCCATCACGATCAATCCAATTATGGAATGCATTCCACCTAATGTCTCAGGCTCTCTCTTTGTCGATGACTTCGCGATCTACTGCAGTGCCCAGAGAACATGCCTCCTGGAGCACTGCCTTCAGCGTTGTCTAGACAGCCTATACTCATGGAGCGTGGCAAATGGCTTCCGGTTCTCTGAAGAGAAGACGGTTTGTATCAACTTTTGGCGATATAAAGCGTTCCTGCCGCCATCGTTACATCTCGGCCCCGTTGTTCTCCCATTCGTGGAAACAACTAAGTTTCTAGGGCTCACGTTGGACAGGAAACTGTCTCTTGTTTGGTGGCCCGTTGTACACGTTCCCTTAATGTCCTCCGAGTTCTTAGTGATCCATCTTGGGGAACGGATCGCATTGGCCTGCTTCGCTTGTATTGGTCCATAGTCCGATCGAAGCTGGATTGTGGGATCTTCGTCTATTCGTCTGCTCGGCCATCCCTCTTACGCCGTCTCAAATCCATCCACCATCGGGGGTTACGTCTTGCGACCGGAGCCTTCTACACTAGTCCTGTCGAGAGTCTTTATGCTGAAGCTGCTGAATTACCATTGACCTACCGGCGCGACGTACTGCTGTGTCGGTATGCCTGCCGGCTGTTGTCTATGCCCAACCACCCCTCTTACCAGTCCTTCTTCGCCGATTCTCTCGACCGTCAGTACGGGTTGTATGTGTCTGCCCTGCTGCCCCCTGGAGTCCGCTTCCGTCGCCTGCTTCGACAATTGGATTTTGCCCTCCCTACCACCTTCAGGGAGGGTGAGAGCCCGACACCACCTTGGCTCCAGGCTCCGGTTCATATTTATCTCGACCTCAGCTCACTCCCGAAGGAGGGTACTCCGGCTGCAGTGTATTGCTCACGGTTTGTTGAACTTCGTGCTCGACTTGCCAGTCACACCTTTATTTACACCGATGGCTCCAAAACTGACGATGGTGTCGACTGTGCCTTTGTCGTCGGGGCCGCCACCTTTAAATACCGGCTCCTCGACCAATGTTCCAGCTTTACGGCCGAGCTCTTTGCTCTCCTCTGACTCACTCAGTGCTCTTCAGAGCCTTGGAGCTCCCTATCCAGTCCATCCCTTGGTTCAACGGATACAGCAGTCCCTCCATTTTTTCGCTGATAATGGTTCTCCTGTCAGCTTTCTGTGGGTTCCCGGACATGTAGGAGTGCCTGGGAATGAGGCTGCGGATGCTGCAGCCAAGGCTGCAGTCCTCCTGCCTCGGCCAGCCTCCCATTGTGTCCCGTCATGTGACGTTCGTGGGGATGTTTGTAAGAGGCTTGTGTCGTTGTGGTGGGATGCTTGGTCATCCCTCCAAGGAAACAAGCTCCGGGCAGTAAAACCGCTCCCAACTGCTTGGACAACCTCCTTCCGACCATCTCGGCGAGAGGAGGTCCTTCTGACCAGGTTGCGGATTGGGCATTGCCGGTTTAGCCACTGCTACCTGCTCTCCGGTGACCCAGCCCCGCAGTGCCCTTGTGGTGAGGCATTAACAGTGCGCCATGTTTTATTGTCGTGTCCCCGCTTTAGTCAATCTCGTGTTGTCCTGTCCCTGCCATCTACTTTACCGGATATTTTAGCTGATAACGCTTGAGCAGCTGCTCGTGTTCTGCATTTTATAACTTTGACTGGCTTGTCCAAAGACATCTAACCTTTTTACTTATTTTATCTACATCTTTGTTAGGTCTTTCTGGTGTCCCCCCCTCCCCTTGAGTTTTACTACATTCCATGTGCTCTAACAACAGTGACTGGGCGCTAATGACCTCAGTAGTTGAGCGCCCTTAAACCCCACCAAAAAAAAAGGTTAGTTAGATTTAAGTAGTTCTAAGTTCTAGAGGACTGATGACCTGAGATGTTAAGTCCCATAGTGCTCAGAGCCATTTGAACCATCTGAGTTTGAAACATAACCCTCCGTTGATTTTAGAATTCCTTTAATGTCTGGATCAATTTTAGTCTGAGACGAGTTTGTCGTTCGTCAAGCAGTTCCTATTTCTTTTTTATTTCTTTATGTTCGTTGTGGGAAAACGTTGTTCATAGGTTGATCCAAAGAGGCTACCGAGTTTAAATGCATTATCAAGCAAAAACTTATAATTTTATCCAGCGACACAGCGACAAAAATTGAACAGATTCATTTCATAATGAAAGAATTCTACAAAAGATTTACAATAACGAACAGTTAGGGGCGCCCGCCATCTGATCAATGACGGACCGCGGCCTGTGCACCCTGCCGTGAATAAACAACAGAATTGATTATGTAACTACATTTTTTCGAAGTGGTAGTTACAACGTTGTCTACACTTAGCATACGAGGGGAAGTACCCATCTGAAAAATGCTTCTATTGGAGGACAAGAAAGACGAATATCACTACGGTCGCAGGTTCGAATCCTGCCTCGGGCATGGATGTGTGTGATGTCCGTAGGTTAGTTAGTTCTAAGTTCTAAGGGACTGATGACCCCAGAAGTTACGTCCCACAGTGCTCAGAGGCATTGGACCATTTTTGAAAGACGAATATGTTCCTCTTTGAAAGACGCTGACAGAAAAGTGGGGAACCATCTGCTTCAGTCCTCATGGAAAAATTTTGGTACGTCAACACATCTGCGCTCTCTTAGCACAGCGTACGCTACACACCTTTACCCGGTCGCTCTTTGTAGTTAAGCCTTTGTACTTCCCTAGACTGAAAAACTTTGACCAGTAGTTATAGTGGTATAGGGGAAAACTAGTTAATTTTTTTAACGCGTAGGTATAGCACGATGGGAGAAAATTGACAGACGCCGTCTCACCGCCCAAACCGTCGACTGGCCACATGTAGCTTCCTCTGTCCGCACTTATCTCCTTCTGTCTTCACTCTCGCTTCCATTGACTGATTCTGCCTCTCTCTCCCTCTGCCACTGTCTCCTACCTCTCGTTTTCATGTGTCTCACAGTGTCTTTCTGTCTCACTGTCACTGTCTCCACTATACTCGGCAGCTCAAAATTTCTGAGGGAAGGTTCAACTTATTTTTTCCCCATCAACCACGCGTTTAAAATTTCAATCCAAAATGCGTCCTGTCCTACACCTCTGCGCTGAAGTCCGTCAGTCTGTGAGTATCCGTATCCCCCAAGTGTGTATGCGGTCTCGACTCATCTCTCTTTTTCTTTCATTTCCACAGTCTCCCCTCCATCTCTCTCTCTCTCTCTCTCTCTCTCTCTCTCTCTCTCTCCCGCTGTCTTTCACTCCCCATCAGTATCTCCTCTTTGTTTGCCTCCCACTGCCTTTGTTTTCATTCATCTGTCTCCTTTTTCCTTCTCTCCTACTGCCACTTTCTTTCCTTCTTACTTTACTGTCTCTGTGGTACTCCCTATCAGTACAAGAAAGGGTGAACGTGTTCGTGTGCCAAAATTTTTCGTGAGGAAGCTGGACTGAGACAGCTGGTTTCCCACTTTTCTGCCGGAGTCTTTTAGAGAGGAACGTATTCGCCTAATCTGTGCTCTGACAAAACCATCTTTTCTGCGGGTTACCTTACTTTACCTGTTACAACAGGATGTGCAGCTTATGTAAAAGGCATTCTGTACGTCAGTAAGGTTTTCACAGTTCATGTATATATTTCGACACACACAAACAACAAATAAGTACACATAATACAATATTAACACAAAACAGTCTCCCACCTAACACAAGTTTACTTTATTGGTGTTCGAGTTGCAACTAAAAAAAAATTTTTTTTGTGAGGTGCTTCCTCTGCCAGCGGGCACCATCGAATAATTTCCAGGTCAGGACAACCTCTACAGCCATTAAGCGCCCATTGTACAGAGGCAGCAGGTCGTAAAGTTTTATTGCTGAAACAGTGACGACCGAAAACAGAGTTTGGTGACCTCAGAACCATCGCCAGTTGTTCCTGACTACTTCGCGTGCATGAGCACGGCAGCCTTTAACCTTTTGACCTCGGTAACGGGTAATGATATCGAAAAAAGTTTCTAAGCTCTCCGAGAACATTATCTGAATAACATTTGCCAAAAATTTCAACAATTTGCCATGAGTAGAAATTAAAGAAGTGATCATCCCACAACTGGTACTTTTTGTACCCAAAAAAACATGGTTTTTCGGTGTTAGCTCAGCAGACGCCCATGAAGAAAGTGTGGTTATACAAGCCGTCTAAGGCCACCCTAGATCACACCTAATGCAGAAGAACGAACCAATTTGCTCAATTTGCCTGGGCTGGAGGAACTTCGTGTTGTTTAAATTTGGACCGTCTACTGTAGCTTAGCTACAGTCTGCCCGTTCCTTCCGGTAGGCATAAGGCTATTCGAAGCACTTGACCCCTTTTCTCTGTGATCAATAGAATCCGAGATATAACAGCTTGAAAAATCGTATTTTTTTTCTCTCAGCTCTTTGGTTCCATATACCGATCGATAAATAAAGAACTTTTTAGTGCTCGGTAAGTTGAGAACACTTCCTCAACAACCTCTCCCGCATACCTTGCGGAACTGACACCCTTTCAAGATAGGATACCTCGAAGAAATAGCTTAACCACAGTCCAGAGGAATGTTTACAGAATGAATATTCGCTCTGCAACAGTGTGTGCACTGTTTTGAAACTCTCTTGCAGATTAAAACTGTATGCCATACAAGGACTCGAACTTTAGACTTCCACTTGCAAATGCTCTACACAAATGCCCCCCCCCCCCTCCCAAAAAAAAAAAACTTTCAAACCAGTGCATGCTCCGCTGCAGAGTGAAAATTCATTTTGGAAACAGTTTGCATTTCTTCTCTCTGATCATAAATTCGTTTCCTAGATCTGCCGTGGATTTCTTATTCTGTGCCTTCTGTACAGAAAATTACTAAACTGTGATGGACCTCAGTCCTGTCACACTAGTTTCTCAACTGTGGCCTTCCTTTTATTTCCAACTGGTGCCTGGTTTGTGATCGAGTTCTACATAACCATTCACGTCCTCTTTCTTACCCTTGTTAACATAACAAAATCAAACTGTAAATTCCGATGAACATTGTCTAAAATCTTTTCTACATAAAAAAATGCTAAAACGTGGCCTTCTCTTTCTTCAACCCGTCTGATAACTCGTACAGTCTGCAAATTGATATTCCCTCCGGGCTTGGTGCTACCAGTTGTTCCACTTTTCTACAGGCAATTTGTGTCAGTATTTTGCTACAATGACTTACTAATATTAAACCCCTGGTTCGGTGATATTCACACCTATCGACGCTTTTCTTCTTTGGTACTGAGATTACTACGTTTCTCGTTTAGTCAGATGGTTTTGGGTCACGTCACCTGCCTGGATGTCGAATGAAGCGGCGAACTATCAGCGGAGTCGTCGCCAGCGGAACTAGCGCCCTCCGGCAGAGAACGCCTCTACTACAGATAGCTGAACAGTAGAGCCATCTACCAGCGGAGTGGTAAACAGCAAAGTGGCGGCAGAAATTGAGGTACTTATGTTAGTTTATACGATTATTAGAGAACTGCATAATCGTTTCACTGTTTATAAGTTAACCCATTGTTGTGTATTTCGCATGTTACAAAGTAATTCTGTGCTCACAATATTTAACGGAAATTTTATCTCTAGTGACTTTAACACACATGGGGCGTAATATTAAACATTCTTTCCACGTAAATTAATATTATTAAACACAATTTCATGCACAGTGTTAAGCATTTAAAATGGTAGTGTGACACTGTGTTTGATAGTAAATGTTTATTTTTTTATTTCGTTCCAAGTATATTGCTCATCTTAATGTGCACTGTAGAGTAAAACAGGAATTTTAAAGAGAACAGTAAATAACTTTTCTCGCAATGCAACATCAGTTGTAGAACCTTAATAGATTTTAATCATTTTCTTCAATTTCACTTATTGTAGACTAGTAAACGCCTCGCAGAGGTACTTGAACCGTTTTGCATATTAGGTTACGGCTGTGACGAACCGTTTTATTAAGCCCAATGTATGTATAGACGTGGTAATATAATTTTTTTCTGATCCACGAGAGAAGAGCAAAGGAAATTGTCATAGTAGTTACGATATACTAACAAATTCAACCACTTCCAACGAAATAGTAGCTATATGAAATATATGGGTCAATTACTAAAGTCACTTAGAAATTCCAGTATTTTTTAACTAGTGAGTGATAATCGTAAGACGTTATTTTTGTAAAATTAGTACTGTACATACTGAAGAGAACAGCAGTAAGCTACTTACTTACCACAGAAACTTGTTTTCATTGTTAGAACGCGTGATATCATGCATTTCGTTTTGCCACCGATTGTGAGATATTTTAAGGAAAAATTCTCTCTAGTCGTTTTTGGTAAATGTATGCAGTGCAGTATTAGTAAAATAGAAACAAAAAAGTTTTCTAATGTATTCAGTATTAACTGTACATAATCCCTAATACGGTTTTTTGTGACATTGGCATTCAGTAGACCAAAGACCATAAAAACAAGCTATTTTAATTTTTTTAAAGTTTTTACATTGTTGTAAACCTAGATATATGATGTCGTGCGACTGATTGTGACTGTGAGTGATTTCAGGGGAAAGGTATCCTGAAATTACACATTCAAAGTTTCATAAATTCCTTTTCCTCGAAATATCCCACTGTCAAAACATAATTTCAAATCTTCAGGTGCAGAACTAAAGTACATAAACAAGGAAAAGGAAAAATGTATCGTTGAATAATGATCATTGTTAGCAGCAGCATAATCAGGCTGTGTTTTGTAGTTTGCTGGTGTGGTCCACGTAGGATCCGAAGCACGGATCCCACGGGGGTTCCCGGCATGCTCCACATGCCAGGGGAGAGGTGGAGGCTAGGGTCAGGGAGTCTGAAAATTCCAGCGCCGGCCGGGGATTGAACCCCGGCCCGGCTGGGGCGAATAGCCCCAGCCGAGGCGCTGGAACGTTCCAGACTGTAACCGCTAGACCACCGAGGACCCCGGCCGTGTGTGGCTCCGGCAGTCCTCCACTTCCTGCTGTGTCTGTCTCTGTGTTTACACCGGGTCTGGCCGGCTGGACTGTGGGTAGACGGGTTGGTTGTGTTTACCTCTGTGTCGTCAGGTTCACGTCTCACTGGCCAGACTGTAGTTGATGACCACAGATGTTAAGTCCCATAATGCTCAGAGGCATTTGAACCATTTTATTAAAAACGAACCCCTTCTTTTCTTGCTTTTGTTTAGTTATCAGTGGCTGTTGATCCGGCTGCGCTATAAAGCACATCGATACAAATTTTGGATTTCCAAAAAAATAAATAAATGTGTGCAGCCAATTATGGTATAAACTTACACTTATTTTGAGCAAACTCACTCCAGTATGCGAGCATCTCTTGAGCTGCATCTGTGCGATAAAACTGCTGATAAGTGAATAACGCTATTCATCGTTCGTGTGTAACAAACAATATCGGCTCAGCAGGAGAGAGATTTCTTCTCCAGTGACCTTTTAATATATCTGCAGAGTACATAAACGAAAGAATACTATATTAATAGGAAATCTGTTACTGAAGTTCTGAAAAATAGTATTTATTTGAAACTTCCTGGCAGATTAAAACTGTGTGCCCGACCGAGACTCGAACTCGGGACCTTTGCCTTTCGCGGGCAAGTGCTTTGCCAACTGAGCTACCCAAGCACGTCTCACGCCCGGTACTCACAGCTTTACTTCTGCCAGTATCTCGGCTCCTACCTTCCAAACTTTACAGAAGCTCTCCTGCGAAACTTACAGAACTAGCACTCCTGAAAGAAAGGATATTGCGGAGACATGGCTTAGCTACAGCCTGGGGGATGTTTCCAGAATGAGATTTTCACTCTGCTTGGGTAGCTCAGTTGGTAGAGCACTTGCCCGCGAAAGGCAAAGGTCCCGAGTTCGAGTCTCGGTCGGGCACACAGTTTTAATCTGCCAGGAAGTTTCATATCAGCGCACACTCCGCTGCAGAGTGAAAATCTCATTCCAGTATTCATTTGTTTATGAATCTGCTTTTGGCACCTAGGGTCATCGCTAGGTGACAATTGGATGTCGCAAACACGGATAAAATGACGTGCTACATACACATGTAAGTTACTGATACAGAAGATAGATATATGGAGCGTTTCCTTCGTAAAGTTTTACATTTATTATGTTATGCCGAAATATTTACCTTTAGTTACACATGATAAATAAACTTTTAAGTGCATATCATTATATTTAATAACAGATAAGAAATGAACTGAATATACATTTGTAATTTAATGCTTGCATAATTGCAATATTAATTAATAGTGAGGGAAAATCACATTAGCAAGTAAAGTTTCAGTAATACAGGTGTTATATTACATTTTTAAATTCAGTTTCATTTTTCTACTGTTTCAAAATATATCGATGTGCACATAAAACTTCATTTTTAGTGAAATGTAACGATTGTTGCGTGACATAAAACTATCTTGAACTTTGTTGAGGGATGGTGACTTCGAGACTCAGTGATACAGATAACCATCCATACCACAAGTGCAACCACAGTGGTGGGGTATCTGTTGAGATGCCAGACTAACTTGTGGTTCCTGAAGACGAACAGTAGTTGCAGTCTGGATGATTGACTCATCTGGCCTTGTAACATCAACCAATATGGCCTTGCTATGCTAGTATTGAAAACGGCTAAATACAAACGAAACTACAGCCGTTATTTTCACCAAGGACATGCAGCTCTTCTGTATGGTTAAATGATGATGGCACCCTCTTGGGTAAAACATTTCCGAGGTAAAATATTCCCCCATTAGGATCTCCAGGAGAAGATCCCATCAGTAAAAACAAAATTGGCGTTCTACAGATCGGAGCGTGGAATGTGAGATCTCTGAAGTGGGCGAGTAGGTTAGGAAATTTTAAAAGGGAAATGAGTACGTTGAAGTCAGTTATAGTGGAAATTACTGACGTTCGTTGGCAGGAGGGACAGGTCTTCTCGTCAGGTGAGTGTATGGTAACAAATACAAAATTAAATAGTGGTAATGCGAGAGTAGATCTGATAATGAAAAAGAAAATAGAAATGCGGATAAGCTACCAAAAACAGCTTAAAGATATTTCCAGGGGCAGATGTTGACTCTGCCCAGCTTTTACTACTTAAGTTATTGTAGATTAAAACTGATGAAACTGCAAAATTGTAGACTATTAAGGAGGTCGGACCTGGATAAGTAACAAGTACCAGAGCTATTTGACAGTTGCAAGCATTACGCAACTATTGACGGAAACAGAGGAAAAGGAATACAATAAAAGACGATCGTGTAGCTTTGAGATATGAAATAGTGAAGGCAGCAGAGGACGAAATAAGTAAAAATACAAGGCCTATTAGAAATATTAGATAGCAGAGGAGATACTGATTTTAACTGATGAATGGAGAAAAGAAGAGAGAGATGAGAAGTGCAAGGAATATACAGGATGATTCAGTGATGGTGTTACAAACTTTCAGGAATGATGGAGAGGGGTAAAGATATTAATTTGAGGTGAGGGACTTAACTGGAAACGACCGAGTTCTGATTCATCCGACAGAGGACCTCTTCTACTGCAAACTCCCTGTATCCCATATTTTGGGAGGAGGTACGAGGGTCAGTCAAAAAAAATAATGCTCCCTCTCTCTTTATTTGATAAGAATTGCAAATGCAAACTACATAGGTTGAAAAGCATAACATCGACTATTAATTTATGACTTTTCAGTATAGTCTCCATCCATTTCCACAGTTCCGATCCGTTTTTAACAAGTGTTCCAGTGTGGTAAAGCACACGGTCCTGCATTCGAAGCCATTGTCGTATGGAAGTTTTCACGGCCGCCTCATCTTTAGAGCGAATCTCACGATGAACTTCTTTTGGGAGCTGAACCGCTTGAAGTTCGATGGTGCCAGGTCAGGGCTTTATGGGGAACGAGGCAAGACTTCCCATCCAACTTTCACAGTATCTTCAGTGGCGTGCCGACTATTGTGCGGTTTTGCATTGACAGTCAACAACTGCTGACACACTATTATTGGGAGAACTCGCTGAAGACGTGCTTTAAACTGTTTGAGGCTTCTGGCTTCTTGGACAGAATTTATTGAGTACCCTTGCTCCAAAAAATCAACCCTAATCGCACCCACTACGTCCAATAATACTGTAGCCACAAATTTGCCTGCCAGTCACGAAGTTTTTAACTTTTTCTTCTTCCGTGAGTTCCTGTGATGCTAATCTATTGACTGCCTCTTTGATTCTGGTTCAAAATAAATAAAACCATGGCCGGCCGCGGTGGCCGAGCGGTTCTAGGCGCTTCAGTCTGGAACCGCGCTGCTGCTACGATCGCAGGTGCGAATCCTGCCTCTGACATGGATGTGTGTGATGTCCTTAGGTTAGTTAGGTTTAAGTAGTTTTAAGTTCTAGGGGACTGATGACCTAAGATGTTAAGTCCCATAGTGCTTACAGCCACTCGAATAAACCCATGTTTCGCCTCCAGTCACGGTTTCCTTCCAGAAACTTCTCTCCTTTCAAAAGGAAGCGCTGCAATGGCTAGGAGGCAACTGTATTTCTTGTTACTTTCAAATGGTTCAAATGGCTCTGAGCACTATGGGACTCAACTGCTGAGGTCATTAGTCCCCTAGAACGTAGAACTAGTTAAACCGAACTAACCTAAGGACATCACAAACATCCATGCCCGAGGCAGGATTCGAACCTGCGACCGTAGCGGTCTTGCGGTTCCAGACTGCAGCGCCTTTAACCGCACGGCCACTTCGGCCGGCCTCTTGTTACTTTATTCTGGTCGGTAAACATTCTTGGTGCCCAGGTTGCACAAACCTTGGACTATCCTCTTGTTGAATAATCGTCGTCACACTGCCTGTACTCGGGGAGTTAATGCGACGCCAAATGATCTGCAGTCACCCGGCGGCCACCACGAATGATGCCATCGACTCTCTGAATGTTGTGTGGAGTGGGGATTCACCGGCCTGTCATTTCGCATTTCGTCAACCAACGTTACAGCGACGAACCCATCCTCTGTCAGAGCTCCTACCCACTTTTCAAGCACCGTAAACATTTTCTCAGTATATCGCAGAACACTGTCTAATATGAACATCGATGTCAATCACTTTGCAAGCGTCTGCAGTACTGGTATCTGATGACGCAGAAAGTTATTACTGCAATGGGTTGGAGGATAAGCTTTGCTCAATATCGCCAAAATCAAAATCTTTTCGTAACAAACTTCATTTAAGAAGAAAAAAAAGGAGGCATTAATTTTTGACTTGACCCTCGTAGTATGGACCGAAACACGGAAAAAATATCCAGTTAACATGGGCTCTAAAGTGCACACCTTAGGAGCTACGAACACTTTTCCATCTTTGCTACTGCGAGAAAAATCCTTCTTCTGAGCAAATGCTGATACCTTTTAAGATACCCATTGTAGAGCCCACGTTTACTAGACAATTCTTTCTCATTTTGGTTCATGCTACCACTTCTCAAAATATGGAAACCCAAGAGCCTGCAGTAGAAGAGGTGCATTGTCAGACTGTTAACGGACTGTGGTTCCTTACGTCAAAGTTACGCAGTTACCATTCTCCATTATCCCTGAAAGTTGGTAACATCATCACGGAACCACTGTGTACTGAGTTGCTAAACAAGGGAAACGTGCTTGAAGGCAGTGCTGTCGAAAGCGAAGAGGGAGTAGATGAAGATGAGGTGGGAGGTATGATACTGCGAGAAGAATTTGACAAGGTATTGAAATGGAGCGCTTGGAGTAGACGACATTGTCTCAGAATTATTGAGAGCCTTTGGAGTGCCAGCTAAGACAAAACCATTCAACCAGGTAAGCAAGGTAAATGAGACAGGCGAAATACGCTTCGACTTCAAGAAGAATACAATAATTCCAATTCCAAAAAAGGTAGGTGCTGGCAGGAGCCAGATTACCGAACTGCCTCCTGTGGTTGCAAAATACTGACATGAATTGTTTACAGACGAACGGAAAAAAACTAGTTGAAGCCGATCTCGGTAAAGATCAGTTTTCATTTCGGAGAAATGTAGGAAGATGCGAGGCTATATTGACCCTACCATTTCTCCCAGGAGATAGGTTGAAGAAAGGCAAACCAAAGTTTACAGCATTTGAAGATTTAGAAAAATCTTTTGAGTCATACGAATTCCTCTCCTGTGCCAATCATTTCACCTCAGAATAGTACTTGCATCATATATCCTCAATTATTTGCTGGATGTTTTCCAATCTCTTTCTTCCTCTACAGTTTTTACCTGTACAGCTCCCTCCACTACCCTGAAAGTTGCTGCTTGATGTCTTCACAGATTTACTGTCATCCTGTCCCTTCTTATTGCCAGTGTTTTCCGTATTCTGCGCAGAATCTTCTCATTTCTTACCTTATCAGTCCACCCAGTTTTCAAAATTATTCCGTAGCAGCACATCTCAGAGGTTTCGATTCTCTTCTGATCCAGTTTTCCCACAGTCCATGTTTCACTACCATACAATGCTGTGCTCCACACGTAAATTCTCAGAAATTCCTTCCTCAAATTAAGTCTTCTCGGCCAGAAATGGCCATCTTGTGAGTACTACTCTGCTTCTGATGTCGACCTTTGCTGTCTTGTTAACAGAATTCCCTAACTTCGTCATACTAAATGCTGATATTAAGTTTGTCGCTGTTATCATTTCTGTTACTTCTCATTACTTTCGTCATCTTTCGATTTACTCTCAGTCCACAGTCTGTTCTCATTAGACTGTTCATTCTATCATTCTATTCAACATGTTGTTATAGGCACTGAAAGCTGCCTAAAGCCACGGATAAGTTCAGCCGAAACTTTTGCGAGGGACCAAACGGTGTTCAGAGAAGATAGACTAAATACACTTGCCGGTGCCATGTTTATTGCTGTTAGTTGTTTATCTTGTAGCGAAACTGAAGTAGACATACTATGGGTAGAGGTCATTTTTGGCAACCGGAATAAAATAATAGTTGGATGCTTCTGCCGACCTCCCAATTTAGATGATGCAATTACTGAGATCTTCAAAGAAAACTTGAGTCTAATTTTAAACACATACCGGACTGATACAATTATAGTTGGTGGCGACATCAATTTACTCTTGATATGCTGGCGAAAATACGTGTCTAATTCCGGAGGTACGCGTAAAGCATTAGTTGAAATTGTGCTTAACCAATTCTCTCAAAGCACAAGCACAAGAAAATTGGCAGCATCAGTCGTAAGAGGTTTAAAACCATTTATTACAGTAAATCGATTTCAGTCACTCTGTGACCATTTTCAGTGAAAATACTGAAGTCTCGAAGACTCGTGTAATAAAAGCACATATTACTAGTGCTCGGATTTATATGCACTGAAAAGTATGAATGTATGTATGCATGCATCTATAAATTAAAAATCTGATAAATATGCATAATAAATAAAATTCATTATTTCAACTTTCTCACCTCTTTTAAACCTCCTAAGGTAATCTGATTATACAATTATTCTTAAAACATTGATTAACAAAGTTAATATTTATTACTGTCTGTCTCTTTCTCTTAGTCTATTTTAGCATCAGTTGCTTTTATTGCAATAAACAATTAAATATTTTTCACAGTTTTCTGGAAGAGATGATTTCCTTCGATCACTTAAAATATGAAGAGAAAGATCTCTGTACATCACACGAAGTCACAGGACAACATCGAAAAGAGGCTATGTCACTAACAGAATAACCATCAGATGTTTTTCAGGTTCTCCTTGCAACACCTTATTCACATCCCGAAGAAACATTAAACCTGGATTCCTTGCTTCAGTTTTCTCAATTCTGTTACGAAGACACTTTCCTATTTCTCCTGATATGTCTCCGACGATAGCTGTTTCGTAGACCTCAAGGGCAGAAAATAGAGGCATTGCTTTTTCCTCCAAACGTGAGTGTGGCTGGGAGTTTACTGAAATAGGTCCTAATAAACACTAATTTCCTCTGGACACTCTCCTCATTGCAAGCACTAATTGCAGCTGGGATACTTGCTGCTTCATTTCTGTCCATCGCGTCCAGCACCCTTTTCAAGTCTTCTAAATGCTCACTGTAATACAGAGCTGCTTCTATCCATGTTCCCCACCTCGTGATGATCGGCTGTGGGAGTAAACGAATACCTGGCATCATTTCAGTAAATAATTTTACTCTTGATAGCACCTTCACAAACACTTTTTTCACAGAGGAAATTAAGGCATTTACTTCTGGAAAATACGTTCGAATTTCTTGAGCCAGTCAGTGAAGAGCATGTGCTAAACAAGTTATGTGAACTGCCTTGGGATAAAATACCTGCAAAGCTTTAGCAGCCTTAATCATATATGCTGTTGCATCTGTAATTATCCCAGGAGTTTTTCCTCGTTTTCTTTAGCGGGCCACAAAACGCGTGATGCATCATGAACAACCCTAGCAATAGTAGAATGGTTTGTTTTTTCCAGTACTCTGGAGACAATGAGATGAGGTGTTCCTGGTGCAAATTCCGCCATTTTTCCGACGACAACGTTGGCAATATATCTCCCACATAAGTCAGTCGTTTCATCTACAGATAACCATACGTTTGAATCCCCAATATCATCTCTGATCTCTTTTATTACCTGAAAAAAATTATTTTATTGAAAATTTGTAAAGAACAGCCATGGCAATATGGGTCTCACTTTTTTTCGGGGGGGGGGGGGGGGGGATAAGTATAACAAAAAATATTAAAGATGTTTCTTGATCGTAAACTCGTTGACACTACAGGCCATACCAAATTTTATGTTTCGGTTTTAAATATTTTTGTGTAATAGATTTAAAAGTCTTTAAAAAAAATTGAAAAGTTTTAATGAAACTTAAAAGGAGGGTGGGGGATATGGGGGTAGCTAACATGCAAACTAATTTCATTAAATGAATGTTTAAACTTACCTCTTCGTAAGGGCAATACCGAAGAACGTAGCAGCTCTATGTTCTTCTGCATTGACGCCAGGTCGAAGTTGTAATATTAGTTTTTTTAGATGAGCCTTCCTGATTTCAAGCAGTATCAGTGCTCTCTTTATGTCGTATAGTCGTGCCCTATAAATATATGAAATGAATCACTCGTTTGTTACCTTTCTGATCTTCGACTTCTTACCCTTGATGTGGCGTCGAATGTAATTAAGACCTACACCAAGGTGGCTAGACCTGCCCCACAAGGGGCCTCCCAGCCAATGACGCCAAACGCTCTTTTCCACTTCCATTGTTGAGCATGAGCGAGTTGTGTAGACGGCAGCTGTGTGAACCAGGTGCGGTGTTTCCGCATAAATCATGTTCACGGTATACGTTTATTCGGACTGGTGGTTTCTCTTTGTAGTTACTTGAACAAAATGACAGCATAGAAGTGACGCTGTGGCAACAGCGCGCGTTTAAAGTTTCGGGAGGAGGGAGAAAGGCTTCTTTTCACAGGCAGCGGATACGAGCACTATAGTCGAGACAGCCATGGAGGTAAGAATAAGGGCAGATGGCGCTACGTATCCCAGCCGTACTACGTTTTGAAGCCATGGGGGCGTGGCTTGCTGCCATGACACTCTGACCATAACATTGCCAGTGTGCTATAGCGCTGCGTGTATTACAGTCGCTAATTGCACCATATACGCATGTAACGTTATCAGATTGGTTGTTTCAAAGTTTTTGTTTAAAATAAAATCTCGTAAAGGCGAAATTCCGCGTTTCTTCTGATTAAAAATAGTTTTTAATGTAATATTACGAATAGCTAGCCTTCAATGTAAACGATACAATTTTGTTAATTCAGTAGTAAACGTGTATCACAAACTAAATAATAGAAACTGAAAACTAAGTTAGCTATACCCTCCCTCCAAAGCCCCATAAACACATCTTGTTTGTAATACGTACTGGAACATTTCAGTTACGTTATACTACTGGGAAACACTGTTCATTACCACCAATATTTACTGAAATACGGTACATATAATGGCAAATCTACACAGTGTCCTGTTTAGGCCTATACTTTACGCCAGTTAATGTAGTGTTAGCTTTTAATTTGGTACATGATGAAGACAAAGTGGTTACTCAACACTTCGATTATCGACAATACGTACGTATTATACTGAAACGTGAACTTGAAAACTAAGAATTTAATTCTTTGAATTAACATACCTTTTGCAAATGTTTTGGGTGTGTAGGGAAAACTGATGGTACAGCATTTTCTCGGAGCGTTACTGTTGAAAGGGAAGTTTGGTCTATGTCCTCTTCTCGGAAATGCTGAGAACATATAGTGCTCCATTTAGACGCACGCCAATTCTTCCTCCTCACGGCATTCTCCCACAGAGCTTTCCGACTTTCATTTTTAGGAAATCTAAAATCATACAACACGCTATAGTACAAGTACCGATGTAGCACACGTTCATTCACAATGAAGTTGTAAAATCACACTTAACGAGACACACATGAAATGTTATTCCCTTCGATTTCGCATCACAATCAGAACGATTCGTACATCCGAACACCACATAAGTCACCATAATAGCGCAAAATCCTCCCAAAAGCGAGCGACAAGCCTATGCACACAAGCTTACAGCAGCAATGTTTTGGTCGGATTGAGATGGCTTCACATAGCTTCGCAGCTGTGACGTCACGGCGTCTCCCTCTATTCTTACCTCCATGGAGACAGCATAACTTCCCTGACAGCTCTCAGCGCTGTTGCCAGCTTTAAATTGCGGAGCGCTAACGGCCGCAGGTGAAAACAGTAGCCGTCTACAGGGCAGTGACAATACTGAGGTGTTGCCATAGAGACGTTCACAAAATCGCATTACGTTATTGGCTGAGGTAGGCCCTTGATGATGGATGGAGAGGGTTTTAAGGGCACACGACGGCAAGATCTTCAGTGCCTGCTCAGTAACAGATTGAGATGGTTGTCAAGAAAAGACTCAGAACAGTAAGATAAAACAGAACGTAAGACACAGGAAACTAGCTTGGAAAAATATGTGCCTACCCACACCGAAGCGTGGGACGAAGCACGCCACCAGTAGTAAAACATGGACAACCTAGGAAGAAAGTGGTAGAGGGAGCTAAAACAATATAGCAGATGGTAGTGGCTGGCTGACTGGAAGGAAAAAGGGAGGAACCAGTCACTTTGCAATACACTAAAACCTCCAGCCTAAACGTTTAGACCAGAGTCCAGGCACATCACAAAACTTTAAAAACCCTAGACACACACACACACACGTCTCATCATTAGCTAAAACACAGGGCAGATCCCCATCAACTTGTGCTTCTGCCCTTGCATCACGGTACAAAATACAGTCTGTTAAAATGTACCGGACAGAGATGTGCACGCCACAAGCATCACAAATCGGGGGATCCTCCCGCCGTAATAGAAAACTGTGTGTAGGCCCTTGAAGCTGTTGCGCCCAGTTCACTGCAACTGTCAGGGATACCTTTCCCAGTAAATCGTTAAACTGTCTTTCTTATTTTTTCCCTTTTTAGTTTTGCGCCATTTCTAGCGCTAATCTCGCCGCCTTAACAGTGCAGCCCTAGACTCGGGAGAGATGTGTAGGTAAAGATACTACAAGCTGTCAAGAACACCACTGCTGTGGTAGCAAGTGCACAGTGATCAATAAAACCAATGGCACTGCGTACAGGTCTGTAATTTTAGTGCAATCTCAATGTCATAAAATTTCAGGCTTACAAAGAATTTGTTACAGACAGATGAGTTTTAAATCGATAAATGTGTCTGCTTTTGCTGTCATAGCGTACACTCTCTCAAGTGGAGAAATGCAGCCAAAATGTTTTGCAAAACTTTGCGCTTTATATTAATTTCTCATTCGTGAAGCCTGTTACTAAACAATGTGCAAACATAGAACCATGCTATCAGCTATTTCTATCGTCACATTATGTGGCATCTCCAAGTACTGACCTCAGGTGTCCGCAACTTCTCCTACAATGAGGAACGACATTGGGAGAATTCAGCCAGTTGACTCCAGCGATCTTCCATAGGTCTGCATCCTGTCGGTTTGGCGTATTTTCCCTGTGGTCTGTCTCTGTGCCTTCGTCTCCATTCCTTTGTCCATCAGCTACCATTTCTCCTGAGAACGTGGCTGTCCCCACTGTCATTTTCTAGTGGCTTTTCTCTTTAGGATGTCCTTGTCATCGTTATCTTGTAAAAGTCACGTTATGTAAAATGTGCGTAGCAGAAAAATGACTGATACATTATTTTTTATCACAGTGTCCCTCAAATCTATCTATGCACAGGCTTTGTTTAAAATGTGGCGGTTTGGTTAAGCTGATTCTTATTGAAAATATACGCTTGCATAGTACATTAAATGATTTATGGCAGTATTTAAAAAAGCCTGCCTTCTGACTGAACCAGCATGTAGGCATGATTACTTGAGCCTCTTAACTAACCATCAGGATAATAATATTTTTAAGACAGTTCTGTGGAACATTAATTTTTTTTCATTTTATTTTGCAGTAATGCCTGTCTTTCTAGAAGAAGTGTTAATTGCATTTAACTCGTAGTGTAAATGATGGTTGGTCGGTTGATTCAGAGAGGGGGCCTAACAGGGAGGTCATCTGCCCCATTGGGTTAGGGAAGGATAGGAAGAAAGTTGGCCATGCCCTTTCAAAGGACCACCTTGGCATTTACTTGAAGTGATTTAGGAAAATCATGGAAAACCTAAATCAGGATGGCTGGATGTGGGTTGGAGCTGTAATCCTCCCGAATGCGAGTCGAGTGTGCTAATCATTGCGCCACCCTGCTTAGTTGTTTTAGTAAGCAAGTGCACTCAGCTACCAGTTGCTGTAGAAAAAATTGTTTACCGGTCTTCTGAGAGTTGATCAGGCAATGGGACGTTACACTGGCCACATGAAATAAACAAATATTGATGTGTATTTTTGTGGATGCAATATTTACAGTAATTTGAGTGTCTGTCTCAACTTACATCAGACTTTTTCGCTTAGAAGGCTGATTGGAATCTTGTAATAATTTAACAGAAATGATACTGTGTAATTATGCAAGAGACTTTCTGAAGAAATTCTTTCATTTTGTGAGATTTGAGCTGAAATGTACGTAAAAGTCCATAGAATTGGAGTATTGGGATTCATTTTTGTCTTAGGGTCTTAATACAGTTTGCAAATTTTTAAAAACCTATCTCCACACACAAATGTTTTAATACATTTATATCACTGTTTGATTAGATCTATGTCAGGAGTATATATCCAAAGAATCATTTCTTTTATTTTTTTATTTTATTTACCAGTTTACTGCAGATAAGAGGGTGAAATGATACAACATGTAATGTCTACTGTATCATGAATTAACAATGTTAAGGTGAACAGAATATTCTAACAAAAAACTGAAAAAAAAAACATTTTTTTTCGAAATTGAAGGCAACTTTAGTGAAGAGTCTCTAGGTTTGGAAGATGCTTGACTCGATTTCTGGCCATAAAAAAGTCTCCTTATGACATCTATACTGTTTTAGATAACTTAGATATGACCCCTCACAGCCACTGCTGGTTTCTGACACACATGAGACTTCTGAACAATACAACACAAATTTTCAACTTTTCCATTTATTTAAATCACTGCCCACTTGCAAACAGTATCTGTCATTCCCATCTTCTTTTTTGTTACTTGGTCTTTTTCCTACATTGAGGGCCGTGTAATCAGCTTCTGGGGTTGTCTCAACTATTTCAGTTTCTTCCTTGCTTTTTTCTAAGGCATCCATATTGCATTCCTCGTTGTTGTCATGAGAAATTTCCTAACCATCTTCTGTTTCTGGTTCATCCTCTCCAACATTCTTCAGACATCTTCCTTATTCAACCTGAAACTTTCCATTTCACCTAGTAATGTTGCCTCCCTCCTTTCACTGTTGGCTTTTGAAATTTAACGAAGAAGACAAAATGTTGAAAAAGGAAGGTCCCATTATATTTCCGACAAGAAGAGAGAGAGAGAGAAAACATTTAATTAAAAGATTGAAATGGAAGTATGAAGTTCTTTTCTCTCTCATTGCATTATACCTTCTTCTTTTATTCTACGAATTAATAGACACAGCACAGATATCTTGGTTTAGAGAGCAGCAAGCTTGGTGATGAAAGACCATGGTTTTGTTAATTTTTAATGCAATGAAAGACTTTGCATAATCATAATCATTACAGTTGGACTTTGTTAAAAAAAACACAGCTTGCAGGTTCGACTTACAAATATTGATGTGTGAAAGTGACAGCACACTTATAGCACATGATCATTGTGTCACAAAACTGACCACTTACAACGAATTTAAAAGGTTGAAAAATAGACAAAGATCTTTATTACTAGTGGAGAACATGAGTAAGCACAGTGCTACCAAATAAACACACAAATAAATTACATACAAGTTATTATTTCACAATGTAATTTACAACCTTTTAGTAGCAAGGTTCGAGGAGGAAGAAGAAGGAGGATGATTTTTCAGTGTAGTTTTACCCCTTCTACAAATTATCTATTTGCTTCTTGGTCCATCAGTCAAATTTGTTTCATCGTAGTTTAGAATGCTACAATGCTCTACACCACTATGACTTTCTTCAAGAGTGTCAAAGTAACCATTTATTGGTTGTGCACCTGCCCTGGCTTTTCTGTTATTTTGGCTCATTCTTAAACTAAGCTGCTCTTTGTGCCTTGTCAAAAAGGAAATGACTGAATCCTCATCTGGCTGATAATTTCTGAACTACTGTATGGTCCTCTCTTGCTTGTCCAACGTGTAAATCCGTATGTCTTAACAGAAAACACCATTTTCAGAGGAGAAGGTTTTATCTGAAAAAAAGTGTAAATAACTTGATGTGTTTGACTTATTACATAATTTAATTATAATGTGATACACTAGGCCTAGATGGGTTCTGCCTAAACATCGAACACATACTGCTGATACTGGTACAAGTATGGTAATTACCTATGGTAACTGCTCAACAGCTTACAATGAAGACGTTTATTTAGGTACCTGTGCATAATGTGCTTTAGCGCAGCAAATTGATAAAGCCTAAGTTTCTAAAAAGCTCTTCCATGGAACTCAGGAGTTGTGTGCACACCATGAGCCTTTTGGTGGATGTTTTTGTATTTCCAAAATATCTTCATCTTGTCTATGTGATACTTTTCTGAAGCAACACACAGTTCATTTTCCACTTCTTACTTCATTCATAGCTTTATTTAAGTTATGAGCACTGCACCAATTTAAAGAATATGTCCCAAGAGCCTCTTGTAAAACCTGAGTATCTTGTTATAGCTGAAAAAAAAGTTGAATTCACTCAATTTAGGTTGAGTGATACCGCTTCATCATAAATAGAACCATTTTTTTAATTTTGAATAACAATAACAAGTTATTAATCATGATATATTTCTTACCTTTTACGAGAAATTCAGCTTTATTCAAATGTAGGGTATATCTTTGGTAAGTGAAGTTTCTGGGAATACTGAAGAATGAGATACAACCCATTGGCTTTGAAAAATGATGTCACAACTAACGACAGATGATACATTGCAAAGACACAGATGAATGTTGAGAAGCAAAGAATGTAGTGCAGAGAAAACCATGGAGGTAAAAATAAGAGGAGTTGACATGACATCACAAACTTGAAGCCGACCCAAGAGAAGGTCCGCCATGTTAGCTACCCCAAAACATTCGCTTCTGGTGGTTTCATTCCGTGTAGTCGTGAAGTGTTTTGATAAAAAAATGCCGGCTGCGTCGCTTACGGGTGTACTAATCGTTCTAATTGTAGTCTAAAGTTTAAACAAATCACATTTCATTCGTAAGTGGACTTATTTAAGCGCTATTTTCTTATATATACTTGAAATTCTGATGCACTGTAAAGTTTTACAGTATGGTTTTATTTCTGTGATTTAACTTTAGATTTCCTATCAATCCAAGGCGAAGAGCTGCCTGGAAGTGAGCATTACACTTGGTTTTCACTGTGTGGTTATTCTGAAGTAACTGAAAAGTCCTGGCAAGAAATATCCTGGAAATGGGGACTAATGTTTTAAAATGCAATAATTTAATATAAAAGTAATGTAACTACATGTAGTTAATTAAATCTTCAGTAAAATGTATGGAACACCTGTTACAGTGGTTAAATTATAAGTACTTAAATGGTTATATATTTGTTAAAGCAAAGTCCCCTATCGAAGTCCAGGCTTAGATCATTACATTAATCACTGTGTTGTTGTATTACCCTGTAAATTTCTGTTCTTTGCCACACTGAATGTCATTTGGTAGGTACAATTTAAAAAGAAAGCAGATGTGGAAATTGCAATGGGCCTGACAATCTGAAATTCAGTTCTGTTCCTTCGTAATTTAACGTATTTTTCACTTTGTTGACATGACAGCTGGCTTGTTTATATCATCCCTGCATACATCTATGGGACACCAAAGGAAATAAGGTAAGTTTCTTGCAAACGTGAACATTTAAAATTTGCATTTCACTTGAAAATGCAACGAATACAAATCGGTGCCTCTAAACTATCAATCATTGTTTTTGGAGCTCTGGATTGATCAATTATCGACACAAACACAATGAAAGTGAATAGAAATGGATTACAAAAGCACGCTTTTCATAGCACATACGTCTCTTCTCCGTTACTCTAAGTGTATAAACAAAAAGGAATTACAGTACTGAGGCAAGAAGCGTAATATTTTTACGTATTACTGTATCGAATACGCATTTAAGACCAGAAAAACGTTTGAAGTTGCGTTCCTTATGCTGTGTTGTTCACTAAAATCGAGTAACATTTACTATATAAAACAAATATCACGTGCGCACGACATAAATAACGAACAAGAAGCAATTGTAAACACTCGTCTGCTGATGTTTTGGGGGAACCAAGATGGCGGCAGGCCCCGCCCACTGGCTTCAAAACAACGTGCAGCGCAAGTCTGTAGCGCCATCTCCCCTTATTCTACCTCCATGGAGAAAACAGTTCGTAGACATGTACCACACGTACCCACTTTCGACTGTAATTTTACGCATATCGCTCTTTTATTTTTATTTTTTGCAGTAGAAAGCCCTACTACCCTATTCGTCAATTCACCTATATAGGTCAACTGAAAGATAGAATACAAGGGCTTGTGAAAGAAAAAAAAGGACATAGGGCTAGTAAAAAAAAAAAAGCGACATAGGGCTAGGGAAAGAAAAAAAAAAAAAAAAAGGGACATGCATAACATTGCTATGGAATACCTTAGCTGACATGTATAGGTTGTATCCTGTTCCTCAGTTGAGCCATATAGATCAACTGAAGTACAAGATACAGATTTGACGCATGTCATGTTTTTCACCTTCACGATTACTAGTAGCAACTGAAGAATAGGATACTAGAACGAGCGAAGGCCAAAAATTCGACAAATGTTAAATTTGTATCCTGTACTTCCGTTGTCCTACATAGGTGAGCTGAAGAACAGAATACAACCTTCGTAGTTCAACTGGGAAGTATGATGCCAGTGTTATGTATGTGGCTTTTTTGCTTTCGCTATACTAGTAGCCTATTCTTGACTTGACCTACATAGTACAGGATATGAAACAACTACAGAGGAAACATCAATAGAAATGACTCACTATCAGACGAAGGTATAATTCAAATTGTGTACACAAAAGGATTTAAAATTACCACAAGCGACAAAAAGCGTACACAATATCTCTCTCTTAATAACGTTTATTTATTTATGATTATGACCTTTGCCACAGAATATAAGTATTTATTTTCTATGGCTCGAAAACAAACAATGACGTCATATTTTAGTCATTCATCAAAACTAACGAGTTGTATCAACACCATCTAGAAGGTGTTGGTTGTATCCTATTCTTCAGCTGACCTGAATTTCCAATTCCTTGAAAAAAGCATAACATGACCTCTCAAGTAAACAATACCGAATGAGCTGCAAAACTGCCGGGGAGAATCAGCTGACAGTCACACGATTTAAAACTGACCTTAGGGGAACACCATTGTTACCAGCATTTACTTTGTATTACCAATATAAGTAACGTTGCATCTGATCTCCGTTCACCCCATTGAATTATTTCTACTTGATTTAAGATATCGTTTATTTGTGGAATAGCGGTTAAATGCACAGTATGCAAGGTCAAACAAGCCCGACTGCGCAAATGCAGGAAATGTCAATATAAAATGCGTCTTTTTAGATGTCACCATATTGGAGATCACTCGAATGTTCCGCACAGTCAAATTTGTTAGAGATAATTACATTGAGCATTTATCTTTGTTTGGTGAAGAAGTGATTATATCTTTACATGGTGTCAATGATCTTTGCATTACCGCAGTGTGTGGTGTGCGTTTGTTGTCATTGGTTGTTTGCGGTTTGATTGTGGAGGGGGCATTGTTATGAGTTATCCGTGTGACTTTTCGATAACGTCAGTGCAACGCTAGCCTCAGTGAAACTTCAAGATGTGGAGATTTGTGACTGTTTTGTTCTGTATTCACGTTGCAAGCTGTCTTGTGTTTTATCAACCAGAGCAGATACACCTTTCATATGGAGGTATGTTGTAAATAGTTGTCAGATGCAGAATTACCATTTCGTTTCCAAGCATTTGCTAATTTGTCGTGCAAATGTACATTTCACGACTTCAATACTGACAGTCCAAATTAAATGTGAAATACTGTGAACTCGTTGAGTTTGATGAACGAGGTAATAAAAACTACGTAAACTGCGTTTGTGTACGACAACACGGAAATGTTGTGTTTGTTGCTAAATTAAGATACTAACTACAGGCAGCAAACACAGAGTGAAACTTGTAGCACTTTCGACGGAGAGTAGTGATGAGAAATTAAATATATCATCACAGTGAATTTTAGGATGTTAATTTTTCGTAATTTATCAGTGTTTTCCTGCGTTATGTTATTTCCGATCTTGTCCGCCTAAATAAAATTCCAGATCAAACATGGAGAACAAAAGAAATCATAATAAAGTTTATAGGGCTAAATTGAAACTGCGTATCGGGCTACAACAAAACAGCGTATTAAAAATGCTCGTCACAATTGCGGTGACTCACTATGATTTATTTTAGTTATCCGTCAAAAAATCTTTCCAGGTTGTGGGGACACAGCCACGAAAGATTTTGCACAAGTTGCACTGTATTGCTTCAAGTGTCTTATATCTCAAATGTTGGAAATATTCTGCTACTGAATTGAAGCAACGATCTAATAAGAATGTGCTTAGGATTTTAGAAAATAGTGTGAACGGTGGTATGATTTTTAACGTATTTTCAAGACTATTGTAAATTTGTTATACCACTGTTTGCTGTGGAGGTTTTACAGGCTGATAGCCTTACTGAGTGGACATGAAGCTTTTCCTTGTAACATGCTCATGGATACAGTTTTCATTTCTGTTTGCAAATTCTTTCTTACGTACTCATAGATTTATAGGCCCTATGTACGTACATTACAATGGGAGGATTGATGACTTTCTAAAGAGAGGTTTTCAAGAATCAGTTTCTTGAGCATGTTGCATTCCTGTAACAGTTCTTTTCTGGTTTAGGAAAATGAGTGAACTAGGTGGTGTATTACCCCAGAATGTAACTCCGTACAGTAGAATGCTATGGAATTGAGCAAAGTAGGTAATTTAGACATTGTTAAAACTTGCTTTAATAGAGTGTAATTGTAGACTATAACACGTTTTATTTAGTGTTAAATTTGTTTTGTTTATTTGTATGTGCCATTTGAAGTTATTTTGAAGCCACATGCCTAAAAAAGTTGTTTCCAGAGACAATGAAATTTTGTTAGTTTATTGTCACACCAGTGCTGCATGTGTCACTTTTAAAGAGAAATTTAGGTGTTTCTTTTGTGTTTATCAGTAGTTCATTCCAATCAAATCATCTATTTAGCTGTGCTGCTGTTTTATTTACAGCTGCTTCTAGTTGACTTGGGTGTTTCCTGTAATAAGGATGTTTGTGTCATCTGCAAAAAAAAATCTGCATCTGAGAAACATATCCTATAATTTTCCTTTAGTTCATTTTTATTTGTATTTTCTGTTTCCTTTTTGTCAGGTAAGATGGAAGTCATTTTCCTGTAGTACATGCTTGTCCAACAGTATGTTGTGGTCCATTGCTTGTAGGGCAGTGTGACTAAAATCATCGATGGCACTAGTTGAAACATCCTGGCAGATAAAAACTGTTTGCCAGAATGAGACTCGAACTCGGGATCTTTGCCTTTCACGGGCAAGTGCTCTACCAGCTGAGCTACCCAAGCACAACTCACGCCCAGTCCCCACAGCTTTACTTCAGCCAGTGTCTTTTCTTCCAGTAGTGCTAGTTCTGCAAGGTTTGCAGGAGAGCTTCTGTGAAGTTTAGGAGACGAGATACTGGCTGTGAGTCCTGCTTTGGTAGCTCAGTTGGTAGATCACTTGCCTGCGAAAGGCAAAAGTCCCGAGTTCATGTCTTGGCCTGGTACACAGTTTTAATCTGCCAGGAAGTTTCATATCGGCTGCAGAGTGAAAATTTCAATATGGCACTAGTTTTTCCTGAATCCATGCTGAGCATCAGTGAGAATTTTGTTTTTCTCTAAAAATTTTGTTAACTAGTTATACGTCACATCTTCTGTGATTTTACTTAATCCTGATAATATGGCAGTTGGTCTATAGTTTTAGTTAGTCTCCTTTCTTATGAATAGGGACTACTTTATCAATTTTTAAACACAGTGGAAATGTACCTTTCAGAAAAGATCAATTGCTTATATCAGCAAGAGGCAGTGATACAAAACTTGTCAGTTGCAATACAGTTTCTCAGTGAAAAATATGGTAACACACTGATCGTTTATCTGACCGATTTCTCACATTATATCTTTAATATCATTTTAAAATTTTTGTTTTGCATTTTAGTGGTGATCGTTTTCACCTCATTGACCATAACATAGGCTATGTGCATTTGACTTACCTTGCACAATCCAGATCCTTTCTGAAGCTCAGTAGCCTCATGGACTGTGAGCCCTTGCAACCAGTTTTCTCAGAAGCTGTTAGGAAATGCTCATTAATGACATTTGTAAGTGCGTCCAGTTTCGTTAATCAAATTAGGCCTACCACAATGTCAATAATTTCCATGCTGGATACATTTTCATCTTTTTGTCCCAACTCCCTTTTGATAACACTCAAGATGGTTTACTGTTTGAGTTGTCTATTTTAGATTTAAAATGTAAGGATTTGGAGCACGTTACATTTCTTTTTAGGATTTTATGATATAATCTATAGTGTTCTTTTATTGCAGTCACATTAGAACTTCTTTGTGTTGTATCTAACTTTCTTTGTCTTACATGAAATTTTCATCGCTTTCTAATCCACAGTTTCACTTTGAAAACCTGAGGATTCATTTTTACAGTTTTCTTGTGAAATACTGCTTCAAATAGGGACTTGAATTCATCTGTGACTAACTTAAATTTGATATTAACATTTCTTTCTTCATATATTGGGCTCCAGTCAGTCTTATGCTGCAAAAGCTGTTTGAATTTTTCTAATGTGTCCATATTGATTGTTCTGAAAGACCTAAAAACTGGTTAAGATTTATTGTTAAAACATAATGTCATATGCAACTGTCCATTGTGGTCAGTCAGACCATACGATATTGAAAGCTTCAGTTAATTCAACACACACACACACACACACACACACACACCTACACCTACTCCTACTATTCTTCTTCAGAATTGGAGCAGTTGTCAAGCAAATAAGATTTCATTTTGTGTTTGAATTTTATTTTACTATCTATTGAATTCTTTCCATCACTGCAGAAGTGGTCAGAGATTGTTATGGCTGGTCACTTTGCTCCTTTCTGTGCTTGCTAAGACTGAGTGATAGGTATCATCTGCAACGTACTGTTGGTTGTGATTTTGAGTAAAATTAAAAACTGATGTAGGTAGGTTGAAAATGGGAAATACCTAGTAGGAACACTTATCGTTCTTTAATTTTTTGAAGGGCTGCTATAGGGTGTACAAGAAATTGTGTTCTATGCTTGATGTGTGTGTGTGCGTGCGTGCGTGTGTGTGTGTGTGTGTGTGTGTGTGTGAGTGAGTGAGAGAGAGAGAGAGAGAGAGAGGTCAATAGTCTTCTGCACCTTTGTGGTCATGCGTCTTGTAGCAATTCTTTTGTAGCAAACTGTGGCATTTTACTTGCCTTCTTGGAAGAGACTAATTAGTGAAGAAGTAGAGTTTTATAATGCTAACCCATCACTGTAAACATTCAGTGGATGCTAATACTTTCAATTCCACTAAAATAAAAAAAACCCACTTTCTAAATGAAAATTCTGATTTACAGAATGAAATATTACAGATGTTAAATGAAATGATTAAGGGAAAGAATCTCTGGAAACCAGAAGGAAAAGCTGTTTTGTGAGATGTATGAACACGTCTAGAAATAGGGGTCTATACTTCAGTAACGGAGTAAGCGTTAAGTGAACCTTGACAGTGTAAGTGAAAATAAGCATCAATAGTTGAAGTGCTCTTAACAATTTATATGTCACTCTGTTTCTCCATAATTATTCCTACTTTCATAATTTCTGTTCAGTACTGATTCAGCTGAGATCTTTATATCTCATACATGGTCTTCCTTCAGCCCCACAGTTGGCTAATGGTGCCATTAATTCAACTTTTTTGTCCATTTCTCACATACAGCATATCATGTAAATCATTGTAAAACTATTTGGTCCTGAAGACCACCAATTTTAGCCTGCTTTCATTGATTTTTATTTTCCTGTGTGCAGCCTTGAGAAGGAACACTGTGTTTTGGCTATAATAATTGTTTCAATAAAAATTTAGCATTTTCATAGATGTGGGCTATCTTCACATTTTTACATCCTATTTTCCAGATGTTACTGGGACTACTCATTAGAGTTTCCTCTTTTGCCTACTGCATGTAGCCTATTTTGTAATATTTCATGGTTATTGGTGTCAAAAGCTTTGGAAAAGTCTAAAATATACTTCTAACACAGTCACCCCTGTCAGTTTTTGTAAAATTTTGTTATGGCAAATACTGTACATTTTCTACGGTAAAAGCAAAAAATTCACATCATTAAAAAGGTTCTACAACAACAACAAAAGGGTTCTACTTATTCAGGTGAATCAGTAGTCTGCCTTTAATGATTGATTCTGTTATGTTTTTAGATTGACGAGAGTAGGGAAACAGGCCTATATCTGTCTTCTTTTTTCTTATAATTCTTTAATACGAGCACAACTCATGCCTGCTTTAGATACTCCAGAAAAATACTTTGAACTAAACGACCAATTTATTACAGCATTTGTTGACGGGGTTTGTACATTGCCCATGCAGGCTTTCAGAAAAAAAACAAACACACACACACACACACACACACACACACACACACACACACACACACACACACAGAGAGAGAGAGAGAGAGAGAGAGAGAGAGAGAGAGAGAGAGAGAGAGTGAGAGTGTGTGTTTTCTTTCAGTGTCTTCAAATTTTCTTCCTTGATGAGTGATGGTGATGTCATCTGCATGTGTGAATCATTTTATTTCTGGCTGATGTGGCTTGTCATTTGTGTACACGCGGAACATAGTAGGGAAAAGAACACTCTCTTGTTATAATATATATATTTTCAGTTTCTCCATCTACGTTTCTTCCCCTGGAGTGTTACGAAAATGAAATGTCGTGTGACGAGGGCCTCCCGTCAGGTAGACCGTTCGCCTGGTGCAAGTCTTTCGATTTGACGCCACTTCGGCAACTTGCGCGTCAATGAGGATGAAATGATGATGATGATTAGGACAACACAACACCCAGTCCCTGAGCAGAGAAAATCTCCGACCCAGCCGGGAATTGAACCCGGGCCCTTTGGATTGACAGTCTGTCGCGCTGACCACTCAGCTATCGGGGGCGGCTGGAGTGTTATGTAAAATACTCTGTTCTGCAGCATGCCTGTTAACATATCAGTCAGTCAAATGTCCTTTGTTATTTCATTGCCCTTCGTGAGGATGTTTTTGTGGCCTGCTGTATTGCACACAGCAGAAAGATCAACACAAACAGCAGTGCTCAGTTATTACTTTTCCATTCAAAACTGTCTTCTGTGTGTTGAATCATAACATTATTTGACCAGCACATGTTTGTCTGGTCTGGAACCAGCTTTTTGAGGGATAAGTTTTCTATCGATTTTGGTTGTTATTCTTGGCAGAATCATTCTTTCAGGTAGCTAATCTAGGTGGCTGTTTAAAAAAAAAATAGGATGGAAATTTTTTGACCCAGTGGGCTCTTTGCCTAACTAATCACCTTTGAATTTGCAATACATTACATTTACGTGTGGTGGGCTCAGTGTTCTCATTGCTATCGACAGTATCGTAAGCCTTCGTATTAAGGGACACTGCTAAGTGGTTTAGGATACCTCAGGACTTCACTGCCTCTAGTAATGGCAAAGTGTAGGCTGCCAGGTCTTCTCACTTGTCAGCGAAATGGAAGTGGGCGAAGTGGAAATCAGCATGTGGCTGAAGGTTAGATACCACACACACACACACACACACACACACACACACACACACACACACAGAGTCCGAATGGGGAAAGTCTCCGACCCAGCCAGGAATTGAATCTGGTGAGTGAGTACAAAAATCCAGAGATTTTTGGAGTCACCTACAGTGTGTAAAGCTATATCTTAAGCTGATGATGTTGCCTGCTTTTGATGATTCCTTAGTTTATTGAGTTAAGCTGCAGACCCCAAAAATGATTTCTGCCTACCAACATGGTACGAACATGAACACAACCTAGCAGTTTCGTCTACAAGTCAGTAGAGTGAAGGACACTTCTTACAAGTGCCATAAAAACAGTGTCAAAGGATTTTTTTGTACAAATTGTTTTATTGTTTCTCAGAATATCTGCTTTTAAAATTTACACACATTTTGGTGCTGTCCAGCCAGTTGTGGAAACACGTGTTTTAGTCTGACGTTTGTACCCGAAAAATGTGGTTTTGCACAGATACAGTAACTTCTGCAGGTGACGAAAATCTCAGTCCTGCCTATTGTTGTTTGAGGTAAGGGAACAAAAAGTATTTGTGAGGTGATAAATTGTGAATATGGACAATGAGACATCAACATGTTGGTTTTTTTTCATCAAATACTCAATTGTTTGACATGCTGTGTTACAATAATGGTCAGTATGTATCGAGCATAACTATGGGAACAAGTGTTTTTCTTGGAAATGTTTCACAAACATACGACATCCATTTATTTCGGATTCTCTCACAACACCCAAACAATTAGTTGCTGCGAGGTTCCTGGCTTGTAACAATATATATGACAAAGTTTTGGCTCTCCTTATGATACTGTAAATGGATTTTACATTCCCTCTGATGAAGATATTGAGCTATTCATTAAACCAGTCAACACAAATAAGTGTTCAAGCTTCGGTTGAATTGTACGGAATCCTCAGGAACAAATCTTTTTCACTGATAAATGTTCAAACAAAACCAAAAAAATCTAAACCGTTGCATGGAGGGTCATGAGTTCAAAACTCACCTGGACTGTACAATTTTAATTTCTATATTTGGTTCGAATACGTTCAAGAAGTATCCACCACTATCGAGAATCATTTTACTGGAAACGTTCTGTAGCTGTATATATACTGTATGTGTTCTGGCTGGAGGCAGTTCGCTCTGTGGTCTTGTATGTGCAAGTGCTAAGTAAACCTTTGTTAAGTGAAGTTAGTGTTCGTCATTCATCTAATTACACGTTCTTTTACGTGACATTATTCTGGTGGAAGCGCTGTGTATTGGAGCTGCCATTTACGTGGCAAGAAACCTGAGTTTGAGCCATATTCACAGATTGCAATCTATTGGAGACAGACGAAGAAGAGGACGTTACGATGACAGCAACTCCTTGCCACCACATGAGACATCCTTCCAGGTTCTCTGTTGACAATGGCCAAGATCCAAACAAGTGGCTGAATGTATATGAGCATACAGCCACATTTAAGAAGTGGAATGACACCGTGTGTTTGGCTAATGTATTTTTCTGCTTGGAGGGCACTGCCAAGCAATGGCATGAGAACAACGAGGAGAAGTTCACAAGCTGGAAAGTGTTCCAGGCAGAACTGCACAAGTATTTCGGCGACACACGACGACAGAAGTGCATGGCTGAAGATAAACTAAAGTGCAGGGCACAGCGTCCAGGAGAAACTACAGCATCCTAAATTCAAGATGTCTTGGAGCTGTGTAAAATATTGTACCCTAGAATGGAGGAGGAAGACAAGATTGCACATCTCATGAAAGGTGTTGCTGAGGACAAGTATCAAGCCCTACTCCTGAAGGAGGTTTCGACAGCAGACAACTTCATAAAATGGTGCCAATATATCGAGACAATGCATCAAAAAAGAATTACACGCAAGAAGTTTGAACTGCTTTCAAATGTCGTACGATGTCTGTGATGGAGAAAGCAACTGATTTCACAAGTGTTCTTCGTCAGATAGTGAGAGAGGAGGTTCAAAAGGCACTTGGATTGCACGGCGAGCAAAAAACCGAGACACTTCAAGAGGTCATCGGGAAGGAAGTGGAACAGACACTGAACCCAATCTCTCGTCCTGAAAAAGTCGAGACCCAACCAGAGTTACTTTCCTATAATGTGGCATGAGGAACCTGTTTGGGCGCCAAGGAAAACTGACGTCTGGAGGACCCAGGATAACCAACCAGTATGTTTCTACTGTGGATGACCAGGACGTGGTACGCTATTGTCGAGAAAGGCGGCGGATATATGACAACGCCCGCACCAGAAGACAGCAGACTGATCTTAGACGATGCCAATTCCGGGACGACGAAGATGAACAAGAAAATGTGGGTGCAGGATGACACAGGTCACTATCGCCATAAGCTAGCCGCTGGAGAGGACGCTCCCCAACCCGCCAGTCGAGGTCTCCAGCTGATCATTTAGCTGCCGCAACCTGGAAAACTAAAGGCTGTGACCTTCCTTGGAGGTGAGGCCGCCGAAGAGAAAAATCCTCCACCATCGATCACTACAAAAATGATTGGGAACTACGTCAATAACCTCATGGATGGCTGACCAGCCCAAGGTGTTGTGGACTCTGGAGCATCATATTCAGTCATTTCGGAGAAGTACCATCACCAGTTGTAGAAAACCATATTTGTCGACAACAAAACATCTGTGCTGAAGGTGGCTAATGGGAAATATGTAAAACCTACAGGAAGATGTACCACTCGTGTGGGTATAAGTGGTCATACACAGCCCTTAGAATTCATCGTCTGACAAGAGTGTAGTCATGATGTCATTCTCGGATAGGACTTTTTGAAAGATTCTCAGGCTATTATAGATTGTGGTCACTCGAAGCTTATGCTAGACGAGATGAGATACTGTGGACAGGAAGATATGCATCCGAGTGTGTGGAGACTGTGTGTGCTGGATGAAGTGATCATTCCTGCAGTCACCACTAGAAAGGTAAGTGTCACGTGTCATGCCATGCATCAACCCATGGATCTTGTAGTAGGATGTAAGAGAAGCATACCACTGAAGAATAACTTGGCCATCTCAGCCTCTGTCATCTCATTTAAGAATGGATTCGATGAATTGTGGATAGTTAACTGTCGCCGAGAACCGCAGATCCTTCCAAGACGCAAGCACGTAGCAAATGCTGAGCCGCTAATTGAAGAACAGCTGAGCGTCATAGAAACCTCCCATGCTGAGTCTGTGCGTGAATTTTGGGCTACCACTATGAGACAAGATCTTCTAGCTCGACTATCACCAGATCTCACTAAGGAACAACAGAAGAAGCTACTCGCCATTCTTCAAGAGTTCTCTGAATGCTTCAATCCACAGGTGAAGAGCAAATTAGACAAATTTATGGTGAAGCACCGGATTAGCACTGGCGACCATCAACCAATAAGCCAGAGAACATACCATGTGTCGGCAACAGAATGTCGGATAATTCGCGATGAGGTAGAGAAAATGATGAAGAATGACATCATTCAGCCTTCGCAGAGCTCATGGTCGTCACCATTGGTCCTCGTCGAGAAGAAGGATGGCAGTTGGTGCTTTTGTGTTAATTACAGGAAGTTTAATGAGATAACTAAACAGGACATTTACCTTCTTCCACGAATTGACGACACACTAGATTGTCTGAAGGGGGCTAAGTTTTTCTCAATGATGGACATGTACTCGGGATACTGGCAAATCAAAGTAGATGAGGCTATTCGTGAGGAAATTGCATTCATCACCTGAGGGCCTGTATGAGTTTAAGGTGATGCCATTTGGTTTGTGTAATGCACAAGCAACTTTTGAACGGATGATGGATGATCTTCTTAGGCATCTGAAGTGGACGACGCGTCTTTGTTATTTAGATGACATTATAGTGTTCTCAGAGACATCTGGTGAACATAATAAGACTGAGGACCATTCTTGAGTGTCTCCAACAAGGCAGACGGAAACTTAATCCAGGAAAGTGTCTCTTTGGAGCAAATGAAATCAAAATACGTGGACACCTTGTATCAAACGAAGTGTGTGGCCAGACGCAGAAAAGGTGAGATCTATAACAGAATTTTCTATTTCCTAAAAGTATTATAGATGTGAAAAGCTTCCTCAGATAATGTTCTTGTTACCGTCGTTTTATCAAAGATTTTTGTATCAAAGCCAGGCCACTCCAAGGGTTGTTAAAAGCTGATACTAAATTTATCTGGGGTGGTGCTCAACAAGATTCTTTCGATGTGCTGTGAAAAGCTCTAACAACTGATCCTGTACTTGGTCTGTATGATGAGTGAGCACCTACAGAACTACACACAGATGCCGGTGGGTATGGGATCAGTGCTGTTCTGGTGCAAATTTTGGATGGAAAGGAGAAGGTTATAGCCTATGCTTCTAGGACACTTACAAAAGCCAAGAGAGACTACCCAACTACAGAAAGAGAATATCTTGCTGTGATCTGGGCCATGTGCAAATTTCGACAGCATCCATATGGAAGGCCATTCACAGTTGTTACTGACCGTCATTCACTTTGTTGGTTGACAGGTCTTAAGGGTCCAATAGGACGACTCAGCAGGTGGGCACTATGTCTTCAAGAGTATGACATTACCATAGTGTACAAAAGTGGAAGAAAACACCAAGATGCTGACTGTATCTCAGGAAACCCTGTGCAAGACCATCAAGACTTTGATGAAGACAGTGACTGACTCGCTGCACTCCAGGATCTCTCTGCTGAGCAGGAGGAGGACACCAAGATATCGCAAATTATGCTTGCTTTAAATCGGTCAGAGGATGTGAAAGGACAATGTAAGATAGTTAATGGATTACTTTGCAAGAAAAACTTTGAACCGTTTGGAAAGAGGTGGCTACCAGTGGTTTCTAAATACATGTGCTTAGATGTTCTATGGAAATTCCATGACACATTGAGGCCAAACATTTAGGATTTATTAAGACATACGATAGAATCGGCAAGAGATTTTTCTGGCCAGGTTCATTTAGGAGTGTCTGTCACTATGTGTCGCACTGTTGAGTGACAGAGGAGAAAGGCAGTTCCTCAGAAACCACCTGGCCGACTCATACCAATTCCACCAGCCGAAACTCCTCTCCAGCATGTTGGGGTTGACGTCCTCGGACGATTTCCAACATCTGCTAGTGGCAATAGATGGATTATTGTTTGCGCTGATTATCTGACACGTTATACCATTACAAAATCTGTGAAAACAGCCGAAGCATCTGAGGTAGCCAAATTCATTGTGGAAGACATTGTATTAAAACACGGTGCCCCGAGGTCATTAATTACGGATCGTGAGAAAGTTTTTCAGTCGAATCTTGTGTCAAACCATTGGTGCTACATTACTCATCACATGACGACTGCCTACCATCCACAAACTAACGGGCTTACTGAACGCCTTACTAAGACCTTGGCTGACATGTTATCAATGTTGAGCAGAGCAACTGGGATGAGGTACTACCTTTCATGACGTTTGCCTACAACACCGCCAAACAAGACACCACAGATTTTATGCCATTTTTCCTGGTACATGGGGGTGAGGCAACTACGACGATGGACACTGTGTTTCCGTTATATCCTAATAATGTGTACGACGACTACATTGGCCAGTTGTTAACCAGAGCTGAGGAAGCTCGGCAGTTAGCTCGACTCCACATGCTTCAGGCATAAGAAAACGATCGCCGATGGTATGACGTGAGCCACTGCTCTGTTGTCTATAAGCCTGGTGACCTCATCTGGATCTACTCCTTTTTGAAAGGTTGGTCTCTCTGAGAAGCTCCTCAGGCGCTACTTTGGACCTTATAAGGTTGTAAGACGGTTATCTGTTGTTACTTATGAAGTTGAAGATTTCTATCCTGACACAAAACGATGAAAGATCAGAGATATGGTCCGCATCCTTCGAATGAAGCCGTATAATGATACTGCAACCCAGGGTAAATTCGATGCTCCAGCGACAGGCAACATTCGGAAAGGTAACAAAGAGCGTATTGGCAAATGAAGTTCTAAGAAGATCACCGCCAGGGCGAGAATCAGTCTTCAGGAGTCAGAGTATGCAAGACTAATTACTTGTTCCCAGACTAGGAGGACGTAACACCGAGATGCTGTTCTCTTAAGGAGGGAGCAATGTCACAGAAGAAACTGACAAGGGAACCTCCCCATCACACCCCCCTGAGATTTAGTTATAAGTTGGCACAGTGGATCGGCCTTGAAAAACTGAACAGATCAATTGAGAAAACAGGAAGAAGTTGTGTGGAACTATGAAAAAAATAAGCAAAATATACAAACTGAGTAGTCTATGCGAAAGATAGGCAACATCAAGGATAATGTATGCTCAGGAGTGCCGTGGTTAGCGTGAGCCAGCTGCGGAACGATAGGTCCTTGGTTCAAGTTTTCCCTCGAGTGAAAAGTTTAATTTTTTTATTTTCAGACAATTATTATCTGTCCGTCCGTCCGTCTGATGCGATAACTTTTTTGGGAGTGATTATCACATCCACAACAAAACCTAAATCGGGCAAGGTAGAAGAATCTTTTTACCCATTTCCCAAGTGTACAAGTTAGGTGGGTCGACAACATATTCCTGTCGTGTGATGCACATGCCGTCACCAGTGTTGTATAGAATATATCAGACTTGTTTTCCTGTGGATGAATAGGTTGACCTATGACCTTGCGATCAAATGTTTTCGGTTCCCATTGGAGAGGCACATCCTTTCGTCTACTAATCGCACGATTTGCAGTGCGGTCGCAAAACACAGACACTAAACTTATTACAGTGAACAAAGACGTCAATGAACGAACTGACAGATCATAACTTTTATGCGAAAATAAAAAAAGGTAAACTTTTCACTCGAGGGAAGACTTGAACCGAGGACCTTCCGTTCCGCAGCTGCTCACGCTAACCACGGGACCACGGCGCTCTTGAGTTCACTTTCTCCTTGATGCTGCCTATCTTGCGCATGGACTATGCAGTTTGTATATTTTGCTTATTTTTTTCATAGTTCTACACAACTTCTTCCTGTTTTCTCGATTGATCTGTATTCAGTTTTTCAAGGGCTATCCACTGTGCCAACTTATAACTAAGTCTGAGGGGGGGGGGGGGGGGTGCGATGGGGAGGTTCCCTTGTGAGCATCATCATAATTTAGTGATACTAAGTGAACTGTTGCAAGGAGGGTCATGAGTTCAAAACTCACCTGGACTGTACAATTTTAATTTCTATATTCGGTTCAAATACATTCTAGAAGTATCCACCAATATCAAGAGTCTTGTACTGGAATGTTCTGTAGCTGTATATATACTGTATGTGTTCTGGCCGGAGGCAGTTCGCTTCGCACTCTTGTACCAGCAAGTGCTGAATAAACCTTTGTTAAGTGAAGTTAGTGTTCGTCATTCATCTAATTACACCTTCTTCAATGTGACACTATTATGTTGATGCTCTTCAGTTATGCTGCACACAGCATCCCTGGTTTTTGGAGCAACAACTGATTTTGGTTGACCTTCATGAAACTTGTAACTGATGGAGGCACTATTGCTGATGAGTTAGGCTGTTACAGAAATCATCTTATGAAATCTCTTCTGAAAATTCCACATTTTTCACCAAACTGTTTCTTTAACACTCACTATACACAAACTACCAGTCAGTGTCTGATGTGTCATTTTTTTTACAACAATAAATGCAAATTTTAAAATAATAGTGTCACATGTCAGCAGTGTCATCTAGCGGTTTTTGGTAAAAACAAGGCGACCCTCATGTTGCTAGGCCAACTACAAAGGGATGTTGGGACATTTTGTTAGTACCAATATTACACGGAGGTGACAAGAATCATGGAGTAGTGATAAGCTTATATACAGATGGTGGTCATATCGCTTACATGAGCTATAAAGGGACAGTGCATTGGTGGAGCTGTTACTTGTACTTGGGTGAAACAATTTCCAGCACGATTATGACCACATGATGGTAATTAACAGACTTTGAACGCAGAGTAGTAGTTGGAGCTAGACATGTGGGACATTCCATTTTGGAAATCTTAAGGGAATTCAGTATTCTGGGACCAAAGTGTCAAGAGTGTGCCGAGAATATCAAATTGCAGGTATTACCTCTAATCATGGACAACACAGTGCACAGTGGCCGACTGCCTTCACTTAACAACCGAGAGCTGTGGCGTTTGCAAAGATTTGTCAGTGCTCGCAGACGAGCAACACTGCTTTATCAACTACAGAAATCAATGTGGGATATATGATAAACATATCAGTTAGGGCAATGCAGCAAAATTTGGTGTTAATTGGGCTGTGGCAGCAGCCTTTGCTAAAGCCTGCCGTCTCACACGGAGCAAGGTTCGCCGCAAGTTTGCGAGATGGCATGCATGCCTGCCAGCTTGCAGGGAAAGGAGCCGGCTATCTTCCATGCCGAAGCTCTCCCACGGTGCAAGATCGGCAGCTAGTTGTGTTGTGATCGGCTGCATGTTGTATCGAACGAAGATGGCTGCTTCAGGTACAGATGTTCAGAGCAAACTGGCGTTATTAGCTGTTTTGTTGCTAAACGATGCAGAAATGCATGCTAAAGAGATAAGAAGAAAGAAAGAATGGACGAAAAACTGGATGAAGAGGAGAAACGATGGAAAAGGTGTGCTCTCCATGCTTCATAAAGAGTTGAGGTTAGTTCGCATAACACCTACTTTTGTTTGAAAAGTATCACCAGTTCATTACTGTTTGACTTCATATGTATATATACACCAATAATGACTGTTATATACGACTTTATTGTGCAATTTGCTATTGCACTTCTTGCTCGTCGTATATGGTCGAACAAGACACACGGCACTTGCAACTCTTTCGAGTGCTTCTGCACGCAAGTGTTTATTATAATAGTTTGCGCTTTTCACGATGTACAGACATTGTTCTTCCCTATAAGTACATATCAATGCTTCAATTGCTTCCTTGGACCACTGCGGTGCCATTACTTAATAGTTAAAAGAACTTCCTACCGCACCTCACAACAGCAGAAAAGCGACTATCAGCAAAGGCTTCCCGCCCAAGCTTTCCGTGTCTGACATCACAAATGAAACGTCTCATGATGGGCCAATGCAGGTAGCATGCAGGGAACCTTACAAGAAAACCTTACAAGAAAAATCCTGGAAATCTTACAAGGTTCCCAGCAAGGTAGCTCTCTAGCAGACAACGATGCCCGCAAGGTAGCCGTCGCGCGAGCCAGCAAGGAAACTTAGAGCGAATCGTGCTCCGTGTGAGACGGGCTTTACAGCACAAAATTGCTTGCATGACCTCTCCTAGGCTCGTGACCATATTGGTTGGACCCTAGATGACTGGAAAAATAGTATCCTGGTCAGGTGAGTCCCAATTCAACTTGTCAACAATGCACTATGCAAGCTGGTGGTAGCTCATTAATGGTGTAGGCTGTGTTTGTATGGAATGGACTGTGTTCTCTGGTCCAACTGAGTTGATCATTGATTGGAAATAGTTGTGTTTGGCTACGTGGAGACCATTTTCAGTCATTTATGGACTTCATGTTCCTAAACAAAGATGTCATGTTATGGGGCCACAGTTGTTCTCTATCAGTTTCAGCTTTTTCCAAAGCTGTTTCACAGAGGAAGACTGCACTGTAGTTCCTTCTCTAGATTGTCACACAGATGACAAAATGGTAGATATCGAAATAGACGACAGAGGGATAGAGAAACAATTAAAATCGCTCAAAAGAGGAAAGGCCTCTGGACCTGATGGGATACCAGTTCGATTTTACACAGAGTACATGAAGGAACTTGCCCCCCTTCTTGCAGCGGTGTACTGTAGGTCTCTAGAAGAGCGTAGCATTCCAAAGGATTGGAAAAGGGCACAGGTCATCCCCGTTTTCAAGAAGGGACGTCGAACAGATGTGCAGAACTATAGACCTACATCTCTAACGTCTATCAGTTGTAGAATTTTGGAACACATATTATGTTCAAGTATGATGACTTGTCTGGAGACTAGAAATCTACTCTGTAGGAATCAGCTTGGGTTTCAAACAAGACGATTGTGTGAAACCCAGCTCGCGCTAGACTCAGAGGGCCATAGACACGGGTTCCCAGGTAGATGCTGTGTTTCTTGACTTCCACAAGGCGTTCGATACAGTTCCTTACAGTCATTTAATGAACAAAGTAAGAGCATATGGACTATCAGACCAATTGTGTGATTGGATTGAAGAGTTCCTAGACAACAGAATGCAGCATGTAATTCTCAATGGAGAGAAGTCTTCCGAAGTAAGAGTGATTTCTGGTTTGCCGCAGGGGAGTGTCGTAGGACCATTGCTATTCACAATATACATAAATGACCTTGTGGATGACATCGGAAGTTCACTGAGGCTTTTTGCGGATTATGCTGTGGTATATCAAGAGGTTGTAACAATGGAAAATTGTACTGAAATGCAGGATGATCTGCAGCAAATTGACGCATGGTGCAGGGAATGGCAATTGAATCTCAATGTAGACAAGTGTAATGTTCTGCGAATGCATAGAAAGAAAGATCCCCTATCATTTAGCTACAATATAGCAGATCAGCAACTGGAAGCAGTTAATTCCATAAATTATCAGGATAAAGAAAACTGGCGTTCCACGGATCGGAGCGATGTCAGATCCCTTAATCGGATAGGTAGGTTAGAAAATTTAGAAAGGGAAATGGATAAGTTGAAGTTAGATATAGTGGGAATTAGTGAAGTTCGGTGGCAGGAGGAACAAGACTTTTGGTCAGGTGAATACAGGGTTATAAATACAAAATCAAATAGGGGTAATGCAGGAGTAGGTTTAATAATGAATAAAAAAATAGGAGTGCGGGTAAGCTACTACCAACAGCGTAGTGAATGCATTATTGTAGCCCAGATAGACATGAAGCCCATGCCTACTACAGTAGTGCAAGTTTATATGCCAACTAGCTCTGCAGATGATGAAGAAATTGATGAAATGTATGATGAGATAAAAGAAATTATTCAGGTAGTGAAGGGAGACGAAAATTTAATAGTCATGGGTGACTGGAATTCGAGAGTAGGAAAAGGGAGAGAAGGATACATAGTGGGTGATTATGGATTGGGGGAGAGAAATGAAAGAGGAAGCAGTCTGGTAGAATTTTGCACAGAGCATAAGTTAATCATAGCTAACACTTGGTTCAAGAATCATAAAAGAAGGTTGTATACATGGAAGAATCATGGAGATACTAGAAGGTATCAGATAGATTATATAATGGTAAGACAGAAATTTAGGAACCAGGTTTTAAATTGTAAGACATTTCCAGGGGCAGATGTGGACTCTGACCACAATCTATTGCTTATGCACTGTAGATTAAAACTGAAGAAACTGCAAAGAAGTGGGAATATAAGGAGATGGAACCTGGATAAACTGACTAAACCAGAGGTTGTACAGAGTTTCAGGGAGAGCAAAAGGGAACAATTGACAGGAATGGGTGAAAGAAATACAGTAGCTGAAGAATGGGTAGCTCTGAGGGATGAAGTAGTGAAGGCAGCAGAGGATCAAGTAGGTAAAAAGACAAGGGCTAGTAGAAATCCTTGGGTAACAGAAGAAATATTGAATTTAATTGATGAAAGGAGAAAATATAAAAACGCAGTAAATGAAGCAGGCAAAAAGGAATACAAACGTCTCAAAAATGAGATCGACAGGAAGTGCAAAATGGCTAAGCAGGGATGGCTAGAAGGCAAATGTAAGAATGTAGAGGCTTATCTCACTAGGGGTAAGATAGATACTGCCTACAGGAAAATTAGAGAGACCTTTGGAGAGAAGAGCCACTTGCATGAATATCAAGAGCTCAGATGGAAACCCAGTTCTTAACAAAGAAGGGAAAGCAGAAAGGGGCTATACAAGGGTGGTGTACTTGAGGACAATATTATGGAAATGGAAGAGGATGTAAATGAAGGTGAAATGGGAGATACAATACTGCATGAAGAGTTTGACAGAGCACTGAAAGACCTGAGTTGAAACAAGGCTCCGGGAGTAGACAATATTCCGTTGGAACTACTGACGGCCTTGGGAGAGCCAGTCCTGACAAAACTCTACCATCTGGTGAGCAAGATGTACGAGACAGGCGAAATACCCTCAGACTTCAATAAGAATATAATAATTCCAATCCCAAAGAAAGCAGGTGTTGACAGATGTGAAAATTACCGAACTATCAGCTTAATAAGTCACAGTTGCAAAATACTATCACGAATCCTTTACAGACGAATGGAAAAACTGGTAGAAGCCGACCTCGGCGGAGATCAGTTTGGATTCCGCAGAAATGTTGGAATGCGTGAGGCAATACTGACCCTACGACTTATCTTAGAAAATAGATTAAGGAAAGGCAAAGCTACATTTCTCGCATTTGTAGGCTTAGAGAAAGCTTTTGACAATGTTGACTGGAATACTCTCTTTCAAATTCTAAATGTGGCAGGGGTAAAATACAGGGAGCGAAAGGCTATTTTCAATTTGTACAGAAACCAGATGGCAGTTATAAGAGTAGAGGGGCATGAAAGGGAAGCAGTGGTTGGGAAGGGAGTGAGACAGGGTTGTAGCCTGTCCCCGATGTTATTCAATCTGTGTATTGAGCAAGCAGTAAAGGAAACAAAAGAAAAATTCGGAGTAGGTATTAAAATACATGGAGAAGAAATAAAAACGTTGAGGTTCGCCAATGACATTGTAATTCTGTCAGAGACAGCAAAGGACTTGGAAGAACAGTTGAACGGAATGGACAGTTCCTTGAAAGGACGATATATGATGAACATCAGCAAAAGCAAAACGAGGATAATGGAATGTAGTTGAATTAAGTTGGGTGATGCTGAGGGAATTAGATTAGGAAATGAGACAAAGTAGTAAGGGAATTTTGCTATTTGGGGAGCAAAATAACTGATGGTGGTTGAAGTAGACAGGATATAAAATGTAGACTGGCAATGGCAAGGAAAGCGTTTCTGAAGAAGAGAAATTTGTTAACATCGAGTATAGATTTAATTGTCAGGAAGTCGTTTCTGAAAGTATTTGTATGGAGTGTAGTCATGTATGGAAGTGAAACATGGACGATAAATGGTTTGGACAAGAAGAGAATAGAAGCTTTCGAAATGTGGTGCTACAGAAGAATGCTGAAGATTTGATGGGTAGACCACATAACTAATGAGGTGGTATTGAATAGAATTGGGGAGAAGAGGAGCTTGTGGCACAACTTGAGTAGAAGAAGGGACCGGTTGGTGGGACATCTTCTGAGGCATCAAGGGATCACAAATTTAGCATTGGAGGGCAGCGTGGAGGGTAAAAATCATAGAGGGATACCAAGAGATGAATACACTAAGCAGATTCAGAAGGATGTAGGTTGCAGTAAGTACTGGGAGATGAAGCAGCTTGCACAGGATAGAGTAGCATGGAGAGCTGCATCAAACCTCAGGACTAAACACAATATCTGGGAGTACGCATTAGGAGTGATTTAAAATGGAATGATCACATAAAGTCAATTGTCGGTAAAGCAGATGCCAGACTGAGATACATTGGAAGAATCCTAAGGAAATGCAATCCGAAAACAAAGGAAGTAGGTTACAGTAGGCTTGTTCGCCCACTGCTTGAATACTGCTCAGCAGTGTGGGATCCATACCGGATAGGGTTGATAGAAGAGACAGAGAAGATCCAACGGAGAGCAGCGCGCTTCTTTACAGGATCATTTAGCAATCGCGAAAGCGTTACGGAGATGACAGATAAACTGCAGTGGAAGACTCTGCAGGAGAGATGTTCAGTAGCTTGGCACGGGCTTTTGTTGAAGTTTCGAGAACATACCTTCACCGAGGAGTCAAGCAGTATATTGCTCCCTCCTACGAATATCTCGCGAAGAGACTGTGAGGATAAAGTCGGAGAGATTAGATCCCACACAGAGGCATACCGACAATCCTTCTTTCCACAAACAATGCGAGACTGGAATAGAAGGGTGTACTGATAGAGGTACTTACGGTACCCACCGCCACACACCTGTCAGGTGGCTTGCGGAGTAGATGAAGAACATTCCGGACAGTTTGAGGGAATGATTTGGCAACCCAGATCACCTGACTCGAATCCCATGAGACTTTTACAATGCACAGTCGAGATGTTCCATAAAAACACAGGAATACTGCCGGATATCAGTAACATTCTGCCTCTGTAGTACTACTACAGTGGCACTCACCTGAAGATGGCCAGAAGACTCTTCGCTGAAATATCGTGGTAAGACGTTACTGATATCCGGCAGTTCTCCCGTGTTTTTATGGAACAATCAGTACTCCGGGAAAGCTTTAAACATCACACAGTCAAGATGTCAGTTCGTGCGCAATATCCCACACCAGCTACACCTTTGCAGTTATATTGATGGCTGTAGAGGTAACATGGTTGAGTATTTCAGCAGAGGAATTCCAATGACTTCTTGTGTCCGTGCCACGTTGAGCTGGTGCACTACACTGGGCAAAAGGAGGTCAGGGATGATATTGTGAGGTATCCCGTGGCTTTTATCACCTCAGTTTGTAGATCACAGGAAACCGTGGAGATGGGAACAGAAAAAGAATTGTGCACTGTTCAGTCATCATCAGATGGTGATAATGATGTGTAATAAAATAATGTGGAATTTCTACTGCCAGTTCACAATTACTACAACATTTTAATAGAAGGAAACATTCCACGTGGGAAAAATTATATATAAAAACAAAGATGAGGTGACTTACCGAACGAAAGCGCTGGCAGGTCGATAGACACACAAACAAACACAAACATACACACAAAATTCAAGCTTTCGCAACAAACTGTTGCCTCATCAGGAAAGAGGGAAGGAGAGGGGAAGACGAAAGGAGGTGGGTTTTAAGGGAGAGGGTAAGGAGTCATTCCAATCCCGGGAGCGGAAAGACTTACCTTAGGGGGAAAAAAGGACAGGTATACACTCGCACACACGCACATATCCATCCACACATACAGACACAAGCAGACAGACAGTACTACAACATTTTGTTTACATGGGTTATTTAAACCAACATCTTTAATGGGAAGGACTGCGGTTTTGAGCTTTTGTCATCCCATATAAGTAAGTGACCATAAAAAAGTCTAGTTTGCTGTCTTTGTGTAAATAAATTCACCGTGCGTGGCCACATCACGCTGGAAACTAAAGACAGTAGCTCTGTAGCTGTCAACAGTGGTCATCACCAGAACCGTGAAGGTCTGGGCAAGCCAGGCTAGAAAAAGAGAAAATACTCCACTGTCAGTAGTTCCGTGTGCATCGAGCTGTTTATTCATTTGAGGAACATAGTACATGGGAGGAAGACTGCATCACTGAGGAGTACTGTCATATTATATATTATTGTGAGGAATTAGTTCAGTGTACATAAGGAGTTCGCCATTTGATATATTTTTTTGTCTGAATTTGGATATCAGTTCAGTTCTTTTGGGAATTTTACATTTTTCATATATGACAGCAGATGCCATCCATTGACACATGATGATGGGATTAATGTCAGGTGATGTCGGCAGCCAAATCATTTGCTCGAATTTCCAGAATGTTCTCGAAACACTGTCATGACGGAGCGCCTTCACAGACGTGGCATGAATAAATGTATACACTGATATGCAGAAGTAGCAGCTGTTTGAGACCTCTGTAAAGTATACCACCAGCAAATTATGACCTGTGCTAATCTTGTCTAATATACAATTATGGTAGTTTCTTCTATGTTACTCTTTATTTGTGAAACTCAACTACTTTGGAAAGTGCCTTGCCCTCGTAGACTGCTCAGCTGGGGTTTCTATCTACAGCTTCACATTAAACATTTATATAACCTCACTGATGCATATTGAAAATAGACATTCAGCTCAGTCAAGCTGTGCACCTCGTAACAAGGTGGATTTTTCCACAAACACGCATTTAGTACTGGTTCGTAGTAATATTCCATCACCATCTGTGGGAAGATCACAGTCCTTGTTGAATGTATGGAAAAGTAATGGGACCCTTCTTGTTCTCTACATAGGTAAATTGTCTGACGGACCGGGTGAACAGCTATCTGCCGCTGTTTAGTAATGACGGTGTAGTGAACGAGAAAATGTTGTCGTTAAATGACTATAGGGGAGGAGTCTAGATGACTTAAACAGAATTTTTAGTTGGTGTTCTTAATGCAGAAAAATGTAAGTTAATGTGGATGAGTAGCGAAAAAAGTATGTGATGTTTGAATACAGCATCAGTACTGTGTTGCTTGATGCAGTTATGTCAATTAAATTTCTAGGCATAGTGTTGCGAAGCGATATTAAATGGAATGAACACGTAAGGATGGTAATACAGAAGGTGAATATTTGTCTTTGGTTCGTTGGAAGAATTTTAGGAAAGTGTATCTCATCAACAAAGGAGACTGAGTGTACAACGTTAGTGTGACCTCCTCTTAAGTATTGCTTGAGGGTTTGAGATCCCCACTAGGTCATATTAATGGAAAACGTGGAAGCAGTTCGGACTTGTGCTTCTAGATTTATTACTGGTGGTTTTGATGAACATCAGAGTATTATGTAGATGCTTCCAGAATGTAAATAGCAATCTCTGGAGGGAAGACAACGTTCTTTTCACAAAACAATATTGAGATCATTTAGAGAATCATCATTTGTGGTTGATTGCAGAACAATTCTAGTGTTGTTGACGTACATTTTGTGTGAGGACTGCGAAGACAACTCAAGGGAAATTAGGTCTTGTACAGAGGAAAATAGATAGTCAATTTTCCGTCGCTCTGTTCGTGAGTAGAGCAGGAAAAGATATGAGTAGTAGTGGTAAGCAGCTCTGCACAGTACAGTGGTTGTGGAGTATGTATGTAGGTGCAGATGAAAATGAGTGTGTATACAAGAACAAAAACCAATCCAGAATTACCGATTCAGCCATAATTTTCATCAACATAACCCTAGCGGTTGAAGTCTAGAAAACCATTGTGGCACACAGCAATCAGTCTGCACAACAATAATTTCTACCTGCAAGGTGCCAGGAGCAATTAATGGCAGAAGAAAATTTCCTCGATGCATCACCGACCATTTTAAACTCCCTGGGAACGACCAGCAGGTTTTCATCTGTCCCGACAATACTCGTGCAAGCTGAATTGGATCAGAACTGACCGGGGTGGATATGAAACTTAAAAATAGTTGTCTAGCATTCTCCACCTGTCATGATACCATAAGCAATAGAATACTCATGTGCATACATCGGGAAAGCTAAAAACCTGCATTTTTCGTCAGGTTTCCGCGTTTTTGTCCGACCTCTGTAAGCATAAGAATTCATTGGTCCTGAAGAGGCTTCTGCATAATCTTTGATTATCATCTTTACATAATATTCTCTCTGCACTCTTCTCTAGAATAAGTACTTTATGAGCTGCATTATCCAAGAAGAGGGTGTTGCAGGGCAGAATTAAGTGGAGGCATGCAGAGTATGCTAGCAGTCCTGTCTGCAGATCAAGAAAGTGAGACAAGTTTGCTATGTGCATAGCAGGGAGAAATGAATTTACTTTGCAGATCATTTATGCATTCTTAGAACCATCTCAGTTTTTTTACTCGTGGGGGTTCTAAAGTTACATGTCTTCTTATCAGCTAGTCATTGTCTGTGTGTGTACCTATAACACAGTTGTCTTCTTTGTATGGTGGATGAAGTTACTGCTTGTATTTTTCTCTACTATTTTTCATAACATCTTGGTCACAGCCAGACGTCACCCATCTGCTGCCCCGTATTTTTACTCTGTGTCCTCTGCTCCCTTTTTAGCAACAGACCCATTTATTAATTTATTCTATGTAAGGATACTATTTTCCTCCAACTACCTGGAAATTATGTTATTTCTTCATGTAATTTGATGTTATTAAATTTTACAGATGTCCCCAACACAATCGTCGTTACGTGGAGCACTTTAAATAACACTGGCAAATCTGTTGTCGAGTATGGCATAGGTGGCCTCATTTTAGAATCAAAGGGAACATCGAAGATTTTTCAGAGTGCTGGCAGTTTGGAGAGAATACAGTACATCCATAGAGTTGTACTAGCGAATCTCACATGGGACAGTATATACGGTAAGCCAGATTGTTCTCTACCTCTGTACTTACACATTTCGACGCAAATCTCTCGACACTTCATTTTGGGCTCAGAGGTGCCTATATCCCTACAAAATGTCAATCATTCGGTATCAGTTTTGCGAAAACACTGTAAGATGGATGATGTAAACTTATATCCTACCTTGTTGCAGTGTATCACTGTGGGAACCCAGACTACGGATGGTCGGAACTATTCAGGTTCCGAGTCCCACCCGACCCAGAAGGCCCGGTGCAGTGGGTGCCTTCCCTCGCAGTGTTTGGTGACATGGGTAACGAGAACGCTGTGTCGCTGCCATTTCTGCAGGAGGAGGTGCAGAGGGGAATGTACGATGCCATCATCCATGTCGGTGACTTTGCGTATGACATGAATACGGTATGTTGTTACAGTTATACATTGTGATACAAAAGCAGTGGAGAAAACTGTGCAGTAATCTGGGAAAAATAATTGAAGTTCAGGGATGAAAACTATAAGCTTTATTACTGAAGAAAAAAGTACAACCAGCCATACTTTTGAATTAATGAATGAGTGATTTAATATACTGCACCTATAGCAGTGTGCACATAAAAAGGCAGATGGTGGGTAGATAGACAGCAGCAAGGAGCACTGCCCTCTGTGACATTCCAGCCAGTAGTGCCACGTCTGTACATTGTCCTTACAGATGCACAGAGAACGTTTAGTGTCGATTTTCATTTTAGGTTAGATATTGTAGTGGTTCTTTCCCTGTATTGATTTTTCCTCAGATTGCAGATTTAATGACCATTTTTATAAAAGGCAGCTAACTTGGAAAAAAAGTGATAAGTATGATATTGCAGTGCCTGCATTATTCTGATGATGATGCACTGTGGCGACCACAGCCATTACGAATTACACCAGATGAATTCGCAATTGCGAATAATGACCACGATCGGCTGTAGAATGGAATGGCAACAATGAAAATTTTTGCCGGACTGGAACTCGTACCCAGATTTCCCGCTTATCGCGAGAAGTCACTTTGCCATTTTACTATCCGTGCACGACTCGTGGCGAGACCCAAACTTCCAAATATCATCAACCGTGCGTCTGTGTGGTTGCCACAGTACATTGTCATCAGAATAACAGAGACACTGCAATATCATATTTATCTGCCGTTACTGGGCACGCGACATTCAAGCACAACGTCTGCTCTGTACAGGAATATACGTAATGGATGTGTGAGTACAGCTTGTAGACATACGGAAGTTTGGGTCTGGTTGTGAGTCGTGCACGGATAGCCAAATGGTACGGTATTGGTCGCGATAAGTGGGAAACCTGGGTTTGGGTTCTGGTCCGGCACAAATTTTCAATGTCTTCATTATTCACAATTGCAATTTATCTGATGTTTACAAAAAGTGATATAGGTTTTCCATCACTATGCATACAATGTAGTGCAGTTATCTTTTGCTAATATACGAGTATATTTTCTTTCATTAATATTACATTGTGCTTAATAGATCTAGCATGTGTACTTTGTTTATCTTCCATCCTTTTATCATTGAAACAAAAATCAGTTAAAATAATTATTTGGCAGGCATAGTAGTGGGCAGTGGACAAGCTTTAGTTGACTGCAGCACTTGCTAGCTCCACAGGGGAAAAAGATTAGTTCCTATGAAAGCAAAATTAAATGTATTAAAATAATTGTGCGTCAAAAAAACTCATTGTGTATGAATTTTACAATAACTGGATTACAAAGTGTAGTTCAATTTGGCATTACCTGTAATTGCCCCGATGTTGGGAGCACGAAGTTAGTGTCAACAGTTTTGTGACCAATACAGTGTAATGAATGTACTTAGCTGCTATAGTCTTCACGGTGGGTGGAACAACGCAGACATGACAAGTATTACATTAAGAAGCAACAATAGTTTACCAAGCATTTAAATTTATCCAAGGTGAGTCGGAAGCAGAAACAGCAGCCCATTGTGGTGTTCACTCCTTCACTCCAGTGATAGCTTGTCCCCAGGGTAGGCAAGAGCTGGAGGGTAGGCCAAGGAACAGAAATGGAGAGCACACTGGTGCTGCTCCATCTCCTTCTCTGGAGATTGCATCACACACCCTCATTCTAACATGCAAACTGTCAGATGGTAGTGAGGCTTTCCCACACAATTTTCACACTTTTCCCCAGTAACATAATGTAGCATCCATAATTATAAAGAACTTCACTCTGTTATCAAGGTCTATACATTTTACTAAGTTGAAGAAAAGTTCTATTTCATCCATTGCAGCATAGAGGTATGCTTAATCCATATGTGAAATGCTGAACGGTGAAATAGCCTAAGGATAAGATGTGGAGATACGTGTTTGTATCTGTTATGTTTATAATGCCATTGGATAGATAAAAAATTTACACACCAAGTGAAGGAGTACACACATGTAAAGGTATTTAAATTTGCAAGCTTTCAGAGGCAACATCTCCTTCTTCTGGCAGATAGGTTGAAGGGGAAGGAAGAAGTCTGAAGGGAAAGTACTGGTGAGTTTTAGGAAATGTGGAGCGTTCAAAAAAGTAGCCCAGAACCCTGGGTCATGGGGCACTTACTGGACGGGACGATAAGGAAAGACTGGTTCAGTTGTTTTCCTTCACCCTTCTTCCTTCCCCTTCAATGATTCTGCCACTGGCTCCAAAAGCTTGCAGATTTAAATACCTTTATATTTGTGTTATCCTGACAACGCTTGGTGTGTAGATGTTTTATGTATCAAATTACATTATATATTAAAAAATCTGTTGTGTTTATGTCTGACATCACATCAGTTAAGTGATTTTGCTGGCTGTACCAAAGAACGAGATGGAACAGTGATGCAATATTTCTGTAGTGCTGATAATTCCTCCGGACGTTGTTGTTCCTAGTGTAGGCTGTGTCTAAACCTAACAATTTAATTTTTCAACCTAATGCAATATAATTGTCGTCATCATTGTCTTCAACCTAAGACTGGTTTCATGCGGCTTTCCACACTAGTGTCATCCTGTGCAGGCCTCTTTATCTCTACATGGCTACTGTGACCTACAGCCATTTGGACCTGATCACTGTACATAACCCTTGATCTCCCTCTACAGTTATGACCAGCCACACTTACCTTCCAAGCACTCAGTATGTTGGCACTGCCTGAATGAGGTGGCACAGTGCTCAGACGCTGGGCATACAGTCATCAGGGCAGTGGTGGCTTCCACATATAAGTTTTCTATTACTTCCTCAAAAGGCTTGAGTCAGAGGGCGGGGATGGTTCCTTTCATCTATATCTACATGATTACTCTGCATTTAACAATCAAGTGTGTGGTAGAGTATTCATTGAACCACCTTCAACTTACTGAAAACTGCTTCCCCAAGAAAATAGTTAAATATACTCGTAAGAAACCTTGTAACAAACCATGGCTTACTAAGGGTATAAAAATATCTTGTAACCGGAAAAGGGAAATGTATCTGACAACAAGAAAGAGTAGTGACCCAGAAACTATCAAACATTATAAAAACTACTGTGTTATATTAAGAAAAGTTATTAAAAAAATCCAGAAGTATGTGTATCATGTCTGAAATCAGCAACTTTGATAATAAAATTAAAACAATTTGGAATATTATTAAAAGAGAAACAGGTCAACCAAGAGCACAGGAAGACAGTATTACCATCAAATTGAATGAAAACTTTACGAACAAAAAGTCAGAAGTTGAAAATATTTTTAATAATCATTTTCTAAATGTTGTGGATATAGTAGGATCCAGGTGTTCATTAGAAGATGCTAGGCTGTTAATCGAAGAGGCCATGCCTATGCAATTTGATACAATTGAAATCTCACCCACTTCTCCCTCTGAAATTAGGAAAATAATAAACTTGCTTAAAAGCAAAAACTCACATGGAATTGATGACATTTCCAGCAAAATACTAAAAGCTTGTTCTCAACAGATAAGTAAGATTCTCAGCCACCTGTGTAACAGCTCTCTGGAACAGGGCATTTTCCCTGATAGACTGAAATATGCTATTGTTGTACCTTTGCTGCTGATTTTAAATTTCGGTTTTTTACTGTTTCCTAAGTCACGGGCTGGGCCCTAATGACCATAGAAGTTTTGTGCCCAAAAAAAAAAAAAAAAAAACCACTTCCTTACCTTACGATAGAGTAGCCGTGCTCGCTGGTGTCTTGGTGTCAGTGGTAGCCTGACAAGATTCATGCACGTTTTTAGTCCTAATGAAAGCAGATGGTAGGCAGTGGTCTTTGAAGACCCAGCAGGTACAATGTGTGCTCAAATTTCATTCCCAGATGATGTTGCTTGGCCACCACTGACCACACGGTGTGTCTGTGTTGACACGCTCTGTGCTACATAGATGTCCAGAACTCGGTCTACGGGTGCAGTAATGTGCCACAGACCACTGTTGTGTGCCCAATGTTATATCCACAGATTAACACCCAATGAACAAACATTTTTATTAGGTGGAGCAAGGCCACCGCTTAATTTTACTAAAAGATAAACTTTCTTCGAAAACAAAAGGCTTCTTCTCCTACCAAACTTTTATAACAAGCCAAAGAATATGCCACCTTATTGAATTGAAATATTAGCAACTGAACTGAATTTACGTTCCTTTGCCGGGTTTTCTCTCGACGCTTTCCGGCAGATGGCGAGGAAGTAGACGGGCCCAGAGTCCGGGGTCGATGGCCGACGTAGCGAAGACGTGGCACCTGGACGTTCCAGCTGCGTCAACGTATCTTCCGGGCGGCAGTCCACGGCGGGTCGAAAGACGCCGGTTTTTCTTTCTTCCGGCTATTTAACATGGTGGCTCCCTCTTCCTCCACTGATTCCGGAGTGACGATTGGTGGCCGTTGGCGATCCCTGACTGGTGGAGGTGATATCATAGTGTGGCTCGTGTGTGTGTGTAGTTTTCGGCTGATTAAATGTTTGGCGGGAACGCCTCTAGCGTCAGCTGGCGGAGCGTGCCGGCACTAAGTTGCAGGCGCCGCTTAACTCTGCCGCAGTAGCCGACCGTTGCATTTGTGTGGCTGTGCACGCCACAGCACCCAACATATGCAGCAATCCAACAATATGGCCATCCCACTTCCAACAGTTCCACAGTATGAACCCGTGCAAATGGCTAAACCTGTTCAACAGGAGTGTGCACTTGACTGTGGAGTGTGGCTGTACCCTAGAATGAATGTTGCAAATAGTGTTCATTACTAAACTCAACACATTTACTGCCTGCAGAGTCAAAACACTGGGTACACAGACAGGCCTCCTGATCGCAGACGATGACGACAAATAAATCACCCCTCATTTTGCACATATCATACCCTGGTTCAAGTGAACACAGTCCTTGAAGGAGTCACATTTTTTTCCTGCAACGTAGTTCTCACTGCCATTGTGTTTCAATTCATTACACATCTTCCTCCAGAATGTCCTTTATAAGTGCACCCTTTATATTAGCAGCTTGAATAGTGTGACACGATAATACTTACACAAACTTTAAAATACCTTGTAATTAGGGGGATGTGTGGCTTTTGTTCCACATTTGAATATGTACTCCAAAATTAATTATTAAAGTTTGAACTGTTTGTGTCTGCCTAACCTCAGTAAATCTTTTCTCGGAGAAAACTCTCTGCTTTGGAAATTTTATGCTTTGCATGTCAAAATATCAGTTTCCTTAAACAGTCACTTCACTCAAAACATATTACACATTAAATTTAAAAGCAAGATAATTAAGATAAAGACTGTTAAGCTAGATTTTTGTGGTACTAAATTTCAAAGAATTAAAGAAGTTTTAGTCCTTTTTGTGCCCAAATGAGAAAATATTTACATATGGTGATATAGTTTCTTACATCAAGAGCTACAGTCATATTGATGGCACAAGTTTTCCACATTCCACGGCCTTTTTTACTCGAGACAGCAGGTCACCCATTATATCAGGACTGTCATATCAGGTGTTTATGCATGTTTTTAAGTGACATATGAAAAACTTCGTAACGCATTAATTGTTCATTTGACTTTCAGGAAAATGGGACAGTTGGTGACGAATTTATGAATCAGATACAACCTGTTGCTGCGTATGTTCCGTACATGACTTGCCCCGGAAACCACGAAGAGGCGAAGTAAGTTGCGAGGAACACATTTGTTTATTCATTTCATTATTTTATTCCTGATGTGGGGTAGGGGGATTTACCTACCAGCTGCATGGTGCAGGAGAGATGAAGACAAATCTAAAAAGCAAAATTGTACATTTTACTTTTAAAATTCTTTGAAATTTATGTAGCTTGAGAAAGAAGACGATAGGAACTAGTAGTAGTGCGAGTGATGAAACACACTGGGATATCTTGTAACAGTTACCTAGACACTAGGAGGAGCAGTTGAGGGGAGAAAAAAATTGCACTGAACAGACAAAAGTTTAGACTCGGAAGCAGATTATTATCTAGGCTGTTGGGTGTAGAGATATAGATGTTCATTCATTCACACATTGTGCTCCATAAATCCTATTATAGCAGGGCAGAGTGCAAAAACCAGCATATGGAGGCAGAAGAGCAATTCTCCTGGTTGTCAGGATGGCATTTGAGTCTGCCACCTGAGTGTGGTGGGTTCGACGGGTCAGTGAAGACTGCAGGAGTCCGTTGGAGGACTAAGGTGGCTGCAGCAAGACAGATGTCACTCCTGAAAACTCTTTATTGTTCCAAAGGGCTAGAGCAGCTACAGGTGCGTGCCCTCATCAAGTGGCACAACGTAGCATTGATCCGGAGTGTCTGTGCTGCGTGGTGTGGTCAGGCACCAATCTCTGCCTTGCACGAAGTGACACTGCACTGTGGTGTGTGATGTGTGGAGTAGGCGTCAGGGTGGGTGTTGGACGGAACTGATGCACCAGGTGCCGAGACAGCAGCTCACGATTGAGGTCTCCGTGGCTCATCCAGTGCTGGCTGCCAAAGTGTGTAGTGCAGCATCGTACATATGGGGCGAGCCGAACTCTAGATCTCAGCAGTCAATCAGTAAAGTGGCTTCCAGTTACAGTTGCCATCTGTAACCTCTGACCAGTGGCTCAGTCAGTGCTTGTAAGTACGACTGGGTCAGCGTTCGGCTTTCTGACGGCAAAGGAATGCACTGCTGATTGGCACAGTGTGGGTTATTTGGAGAGTCTTGAATGTCTTGCTACAATGATGCATATTCTCCAGGTTAGGTGTGTCATCATCCGAGACCTTCAGGATCATAATTGGAACATCGTGTCCTGAATTTCCTCAGTGTCACATTACTTTGGCCATTCCACAACACGACTGTGAAGGGGAGTTTTCTGGGAAGCGAATGAGAACTTAATATATTAACAGGCAAAAGCAGCTAATGCTGACTACATCTGTAAAAGTATACTGATAACAAACTATGACTGGTGCTGATGAACTCACACTGTGAGTTACTGTAATTTCGTGTGGAGTACTTTGTATAATTTTTGAAAGACATCATTATCTCCGTTGACTGTGTGAGGTTCTTTAAAATATCCTACATGACTATGAAACCCGATCATGAGAAGTTAATCAGCTACATTGGAAAAACCCATTTTTCTTCCTGATCAACCAATACCTTCATTCAGTCAAGTTGTGCCATAAATTTCTTTTCTCCCCAGTTCAAATAAGTAATCAGTATCCCTTCATCAGTGACCTTGTCTACCCTTGTAGTCTTCATCATTCTTCTGCGGCTCGACATTTCAAAAACTTGCATTCTGCTCATCTTCTACATTTCACCTCTTTCAATTTATCCATTTCCTGTCTCGTAATTCCCTACTCGAAGGTAGTTAGTGAAGTGATAAGCAGAGCGAATGAATACCAACTACCTCTCTGCATTGCCTTTGTTGACTTTGAAAAGGCATTTGACTCCGTTAGCCACGTAGCTGTCCTCCAAGCTTTGAGTGAGCAAGGAGTGGGAGCAGCATACATTGAAGTGCTCAGCAAAATCTACGAGAATTCTTCAGCTTATGTTAACATCGGCGGATCAACTCGAGAATTCCGCATCGTGAGGGGTGTCGAGCAAGGCAATCCCATCTCCCCAAAACTGTTCTCTGCTGTATTGGAAATGGCTATGTCAAAGCTGAGCTGGGAAGGTAAGGGAATTAGAATTAATGGAAGAAGGCTTACCAACTTGAGATTTGCTGACGATATTGCCTTACTGGCCAAAGACTTCGCAGAGCTCCAAAACTCAGTTACAGATCTTGCATCGGAATGCCAGCTGGTTGGAGATGTGAAAGTCAAGGACAGTCTACTAGAAGAGGTCAGTGAATATGTCTACCTCGCCCAGATTATAAATACGAAGGGAGACATAAGGCCAGAAATCTGTCGACACATCGAGCTCGGCTGGCAAGCATTTGGGAAGAATTCAAAAGTATTCAGATCAAAAATGCCAGTAAATCTGAAGAAAGCAGTATTTGATCAATGCATTCTTCCTGTGACGACGTACGGCTGCGAGACACGGACACTTACTCATTCACAAAAGGGAAACTTAGGACAGCACAGAGAGCCGTGGAGAGATCAATACTGGGCTATACAAGAAAAGACAGGAAAAGGGCAGATGACATCCGGTCTGTGACGAAGGTTAACGACATCTCAGAGACAGTAGGTTCCTCGAAATGGCAGTGGGCTGGCCATGTCGCGAGAAGAAAAGACGACAGGTGGACGAAGCTAGTACTGGAGTAGAGTCTGAGAGAGCACCGGAGGCCTAGAGGAAGACCACCGGACAGATGGGACAGAGACATCGAGGTGGTCGCTGGTGACACCTGGCAGAGAAGTGCCCGAGACCGTCCCACTTGGAGAAGACTGCTGAAAGCCTACCTGAATCCACGACTCGAAGGGGCCACATCATCTAATGATTGAATTGGCTGATGATGACTTCCCTACTGTACTGCAATTTCTTAATTTTTAATCTACAGTTCTTTTCTAGTAAATTATGGACAGAATCTACATCTGCTCTGCAAAATGCCTAAATTTTCACCTCCCTTAACTACCTTCTCCTTGTTGTTCGTAGTATCTTACCTGTGTTCCTATTTTCTTATCCATTGTTAGACCTATTCTTCTATTAAACCTATTTGATTTTGCCTCGATAACCCTGTTGTCACCTGACCACAAGAACTCTTACTCCTGCCACCTTACTTCGGTGCATCTAACCTTACACTATCCGTTCCCCTTTTTAAATTGTCTGACCTATCTAATTGATCAAGGGACATAACATTTCACACTTTCAGCACCAATGATCCAGGTTTTGTTCCAGGTTATTCCTTCGCTCACCGTATTTGCGTACCACAGCATTGGGAAATACGTACTGTTATTCTTAATGGATGCGTAGGGACCAAACTGATAGTGTGGAGACAGTTTCCTACTGTCTGGGTTGACACACCCGTCCTCGTTGCCTCCGAGAAGGCAGCTTGCAGTTCTTCACAGTATCACTATTTGTAGGTAGTGCCCGTCAGTTGGTGTGAGGCGGGTCTTCAGCGTTGTGTGTCTCGCAGAAGACTTGACGTTTACATCGTGTCACTCTTGTGTGCGGCAGTTCTATTAATGAACTTCGTGTACTGGAAGCTCTGCTTGGTGTAAAGTGACAGTGCGTATGTGTGGGTGGGTGAGAGGTCAGAGCTTGAATTGACCCTTCAAGAAATGTTGACAGAGTTCAAAGAAGTTCGTGTGGTACCTCGGCATGGTGCGAGCCACTTTGGCGACTCGTGTGTTCTTAAAACCGATAACACCCGGTTTTTTCACAGCTCTCTGTTTTCTCTGGATGTTCGTACATCCGAGTACTAACTGGGTCCGTCCGACATTGTTTAACTTCAGTGTTTGGGCAGGAACTCGTGTTACTGATATGGTGAGATTGTTGGCTGTTGACAAACTGAAGAATGTACACGTGTCTGGTTCACAGTTGCAGACTGATATACACTAGAATGGTCTCAACATTAATAAGCTGTTTATCAGATAGGATCAGTAACATTATAAGTTGTTGACTGGTGATTCTAATCTGTATAGGAAAAGATTTCTGTTTCACAACCATAATTAAACACAGAATTTCTATCTGGAATAATGAATGGCACTGTTTAATAATGAGAACCTTGGCTGTAGTACAGTTATAAAGCAGCAGCAGCCAGTCACAAGCACAGTTTAAAAAAGTTTGACTCAAACTATTACCAGTTTCAGATTTATTACAAATCCATTTTGGGATAGTCCTTACAGATTTCCTTATGTCTTGCTGGGGTCCTTTTTTGTATGTGTTACTGGTTTTGTACACTAAGATCAACAAAAAGTTTTTTTTATCATAATACAATAAACTTATGAGAGATTTTTTGTTTGATCTTCATGGAAACATTTGTGAAATGATTTTAAAATTAATAAAACATGAAATGTAATGAACACTTACGTGGTGGATATTTCAGCACAACAAATTCATCCTGTATATCTGTTATGTATTATAAAGTAAACACATTTTTGCAGATGCGCTCTGTGGGTGTTATTTAATTCCCAGGAAACTGCTGTAACAGCTAATCATTTACAAAACGTGGCCCAGCTTCACATGAGTAACAAAAAAATAGTTTCAAAGTTGTTGGAGTAGTAAGAATGTTGGGTTACAAATGTGCATGGGCACTGTAAAATATGCCTCTGTTAGAACAGTGAAATTAAAGAGTCGAAAAGAGATACAAAATTATGTACAGTAAATTATAATATGGCATTCAATAGAATTTTACAAATATTGTATATAAACAATGAAAGGTTTTTAGGTGTGAGCTGTGTAATCAGATCGAGTGTTTGTTAAATTTAATCAGATCTAATGTTTGTTACATTGTGCACAGATAAGACATTTGTGCATTGAATATGGGCATTAGATGATGAACACTGTGTAAACTAAAGAGCACAATAGAACATGTTATGTTTTCTGCTTCTTTTTTGCTACATTGATGAAACTGGGTATGAATATTGAATCTAAAGTTCCATTCTGTAAGACAAACAGTATTATGACATTTTTTTACATTGATTGGGCAATTATAATTTAAGATATGCTGTAATGTTAGTACATTGAAGAGAATCAATGTTGAACTTGGGCATTACAAGACCGACAACGTGTACAGGAGAAAAGCACAGTAAGATACGTTTTCTTGTTGTTGTGATAAAACGAAATTCGAACACCCAATATAAAGTTCCATTCTACATTAAACATAATTGTCTGATATATTTTACTGATTGGGCAGTTATAAAGGAAAAAATAAGCTGTACCAGACTATGAATACCATGTAAATGTGATTTTTTTTTACAGTGAAGATATAGGTAGTTTATACTGGCAAAATATTTTTTCTTTTGAAATGAAACACCATTGAAGGTGTACTACGGCTATATTGCACTGTGGCAGTATTATGCTGGTTTAAAAGGTAAAAAGACCTCTCGGAAGTTATTTAGGCAGGTAGCTGACTGTTTGCTCACTCAGTATTAGATCAGAGAAGGTATTCTTACATCTTGAAAAGTCTTTGTGCCACCCATATCTGTAAGCAGTTTTGTATATATTTCCAAACATCAGAACGTCTGCCATTCCAGATAATTCTGGCATTCGTAACAGTTCATCCAATATGGCCTGCCTGCAAACTGCAAGTTATTTCCTATCAATTTTTGACTGTATGATTATTTTCTGCAAGTTGGATGGCAAAGGCTGGTTTGCTTAAGCTATTAAATCAAACGGCACCAAGGTGTTCTTTAAACATTGTTTCAAAAGTTGTACCAGTTTAGTTAATGTAGAGTTTGGGACGGTTATTACTGTTCAGTTTATAAATTCCTGTGTTAATTTTTTTGAAAAAAAGGGGGGTATTAATTTTGTGGGAGTGCTTGTACTAATTTTTGTCGAGGTTTATTTTTGGTGGGAAAGCTGATTTTGACATTCTTCTTTTCAAAAAAGAGCAAATAACAAGATAAATTACAATAAGAATTATTGTATTATAACACTAAAGTATTTATATCTAAATAAAACTGCCTACACAGAAAAATTACTCCCCTCAGAAAATACGAAGTAGTTGTGGACCTCTATATACAAAAGACTATTGATTTATCTAGTTGGCTGTTCTCTGTGGTTTATCATAATTATTGTGATCTCTCACTGTGACATTGTATGTACTTGTCAGATGTGTTACAAATCTAACATACATTCACAGAGAAAAAATACCGGAAATCTCGGGATAAATGGTCACAAGATTTTTGTGCCTGAATACATCATTCCTTTCTGTGCTATACTAAGACTGACTGATGGATAATGTGAGTCATTTCTCTTTCTAGTATTATACTTACGAATTTTACTGTTGTTAAGCTGATATTGATTGTTGACAATAAACTTCACAATGGAGTAAATGTGATAAGACTGTTAGCTGTATGCCTAACTGTTTCACGAGCTGTCTACAAGAGATTGTGATGTGTTCGCAACACATTATCCTTATTACATGATTCTGTGCAATGAAAATTTTCTTCCTTCAGTTAAGAGTTTACTCAGGATAAGAAACAGTTATACATTAGTGAATGAAATCAGGAAAAGTGAGTCAACTTTCCGACATTTTTATCTACAAAGGCTGCTATAACCTATAATGCAAAAGTTGCTTAGTGTAGACTGTTAAGAGATGTTCTTTACATTGAATCAGTTGGAAAAATAAACTTATCAACATGTTGAAGGTTGTTGGCAGCTTGCAGGAATCACAGTGTGGGTGGCAGACATTTGTATGTTGGTGGCAGAACGTGCAAGGCCATTCTTATACAGCTGCAAGGCCATAGTGGAATGCTGAAGGTGATGACATGGCAGAGAAATTTTATATTTCACTGTTGCTGTTGCGAGACTGATGGAATCCTGCAACGAATGGACTGAAAACTGCTCTCTGAACAGTAAACCATTGATGCTCTGGCTGATTGATGTCCAAGCTTTGCCATGGCAGCAGCATGAACAGTGCTTTGTCCAGTTAAGGGATATTCAAAGTTGTGTGCTAGGTGGGTACTGAAAATGCTTACCAATCTGTACAAAGAGCCAAACATTCAAGCAGACAAGTGTTTTTGGACCACTCTCAACAAGATGGAGCTAATTTCTTTTCCCGCATTGTTATGGGTGTGTAGCTGCGGATATTCTCCACCAGCACAGAATCAAAGCAACAGTCATTGCAGTTGCACCAATCAACTTCACCAAATCCTGAAGTTGGCAAATGATGGCTACTGTTTTCTGCGATGAAAGTGGTATTCTTATGATTACGTTCAGGAAACATGGATCAACCATTACAGCTGAAGTATACTGCAAAATGCTGACTGAGATTCACCATTCTGGATAGTCCTCATCCAGCACAACAAAACGTGTCAAAGCACCATTGCCCGCATTAGGAGTTAGGGTTGGCATTTACCATTTGGAAGTTTTTGACCGCGCACCCTACAGGCCCGACCTAACAACCAGCGACTGCTCTCTCTTTCTGCTTCTGAAGCAGTGGCACTGTAGGCAATAGTTTTAAGGCAATGGTCGATCCAAAAGGCTGCCATTGTCTACTGGTTCACTTGTTAGACAGAGAACTTCTAATGCAGAGTGATTGAACAAGGTAGTGCAACATAACAAAAAGTATTAAGTTTATGGGAAACGAAAAAGTCAATAAAAGCTTTTATGAACACATGCCTTTCTTACGTTTTGAATGCATCTCATAAATGACATTCAATGCTTTATAAAATAGTGTGTTCTTGTATGATATGTCCATTTGAAATAATTCGCATTTCCCTCCAGCAGGTGAAGTTAGACTGTCAGATATCATCTATTTCTACAAGTAAAACACTGCTATTCACTCCATGGTCATATGCAGACTGGCAGCCATTGACTGCAGTCCTTAATGTTGCAGCAACTTCAGTGAATACCGTGCACGCTTCTCAATGCCAGGAGACACGGAGGGACTTTTCTACAGTTTCAACATGGGGCCTGTCCACTTTGTCTCCATATCGACAGAAGTTTACTATTTCCTGGAGTATGGCTTGAAAGTTCTGGCAAATCAGTTTGAATGGCTTCTGAATGATTTGAAGGTAAGATTTTTAAGGTTTTACATGTGACATTGTAATTTTGTCAGAGGCAGTAAAGTACTTGGGAAAGCAACTGGACACTGTGTGCAATGTCTTCAGAAGAGATTATAAGATTAACATCGACAGAAGTAGAGTGATGGTACTGGAGTGATGTCTCATTTAGTCAGGAGATGGTGAGGGAATTAATTGGAAAATGAAGTACTAAATGTAACAGACAAGCTTTGTATTTTGGGGAGATACCAGGAAAACTTTTCCTAGTATAAAAGAATTTGTTAACATCTATTATAAATTTAAGTGTTCTGAAGTCTTTCTAAAGGTTCTTGTCTAGTGTGTAGCCTTGTATGAAAGTTAAACATTGACAGTAAGCAATACAGGTAAAAAGACAGTGGCAGCTTTTGAACTGTGGTAGTACAGAAGAATGCTTTACATCAGATGGGTACAGGAGGGATTGACAGACAGTCAGTCTAGCAGTTTTCGGAAAACTGTCTTGGGCAGCTAGTTTGCAGCCTAGACACATTGGAAACATTTTAGATCTTGTAGCTATAAACGGACTTCACACGATCTACGGTCTCAGTGTAGAGTCAGGAGTTAGTGACATGATCATAGTGATAATGGTTGCTGACGTTAACATCAGTGAAGGAGGCTAGAAGAGTGTTTTTGCTAGAAAGAGCAAATGAGCAGTTGTTAGCATCGTGCTTATACAGTGAACTGAAATCATTCAATTCCAGTTTGATGGACAGAGAGATATTTTGAGCAAAGTTTAAATGAATGGTAAATTGTGATGCAGAGAAGCATGTGGATTAAGGAAGGAAAAGACCCACAGTTGTTTAACACTGAGATTCAGAAAATGCTGAGGAAGCAAAGACTGTTGCATTCTCGGTTCAAAAGAGGATGCACAAATGATGACAGACAAAGGTTAGTAGAGATTCTTGTGTCTGTAAAAAGATCTATACATGAAGCGTAGAACTACTACCACTGTCATACCTCAGCAAAATATGTGGCCGAGAACCCGAGAATATTCTGGTTCCATATAAAACCGCTAAAGTGGCCTAAGTCTTCTATCCAGTCACTCGACCAGTCCGATGTGGCAGTAAAAAATAGCAAAAGGAAAGCCCAAGTTTTAAATTTCGCTCTTAAGAAATGGTTCATGTTGGAGAATCGTATAAACAGACTCCCGTATGGACCACATAGTAATAGGCATCCCTGGCATAAACAAACAACTGAGAGAGTTGAAAACGTATAAGTCACCATGTCCAGATGGAATCCTAATTCAGTTTTACAAAGAGTACTCTGGGGCATTGGATCCTTACATAGATTGCATTCGTCATGAAACTCTCGCCCAGTGCAAAGTTCCTAGTGATTGGAAAAAAGTGCAGGTGGACTCCTACATACAAGAAAGGTGAAAGAATGTAACCACAAATTTATAAATCAATATCTTTAACATCGGTTTGCTGCAGAGTTCTGGAACATATTCTCAGAATGAATATAATAAATTCCCTTGAGATCAGAAAGCTTCTATCCAAACATCAGCACAGTTTTCCAGTGTCATTTGTGCGGAACTCGGCTTTCCCTTGCATGACGTCCTTTAAATCTTGGACAAAGGACAAAAGGCACATTCCATATGTCTAGATTTCCAGAAAGTGTGCCCCGTTGCAAAGTATCAGTGAAAGTATGAACATATGGAATAGGTTCCCAGATATGAGAATGGCTTGAAGACTTCTTGAATAATAAAACCCAGTGTTGTCCTTGATGGTGAGTGTTCATCAGAGGCAAGGCTATCGTGACGAGTGCTTCAAGGAAGTGTGATAGGACCACTATTATGTATATAGAAAGTAAGTGATCTGGCGAACAGGGTCGGCAGCGATCTGCTGCTATTTGTCGACGATACTGTGGTGTACGGGAAGGTGACAATGCTTAGTGACTATAGGGTGATACAGGCTGACTTAAACAAAATTTCTAGTTGGTGTGGTGAATGGTAGCTTGTTTTAAATGTAGAAAAATGTTAGTTAATGCGGATGAGTAGGAAAAACAAATCCATAACTTTTGAATACAGCATTGCTCATAGTAGTGTTTTACTTGTCACAGTCATATCATTTAAATATCTGGGCATGACATTCCAAAGCAATATGAAATGGAACACGCATGTAAGGACTGTAGTAGGATAGACCAATGACTGACTTTGGTTTATTGGGAGAATTGTAGAAAAGTGTGGTTCATCTGTAAAGTAGACTCACCTATTCTTGAGTATAGCTCAAGTGTTAGGGATCCTCACCAGGTCGAATTAAAGAAGCCACCATAGAAATTCAGAAGTGGGCTGCTAGATTTGTTAATGATAGGGTTGATCAACAAGTCAGTGTTACGGAGATGCTTTGGCAGCTCACATGGGAATCAATGGAGAAATAAAACATTCTTTTTTACGGAACACAGATAAAATTTGGGGAACCACCATCTGAGGTGAACTGCAGAACAGTTCTAGTGGTGGCAACATACATTTTGTGTAAGGGACACTGAAACCAGAAAGTAGGGTTTGTATGGAGACATACAGACTGTTGTTTTTCCCTCTCTCTATTTGCGAGTGGAACAGGGAAGCAAATGGCTAGTAGTGGTACAGTACCCTCCTCCACGAAATGTGCAGTTCCTTGTGGAGTTAACATGATGATCATCAATAAAACTGACAAGCTGCAGGGACAGATTCCTGACCTGAAATGGAGGAAAAAAGGTCCTATGAACATGTATCCGAAAACAGAAGGTGTGCCTATAACAACAAAAAATTGTTCAGGAACACAGTACAGAGCTGCAGTAAATCCGCATCACAACAGATGTTCAGAGTGGCCTCCATGTAGCGGTTTTCATGCAGGAATACAAATAATCGCATTTCAGCTCGCACTATGTTGGTGGCCCACTTGCCTGGAGCTTGTACTAGGGTTCGTCTCAATATTCTGTAGAACCTGGTTCTCCAAATTTGATGTGTGCACTGTCTGCTGCATCAGTGCACGTTTGTCTGTCTGAAAGGACCCGTGATGACACAAACATCCAAAAAAGGGTTGAAGTGTTATGTAATGTGGTTGATGTTGGTGAGGGTACTTGTTTTGGTACGGTCGTGCTGCCTCTCGACCGTTTCCTTGTGCTCAGTCATCCACAAACACCATCTCCGTGTGTTCCTGACAGAATACGAACGATTCTGCAGCTTACAGTATGCTGCATCAATCACAAAGGCTGCAACACAAGGCACATTGTCAGAGGAACTGTCATTCGTCAGCGCCATGTACTGTGGCAACGAGGAACTTTCACAGATGTTCTTAGGACCTTTTTTCCTCCAGTTCAGGTCAAGCCCATCCCTGCGGTTTATCGGTTTTATCAATGTTCACTCAGTATATGTAGATGTTGATGTAGGTGTGGACTTCAAGTACCTAATGAGGTGGTAATGAAGTGAAATGAGGCAGTAAAAGAAAATGACACAACTTGACTGTTGCCTAAAGAAGGCATGGGTTGGTTGGACATTTTCTAAGGCTGAAAGTGAACCACCAGTCTGGGGATGGGTGAAGATGTGTGGGATGAAAATTGTAGGAGATAAAGGCGTGACTACGGTAAATAGGTACAGATTGCTGTAGCAGAAATTAAGCAGCTTGCGCAGTATAGTCTCTCTCTCTCTCTCTCTCTCTCTCTCTCTCTCTCTCTCTCTCTCACACACACACACACACACACACACACACACACACACACACACACACACTCACACTGCAACACAGTACCTCACATAACAACTATTAATACCTTTCATAGGATGTTCGTGTTATTATCCAAACGCTTATGACACACAGCTCTGTGTGTGTGTGTGTGTGTGTGTGTGTGTGTGTGTGTGTGTGTGTTCTGAATGATTTGTGGGGTAGGTACTTGGTGTATCAGAATAACATTCTTTGTGCCTTTTCAATTTGTGGATGGTATGTAGAAAGAGAAACGGAGAATTGGTATATATGTACATGTATTTGTGTGTTGATACCAAATGTGGACATTATTTGAGGTGCTAATTGTAGGATTTAATATATTGCTTGATTGATATGGTTACATGGGTAGTTCTAAGTGAAGCAACAACACCTTACCTGTAAGGGATATAGATATTTTTTCACATGTCATAGATTTAAATGTATGCAGCAACTGAAGTGCTCTTGCGCAACACTCCTAGAATGCTTTACAGTATTGAGTCTTAAACGTTAAATTACTAGGAATTAATTAAAAGTCAACAGACTAATTCCTGTTGCCATTGGAGGCCTTGTCGTACATGCAAGTATTCCTATCAGGCAACAATCAGACAAGGGAAAATCCAGGATGGAATGTAACAATATATGAGTGTGGTTTCAGTTGTCTGAGACTGCAGTTTTGTGTGTGTGTGTGTGGGGGGGGGGGGGGGGGGGGGCGGGGGGAGCCACGTGTGCATGTGTGTCTGTTGCTGACGAAGGCCTTAACACCCGAAAGCTATAATTGTGAGAATCTTTTTGGTGTGCCTATCTGTGACTCAGTATCTCCGCTATATAGTGAGTAGCACATTTCTTCCCAAAATATTCCCATTAGGCAGTAATCTTTCTGTTTAGTTTTGTTGAATTGAATTTTCTCATTTTGAGAAATGACAAGAAGCAACGTGAAGTATTTCTTTATTTTCAACAACTGTTTTCAACAGACTTTTCTGTCATCTTCCAATCTTGAACATTTTTGCTACAAGGCTAGTACAACCTATTCTTGAATATTGGTGAAATGTGTGGAACCAATACCAAAGAGGACTAACGGAGGACACAGAGCATACACAAAGAAGGGTGTGACGAAGCAAGCTGGGATAATTTTACTTCACCTCTTGTTTTGCCATCCGTTCCTTAAATTCGATTTGTTACTTCTAACTATTTACCATTAGCATACACAAGTATAATCTGCATTTCCATATAAGAGAAAGGTTGGCCCTCAGTTCTAAATTCTTTAACAGCAGATCTAATTTTGTGCTTAGTTTTATGTATGTAATTGATTTCCTAATTTCTTTTGACTATTCCTGGTTGGTACCGTTTGTTATAGGGTTAAATCAGTAATTGCTTCATAACTTAAATTCTGTTGTTGACTTAAAAACAAATATAAATTCTGTAATAATTGTAAACATTTGGAAGACGAAATGCTAGTAATCTTAAAGTATGTATTTGACTCTATTCAAAAACATCGTAGAGAAGCCAGCCCTTAAATACCTGCAAAGTAATTAACAGTTTTGTCAGAAGTATTGTTTGCATAACAATAGCTGTGAATTTCATCATTTAAACAAATAATTCGGCCTAAATCTGGTAGTAGAAGAAACTGTTAAATGGAATGAATTTTTTGACGTATTAGTTAATTTAATGAGTTAAGTTTTAATTGTAATTTCTGTAAATTTAACTTCGAACAATGTGTAGTTTCAGCACCTATTGTTGTTAGAATATATAAGGGCTTGGTTTTTGGTCATGAGACAATCAGTCCACGGCTGAGTTTCAGACGAAGAACCTGTGTTGGTTAGAACGACAACAGTGCATCAACTTAACAGTGAAATAAGTGTTACACCAACTGGCCATTGAAGCTATGACAGTGACTAGTCTATTTATTTGAAAGACTGTGAACTGTATGTTTAGGCTTTTACTGGTTGTAGATGTTCAACAGTAAACTATTGTAGCAGTATGTGGAGGTTTGCCTGAAACCTATTAATGAGGCTTATTGAAGGTTAATCAATAGTGCACGGGCCATATAACTGTGTAATATTGGGCGGTTGTGAATAGTGAAAGTAAAAGACTGTGAATCGCAACTGTGCATCTGTTGGCTGCATTATTTACAGTTGTCAGTGTCCAAATTACAAACCCCATTTTTCAACCACTGTAGCAATTCAGTACATTGACACTGAGGGCAACAAACAAACAAAGAAACAAAGTAGGTGAACTGCTACAAGGGTCAGCACCAATGGTCACATGTTTGTTTGACTTATGGGAGAGCATCACAGAAATGTCAGTAAACCCGAGTTGCTAGACACTAACTATCAGTTAAACCCTACTCATGACATTTTAAGAACCAGTGGTGAGTGTAGAAGCGAGAGATGTCACCAGTCCTGTACATACCATTTCCACGGACACTACAGAGGCAAAATTTGACTAATTAAACCACGCACAGGGGCAATACTGCATCCACACGATGTCCTAGATTTATGGCTTTCAGAATATTGTGAGTAAAATGTGAGTTGGGTTTCATATGACAGATGTTTTTGTCATTCTGTTTGAGATACCTTGTACCACTTGATGGCAAAGTACATTCCAGGATTTCTAAAACAGATTGGTGGCAATGGTACTGAACAGTAGTTTTGTGGATCACTTCTGCTACCACTCTTGTAGACAGATGTGACCTGTGCTCTCTCCCAATCACTTGACACAGTTTTTAGTGCAAAGCATGTTTTGTATTTAAAATTGGAGCTTACTCAATTGAAAAAAAAAATTCTGTACAGAATATGAGAGATTCCATCAGAACATGCAGCCTTGTTTAATTTTAGCAATTTCAACTGCTTACGGACACCACTAACACTAACATCTATACAACTTTAATACTGTTTGTCTTTATGACAGCTAATCGTAGCCTGGTAGATTTGAAGAAGAGCTATTGCTTTTTCAGTTACACTGAATAACTGCAAGAAGGGAATTACATACCTTATAACTGGACAAAATATAGGACCAGCTGACATGACAAGCAAACGGTAGCAAAAATGTAGTCTGAAAAGCTCACACCTGTAGTAGCACCCATTCATCTGTGGCTAAATAATAATACTCTCTCTCTGTTAATTCATTTGTATACTTCATTTTTAGGGTTCTGTACCTCAGTCGGTAAAAACAGGACCCTTGTAGGATCATTTTATTGTTATGTCTCCATTTTCTCAGGAATGCTCAGAGGCATCAAGTTGAAATTTCCGAAATCTACAGTCTCTTGGCAGTGTAAAACATTTAAGCTTATAAGTCTATGCAGTCAACAGGTACGTCCATTGATGTCACATATTTTGATACTCTCAGACTCGCACATTGAAACCTGTAGATGAACTGTCTATATACTTACGTTAGTACGGGTTCCTCATAGTGTGAGTCCTACTTGCACTTGTGCGGTGTTTTTCCTAATAGTGTGTATTTTTACTATTTTTATTTTACTTAATTTTATCATTGTTGACTGAGTTACGGCTTTGGTTCTAGGAAGCTAATCGTCCAGAGAATCGTGCTGTGCGCCCATGGATAGTTGTCTACGGCCACCGTCCCATGTACTGCTCCAACAACAACACTGATGACTGCACGTTTTATGGAACATTAACACGCATTGGTCTTCCCGTAGTCAAATGGTGAGGTTTTTTTCCTTCAGCTGGCAGCCTTGGCATTTCTATTATTTTGCATTAAATCTTTTTTGTCTCGGATAACTTTAATCTTGCTTCAGATATGAGTAATCTCTTTCTACTTAGGTGAATAGTGACCAGCTCTCTCATATGAAGACAAGCATATTTTTGCAACTTCATTGATCATTAAGATCTAGGCATCGACTCATTTTTTCTTTATTTCTTACTTTCTTTTTTTAAATTTTATTGAAGTATTCTTTGCATGAGAATAGTGAATCTCTGAGAGATAAGATTCTGCATCATAGTTTTGTAGAACAGAAAATTAAATTGAATATGACAACCTCTGTGCCATGTAAATGCTAGGGATTTTGTGATGAAGAGTCTTGATTGAGTGTTAGATTCTACAAAGGTCTAAATATCTATTACACTAAAAAGAATGTTATACCACTGAAACTCATTCAGCCTGATTTATAGTCTGATGAAGCATCACTCGTGTCAGCTACACAGACTTGCATCGAGAGTGTTGTTAACATATTGCTTACCTTTGCAGTCCAAATTTGTATAGAGGTTGGCCTCAACAACTCAAAAATTGACATTTAACGAAATTTTCATATTATTTCTCATGGGTTTGTAAGAGAGATACAGTATTGAATTTGTCTCGTACAAATCGCATGTTATAGTGGGAAAAAAGAGTCTGAAGTAATTTGAGATGAGACTGCTAGACACCTAATCCTTTGTGTATATAGAAGAAACCCAACGCCAAGTTGTGCAACTCCAGTTTTTCCAGTAAATGGAAAATCCTTACATATACTCGTGTACCTCTATAGACAGGTGATATTGTATGGAAAATGTTCTTTTGTATTTGCCAGTGCAGTGAACTAAAATTAAGTAACTGGATCAAAATGTGAATAGTAAAGAGCTGTTTAACAATTAACAGTACTGTCAGCCCTCACATCTCCCATTCGAGGAAAGCTTGTGGAAGTGAGCCGAGCCAGTAGATATTGAAAGAATCCATATAGTTTGGTTACATAGCCAGTGATACCCAAAGTTGTCTATGGAAAACTGATAAGGTTGCAATGAAAATCAAAAATTTAGAATGAGGAAAAGGTAAAATTGAATAGCAGAAGTGCCGACTCATGCGTTATTTGGTCAGTTTTTACATTCATGCCTTCTTTTTAAACTTATTGATTTATTATTATTATTATTATTATTATTATTATTATTATTATTACTATTACTTTTTTAGTTATGTCATCTGACTGAGTTGATGTCTCCGAGTAGCACTTGCACACTACGCCCTCAGTTACTTGTTGGATACATTCCAATGTTAGTCTTTCCTTACAGTTCTTACCTTCTACAGTTCCCCGTAGTACCGTGGAAATGATTCCCTGATGTCTTAAAACTTGTCGTGTCATCCTGTCCCCCCTCCTTGTCAGTGTTTCCCATGTACTTCTGTTCGCACCAGTATTGCAGAGACACCCTCCCCCTCCCCCTCCTCCTCCACCATCAGCCCACCTACTTTTCAGGATGCTTCTGTAGCACCACATGTCGAACGCTTCTGTTCTCTTCTTATCTTCTCACAAAGTCCATGATTCACTTCTGTACAACACTGTCCTCCATACTAGTAGACTTAAGGGAATGCTCTCTTTGCCTATGCTAGTCTGCTTTTTATGTCCTCCTTGCTTCATCTGTCATAAATTATATTGCTTCATGGCAACAATTCTTTCAGTTTTTTCTGCTTCGTGGTCTCTAATTTTGATGTAAATTTCATCACTAATCTCATTTCTGCTACTCCTCATGTGACCTGTTCATTTTGTACAGTATGTCCTTTCTTGCTCCCACTGAGGATAGAAATGTCATCAGTTACATCCTTTCATCCTGAATGTTAATAACATGCCTAAACCTATCTTTCATTTCTGTCACTGCTGCTTCAATGTACAGATTGATCAATAGGTGAGAAAGGCTGCATCCTTGTCTTCGATCCTTTTTAATCCAAGCACTTCTATCTTTTTCTCTATTGTGACTCGCCGATCTTTCAAAGTTACGCGCGTCCTCTACATGCGGCACTGTCTGCCAGCCATGCAGCAGCAGCAGCGCCACCTAAGCGGCCAGCCAGCCAGCCAGCCAGCCAGCGGCCGCTAGACTCGGACTCAGTTATGATTTGACAGTGTACACACGTCTTGCTCTGTTTACTTGATCTGTGACTTTCATGTGTTGCGTCTTCCTTGAAATATTTGTTCAACATGAAGTTATAACGATTGGTGACAAGGTAGTGATTTTTCTTTTCCACCGTTGACCCACATGTTTCCATGGCTACTTTAGAGCAACTATTCCAAGGTCTCATAGAACAGCAAATGCTTCTCACAAATGCGATTCGTGTTTTCATCGCAGCATCAAATTCAGGGCGTCTCTCGTCGTTGTCTCTCCCTCCTTACGACGAGACGACCGAAGACTGGTCTGATTATGAAAAAAGTCTTCAACAGCACTTCTTGGCATTTCATGTCGCGGACAAACAAACATGTAACTCTCTGTTCCTTTCATGGATTTCACCTCAAATGTATCGGTTGTTGTCACAGTTGGCTCCTTTGAAAGATCCTGTGTCTTTGTCCTTTGCTGAAATGTACTCACTTCTGCCTGTCTATTTTCAAAAGCAAACACATGTGGTAGCCTCTCGTGTTGTCTTTTATCGTTGCCAAAAACAACCGAATCAATCCTATCACGCTTGGGCTGCTGAACTTCATGGCCTCAGTAGAAAGTGTCAATTTGTTACTGAAGTTCACAAAGAATCCTACGCCGATTCCATGGTACGGGATGCTATTATCCTATCGGCACCCGACAAAGAAGTTAGGCAACGTGCCCTTCAGTTGGCAAATCCGACTCCAGATGAAGATCTATCCATCGCTCAATCTTTTGAAATTTCTCGCGCCGCTGGACCGCAAATAGAGGCATGGGGCGATGTCGGGAAATACAACCTCTGTGCGATGTTGACGAAGCGTGTGGCATGTTCCCGCTGGCCGACGTGGCCGCAGTACGCTCCCAAGCGCAGCCTCGGCCTAACCGTAAACAAACCTCTAAGAAACTGCAGCAAAACCCACGGCAACTTCCTTCATGTCGCGCTGTTTTATGAAACATTCATGAGAAGATTGTCCACAACGTTGGGCCTTGTGTCACAAATGCAAAAAAAGGTCATGTGTCATCCGTTTGCAAATCCAACCACATACATGATGATGTTCATGCACATGACTCTGATTCTGCTTCTGTGTTGTCTGTCAATTGCACTTCTTCCCTTTCAGGGAAGTTATTCCTCACTGTCCAAATACTTGGTCGAGATGGTCGCATGCAGGTGGATACTGGTTCTGCTGCCACTATCATCAGTTCTCAGACGTATCTTCAGTTGGGTTCTCCAATCCTGTCACCTGTCACTAGGCAATTACGGACTTACAATAAACAGAAGATTTCTCTCTTGGGACAATTTGATGCTGAGGTATCTTACAAATCTGTCGTTTGCACTGTTCCAATATTTGTGGTCGATCATAATAAAGCAGAGAATCTTTTTGGTTTCGATGCCTTTGGCATTTTTGGGTTCTCCATAGAGGACTCTGTCAGTATCATCTCTGATGCTATTCCTTATGCTCAGTTGGATGCCTTGTCGATGACATTTTCGTCCCTTTTTTCTCCTGGGTTAGGATGTGCAAACGACTTTGAAGCTCATATCACGTTCAACCCACTGCTCGGCCTAAGTTTTTTCAGGCTCGGCCCATTCCTGTGGCCCTTCGTGATCAGGTCAAACGGGAGCTGGATCATCTCACTGCTTAAGGGGTCTTGCTTCCTGTCACTTCCAGTGAGTGGGCCTCTCCTGTCGTTGTCAAGCCAAATGGTGATATTTGTCTCTGTGGCGATTTCAAAGCCACTGTAAATGCTCAATGCCTTATCGACACTTACCCTATGCCTCGACCTGAAGAATTGTTCACTAAACTTGCTGGAGGCCAGTATTTTTCTAAACTTTACTTGTCAGAAGCTTGTAATCAACTTCCTCTCGACGCTGCTTCCCGGCAGTTTCTGGTCCTTAACACGCCTTTCGGCCTCTATCAATACCAGCTATTGCCATTCAGGGTTGCCAGCGCCCCTGCTCTCTTTCAGTGATTTTTGGAACAATTATTGCTCACTGTCCCTGGGTGTACAAATTACCAGGACGACATTGTTGTCACTGGCTCCACCACTGACGAACATCTTCAAAATCTCTGCACACTTTTTCATGTCTTACAGAGTGCCGGTCTTAAGTGTAATCTTCAGAAATAAAAATTTTTCAGGCATCTATCACGTACTTGAGGTTTCAACGCTCTCGGGAACCATCCCGAGAGCGTTGAAACCTCAAGTACGTGATAGATGCCTCAGCAAACTGTCGCTGCAATCGATGCCCTTCCTCACTCTGTATCTGTTAAGGAACTGCAGGCCTTCTTGGGGAAAATAGCATACTATCACAAGTTTCTACTGTCTGCTGCTTCGGTGGCTCAGCCGTTGCATCGCCTGTTGCATAAAAACGTGCCTTTCCACTAGTCTGCGTCATGTGATGCGATATCCAGAAATTGAAGACTATGCTGAAACAGGCTCCGTGCTTGGCTACTTATTGACCTGCCTAACATCTTGTTCTTGCCACGGACGCCTCTCAATACGGGGTTGGTGCAGTCCTTGCGCACCGTTTTTCTGATGGTTCTGAACAACCCATTGCTTATGCCTCCAAAACGCTCATGGATGCCCAACGAAAGTATTCTCAAATTGAAAAAGAAGCTTTGGCCATTATTTATGCTCTTCATAAGTTTGGTGTTTTTCTCTATGGATCCAAATTTCATCGTTATGGATTGCAAACCACTTGTTTCCTTGTGTTATCCATTAACGTCACTTCCCGACAAGGCTGCACACCGCCTCCAGCGTTGGGCTCTTTACTTGTCTCGTTTCAGTTATGAGATTCATTTCCGGCCATTGGCTCAACATGCTAATACTGATGCACTGTCTCGCCTTCCCATTGGTCCTGATCTGGCATTCGATAGGGACGAACTTTAGTGTTTCCACCTGGATGTTGCCGAGCAGCGGGTTGTGGACGGGTTCCCCATCACCGGGGACCGGTTGGCAGCTGCTGCGGGTTCTGACCCTACCCTCTCCCGGGTTTTACGCTGTATTCAGAAGAGTTGGCCAGATCGTCCCTCTGCTAAGACTTCTGACCCGTTGTGGAACTACTATGCTTTGCGTTACCACCTCATGGCTAGGCATGGTGTCCTCCTCCTTTGCACCGAAAATGCTTCGCCGCGCGTTGTGGTACCTGGTCTTTGCGTGCTTCGGTCTTGCGCCTCCTTCACCATGGGCTCTGGGGTGTCTCTCGCACAAAATCTCTGGTGCGCCGTCATGTGTACTGGCCCGGCATCGACTCTGAAATCGCAGACACGGTTGGTGCCTGTGGCCCTTGGGCGTCACAGGCCGCCACCCGGAAGTCATCTTTGTCCCCGTGGCCTTCGCTTGAGAAGCCCTGGGAGTGTATTCATTCTGACTTCGCGGGACCTTTTTTAGGTACTTCTTGGCTTCTCGTTATTGACGCCTACTTTAACTTTCCTTTCATTGTCCATTGCACGTCGCCTACCACCGCGGCAACCACCAATGCTCTAGCTTGCATTTTCTCTTTGGAAGGCCTTCCCTCTACTCTTGTTACTGATAATGGTCCGCAATTTGCTTCTTCCGATTTTGTGGATTTTTGTGCTCGGCACGGCGTCATACATGTCACGGCCCCTCCGTTCCATCCACAGTCAAACAGCAGGGGTGAATGACTGGTCCGCACATTGAAGGCTCAGATGAGGAAACTTCTGACTTCTTCTGCTGCTGATGATGCGCTTCTCCAATTTCTGGCTTCTTACCGTTTCACCCCCACGGGCGGCCACATCCCGGCTGAGCTCTTACATGGCCGACAGCCCTGAATGCTACGTCATCTTCTGCGGCCTCCATCTCACAGCTGTGGGTGCCTTTGGTTGGCCGGTTCACCGCCAACACCCTTGTATGGGTACGGGGATATGGCAGGCGGCCAAAATGGAGTCCTGGCCGCATCTTACGGCACCGTGGCCGATGCCTGTATGAAATCCAGACGGACACGGGTGTTGCAGTGCGGCATCCGGACCAGCTTCGGCCTCGTGTGCCGGCAACGCCTGTTCCGGATGCCGCTACACCACCTTCGGCTCTACCTGACACTCGGGATACTGGAATCTCTCATTACTGACAATGCAGTCCTCTCACCATCGTATCAGTGCCAGCACAAGAGCTGACACCAGCAGGAGACGTGCCCATGCAGGAACCACATGACCATTACCTGTCAGAGCAACTCTATTCGCCTCCTTCTCCTACGGACGCGGACACATCGCCCATTCTCCTGTTATAACAACTGGGCTTGCCACAACAGGCAGATTGGTGCACGGCCCCCCAGGTCTCCTGTCATCTCGACCCGTTATTATCGGGGACACTTCCGTCCGTACGGGAAGCCTCCTCCTCGAGACTTTAAGACCAGTCAAACAACACCTATGGACTTTAGCAATCTACAGGCCACCTCCATCAAGACCTGTGCAAAAACTTCAAAGGGGGGAAAAGTGATGTGACCCGCCGATCTTTCAAAGTGCCGCCGCGCAGTTTCGCACGTCCTCTACGTGCGGCGCTGTCTGCCAGCCATGCAGCAGCAGCGCCACCTAAGCGGCCAGCCAGCGGCCGCTAGACTCGGACTCAGTTATGATTTGACTGTTAAAGTGTACACACGTCTTGCTCTGTGACTTTCATGTATTGCGTCTTCCTTGAAATATATTTGTTCAACTTGAAGTTATAACAGTCTCCCAATCTTATTGTTCCCTCGCGGTTCCTACACATTTTGCTTATTACCCGTCTTTCTTATTTTCTTCAGAATTTACATCATCCTGCACCATGTTACATTGTCCAACACTTTCTCTATGTCGATAAATCCTATGAAGGCGTCTTGATTTTTCTCCCATTATCAAGCGCAACATCAGAACTGTCTCTCTGGTGCCTTTATCGTGTCTAAAGTCAAACTGATTATCAATTAACACATCATCAGTTTTCTCTTCCACTCTTCTGTGTATTGTTCATGTTTGCAACTTTGATGCATAAGCTAATTGTACAATAATTTTCACAGGTACCGGTCCTTACTATCTTCTGGATTGTGTAGCTGATATTTTTCCACCAGTCCCACATGTTCCACACATCAGTTTGCATAGTTTTCTGAAGGAATGTTACCTATGCCTTCTACTATATTTCATCATTAGGTCGTCTATAACTCTGTTACATTCTGACTGTAATACTGGATCACCTACATCATCCATACTGAATCTCAATTCTTCTTCTATCACATCATCACACATTTCTTCCCCCTTTCCACATATCTGCCCTATCATCTGTATTTAACAATGGAATTCTCCTTGCATTATTAATTTCACTCCTTTGCTTTTAGTTCTGCTGAATATTTTTTGACTTTTCTGTATGCTGAATCTGTCCTTACTACAACCTTTCTTCTCACAACCATTTTGCCCCGGCTTCCCTGCACTTTGTATACATTTCATTCCTCAGTGACTTGAATTTCTGTATTCCTGTCAGTTCCTGACTATTTTCATACATCGTTCTTTTGCCAATCAGTTGAAGTACTTATCCTGTTATCTGGGATTTCCTCACTGTTGTCTTCCTTGCATGTGTATTTGTCTGTGAATGCACTTTTTAGAGGTGTCCATTTCTCTTCAACTGAATTGCCTACTGTGGTGTTCATTAACACACTACACACACTCTTAGAGAACCTTAAACGTACATAACCATTCCTCAGTACTTCGGTATCCCACTTCTTTCCACACTGATTATTTTGAACTTCAGTCTGCTCTTCATTGTTACTAACTTGCAATAAGGGTCTATATCTGCTCCTCCATATGCCTTACAGTCAAACATATAATATCTGTTGGGCTGCCTCCTCTTTTAACAATGTATTCTGTATTATTTGCTGAAACTTACTGCAGAGCTGTATTAGTCCTTGTCCTCTGACATTGCCACTACTGATCCCAAATTCTCCCATATCCCTGTCTTCTATTGTCACCTACTACCGCATTTCAGTCACCCATGATTGTTAGGTTTTCATCTCCATTTATGTGCTGAATTTCACATTCAGTATTATGGAAAGAATAGTTGCTACTCATCATGTAGTGGAGATGCTTATTCACAGAGAGGCACAACAAAAAGATTGTCAGAAAGTGAGCTTTTGTCCAACAAGGCCTTTGGCAAATATAGACAACATATACATACACATTCATGCAAACGCAACTCAGTAGCCAGAGACTGTGTGTGTATGTGTGTGTGTGTGTGTGTGTGTGTGTGTGTGTGTATGTGTTTGTCTATATCTGATGAAGGCTCTGTTGACAGAAATCTCAGGTTCTGACAGTCTTTTTCTTGTGCCTACCTGCGACTCAGAGAGATGGTGAGTAGCAAGTACACTTTTCATAATATTGTTATAATCCTTTCTGGATTTTCCATTGTTTGACATTCAGTATCCTCATGTACTTTCTCCATCTCTTCATCTTCTGCTTGTGATGTTGGTATGTGTACTTGAACTACTGTTGGTGCTGATTTGCTGTCAGTTCTGATGGAAAAATATAGCCTGTGGTGTAGGGGTAGCATCTTTGATTAGCAATCAAAACGTCATCGGTCCCGGGTTTGAATCCCCCACTGCGGTGTAAGAAAGTCACCCACATTCTGCCAACAGCCTTGTCAAGAGGGCAGAGAAGCGGACAGAGGTCCAGGGCACTCTCTGGTCCTTGGAGTGGAAAACTGCCCCTAAAGGTGGAAGAATCAGCAATGATCAGCAGCATAAGGATGCAGAAGGGAATGGGAACCACTGCATTAAAGACATGTAACGTGTTTCCACAGGACATGTGGCCTGTGATTGAAAAAGTGTCATGATGATCTCTATTGGCAAAAGGTTCTGGAGTAGCCCCCTTCAGATCTCCACGAGGGGACTGCCAAGGAGGAGGTGACCGTGGGAAAAAGACTGCATAATCAACAAAAGGATAACGTTCTAAAAGTCGGGGTATGGAATGTCAGAAGCTTGAACATGGTAGGAAAACTAGAAAATCTAAAGGGGGGAAATGCAAAGGCTCAGTGTAGATATAGTAGGGGTCAATGAAGTGAACTGCAAAGAAGACAAGGATTTCAGGTGAGATGAGTATAGGGTAATATCAACAGCAGCAGAAAATGAACAGGAAGATAGGGCAGACAGTGTGTTACTGTGAATGATTCAGTTATAGAGTTGTTCTTATCAGAATCGACAGCAAACCAACACCAACAATGATAATTTAGATATACATGCCAATGTCGCAAGCTGAAGGTGAAGATATACAGAAAGGGTAACGAAAATCTAATAGTCATGGGCGACTGTAATACAATTGTAGGGGAAGGAGTAAAAGAAAAGGTTATAGAAGAATATGGACTTGGGTCAAGGAATGAGAAAGGAGAAATACTAATTGGCTTCTGTACTAAATTTCAACTAGTAATAGCGAATACTCTGTTCAAGAATTACAAGAGGAGGCGATGGTATACTCGGAAAAGGCTGGATGATACTGGAAGCTTTCAGTTATATTAAATCATAGTCAGACAGATTCCGAAATCAGATAGTGGATTGTAAGGACATATCCAGGAGCAAATATGGACTCAGATCACTCTATAGTAGTGATGAAGAGTAGGCTGAAGTTCAAGACATTAGTCGGGAAGGATCTATATGCAAAGAAGTGGGATATGGGAGTACTAAGGAATGATGAGATACACTATGTGGTCAAAAGTATCCAGATACCCCAAAAAACATACATATTTCATATTAGGTGCATTGTGCTGCCACCTACTGCTGGGTACTCAATATCTGTAATCTCAGTAGTCATTAGTAGTGTTTGGATTGATATGCACGTAAAACCCACGAAATATGCACCAAATCTCCTCAAAATATGCAGTTAAAATATGCTCTTACTGCCAGTATATGCCTTTAAATATGTAGCTAACATTCTTTAATCATTCATTTCTCTTAGATAAATTCTTTAAAATATGCATCTTACTTGGGAAAATTAATGAATAAGCATCAAATATTTTCAATAATGCCTATAATTCAATGAATAAAATGAAGTATAACATAGGTACTTTTAGTATAAGTTAGGTAAATTCTAAAAATTAGTGTTTGTTTGAACTACCAACATTTTTTTCCATATTCTCTACAAGAAATTTTTTCCTGTGGTCAGATAATAACATTTTCAATCCTGGAGATGATCGTTCAACATCTCATGACACTACAGGTAAAAATTTAAGAGTAGCGACATCAGACGACGTGACATCATCTAGATTCTCGGAGCGTTTCTCTCCTTCCAGTAACTGAGCAATCTTCCGAATCGTAGGCCAACCAGGATATCTGTGAAGAACTGCATCCAATTTTCTTCTAAGTTTCTGATCGATCGGACATGGCCAACTCTTGCTTTGTGTCCTGAGTCCTTTGACGAGGAGCCACTGCCTTCGTAACTTCCATGTTACAAGTCTCAAGTTCCTCAGTTAGGTCTGGAAGGCCACCCAAGTGCACTCGGGTGAAAGGTAGGCTGTGTATCACACTGGAATTCTTCAGGGCGTCCTTGGCTTTTGGTATAGTTAAATTTTCGCTATCTTCAAAGCCCTTTAGGACCTGGAACAAGAAAGTAGTAATCTAGTGAATGTGGGTTTCAAGCTGAAAACTGCTGTACAGGGAAATAAGCTTAATATTGGAATTCTATGTTGTGTTCATTTTCTTTGCTTATTCAATGTATCCAGTACTACGTACGCATCCATACCTCTTCAACTTTTTTGTGGTTGTCTGCATAATAGTTTGCAGCTGAAATCCACATTCCCCACCTCATCAAGACTGGTTCAGGTGGCAGAGGACAGTCTGGATGAGCAGTCTTGAAAAGCTCTCACTCGACTTGGTGCTTTGATGAAAACCTTCTTTGCCAAAGATATAAGGCAGTTGGCCTCTGGCTGTGTGGCTCTGACCTATTCAACGACTTGATGGATGCCTTGAGCCAGACATGTTAGATGAATAACTTTAGGATAAAACATCCAGAGACACTCTGTGGCCTTCTGCATACATGCGGCACTATTCGTCACAGTGACCAAAACCTTGTTCTACCCATGTTTCTGTTCTTCACTTCTCCATAGCACGCCTGAAAGAAAATAAAAGGATTCTACTTTTATTATTATTATTATTATTATTATTATTATTATTATTATTATTTTGTTATTGGCTCAGGACATGATGTGGTAAACTAATTATTGACTCGGGATATGATGTGGAAAACTGCACTATTATATTATCTATAATTTATTTTAAACTATTCAATGTTGGTGAAACTTAGGCAATGCTTCCTGCACCGTGCATGCGATCGTGGCATGTGTCATTCGTTCCACTTCTTTGCACAGTATGAGGTGTCCTCGTGGAGCCTCGTCAGCAGAGTTTTCGAACTATGATGTGCGCCATATACCGACTGCAAGAATCAGTGGTTTCGTCAACAGATAGGCAGACTGGAGAGTCGCCAATGTCTTTCCTAATATTCTCCAATGTCTGTAATAGAGAAACTAAGTTTATTTTTTAAACATAAACATGTGGATACTAGTAGGAGACATACAAACAAAAACAATTTTATAAAAATAAATATTCAAACATAATTTAAATATATTTTTCAAGTTTTTGAAAATCAAACAACTATTATTTTGGCCCATGTATATTCCAAATTATACCCATTGACTTTCAAATACCTATGTTCATAAAAATTACCGAAAAACCTTACCTTTTCTTACAATGGGTCCATATAGTTCTTTCTGAGCGTAGACTCGAGAGCAATATCTTTTCCTGTGTATTTTTTCGAGAAGGTCCTTAATCCTTCATTCTCCAGCTTATTCAAGGGGATGTTTGCTTTTATTAAAGCCTTGCAAAGATCTTCATCGAACTCATTTTTGTTATTCGTTTGCTTTGAAAATGAGGAGATGAATGGTTGCTGTGAAGTTTTTAACTATCTCTTGGTTACAGTGTTCTGGTGCTGAGATGTCTTTTTATGCTCATCCAGTTGAAATTTTTTCTCACCTCTGATCCACAGCATTGGAGAAGTGAATAAATATTGTACAATTTTGTACAATTGTACAAATATGTAAGAGAATAGTGTGTACCAGCGAGATGGTCACTCAAAAAAGTGAATTAAGACTACAGATAAGTTTCTAAAAATTGAAACTTTGATCCCCTCACAACATTTAACGTTTCTTTTTTTAATTTACAAGAATGCCAAAGGTGATTCCTGAAGGTTTTTTTTGTTCCTTCCCATTCGTACGCAGAAAACATGCACGCAAATTTACGGATGAACTTAATAATTGTTTTAATTTCTTGGAAAAATTATCGAAAAAGGAAAAAAAAAGAATTAAACCTACCTCTTTTTCATATAGTTGGCAGAATATTATTTTTACGTCTGTTGTGAAAGCACAATCGCTCCCGATCCATTTCCGTAAATTATTGGTTTTTGGTCTGGGAGTATTTGTAATGTGAAGGAAATTGCAAAGAGTTGATGTGAACAGCACAGAAACACTTGTAAGAATGATTCATATTGCAGAATGCCAATAATATCTAGTAGGGCACTGTTGGCGCGCTGCAGAGATCAGGTGAGCGACCTGAACACGCATAAACTGCGGGCAACAAATACTGAAGCACGTTTCTACTCCGATAATCCATCTTTCGACAATGAACCATCACAAGTCTTTTAGCATCCTTATCAGAGAGACTACCTAAGTGGAAAAACAAATTTCTCTCCATAAGCTACCCACGTATACCTGAAAGGCTTTTATTCTGATGGCTCATCCAGTATTATTTCATTTTGGAAATTTATTGGCCTAATATTGTGGGAGGTTCTTGGGTTGCCAGGGAACAAAATGAACCTCAATGTGACCTCTAAACGTAAAAAATGTGCATCTTTATGGCCATTTCCTCTAAATATGACAATAATATGCTCAAACGTCAAAAATATGCAAATATATGCATTTTAAATTTGAATTTAAAGTAGCCTAGTACCTCCAAAATATCGTAATTCGTGAAGATACAACACCACGTACTGTAAAAAAATTACATGCAAAATATGCAAAATCTGAATTCCAGTCATTAGACATCATGAGAGAGCAGAAGGGGGCGCTCCGCGAAACTTACAGACTTAGAATGTGGTCAGGTGATTGGGTGTCGTTTGTGTCATGTCTGTACACGAGATTTCCACACTCCAAATCATCCCCAGGTCCACTGATTCTGACATGATAGTGAAGTGGAAATGTAGAGCACAAAAGCATACAGGCCGATCTCGTCTGTTGACTGACAGACACCACTGACAGTTGAAGAGGTCATTATGTGTAATAGGCAGACATCTATCCAGCGCATCACAGGAATTCCAAACTGCATTAGGATCCACTGCAAGTACTATGACAGTTAGGTGGGAGTTGAGAAAACTTGGATTTCATGGTCGAGCAGCTGTTCATAAACCACACATCACGCCGGTAAATGCCAAACGACGCCTTGCTTGGTGTAAGGAGCGTAAACATTGGACGATTGAACGATGGAAAAACATTGTGTGGAGTGACGAATCACGGTACACAATGTGGCGATCCGATGGCAGGGTGTGGGTATGAAGAATGCCTGGTGAACGTCATCTGCCAGCGTGTTTAGTGCCAACAGTAAAATTCAGAGGCAATGTTATTATGGTGTGCTCGTGTTTTTGATGGAGGGGGCTTGCACCCCTTGTTGTTTTGGATGGCACTATCACAGCACAGCCCTACATTGATGTTTTAAGCTCCTTCTTGCTTCCCACTATTGAAGAGCAATTCGGGGATGGCGATTGCAGCTTTCAACACGATCGAGCACCTGTTCATAACACACGGTCAGTGGGGGAGTGGTTACACGACAATAACATCCTGTAATGGCCTGGTCTGCACAGAGTCGTGACCTGAATCCTACAGAACATCTTTGGGATGTTTTAGAATGCTGACTTCGTGCCTCGCCTCACCTCTCCTAAGGGCAGCACTCCATGAAGAATGGGCTGCCATTCCCCAAGAAACCTTCCAGCACCTGATTGAACATATACCTGCGAGAGTGGAAGCTGTCATCAAGTCTAAGGTTGGGTCAACACCATATTGAAGTCCAGTATTACCAATGGAGGGCACCACGAACTTCTAAGTCATTTTCAGACAGGTGTCGGGATTCTTTAGATCACATAGTGTACGCTTGAAGTTCTCTAAGATTATAGATACAGTAGTAAGGAAAGCTCAGTTGACAGTACAGTTGAAGAGGAATAAATGTCTCTAAAAAGGGCCATCACAGAAGTTGGAAAGAAAAGTGTAAGTACAAAGAAGGTAACTGCGAAGAAACCATGGGTGACAGAAAAAATACTGCAGTTGATCGATGAAAAGAGGAAGTACAAAAATGTTCGACGAAACTCAGGAATACAGAAATACAAGACACTGAGGAATGAAATAAATAGGAAATGCAATCGAAATGGCTCCATGAAAAATGTGAAGAAATCCAAAAAGATATAATTGTTGGAATTAAAGACTCAGCATACAGGACAGTCAAAATAACCTTCGGTGACATTGATAGCAAGGGTGGTTATATTCCAAGTGCAATGGGAATTCCACTCTTCAATGTAAAGGAGAGAGAGTGGATAGGTGGAAAAAATACTTGAAAGCCTCTGTTAGGGGGAAGATTTGTCTAATGTGATAGAAGAAGAAACAGGGGTTGATTAAAAAAAGATACGGAATCTAGTATTAGAATCAGAACTTAAAAGAGGTATGAAGGACTTAAGATCAAATAAGGCAGAAGGGGTAGATAACATTCCATCAGAATTTCTAAAATCATTGGTGGAAGTGGCAAAAAAATGACTGTTCATGTTGGTGTGTAGAATGTACGAGTTCGGCGACATGCCATTGTACTTTTGGAAAAATATCATGCACACAGCACCGAAGACTGTAAGAGCTGACAAGGGCGAGAGTTATCGCCCAGTCAGCTTAACAGCTCATGCGTCCAAGTTGCTGATAATAATAATGTACAGAAGAATGGAAAAGAAAATTGAGGATGTGCCAGACGACAATCAGTTTGGCTTTAGAAAAGGTAAAGGCATGAGAGAGGCAATTCTGACATTGTGGTTGATAATGGAAGCAAGACTACAGAAAAATCAAGACATATTCATAGCATTTGTCGACCTGGAAAAGGGGTTCAGTAATGTAAAATGATGGAAGATGTTCGAAATTTTGAGAAAAATAGGGGTAAGCTGTATGGGGAGATTGGTAATATATAATTTGTAAAGAGCCAAGAGGGAATAATAGAGTGGATGACCAAGAACAAAGTGCTTGGATTAAAAAGGGTGTAAGACAGGGATGTTATCTTTCACCCCTACTGTTCAATCTGTACATTGAAGAAGCAATGATGGAAATTAAAGAAAGGCTTGGGAATGGAATTAAAATTCAAGGTGAAAGGATATCAATGAAACGATTCGCTGATTACATTGCTATCCTGAGTGAAACTGAAGAAGACTTAAATGATCTGCTGAATGGAATGAACAATCTAATGAGTACAGAATATGGATTGAGAGTAAATCGTAGAAAGAAGAAAGTAATGAGAAGTAGCAGAAATGAGAACAGCGAAAAACTTAACATTAGGATTGATGGTCATGAAGTTAAGGAATTCTGCTACCTAGACAGTAAAATAACCAATGACGGACGGAGTAAGGACATTAAAAGCAGACTAGCAATGGCAAAAAGGGCATTCCTGGCCAAGAGAAATCTATGAGTATCAAACATAGGCCATAATTTGAGGAAGAAATTTCTGAGATTGTACATCTGGATTACAGCTGTGTATGGTAGTGAAACATGGACTGTGGGAAAACCAGAAAAGATGAGACATAAGGGAATGACTTCCACGGTACTAGAGGGAGCTGTAGAGGGCAAAAACTGTAGAGCAAGACAGGGATTGGAATACATCTGGCAAATAATTGAGGACATAGGTTGCAAGTGCTACTCTGAGATGAAGAGGTTAGCACAGGAGAGGGATTCGTGACAGACCTCATCAAAACAGTCAGAAGACTGATGACCCAAAAAATAACAAATAATAATAATATAAAATAAAATAAATGGAAGGATTCCAAGGCAAGAGGGAGAAGAAGACAGGGTCAAAATGGTCTGAGGAGAGAAAAAGGATACATAGTGAAAAGATGAAAGAATAGTGGAGGAAAAAGAAAGAACAACAAAGAAGGAAGCATTAAAATTGGTGCGTGGTCCTTAGATGACCCAAACAAAGAAAGAAGGAAAGAAAAAAATAAATCGTATCAGTGAGTTGCTCAAGTAACCCACTGTAAGCTTTTGTAACTAGTTTTTCACACATTTTTCACGGAGCTGAATCCGAATTTTTGCAGCTCCACCAAAATTTTAGCCTAAGGAAAAAATACAGACATTTTTACTTACAATTCATAAATGAAGCAATTTTCAATAAAGTTGACTATGTATGAAAATGAAGAGGATAAAATTTTCCTAAGATTATGTTTGAGTGAACTTTATCGACAGACCAACCGTATGTTGTGTAGCACATGTAGAAGTTAGCATGATTTCAGGTGCCAGCACCAAGACCCAACTCCTCATCCATCAGTATGCTATGATGTGCATTCAAATGGCGAAATGAAAACTTTCGTCTCTCCCACAATTAAAAGGTTTTCAGATACTTGATGTAATTCCCACAATAACCATGTCTTTTTTAGAATATGGTAATAATTATTGATTATATTATATCAAACAATGGAAAACCCTGGATGGAACATAAGAATTTGTGACAAGGAAAGTTGCCACTCACCATGTAGCAGAGATGCTCAGTTGCAGATAGGCACGACAGACAGACACATACACAAACGCAACTGACGCCACGCTGAGTGGTATATTAATAATATAATAATTTTTTAAAAATCAAAAAAGTTTCATCCTCTTTGCGCTTTGTGCACCACTGCCCTCATCATCTGCAAAATGAGAATACATATGGGTATGTTATAGCTAAATAAGATTATAGATGACTAATTTTAGTTTATATCAGATGAATACCAGGTTAGTAATTATTTACTGTCCTTGTTTCAGTCTTGTGTTCCTCCGCTACTTCCAACATAGCTGCTTTCAAGTCTAGCGAATCATGTTGGCTGACATTTGTGCGAGCTGTATCATATTTGGTACTTTTTGAGAAGTGGAGGCCTGTTTTTCAGCAGCTACAAGAGTAGCACAGAACTCAGTTTTGCATCTGCATGCAATGGGTCAGGATAATATTGGCTGCTGGAACATAACAGTTGGAACCAGACGATCCTTGGAACTCATGCAGCCTGATTACTTGAGATTTTTATTTTTGCCAAGGCACTATTGTATCTGGCGATCCTCGGGTGTTGGCACAGAAATGATGTTGGCAGTCATTCTGAATGCTGGTTTGTTGTAGCTTCTGTATTGAAGGTGGTTCAGAGACTTAGACCGCCACACAACTCGATGAGGAATCATCCACAATAGTCTCCTTGTACTTGTTCCCATTTCGGGTTTTCCTTCAGGGTAGTGATGCATTTCACTTTACCCTGAAGGTAATGAGCAGAATTAGTGACACAGCCACTGACTAGATGCAAAGGGGGGGGGGGGGGGGTATTCTCTCAAGCAAGTTGACCAATTCCCTGAAAGTAAAACTGCTGTGGCATTTTCCGCCTCCCTGGTTTCATCAATAATGTATTACTTTGCTGATTGAGGCCTGTTACAATGATGAAGACGTGCACGTCTTCCCCAACAGCTATGACGGTTTACTGTGTGCAATCCAAAGATAGTGCTTTGTTGATAATCAAGGTATCAGGATCTTCCATTGCTTGCTTGGAAGCTATGCGTGCTTTGGCCAATTTGGTCATCAACGTTGATATCAAATGGTCCTTGTTCTTGAAATTAGAGAGGAATATCTTGTGAGTGGCCATTGTTTCATAGAAGATTATTTGTACACAGATGTGTTTGTAGGACCTTTCCACTGAAGTTGTTGAAAATATGCTGCACAGCACCATCAGTTTCAGTGGCATATTACCATGCAGGCCCTTCATGCCTTTGATGTGGCACTGGACATGTTCTGCAACCAAGTCAGGAACTGATTCAGTCCAATGTATTACGGGTCACCCTACTTCACTGTTATCTCACTCAGTAAGGTTCAGAACTGTCTCTCACAGCCCCAGCATATGCACACAATTCATTAGTTTCTGTCGATTGGCTGGAAGCTTGTTTTGTTGGAACAGAAATTGTGTCATAATAGCCGCCCCCTCACACACACACACACACACACACACACACACACACACACCAGTTCGGTTTTAAATAAAAATCTCATCATGCAGATTGAGTTTCTTTTTGGCTACAACCAGCCGCAACCCTCTTGGCTTCCGCTGCAGTTAGTATTTCACTAGTGTACTTTTTTCAACTTGGTTCATGAACCTTAACCGCAGTTTCTCGTTTCAGAAGGGCAGCTATCCCATCCTTGCTTCAAGAACATTATTCAAGGTCAATTCAAGCCAGAGTGAAGAAACTTTTCTTCAGTCATCCAGTACACCACACGTATCATATATACATACCATCACATAGAACACACTTGTGTGACTTGAACACATAAAAAAGAAATGGAAACCCCACAATCAGGCTTTCCAGACCATGCAATAGCTGACCAACTGCTGTGTCGTGTTGTCATTCATCATCAGAACCAGTACGGAGGGGCTCAGGGCAGCACACCACATTCCTGGCCGTCTTCAGTGTTCTGACCTCGCAGCCACTACCTCCCAGTCAAGTAGCTCCTCAGTTGGAATCACAAGGCTTTGTGCACCTCAGTCCTCCCACAAGGTAAAATTCTGTGGCAGAACTTGGAGGCAAACCCAGCTGGGGGTCTGTCACGTTGACCACTTGGCTATAATGGCGGACATATGAACTCATTACGTATAACTGTTTTGTACATTTAAGCTGAATTTACCAACTGCATATACATTCTAAGTGACCATCTGAGGGTGAACTCATGAAAAACTACCAGTGCAGGAGACTGACACGAAGGAACAGCCTCCCCCCCCCCCCCCCCCCCCTCCAGTCAGGAGGCGGAGGTCAGTGCCGTCTCTCAAACCTCTTCCCCCTCCACTGCAGCACGTATCAACTACCAACTAATCCAATAGCATTGTGACACAAGTGGAGAATGGAATTCTGCGATGGATTTGCAACCAAGTATGGCAGGGGCACAGGGACAGGTACTGAGCTGACCCGTCTCCTCGGCTTTGAACGTCGGCTAGCTTCCAACATATGCTACATACTGTATGATTGGCCTGATGAAAAGAAGCACTATGACATATTTTGTATGAAATTTTATCCTCTTTATTTTCGTAACTAGTCAGCTTTGCTGAACATTATGTTATAGACTTGTAATTAGGCAAGCTTTCGGAGCCAGTTTCTCCTTCAGGTACAAGAGTTGAAGGGGAAGGAAGAGGGGTGAAGGAAAAGGACTGGAGAGGTCTAGGGAAAGGGATAGATTTCACCCAGAATCACGGGTCAGGGGAGACTTACCGCACGGGATGAGAAAGATGGAGTTTTCTAATGTGTCTGTTGGCAGTAATTGCAGTTGCCCAGCAGTGCTGTCTTCTTGAAATTTTCAGGATTTCTCAATTGAAATCTCCTTTTGATGAAAAACTCAAGGAGACAAAAATTAGAAAGCACTATGTGATGTTTACCTTCTTTATTTCTTCATTAATAGTCCTCTGTGTTGACGTACTGCATTGTTATACTGGCTGAGAAAATGGGGTGTGGAAGCTCAACACTTACTACTGTAAATGATGTAGCTGACAGTTGCAAAGTTGCGTTTCACAGTTCTTTCACTGTTCACAACCCCCAATATTACACAGTTATATGACCAGTTCACTATTGGTTAACTTTTGATAAGCCTTATTAATACGCTACAGGCAAATATCGACATACTGCTATGATAGTTTGCTGTTGAACATCTATGAGCAGTAAAAACCTATTCACACAGTTCAGTTTTTACAGAATACACTGTCATTGTTTTAACACAGCCCATTGGTATTAAACTAATTCCACTGTATTATTGTTACTCTAACTGATACAGATTTCACGTCTGAAAATTGGCCATTATATATCCTGGCAGTAATAGGCACTGAAACTGTATGTTGTTTGATGTGTAAGTTACAGAAATTACAACTATAACATAACTCCTTCAATTAACTGAATATAGAAAAATTCCTTCTTTTTAACAGTTTCTTCTACTACAAGGGTAAAGCCAAATTATTTGTTTAAATGATGGCTCTGCTAATATGTTTTCGAATAGAGCCAAATAAATACTTTAAGAATCCTAGCAGTTGTTCTTCCAAATGTTTATAATTATTACAGAATTTATATTTGTTTATAAGTCAACAATAGAATCTAAGTCACAAAACAAATTACTGATTTCACCGTACAACAAAAGATATTAACTAGGAATAGCCAAAATAAATTAGGAAATTGATGACATACAGAAAACTAAGAACAAAATCAGATCTGGTGTTACATACCTTAATACTGAGGACCAACCTTTCTCTTTTATGAAAAAGCAGGTTATACTTAAGCATGTTAATGGTAATTAGGGAAAAATGAAAATAAATTGAATTTAAGGAGGCAGATGGAAAAACAATAAAGGAAGTAAAAAGATCCCAGCTTGCTTCATCAAAACTAGTCCCCAGTAGAGTTAAACATTGGAATCAATCAAGATACTGTGTGTTGATTTTCTTTGAATGTAATTCTGAATTCAGAAGTTGGTTTCTCATTATGATAAATGCCGAAATATTGGTGGAAATTATGCTGAAAAGTAGATTAACATGTAGACTGTAATATAATAATATTTTTAAAATATACTTGTGTTTGTGAAGTATGAAAATTATACTCACGAAGAAAGAAGCCACAAATTGTTTCTTATGATGGGTCTTGTTGGTCTATGTAAATCACATCTGAATATGGCTTCAAGGTTGAGACTGTATGATAATGTGGGATAAAGGGATGGTACATAGTGACAAAAAGGAAACCCTTTCCTGATTTTCTGAAGCAGCTGTTTATTTAATCACGAATCAGTTTTCAGCTCATTAGGGCATCGTCAAGTGAAATCTTATTGCAGCAACCACCGAAATAATGTGCCAGATGTTAGTGAAAAAACTACTTACACAGGAAATTAATAAATTTTCTGCTCAAACATTTGTAAATCAGATTTATTTATTGTTTAAGAACAGATTTTAGAGGCACTTTGATGGCTTAGCTGTGGTTTTCCATCAGTTCTGTGCGATCTGAAATTTTTGAACAAATTTACTTACAGAAAAAAATTAAATAGAGGGTCAGGTACATGGATTATGTGCTGTATTTATAGACTGGTATCACAAGACAAATACATTTTTAAATATAATAAGTTTTAGGTTGCAGTGTAATTGAGAGGCTCTCTTATAAATCTCTTGGAACTTGATGTAAACATTAGCACAAAGAAACATTTCTTCATCATTTCCACACAAAAAACTATCATCTGCTTACAATACAATCACTGCAAACTCCCAGCATCCACAAATTTACATAAATGCAGTTTACCATTGTGTAGTACTTTGTTTTATCAGAAACTGCCTTTCAAACTTGGTTACAGACAAACTTGTTACTTTCAGTAATGGCTGTAGCTGTGACTTGAGTGATAAAATTAAAAATGTTATCCTCTAAGACATTAATGAGTGAAAATGTGCAAAATATGTTAACTTACTGACTTCTGAAGTAGTACATAACTGAAACAGCTGCGTTTTTCTGAGTTTGAAGCTAGCCCATTTTTGCAAAACCAGTCTGTAAGTTGCACGAAGACATCATTTGATACTTCTTTGCACTGCTCCAAAACAGTGCATGTATCGTCAGCAAACAGGATTATTTCTACCGTATTAACTGATGTACATTGTATTGACAGCAGTACAAGGCAGTGGTTAACTGATTCCTCCACCGTGTGTTCATGGTGTCCATAAGGACTGTGGTGCCAATTACATCACAACCGTACAAGACTCTCAGCAAGACTTACAAGACTCAATGATGTGAGTAGCCGAATCAATGGCAATCAAGTCATACTAACCGGTCTTGAATGCCTTTACGCATCTGCCAACATTAAGTAGCAGACAACACTGTGTTCAGTGCAACCGTATCTATGAAAGCAGAAACAAAATGTAAAATAATCAACAACTGAAATGTTGTGCATGATTGGATTTGAAATCGTTGTATTTACTGACAAGCTAAATGGATTAAACACAGTTTTTCCTGATAGCTGAAATGTGAAGCAGCAGAAATGGGGCCAATCAGTGTATTTAGATCTCTATTGATTCTTGCCAAGTGTTTACTTAGAGGGGGCCGTTTGTTCTTCCACATCAGCACATTCTGACACCAAAGGAATTGCTTAGAGAGAGTGAATACAATAAACTGTTAATAATGACTATTTAATCCATAATAGATGGCATTGTGAGGGCTGTAACTGTGTACAAATAAAACAGTTTCTGTGTCAGTCTCTCATTTATTTTGCTAGTATGCATTTCAGTGGTTGACACCACCATCGTCAGGTGGAGAATTGTGTATTTACATGGCTGGTGTTGGTGAAGAGTACAGACGTCTTTCCATTGTTATAGACAGAGGGCAGTGTAGGCTATTTTGCATTTTTTTTGCTAATGATGAAAAGCAGAGATGCAAAACAACCTTCACTGGTATTCGTCTGTGACTGAGAAAGATACCTGTACTAATCACCAACACCAGCCATGTAAATAAACAATTCTCCACCTGAAGATGATGGTGTGAACCACTGAAATAGTTAGTGGCAAAATAAACAAGTGACTGGCACAGAAACTGTTTTGTTGACAAACTGTTAATACATAGTGTAGTGTACTGCAGTACTGAAGACTGGTGAATGAAAAATATAAATAATTTTCTTCAACAAGCTCTAATGAAGAAAAGCTCTTGTTGCAAGATACCTTCATGTACTAAATCTCCATAAATATTTCTCTAACTAGACACAAGTGTGTAGAAAGTGGCGTAGGTTGCGTGCAGTATGTCTGGTCATTTCTGCCTACTCGAGACCGCAAAATTCAAGTTCAACCTTACCTAGGTTAGCATTGTGCCTCAGCACTTAGAACTTCCCTCCTAGCTATTCTGTGGCACTGTACTCTTTCTGATACAGTATCTTGTAGCTGCAAACAATGTAACTATGTGGCTACAATTGGACGTGTGGGTGGCTAGGCTACTTCAAATAATATTCTAGTATGCTATTGCAGTGCATTTATTGATTAATACTGTATAATAATTCAGAACCACTCAGTTTGGTACAGTTAACTTCAAAAAATGCGGAAAATACGGGAGCGTATTTGACACTGAGACCGATCTAGAAGGAATCCTAATACCGACTGGAGTTTCTGAATAAAATTGGTCTTCTTTAGGCAGTTAAAATATTATTTATTGCAATTTCGACGCGAGGTCATTGTTGAGCATTGTGCAGTGTAGTACTCCACTCAATAACATACAGCTGTAAAGTTTTAGAAGACAGTTCCCAGCAGTGTAAATTTATCAGCTGTCCCATACACCATGTGGACACGTGTTAGAAAGCTAGTGAAATAATAGCAGATACAATAAACATTTAAGTTAAAATCTCGTGTAACGGGTGTGGTTGATGATTATTTGCTACACAAGATTTTGACTTAAGTGTTTATCAGGCATGCTGTTATTTCACCAGCCTTTTAGTATGTGCTCACTTGGTGTATGGAATAGCAGATAAATTTACACTGCCAAATGCTTTCAAACTGCTGGTAATTAACTTCCAGCATGCCACAGCTTTATGTTGCTGAGTGGATAATTACATTTCAATATGCTTGACAATGAATGTCAAAACTGCAATCGTAATAAATAATGAAATTTCCTGCCAGATTAAAACTGTATGGCAGACCAAGACCCAAACTCGGGACATTTGCCTTTTGGGAATAGTTGCTGTATTGACTGAGCTACCGAGTGTGACTCGCAACACAACCTCACAGCTTTACTTCTGCTGATATGTGATCTCCCACCTTCCAGACTTCTCAGTCCAGCACACAGTTTTAATCTGCCAAGGAGTTTCGTATCAGTGCACTCTCTACTGCAGGATGAAAATTTCATTCTGTTAATAAATAATATTTTAACACCCTACAGCAGAATGACTTCAATGGCACTCCTAGTCTCGCTGCCCGACTTCCAGTCTTACTCATCAGTGTAGCAACCTGTACCACTGCTTAAGAAAGCAAGTTATTTGTTGAAACTGCAGCAGCACAGTACAAAGTTAAAAATATCAAATAAATGGTGTCTGTATTAACAGGAACCTCACGAGGTGGGAGAAAGATTGAACATGATTAACCTCTCCACCTGGACTATTCTCAGTTTTCATTACGATCAGCCATACTCTACACTTTGTTCGTGTGAAGAGTTGAGAGAGAACAAATGTGTGCTTGGGTGCAAAGACATCCTACAAACTCCCATGCAACATAAATCACACTGCTCAGAAGAAAACCATAAACGAAGGCTCAATAGCCACTGCTTCGCAAATTCTGTGGGATTATGTAGATTCAAGGACTGCAAAGTTTGTGTCTGCTAATGGAAAGTAAAAATGTTTGTTGTAGAGCTGCATGACAGGTAATAACATATCGTAATCAATGTTCTGTTGTTACAAATGGAGGTAACTGTTTTCTTTGAAAAACACACATGTTTTCATGTAAAAATTAACTATAGAAAGAAAGTTCTGGTAGAATGTAAATACTGTATGAGTAAAGGAGACAACTCACCAAAAAGCAGAAGTGCTGAGTCATTGACAGGTGTGCACAAAAGAAAGGAGACTTGATAGCTTTTGAGCAAATCCTTTCTGGAGCCAGAGAACAAATACACACCGAAAACACATTCACGCATGCAAATACACATGCCTTACATAGTGCTGGGTGGATGTTTAGTACCAGGATTGCAAATCAGCAGTGGAATAGTTTGGATTGGGGACTGCGTGAAGTTGGGTGGATAGATGGGGAGAGGAGTAAGAAGAGGAGTTTGGAGTGCTTATCTAGAGGCTGGGGGGAAGAGCCAGTTTGCCAGCTAGGAATGCAGAAAGCAGGGATGGAGGCATCCGGAATGGCTACATGGTGCACAGGTGTCGGAGCTGGTGGCAAGCAGTGCACGGTGAAGTGGTGTGGGGACGTGAACTCTGAGGGGATGATAGGACGGAGGAAGAGGAAACTGTTTGGAGGAGGGCACAGGAGACTGTTGACTGTTGTTTATTGGAGGGTTAGGAGAATGAAGGATGTGTAGTGAAGATTACTCCCATATACATAATTCAGAAAAAATAGTGCTTATGAGTGGGAGGAGGGGGATCGAGATGGCCCGGGCGGAGCGAGCATTGAAGTAGAGGATGTTATTCTAAGCTACATGTTGTGCAACCAGGTGGTAAGCTTTGTTGTGGCCCATAGTTTGGTGGGCCCATTCATTGTGGTGGACAGCTGGTCAGTTGTCATACTGACATAAAAACCTGGGCAGCTGAGCTGATGTATGACACGGCTGCTTTTACAGGTGACCCAGCATCTGATGATGTAGGATAAGCCTGTTGCGGGACTGATGTAGGATGTGCTGTATGGATGGCTCGGAGAGCTAGTAAAGTTATTGAGTTTCATTATGTGCCTACTGATAACACATCTACATTACTCCTAAAGTATTTACATTCTACCAGGAATTTTGGTTACCATGTTTATGGCACTAATGTGTTCCAACTTTTGGGTACTCTAATGAGAGACTGTGAAAGGACTGTGCCTACATCTTGTACCTTAAGCTGTTGCTTGTTATTATAATTATTGTTATTATTATTATTATTATTATTATTATTATTATTATTTCTTTTTTAAGGTTTGGTCTAGAGGAAGTTTTCTGCCAATACGGTGTGGACCTGCTGATTTGGGCTCACGAGCATTCATATGAGCGTCTGTGGCCCATCTACAACTACGTGGTACGCAATGGCAGCTATGAAGCTCCTTACAGGAACCCGCGCGCTCCTGTCCATGTAACAACCGGATCGGCAGTAAGTGGATGATCTTGTTTGACAATCTGCAGTGCTATTTCTGCTTTCCTTACAGAGAATTAATGTTACAGTGTGAAAGTACAGAAAACTTTTGGTGAGTACTCACAGATGTACTTAGTAGTGTGACTTCAGTGCATAGCCTTGCCTTCAGACAACAATTACCTGGTAAATATCAGTGTTACATCAGAGACTGTTTCCTTAATTCATATTATTCAGACAGTAATTTTTGTTTTGCAGATTGCTGTGGTGAAGTTAGTGTCGCTGTGAGTGGTTTTTATTTTAGAGAAGAGTTTGGTTCTCAGGTTATGTAGTACTGTGTGCTCAAAAGAGATTTTGACCTTGCTAATAAACTTTTTACCTGTACTAATTGTAAGTTTCCTGATTATAGAAATATGTTTGGTATTATCTAATGTGTGGTAATTATGAAGCAATTTTAATTTAAAAATTTCACTGTTTATTTAAAATACAAGGGAAAGTGTGTTAATTATATTATGATCTTAAATAATATTACCTTAGCATAAACTGTGAGTTAAGCCGAAGTAAATAATTTTTGAAGTTAAGAATGAATTTTCACTCGCAGTTTAAAACTGCGTGGCAGACAGGGACTCTGAAACCCAGAACCTTTGCCTTTTGCTGGAAAATGCTCTGTTGAGTGACCTGTTATGACTGACCCTCTATTCTCATCTCTGAATTTACTTGAAGAGTTCCTTTGAGTTTATGGCTGTCAGGCACGTGGCAGGGATTTTGTGCATCAGTTATCCCGGTGGCAGTTATTTAAACGGTGTGGCTAGACCGAGCTACAAGCTGTTTTCTCTATGTATATGGAACTGTAATTAATGATTGTTTTGCAGCAGTAAGTCTCAAAATTAAACACTGTTTATTCTTTCAGCTTTTTCCATTTTGTAGACCCTCATCAGATTCTCTTGGTGAAACTGCTCTCGGCTCACTTAAGCACAGGTGTTGCCTTCTCTCAACTATCATGAGGCACAATAATTCAGTTATATAGTTACTTTTCAGATATTCAACATTTGTACACAGTTATATAAGAAATTTATTTGCTATATGCTAACATTCTCATCACATTCCCCAGTCTTCAAAAGGTTCCCAAAGTTGAACTGTTCTACATGATTTTACATCACAAATTAATGTTTTTGAGTAGTCAAAAATGTACATGATTGATGTTTCTCATTTTCACTATCAGACTCGGTATACTTCAAAATTAAACTTCTGTTCACATCTGTAGGCCGCACCCTAGCCGACAGTCTCGACAATCTCGACCGGTCGCCACTAGCCGACTCGCTTTCACGACTCAAAAGCTTGCGCAGTCCCCAGGGATTCGCCTACCATTGTCGCATTCCTGTAGTTTCCAGACCTCCTCCTAGGTCTGCTGCAGCCAGCAATGAGCTGCTGATTCTGATATTTTAAAAAGAGTATCAATAATGGTACCTGTAACCATCTGGGCAAGAATCGTGACCCTGCCCTCACAGATTTACTTCCACCAGTTCCTCTTCTCCTACCTTCGAAACTTACAGACATTGTCCTGCTGGACTAGCACTCTTGAAACAAAGGAGTGCAGTTTATAAAGCGATGGAAAGTTGACAGCAGAAATGAAGATGTGAGGGTGGGTCGTGAGCCGTGCTCGGATAGTTTGGTCAGTAGAACATCTGGATAAAGTTTTAGTCCCGCAGGAAGTTTCAACTTTCCTGGTCACCGAACACTCTCAAGTATTAGAGTGTTTGTAAAGATAGTCAGTTTTAAATTCAAAAAGTATTCATTGCCATTAAAAAAACTTAATTTAATTCATTATCTGGCAGTTATTCTAGTGCAAATTTTTCATATTTACTTGCTCATTTATTGGTCTGAGAACTGACTTTGTTACTGCTTGGTGTGCGCTCTTCCAGCATTCAATTTTTAAAGTATTGAAATAAGTACACCCCAACTCAGACCACACACTGATGAGCCAAGACAATGTGGTCATCTGCTAAATGTGCGTTGGTCCAACTTCGGAATGCAATACAGCAGTGATTGTGCATCGTGTGGATTCGACAAAGGAAAGTTCTCAACATGATGGCAAAAAGGACAGTTTATGCTTTCATAGTGGAAAGTTCTGGGCCTGATAGTGAAAATGACAACTTACGTTTTCAAAGAAGTTTATGTTGAAAAATAAATATCTTCTAATATAAATCCATTTCATCCAGTGGTGTCCTAATGCCATTATCCCCTCTCTGTAGTGTTCTGGAACTGCTGCAAAGTACACATCTATAGCTGCAGTGTTTTTCGGTTCAACGAAAACTTCTAACCGACGAGGAATTGCTTCAGTTTTGAGGACTACACGTCCCAAAACACTGACACCATAATCTTTGTTGGCTTTGGCACCATCCTTGCCTTATTTGGAGCTGAAGAACTGTCTTCTATCAACTGCATAGACTGCTGTTTGAATTTGGATGTGTAGTGGTGAATTCGCGTTTCATCCAGTGTCACATAATGACACAAAAAATCACTTCTGTTTTTCTTAAACAGTACCAAACACATCTTGGGAAGTGTCGTGTGAACACGTTTGTGATCTGCAGTTAGCACACACGGCACCCCTCTTGCACAAAGCTTTCTCATGTTCAATTCTTGGTACAATATGTGAGTGACATGTTCCTCTGGTATTCTATAACATTAGCAGTTTCACATACCTTTATATGCCGATCTTCCAAAATCATATAATTTACTTTGTTGATTATTTCTGGTGTGCTTTAACTGCCTGGATGTCCTTCATGTGGATCATCTTGGACACTTTCACAGCCACATTTAAAGAGAGCCGGCCACCCATTTCTTCATGATGGAAATTGAGGATGAAGAGCTGCCAAATACATTCAGAAACTGCAAATGGATTTTGGTCAGTGCTTAACATTCTTTTACAAAGAATTTATGCACTGCACAGTAATCAAATAAATTTCATTTTATTTTATTTTTGTTTTACACCACCACATACACCACAACTGCTCCAAATGACAGCCTGAAGTCAACTGCTGTCTAGAATGACACGCAATGTTACATGGCGTCTACTATCACGTGTACTAATGTAAGGGGGGAAAATCGTGCAAGTAGTGGCGTGATCCCCGGTTGAGGCTGAGAACTTCGCACACAGCCCTCGTACAGTACATTGTACCAGATGTCTATGCAAAATTACCATAAATTATGAGCTGCTGGTTTGTGGGCGTGAAACTGGCACTTGATATCATCACAGGTGTGTTCCATTGCTTTCAGATCAGTCGAGGGTGGTAGCAAAGGCATCAGTGTGAGTTTACTGCTGTGCTACTGAAACCCCTGAAGTGAGATTCCCAGCTTGTAACATGAACAGTTAACCTGTCCGATGCTGCCAATACTGTCAGGGAAGACATAATGCATAAAAGGAAGCAGGTGGTCCCCACAACGTCTGTGTAATCCACGGCTGTCACAGCACCTTCTGTTACTGCCACAGCTCCCATTAAAGCCCAGGTAAATATCCCCCACAGGATAATACTACCCCCATCAGCCTACACCCATGGCGTGGTGCATGTTTCGAGTAGCTTTCCAAGTGGACAGCAGCATACCACGACACGACAGTTGGCCTGATGCAATTAGAAGCATTATTCACCTGATCAGATGACACATTTCCATTGATACAGGTTCCCGTCTTGATGATACTATGCCCACTGGAGTTGCCCAGGAGTAGTTTGAAAAGTTCTCAGAATGGAATAGAAAGAAACAAGTAACATCAGTGAACCTTTTTTATTTTTCAGTGTATTCTTGCTGTACACTAATGCCCTTTCTCCAGCAATGTTCCACTGCCTTGATCCCATCTCGAAAATTAGATTCCGCCAGGTCTGCAGAATACCCATCAACTTCGGCTGCCAGGTCTTCATTTAAACAGAATATCAATCCACTGAGGAAAAGTCTCAGCTTTGGGAAGAGATGGAAGTCTGATGCAGCCAAATAAGATGAATAAGGCAGGTGTGGCAACAATTCTCATCTTAGTTTAGGTATTTTTTGCCATGGCAATGACACTTGCGGAAAGGCAGGGCTTATCTTGATGAAAGATGACTTTCTTCTTGGCCAAAACTGGCCTTTTTTGTGCATGTTTTGCAGTAGATTATCCTAGTGTCATCATGTATTTGATCAGTGAGAAGGGAATCTATAAGCAGAACCACTTTCGCATCCATGAAAATTAATGGCATAATCTTTCTAGGCAACCGTATTGCCTTGGTTTTCCTCAGTGATCATGATTCAACATGTTTGCACTGGTTTGACTGTTGTTTTGTCTCAAGAATATAGTATGGATCCAGATTTTATCTGTGGTCGCTGATCGATGCACACAATCTTGTTGCTTGCTCCCTGCTCATTGTCGGGACATTTCCATTCTGGTACCATTTCTCATCTTGTGTAACAGTTACAGCACCCATCCAACAGATAATTTTCTCATATTGAGTTCCACTGTTAAAATGTAATATGTCTGTTCAAATGACATCACTTCAACTTCAGCAATGTCTCACACTTTCAGTCGGCGATTCTATGTGATCATTGTATGCACTTCTGCAATAATTTCTGGTACAATAGCACATCTTTCCCATGCCACTGTGCAAATCGTCATCTAAGCTGCCCCCACCAAATTTAAACTCGTTTCTACTCTTGGCAACAGTTGAATCCCCCAGTATGTTCTGAAAATTGGGGTGAATTTCCATCAGTTTCAACCCTTTCTCTACAGAGTACTTAATTAGTGCTTGAATCTAAATTTTTTTCCGTCTTCACAAATCACCACACTGGAACAACAGAGTGATGTCTGCACTACAGATCTCAATGCTTGTAAACGATAACCTGTCATTACATCGGAATCTTGTTGCACTAGCACTGTCATTTGGTGGTGATTCTGAGAACTTCACACACTACCCTTGTAATTGGCAACATCATTGGGCCAGGACGGGCTCAGAGAAGGATCGTCTGCTGTGGAGTCCCACGCTCAAAAGTGTGTGCTCTGGAATAGTAGTACTTGAATCAGCATTGAACTCTATTTCAGATCTGCCAAGGTATTGCCAGCTATCCTTGTTTACCAACTGGTCAAGTGCCCCATATCCACATTCTGTGACAATGCACGGACATCCAACACGTGGTTTCACTGTCTTTCAACGACCTCCTAGAGATGGTCACACATGACAGCAGCATGGAAGCAGCTGACCGTTTTTGACATTTCTGAGATGCTCATTCTCGGGCACCAGACCATAACAATCAGCCCTTTTTTTGTCTCTCACTACAGTGGATTTGCATGTATTGTCTCCTCACTCACTTTTGCTATGTGTATATATTTCCGTTACCATGCCACGGTGCCTGTAATGCCACCAAAAAACATTCAGTCTCACAGTTGGCAGTGTTCAAAATGTTTTGGCTGATCAGTGTACAGGGCGTCCACGATTTAAGTTCCAGATTCAAATCAATGTAAATGAGAACCACTGCTCAGAGTGAAGTCAGATTTGAACAGCATATTATTAACACAGGGGAAAACACGGTGGAACGAAAAAAAGGGTAACAAAAATCTTACAAATAGGTGATACTGTAAGCATATTAACATAGATGGGGTCGGCTACAAATGGAAGATGAACCACAATATGATGGCAGTGGTTTGAGTTGTATGTTACACCATCCGTACTGTTCAGTGTGCACGGGTGCACAAGTTTGACAGTCTACATTTGTAGTGTTGTTAGTAAGGTAAGCCCATCCACCATGGCACGGCCGTACTACATCGAATGAGAAAAATCCATTTTTAACTGTCCTGCAGCCAAAAACTACATAAGAAGCGAAACGAGATCGGTTTCTTATTGTCATGGGACTGGCACGATACATGTTCAGTGTGCTGTCCACTGTTTCCTGTCACAGGTTGAAATCGAGACACAGTATGTTCCACAACAGGCTGGAGTGTCGTGGGGATCACATCAGAATGCACTGCACATTGTGCAATTTCAGTTTAGCTACATTCATTGGAGACCTGAACACAATATATTTCAGATAACCCAACAGCCAAAAGTCACACAGATTAAGATCAGATGATCTGGATGGCAAGGCTGTAGGAAAATGATAGCTGATAATTGTGTCATTTTTGTAATACCTCTGTAAAAGCCACTACACTGGCTGTGAAACGTGTGGAGGAGCATCATCTTGTCCAAAAATGATCCTATCCACACTATTGAAGGTTTGGAATGACATAGGTGCCAAAAGACTCTCATAGTGCGTACAAGTGACAGGACCCACACGACTCTTCTCCGCAAAAAAATACAGCTCCACAATAAACAATGCTGTCAACGCACACCACACCACACTGTCACCTTTGCAGAATGAAGTGGTACCAGTTGATAGGCATGCAGATTTTCTGTAGCCCATACTCTGAAATTCTGCATATTGACATATCCTTGGAGATGCACATGGGCTTCATCTGTCCAGAAATGTGCCATGGCCATTCATTGTCCACTTTCATGTGAGCAAGAAATTCCAGACTGATCATTTGTCTTTTTGGCAGGTCAGCGGGAAGCAACTCCTGACTGCGAGTGATTTTGTACGGTTAGCAATGCAGGATGTTTCGCAGGATTTTAAGTACGCTTCTCGCAGGCATGTCCATTGCCCGTGCACTGCACATTCGCACATCACTGCTCGACCCCGCCAGTAATGCTTTTACCACACCTTTGACAGATGTCGGGCCGAAAGCTTTCCTCCCTCTACCAAATGGCACTTTAAAAGAACAAGTCTTTTCAAATTTGGTGATCATTTTCTCCAGACTCTTAGCAGACATTGGACCAATGCCTGTTTTCATATCATTGAGTGTCTAGAACTTCTGCAGGCTACTGGTGCACAGTCACAGTTCTTTTAAAAGAGCTTTACCAGCAACGCATGCAGTCCTTCATAGAGACAATCATGTTGGGCATCTGGGACACAGACTGAGAACAGCCGTGTGCTGCGTATCTGTTGGTGTGTGTGTGTTCTGATGCTTGCAGCCCCATCAATTGGTCAAAGTTTTGTTAAGTGTTATTTTCTTTTATTCTATAATGTTTCCCCCTGTATCAATAATAACCTCCTCAAATTAGGCATCATTCTGAACAGTGGTTCTCCTTCTAAAGCGTTTTGAAACTGCAACTTTAATTATTGACACCGTGTACATAGAACTGTGAAACGAGGTGGAGAGAGGATGTACTTGTACAGAATTGTTGTTGGCAGCAGGTAATGCTTTGTACCTGGTTGGCAGAACGTTTTGTGAACTACGAGTAGCACTTGCCTCTCAGTGAAAGGTAATTTGGGAAGCATCTGAAAACGTTTGTGATAGCTTCGGCGACGATTCTTTCGCTCAGCTGGTGATTCATAGTTTCTTTCTGGCCATTGGTTATCATGTATTCACTGGATGTAACCATACAAAGTTAATATTTTATTAGCTGTAGCATCAAGAATAGTATTTTCTTCTCCTGTTATTGTTATCTTCAGTTCGAAAACTGGTTTGATATAGCTCTTCGTGCTACTCTGTCCTGTACCAGCCTCTTCATCACTGAATACCTAGTGTGACATTCATCGTTCTGAATCTGCTTACTATATTCATCTCTTGGTCTCCACCTACGATTCTTAACCCCCAGGCATCCGTCCAATACTAAATTGTGATCTCTGGATGTCTCAGAATGTGTCCTATCAACCAATCTTTTCTTCTAGTCAGGTTGTGAAACAAATTTATTTTATCCCCAATTCTGTTCAGTACCTTCTCATTAGTTACATGATCTACCCATCTAATCTTAAGCATTCTTCTACAGTGAATTTAATTCCCTCAGCATCACTTGATTTAATTCGATTGCTTTCCATTATCCTTGTTTTGCTTTTGTTCAAGTTCATCTTATGTGCTCTTTTCAAGACACTATCCATTCCATTCTACTGCCTTTCCAATTCTTTTGCTGTATGTGACGGAATCACGGTGTCATCGGCAAATCCCAAAGTTTTTATTTGTTCTCCCATTTTTCTTTTGTTTCGTTTACTGATTCAGGGTGTATATGATCCGGGAATTTTTTCGTCCAGGAGGAAACCGGAAAAACCCATGAATTTTTTAGAATTCCAGGAATTTTTCATTGTTTTCGTTACCAGCCAAATTTTTTTGATTTTGACTGTTAAGAACCAATATTCTAACGAAGGATATTACTGTATCCCACTTCTGCAGAATAATACTGCAGCAACAAAACATGAACGAGAGAAAGAAAAGAAAAAAAAAAAAACGAAAATAAAACTTAAATCGCAAAGGAAATGCGCCATATACAACAACAAAACCCAGTTCTCATACAAGCGTCTGCGAGCCAAAGTGTGTCAAAGGCTTTGGGAAGAATATGCAGTGCTTCCTAACAAGAAATTACCTCCGATGAATGGGTTGTGACAGCTGTTTACATTAGATTCATTTGAGCAGTTCCGGGAGGCCTCTTGTGCATGCACAGTTCAGTCGCGTATGAGTAGTATCTTCTCCTGCTTCTGGCTACAGATGTATGGCTGGGCGCCACTATCTAAATTGCTCCGCTTCGGAAATATCGTAGATACGGTGCTGATGCACAAAGCAGTCTAAGTTGTAGTGTGGAGGTGGGTAGTCTCCACGTGACCTGTGTTTACGTTTAGTGATCTTGCTATTTCATCTTCATTTATTTCTCTCACATTAAATGAAAACAAAACGAATTTCTGTGGCTGAGAGCTACCAAATGAATTAAAATACATTTGCATAATTACAGTAGGCTAAAATATGTTGTTAGTTTCAGGTTTTATTTCCACCTTTCTGACAGTCGAGCATCAATCGCCTTGCAGAACAGTGAAGTTATTTTTTTCGGTTTGCTAAAGAGATGTGGCTTTTATTAATCTTTTGCGCTGAGGCAGTCAGTTTATTTGAAAAGTGTTTAATTTCACACTGTTGGCTAGTTTCAACTGTTCGCTGCATTTCAAGTGCACGTTTTCCACCTTCTAGCTTGTATGGCATTATGCCATAATAAAGAACCAAACATGAGATAATACAGTACTGGTACTCTAGAAAATTTACACCCGAATCTGGACATACGATTGTGCACTTTGAGCCAAATTATGCATTTTAGTATGGTTCACAAAATTCCGATGCTCTTGAAGTATCCTTTGATGTCTTGTTTCTTTTATGACATAATGCAAGATCTTTTAATGTTTTACACGTATGAACATGCGGGGTTCCTGCGTCATCGTAGCTGCGCAGGTGCAGTGATGCCTGTTATCTGGCGCTCTCTCGCAATTGCTGAAACGAACCAATTTCTAACAGGTCAGGGAAAATATTGCGAATGGTGGTTTGAAAAGTGCTACTTTCAAAGTAAATTTCCTTTTACGATAGATGAACTATGTGCGAGAATGTACGATGAATTTCTTAAATCACAGAGTGTTTGACTCTCATTTAAAAATCAACTCTTTGAGGACAACCATCTAGAAGAATTTCGAGCCCAGAAGATCAGACATTTACATCATTATTAAAAATTATACTGGCATATTTGTGTGATGTATCTTAAAGTGTAACACGCGCAAAAAGATCAGCATTATATGTGGAAGCTTAGCTTCTCTTGCAGCCTATTAATCTTCGAGACCAATATTATTTTGTGAAAGCTTTGTTTTTCTTGTAGCAACACTATGTATATTAATTTAAACCATTAACTTTTCTTTTTTGTGTGTTCGGCCTACTGAAGATTGATCTTTGCTATTGGTTGACCACGTCACGTGTCCTATGCTGTCATCAGCTGGCGAGATCACGTGACATGAGCTATGACTGGCTTACAAAAGCGCATTGTAATCTTGATTTCATTGCTTCGGAAAGTAACATGTTGTGTTTAGTGGAATTCGAATTTATACCTTCGTAACACAAAAAAAAGGAGCGTACATGTTGCTGCACATCAAAGATCTTTCCAAAACGTATTTTTTCCTCCCCTGGGTTTCGTTTTCTAAAGTGCCAGCAAATTCTATGTCTGTGTAGAAAACCATAAACATTCTAAGGACTGATAAGTTTTACAGTACCGAGGAAAAGTATACTGTGACTTAACACGGAAAAAGTGTATTTTCACCCGGGAGAAAGTGTATTTTCAACCGGGAAATCTGGGAATTTTTTTTCTTTGTCAATGTATACACCCTGTGATTGCTCAGTCTACAGATTGGATAACATCATGGACAGGCTACAACCCTGTCTCACTCCCTTCTCAACCACTTGTTCCATTTGATGCCTCTCAACTCTTATAAATGGCCTACTGGTTATAGTACAAGTTGTAAATAGCATTTTGCTCCTTGTATTTTTGCCCTGCTACCTGCAGAATTTCAAAGAGAATATTCTAGTCAACATTGCCAAAAGCTTTCTCTAAGTCTACAAATTGCGGTGGCCCAGTGTAATGTTAAGCTCTCTCTATACAGCTTAAGCGTTTTCGTGGACTTGAAGAATGCTGGTTCTGCTTTCTTGCAGCACCAATGTCTTCTGCTAGCACCGGATGCTTCTCCGAAGATTTCACTGCTAGGAAGGGGTAATTTTCACTCTCTCTCTCTCTCTCTCTCTCTCTCTCTCTCTCTCTCTCTCTCTCTTCTTATTTAAAAAATACGCTACTATTGGATTATCATTCAATGCACCAGAACATATTTATTTCCACTTAAAAAAGAAAGAAAGAAAAAAAGCAACTAAACTTAATGACGTAAGCCCACACATTACCGGGCACCCAGAATCAGTTAATTACACATTTTTGAACACAATTAATACATAAGCTTTTATCGTGGCTGGTTATCCACATACTCTCAACAGCAGTTCAACATCTAATAAACAGTCACTATTTCGAGTCTCTCCATTTGTTTTTTAACAATACAATGATACATTACTCTTTGCAGCTGGCCACGGAGCTTCCGGGCCGTATTTGCTTATTCTTGGCAGGTTGCGCTGAACACTTGCCAGCGCTGACGAATTATCTCCCTTCCAGTTTCACCTGCACAAACAATAAATGGGTGCAGTATCCCATGCTCATCCTTACACCCTGCTTTAAAATAACGCGTGTTCGAAACGGCTGGAACGCAAGTGTCTCCAGACTTTCGTAAAATTCTGGGGGCACTACAAAATGCTATAAACATAGGTTTTCCTTTCCTTACTCTATCCTTTAAGGTAAGTCAGAGAGTCAGTATTGCCTCGTGTGTACGAACATTTATCTAGAATTCAAACTGATCTTCCCGTAAGTCGGCTTCTATCTGTTTTTTCATTCTTCTATAAGGAATTCATGTTAGCATTTTGCCACCATGACTTATTAAACTGATGGTATGGCAATATTCATGCCTGTCAGCACTTGCTTTCTTTGGAATTGCAATTGTTACATTCTTCTTGAAGTCTGAGGGTATTTTTTCTGTCTCTGGTCCACCAGATGGAAGAGTTTTGTCATGGTTGGCTCTGCCAAGGTTGTCAGTAGTTCTTACAGCATGACATATACTCCTGAAGCCTTCTTTCAGTTTTGTTTTTCTTTCCCTTTTTTTTCAAATTGTTGTTGGAGTATGATATCTCCCAACTCATCTTCATCCATGTTCTCTTCCCTTTCTATAATATTGCTGTTGTATAGATCCAGTACATAGTCTTTGCACCTTCAGGCTTTCCCTTCTTTGATTAGTACTGGTTTTCCATCTGAGCTATTAATATTCATACATTAGCTTCTCTTTTCTTCCAAAGGCCTCTTTAATTATCCTGTAGACACTGTCTGTCTTTCCTCTAGCGAAATATGCTTCTAAATCCTTACATTTGTCCTCTAACAACCATAGCTGCATGGCCATTGTGCACTTCCTGTCAGTTACATTGTATAAACGTTTGTATTCCCTTTCACCTGCTTCATTTGCTGCTTTTATATATTTTCTGCTTTCATCTGTTAAATTCAATATCTTGTGTGTCATCAAAGGATTTCTATTAGGCCTTGCCTTTTTACCTATTTTATCCTCTGTTGCTTTCATTATTTCATGTCTCAAAGCTACCAATTCATCTTCTACTGTATTTCTTTCCCGTGTTGTAATCAATCGTTGCCTAATGCTCCCTCTGAAGCTCCCGACAACATGTGGTTATTTCAACCTATCTAGGTGCCATCTCCTATACAGGGTTATTACAAATGATTGAAGCGATTTCACAGCTCTACAATAACTTTATTATTTGAGATATTTTCACAATGCTTTGCACACTCATACAAAAACTCAAAAAGTTTTTTTAGGCATTCACAAATGTTCGATATGTGCCCCTTTAGTGATTCGGCAGACGTCAAGCTGATAATCAAGTTCTTCTCACACTCGGCGCAGCATGTCCCCATCAATGAGTTCGAAAGCATCGTTGACGCGAGCTCGCAGTTCTGGCACGTTTCTTGGTAGAGGAGGCTTAAACACTGAATCTTTCACATAACCCCACAGAAAGAAATTGCATGGGGTTAAGTCAGGAGAGCGTGGAGGCCATGACATGAATTGCTGATCATGATCTCCACGACCGATCCATCGGTTTTCCAATCTCCTGTTTAAGAAATGCCGAACATCATGATGGAAGTGCGGTGGAGCACCATCCTGTTGAAAGATGAAGTCGGCGCTGTCGGTCTCCAGTTGTGGCATGAGCCAATTTTCCGGCATGTCCAGATACACGTGTCCTGTAACGTTTTTTTCGCAGAAGAAAAAGGGGCCGTGTACTTTAAACCGTGAGATTGCACAAAACACATTAACTTTTGGTGGATTGCGAATTTGCTGCACGAATGCGTGAGGATTCTCTACTGCCCAGATTCGCACATTGTGTCTGTTCACTTCACCATTAAGAAAAAATGTTGCTTCATCACTGAAAACAAGTTTCGCACTGAACGCATCCTCTTCCATGAGCTCTTGCAACCGCGCTGAAAATTCAAACCGTTTGACTTTGTCATTGGGTGTCAGGGCTTGTAGCAATTGTAAACGGTAAGGCTTCTGCTTTAGACTTTTCCGTAAGATTTTCCAAACCGTCGGCTGTGGTATGTTTAGCTCTCTGCTTGCTTTATTCGTCAACTTCTGTGGGCTACGCGTGAAACTTTCCCGCACGCGTTCAACCATTTCTTCACTCACTGCAGGCCGACCCGTTGATTTCCCCTTACAGAGGCATCCAGAAGCTTTAAACTGCGCATACCATCGCCGAATGGAGTTAGCAGTTGGTGGATGTTTGTTGAACTTCGTCCTGAAGTGTCGTTGCACTGTTATGACTGACTGATGTGAGTGCATTTCAAGCACGACATACGCTTTCTCGGCTCCTGTCGCCATTTTGTCTCACTGCTCTCTCGAGCGCTCTGGCGGCAGAACAAAACTTTATGAGTTTTTCTACGTATCTGTAGTGTGCCGTGACCATATGTCAATGAATGGAGCTACAGTGAATTTATGAAATCGCTTCAATCATTTGTAATAGCCCTGTATTCCTACCTTTTTGTAATTTCTTTAGTTTTAATCTACAATTCATAACCAATAAACCAGAGGCTACATTTGCACCTGGAAGTGTCTTACAATTTAAAACCTGGATCTGAAATCTCTGTCTTACCATTATTTAATCATTCTGAACCATTCCAATGTCTCCTGATCTCTTCCATGTACACAACCTCCTTTCGTGATTCTTAAACCAAGTGTTAGCTATGATTAAATTATGCTCTGTACAAAATTGTACCTGACGGCTTCCTCTTTCGTTCCTTTCCCTCATCCCATATTCAACTACAGTTTTTCCTTCTCTTTTTGTGCCCGATTCAGGACTGTTGTTTGCTGCAAACTTTTTTCCAATACCTTGAACCGTTCAAAAAATGGAAAGTGTGTTACATCTTACGTGACTCCCTCTGTATACACAGCTGGTCGCAGTCTGTGTAAAGTAAACACATGGTTTGAAAGCAGCTGAGTATAGTAGGAAGGCAAATAGATGCGCTCTCTTCTCTCTCTCTCTCTCTCTCTCTCTCTCTCTCTCTCTCTCTCTCTCTCTCTCTCTCTCTCTCTCTCTCTCTCTCTCTCTTGTTTTCACGTGTGTAAAGTAATCTACAAGAAATTTCCATGATTATTAGTTTCAGTTGGTTGCTGTATAAATTGACTCTTTCCACATCCCCTGGAGGCTCTCCTTGATGACAGGATTTGCAGGACACAATGTGAGGATGAGTGAGACTCTCACGTATGTTCAGCGAACTCAGCTGTTGGGAGGGGCAGACCGTTTCAAAATTCTGAGAGCCCACATTTCAGTAGAAGTTGAGAAATATGTTACTTTTGCAGACTAAGAGTGCATTGTTTAATGCCCATGTAATAATAGATAAATTTGTTTGTGTACAAAAGGGTACCAAGAACTTCTCTTTCTGCACTCCATCTGCAAGTAGAACAGGAGGAGATGGAGGTGGGAAAGTGATTCTGGCACACTGTGTACCCTCTGCCACACACTGCACAAACATAGATGTGAATTGGTCATCCAGTGTGTCATTTGCAAATAAAAACACAAACCTGTTTTCAAAAAAATTTTACAGACATGTGAGAAAGTATGTTGTTACAAGATGCCCGTTTGATGACGGTCTGTTGGTCTGCAGGGCTGTGAGGAGCTGCACGACAACTTCACAGAGGAGGCACCATCCTGGTCGGCCTTCCGCTCTAAGGACTACGGCTACATGCGGATGAAGATTTTCAATGCCAGCCACCTCTATATGGAACAAATATCAATAGACCTGGTGCGTATAAGGTTACTTTGCTCATATTTCTAGACAAGCTGAGAAGTTGTGACTGTTGTGTTCCATTACTTTACATGTCTTCATTTTAGTATGTGTTGTGTGTTCTCGTGACAAGAGATTCTAACTAGTTAATAATTTCCATTATCTTTAATCTTCCTTCCCTGTTTTGTCTCTCCCCTTTGTCCATAAGTTATTAAGAGATAACGCTTAAGCTCAAAATTATAGAATTTGTCAGTAATGTTCAGTTTCAGTTCACTTTTCAGAGCATTGAATATGTATCTAATTGTTTGCAAATGCTTAAGAGTCAAAGTAATGTTGTTTCATCAAGACAATTGTAGCAGGGACTACTGACAAGAATATAAAGGCTTCTCTTCATTAACCCCAAGCAAGTCATAGTAGTGGGGGCCAAAGAGGTACCTGTGGTACGTTATTATAGAATCTTTTCTGCCATTCTGGATATGTGGCAAGTTTTGTTGAGGCATCTCTAATAACCATCTTAAGGAAAATTCAAGATAGACTATAGCAGGGTGTATTATCAGGATGTATACACCTCGGGAAATCTGGGAAAAACCTGGGAATTTTTTCATTGTTTTAGTTTTCACTCAAATTGTTCTAGTTCATACTGGTAAGAACTAGTACTCTAACAAAGAATATTACTGCATCCTGCTACTGCAGAATAAAACGTGTAAGAGAGAGAGAGAGAGAGAGAGAGAGAGAGAGAGAGAGAGAAAAAAACTTCAGTTGCAAAGGAAATGTGCCATTTATAACAACAGAACACAGCATGCACCCAAGCATCTGCCAACAGCAAAATGCGTCAAAGGCCTTAGGATGAAGACTATGCAATGCATCCTAACAACAAACTGCTCTCGATGAGCGTGATGTCACAAGTGCTTACATTAGGTTCGTTTGAGCAGTTGCCAGCAGGCTGATGCGCATGCACAATTGAGTCATGTGTGAGCAGTACCTCCTACTGCCTCTGGCTACTTGATGCCAGCTGCTAACCAGAAAAATTTTTGTGGTGCGCCCAAGCTGCCAGAGTCATGCACGCGCAGAGCAGTCCGAGATGTAGTGGGGAGGGGGTAGTATCCACATGACCAGTGTTTACATTTAGTGATTGTGCTGTTTCCTCTTCGTGTACAGCTCCCACATCAAATGAAAACGAAACAGATTTCTGTGGCCGGGAGATATCAGGTGAACTAAAATACATTCACATAATTGCGGAAGGCTAAAATATATTATTAGTTTGTTTTCTGATTTTATTTTATTTCCACATTTTTGGCAGTGAAGCATTAATCGCTTCACATAACAGTGAAGTTTGCTAAAGAAATTTGGCTTTTATTAATCTTTTCCGATGAGGCAGTCAATTTATGTGAAACAAAGTGTTTAATTCCACAGTATTGGCTAGTTCAAACTCTTCACTGAATTTCAAGAGCACATTTTCATCTTCTGGCACACATGGCAATAAGCCATAGCAAAGAACCAAACAGGAGATAGTGCAGTACAGGTACTCCAAGAAAATTTACATCCTGAAAACCTCACTGAAAAGCTTAGTATCAGTTTGGGGCCTACTTCATTGTGAATCTGGACATACAAATTGTGCGTTTTAATACAGCTTACAAAATTACAATGCTCTTGCAGTATCCTCTCATGTCCTGTTTCTTTTATGATGTAAGATCTCTTAATGCTTTATACATATGGGCTTCCTACGTCATTGTAGTTGTGCACGCACAGTAACACTGGTTTTATGGTACTCTCTGGCAACTGCTGAACCGACCCTATTTCAAACAGGACTCAGAGGAAAGTATTGCGAATGGCGGTTTGAAAAGCATTACTTTCAAAGTAAATTTCCTTTTACACAAGATGAATTGCGCTACTTGTGAGAATGAGAATGTGCGATGAATTTCTTAAATAGCAAAGTATTTGACTCTTGTTCATAACTCAACACCTTGAGGACCAGCCACTTAGAAGAATTAGGAGACCAGACATTTATGCCATCATTTTAAATTTTAATGGCACATTTGTGCGATGCATCTTAAAGCGTAATGCACACAAAGAGAGACCAGTGTTATATGTGGAAGTTTAGCTTCTCTTGTAGTTTATCTTCGAGACCAGTATTATGTGAAATCTTTGCCTTAGTGTTGGGAAGTTCTACGCTGGTGTATAAAACATTAATCATTCAAAGGTTTGATAAGTTTTACCATGTTTTACCATCCCAAGAGAAAATATACTGTCACTTAACACGGAAAAAGTGTATTTTCACTCGGCAAAGAAGTGTTTTTTAAACCGGAAATCTGGGAATTTTTTGTCTCCATGTACACCCGTATATGTTCACTATAAGAAAACGTTTACAAATTATTTCAAATATTTTTTGTCTGTTGTTTCGAAGTCTTTACATTACAATATAATGTAGGAACAGAAGTTCTAAGTTTTATAACAAAAGCAAAAAAAAAAGTATTGGATATTAAATGGTGTATTTTTCCAGTTTTGGCCACATTAATTCTAGCTATGGCAAGTAATTTCCTCATTTTTGGCCACTGTATATTATTATAAAACTGGGGCTTTAAATTCCAGAATCAATCTGCTAGAAAGTAATTTTTTCTTTTTACAAGCAGATAAAAAACATGCATAAAGTAGGTACAAGTTACAGAAATTTAGTGGGACAGAAAATCATTAATAAGAAGTATTGTAATGATTGGCTCAGAAAAATGTATGATTTATTCCACTTTAGGAACCAGAAAAAAAGAAGTTTCATCAATATTAAAACTGTTGCTATCAATTGACATATCCTTATCATTCAGTGTTACAAATACTTCCTGGAACCAATTTCTTATTTTTCTTCCCTGTAAATAGAATTGGGCCCCACATTCAACATCTTTTTGTGTCAAGGGACAGATGTGACATAACTTTTTTTCCAGGTTCATAATGTGCAATATAGCCTTAGAACTTCACAGACATGCATTTCAATAAGTTTTTCTGTAGATGCACGTAGATTTTCCTTAGTAACTAGAAACCCCATGTTGGAGCAGTCCAGAACCAAGTCCATCAACATCTTCCCCTCCTGACCTCCCCTTAAGAGAGAATGTGGGTGACAAGCCCTGTAGATTTTAGTGGAGATAGGCCATAAATTTGAATTCTTAATGTTGTTGGAATAATGTCAAACTTGCTTGCATTAACAACCTTCATTCCCTCAACAATAGCCCCCAGTGCATTTTTAACTTTGCTAGGAGAATACTGAAGTATCTTAGTCTTAGTGTGATGTGACTCAAAACTCTTGAGTTAAAAAATGTTATATTTTCGTAATTTGTATTTCATATTTTACTGTATTATAAGGATAGGTAATTAATATGAAATGTTCAAGCAAGACTGTTAGTAATATAAAAATTACCAGAAATATTTTAAATAAGCGTACTTAAATAAAATAAGCATAGCTAGAATCCAGTCCAAATCTGTATTATAGATGTTTCTAAAAGTGAACAAAGCAGGAGACTTACGAGGGGCGGTCAAAAAGTTTCTAACCTAAGAAATAAAAGAATGATAGAAATTTTGTAATACCAATTTATTTTTCAGTATAATACCCATGTACACTAATACACTTGCGGGCACACTCAGATAACTTCTGCAAACCATTCAAATAGAAGGTCTTCAATTTCGAGGTCAACAAAGCATTGTCACTGCATATCATTGTCAAATTGTCATCCTTAGAGGTATTTTTAAGGTTTGGGACAAGAAAAAAGTCTGATGGAGCCAAATCTGGAGAATATGATGGATGATGTAACAATTCTAACCCGCAGTTTCCAGTGTGGCGAGGACTTTGTGCACCAGTGCGTTGTCCTGATGCAAAAGAGCTCCACGCACCAATTTTCCATGCCTTTTTTTCTTTATTTCTTCTCTCAAACTGCACAGAAGAGTGCAATAGTATGGTGCATTGATAGTTACACCCTTTTGCAAGTAATTTGAAATTTTTTTGGGGTATGGGGTGAAGGATGTTGTCATTGTCGTGACTGTTGTTTTGTCTCATGATCGAAGTGGTGAACCCACGTTACGCCCATTGTCACATACTTTGCAAGAAGGCCGTCTTCATCTGCTTCAGATTGGCAGACGATTTCTTCACAACACTGCACACACTCTTGTATCTGATCTGCATTCAAGTCTTTTGGGACCCACCAAGATGAAACTTTTTGCATTCCCACAATATCCACAACAATGTCATGAGCACACCCATGGGAGATTCTAGACGTGGTTTCAATGTGCCGCAATATTGTTCAATGATCCTGCAAAATCGTACCGTGAATTGCAGTCACTGTTTCATCAGTGGCAATGGTGACAGGTCTTCCGCTCCTTGGCACATCTTCCACCCACATTATTCCACATTTGAAGTCAGACACCCAGCTGCATAAGACAGATCACTGTCCTTAAGTGTACTCTTCGTGTCCTCCACAATTTCCTTGGGCATCATTCTCTTCAAATGAAGATATTCAATCACAGATTCTTCCGATGTTTTATTTAAAAATGTAGAATATGAGAAACTGATTATGCATTGCTTAAAGAAAAACTCTACGACACTCAATTTCTTTAGCACAGACCTTTTCACAAAATTATGACTCCAAACAAGAACAGAGAGAAATGCTTTTATACTTGATTGAGTAGTATATGAAAAGGATAGTTGATACCATGTAGAAGAGATGCTGAGTCACAGAAAAGCACAACAAAAAGACTGTCGGAAAGTTGGCCGAAAGCTAATGAGCCTTTTGTCAAAAGTAGAAAACATACATACACACACTCACGCAAACGCAACTAACACACACATGACCGTAGTCCTTGGCAGCTAGAGCAAGACTGTGAGCAGCAGGGCATTAAGGGAGAGGCAATCAGGTGGGGGGAAGGAGGAGGCTGGGGCGGGGAGAGGGAGGGATAGCACGGTAGATGTCGGGGACAGTAAAGTGCTGCTCGGAGCATGCTGGGATGAGATGGAGAGTGGGGCAGCTAGGTACAGTCGAGGGGTTAGGTGGAGGGTGGAGGAGAGGGGGAGTGGAAAAGGGGAGGAGTGGAGGGTTAGCGGAAAAGGAGAGAAGTAAAAAGACTTGTTTGGTGGGATGAGGGCTGTGTGGGGCTGAAACGGGAACAGGAAAGCAGCTGAATGGGTAAGAACAATGACTGATGAAGGTTGGGGCCAGGAGGGTTTCAGGAATGTAGGATATATCACAGGGAGAGTTTCCACCTGCACAGTTCAGAAGAGCTGGTGTTGGTGGGAAGGATCCAGATGGTACAGACTGTGAAACAGTCACTGAAGTGAAGGACGTCATGTTGGGCGACGTGCTCAGCAGTAAGGTGGCCCAGTTGTTTCTGAGCCACTGTTTGCTGATGGCCTTTCATCTGAACAGACAGCCTGTTGGTTGTCATGCCCACCTAGAATGCAGCACAGTGGTTGCAGCCCCGCCTGTGATGGGATAGGTGATGTTTGGAACTGGACTGGAGTAGGTGGTGGTGGTAGGATGTGTGAGACAGGTCTTGCATCTAGGTCTATTACAGGGATATGAGCCATGAGGCAAGGTGCTGGTAGCAGGCATTGTGTAGGGATGGGTGAGGATATTTTGTAGGTTCGGTGGGCTATGGAATACCACTGTGGGAAGAGTGGGAAGGATAGTGGGTAGGACATTCCTCACTTCATGGCACAACGAGAGATGGTCAGAACCCTGGCCGAGAATGTAATTCAATTTCTCCGGTCCTGGGTGATACCAACAAGGGAACCTCCCCATCGCACCCCCCTCAGATTTAGTTATAAGTTGGCACAGTGGATAGGCCTTGAAAAACTGAACACAGATCAATTGAGAAAACAGGAAGTAGTTGTGTGGAACTATGAAAAAAATAAGCAAAATATACAAACTGAGTAGTCCATGCGCAATATAGGCAACATCGAGGATAGTGTGAGCTCAGGAGCACCGTGGTCCCGTGGTTAGTGTGAGCAACTGCCGAACGAGAGGTCCTTGGTTCAAGTCTTCCCTTGAGTGAAAAGTTTAATTTTTTATTTTCAGACAATTATTATCTGTCTGTCCGTCCTTCCGATGTGAGGCAATTGCACCGTAGTATGGGGACACTACACATAACCAACCATTGAAACACACGACGTCAGTTGACTACAGCACACAGAAGAGAGAGTATTCCTGCTAACGAGGCTCCCTGGCTGGCAGTTCACTGTTCGCTACTTTGGACTAGAGTGCATTAAATACGTGAGATGTATTCTGTGGCCAATATGAATCCAGCAAATATAGCTTGCGACTTCAATAACAAGGTCAATGAATATTTTCCGAACTGTAAGGAATCGGAAAGTTCTTTAAGGGATCGAATGATTGTCGAACATTTGTATGATTATTTCCTACATTTGTTGATAAACAGTACATGTAGTGATGACGATACCTTGCTGATTGCTGCGGGGCTGTATATACCAGATCATGAGATTGTTGACGATCCATAACGAAGAACACGAAGAGGAAATACTGTGACTTCAATCTGATGGTATTTCTTTGGGTTACATGAAGGAAATGCTCTAATACAGGTTACTGTCCAAACCAATTAAAAGATGCATATATAGATTATGGAGTGAAGTAACAAATAAATTTAAGAAATTTAAAGGGATGGAGGAAAAAAGCACAATTAAATATTGCAAAGAAGTCGTGGAACAAGGTGGAACCCGAAGACAGAAGTTCAGTGAACTAGAAAACCATGTATACCGACAATTTATTAAAGCCAGAAATGAATTGAGTGCAGTGCATGATACAGATCTACAGATTTGGGGATTGCATTACGCTAAATAAATTGGCCTTGACTTCAAGGCTTCATCTCATTGGCTTGTCATGTTCAAAAGAAAATACAAAATTATGAGCAGGAAGATTACGAAATATGTAAGCAAGAACTACGCTAATAAACTGGAAGAACTTGTAGAGTATTCCAAGACGTTTGTTACAGAAACTAATGTCAGATTCCAGCAGTATAAAGATGCATATATTATCAACACAGATCAGTCCGGTTTTAACTATCAGATGTGTTTTCCTGTGGAGGAATCGGTTGACCTATGACCTTGCGATCAAATGTTTTCGGTTCCCATTGGAGAGGCACGTCCTTTCGTCTACTAATCGCACGGTTTTGCGGTGCAGTCGCAAAACACAGACACTAAACTTATTACAGTGAACAGCGATGTCAATGAACGAACGGACAGATCATAACTTTGCGAAAATAAAGAAAGTAAACTTTCCACTCGAAGGAAGACTTGAACCAAGGACCTCTCGTTCCACAGTTGCTCACGCTAACCACGGGACCACGGCACTCCTGAGCTCACACTATCCTTGATGTTGCCTATCTTACGCATGGACTACTCACTTTGTATATTTTGCTTATTTTTTTCGTAGTTCCACACAACTTCTTCCTGTTTTCTCGATTGATCTGTGTTTAGTTTTTCAAGGCCTGTCCACTGTGCCAACTTATAACTAAATCTGAGGGGGGTGCGATGGGGAGGTTCCCTTGTAAGTCGCGAGGGAAATGCTCCTCTGTGGCCACACAATGGGACTTTGGAAGGTGGTGGATGACGGGAAAATAAGGCATGGGAGATCTTTTTTTTATATAAGGTTGGAAGGGTAATTATGGTTTGCAAAGACCCCAGTGAGACTGTCGGTATATTTCAAGAGGGACTGCTCATCAATACAGATGTGACGGCCACGGGTGGCTAGGCTGTATCGAAGGGACTTCTTGGTGTGGAATGGGTGGCATCTGTCGAAGTGGAGGTATTGCTGCTGGTGGTTGGTAGGTAGGTTTGATATGGATAGAGGTACTGATATAGCCATCTTTGAGGTGGAGGTCGACATCAAAGAAGGTGACTTGATGGGTTGAGTAGGTGCAGGTGAAGCAAATGTGGAGAAGGTGTTTAGGTTCTGGAAGAATGTGGATAGGGTGTCCTCACCCTCTGTCCAGATCATGATGGTGTCGTCAATAAATCTGAACCAGGTGAGGGGTTTGGTGTTCTGGCTGTTTAGGAAGGATTCCTCTAGATTGCACATGAATAGGTTGGTGTTGGACAGTGCCATGTGGGTACCCATAGCCATACTCTGGATTTGTTTGTAGGTAATACCTTCAAATGAGAAGTAATTGTGGGTGAGGATATAATTGGTCATGGTGGTTAGGAAGGAGATGGTTAGTTTATAATCCATTGGGCTTTGGGAAAGGTAGTGTTCAATAGCGGTAAGGCCATGGGCGTGTTAGAGATGATGATTGGTTTGTGGGGCGCTCAACTGCACAGTCATCAGCACCCATACAAAGTCCCAATTCTTTACAAAGTCCAATCTTGTCATTGTCACAAATTATGATGACGACGACAACAGAAACATCCAGTCCCCGGGAAGAGAAAATCCCCAACCTGGCTGGGAATCGAACCTGGGACCCCGTGATCCAGAGGCAGCAACAATAGCCACTAGACTACAAGCTGTGGACGGCATTAGGGATGTTAGGGTAAAGGAAGGAGGCATAGATAGTGACAAGCAAGGCACTCTGCGGTAAAGGGACAGGAACTGTGGAGAGTCAGTGGCAGAACTGGTTGGTGCCTTTTATGTAGGAGGGCAGGCTGCGTGTAACGGGCTGAAGATGTTGGTCTATGAGAGCAGAGATTCTCTCAGTGGGGTACAGTAACCGGTTGCAACGGGGCATCCTGGTTGGTTGGGTTTATGGACTTCAGGAAGCGTGTTGAAGTTAGGAGTGCGGGGAATGGAAGGGGTGAGGAGAGGGGTGGACTCCTGGGAGAGATTCTGGGATGGGTCTAAGGATTTGAGGAGAGACTGGAGATCCTGATGGATTTCTGGAACGGAGTCGCTGTGGCAGGGTTTGTAGTTGGATGTATCTGACAACTAGCGGACTCCTTCCGCCATTTTAATCCTTGCGCTTCAAAACAACAGTGGTGGAACCTTTTTTAGCGGGTATGGTTATAAGGTAAGGACCAGTTTTTAGGTGGTGGATTGCAGATCTTTCTGCAGATGTAAGGTTAGTTTGCATGTTGAGGGATTTTTGGAATGATGGTGAGCGAGGTTCGAGGTTAAGAAATTCTGGAAAGTTAACAGAGGGTGATTTGGTGACAGTGGAGGTGGAACACAGTTGGATGGAGTGAACTGAGTCAGGCAGGGTTCAACATTGGTCTTCAGTTGAGTCTGATTGGTAGTGCTGGTGGGGAAAAAAAGTGTTTCCACTGCAGTGTCTGGGAGAAGGTCTAACAGCTCCTGCTTGATTGAATTTTGGTGTGGGGCAAAAGGTGATGCTTTTGGAAAGGACTCATACTTCTGCAGGGCTAAGGCTTTTGGAGGAAAGGTTCATGACTGTTTTGGGTCCGTCTGAGTTCTGTATTCTGTGTGGTGGTGGGAGGGAATTTTGGAGGGTGGTGTAAGTGTAGTAGGTCCGAGAGACAGGGTTTGTCAGGGACACAGGGGAGGTTTGGTGGTTGTTGTAGATGTGGCATACAGTGGTAGTCCAAGGCAGGAGTAGGAAGTGAGCAGATTGGAGAGTTTTTTAAGGTGGCGTTGTCTTGTTGCTGTAGTTCCTGGAGGGCAACTCTTTCAATGTGTGTTATAGGATACAGGAATTTAGGATTGCATAGCAAGAGAATTTTACGGATGGAGAGAATGTATAGTCAGGAGATTTGGGCCTGATCGATTTGATTTTGCACAACTATACCAACCTATTAATGGGCTATCTAGAGGAAGTCTTCCTAAACACCCAGAATCCCAAACCGCTCATTTGGTTCAGCTTTATTGGTAACATCTTTGCAATCTGGATCAAGGGTGAGGATACCCCAAGCACATTCCTCCAGAAAATCAGGACCTTCTCTAGTTGCTTCACCTGCTCCTACTAAACCCATCAAGCCACCTTCCTCAATATTGACCTCCACCTCAAAGTTGGCTATAACAGCACCTCTGTCCAATCAAACCTACCAACCACTAGCAATACCTCAACTTTGACAGCTGCCACTTGTTCCATACCAAGAAGTCCCTTCCATACAGTCTAGCCACCCGTGGTCCCACCTGTAGTGACGAGTGGTCCCTCTCAAAGTATACAGAGGGTCTCACTGAGGCCCTTACAGATCTTAATTGCCCTCCCGCCCTTGTATAAAAGCAGTCCTCCTGTGCCTTATTTTTCCAGTAACTCACCACCTACCAAAGCCCCCTGTCTGGCCACAGAGGAGCATTCCTCTCATGACTCATCACCCAGGATGGGAGCATCTGAATTACATTCTCTGCCAGGTTTTTGACTACCTCTCGTCATGCTGTGAGGTGAAAAATGTCCTGCCCACTATCCTTCTCACTCCTCCCACATCGGTGTTCCACTGCCCACCGAACCTCCACAGTATCCTCATCCATCCCTACACAACCCCTGCTCCCAGCCCCTTGCCTCGTGGCTCATATCCGTGTAATAGAACTAGATGCAAGATGTGTGCCATACATCCTCCTACCACCACCTATTCGAATCCTGTCACAAACCTCACGTACCCCTTCAAAGGCAGGGCTACCTGTGAAACCAATCATGTGATCTAGAAGCTGAACTGCAGCTACTGTGCTGCATTCTACACGGGCATGAGAACCAACAAGTTCTTCATCCGCATGAATCGCCACTAACAAACTGTGGCCAAGCAACAACTGGACCACCTTACTACTGAGCATGCCGCCCAACATGACGTCCTTCACTTCAGTGACTGCCTCACAGCCTGTGCCATTTGGATCCTTCCCACCAACACCAGCTCTTCTGAATTGTGCAGGTGGGAACTCTCCCTGAAACATATCCTATGTTCCCATAACCCTCCTGGCCTGAACTTTTGTTAGTCCTTACCCATCCAGCCCCTTCCCTGTTCACATTCCAGCATTACACAGCCCTCATTCCACCAACGCTACCAGTCTTTTTACTTCTCTCCTCTTCTGCTACCCCCCTCCCCCTTCCGCCTCCTGTCCCCAGCCCTCCATTTAACCTCCCAACTGCATCTAGCTGCCCAAGACTCCACCTTGTCCCTGCACACTCCCAACAGCACTTTACCCTCCGCAACCCCTACCCTGCTATCCTTCTCCCTCCATGCCCCAGCGTCCTCCTTACCCTCACCTGGTTGCCTCTCCCATAATGCCCTGCTGGTCGCAGTCTGGCTGTAGCTGCCAGGGTATGTGGTCATTTGTGTGTGTGTGTGTTGTCTGCTTTTGACAAAGGCCTTGTTGGCCGAAAGCTAACTTTCGAACAGTTTTGGTGTGCCTTCCTGTGACTCAGCATCTCCACTGTATGGTGATTAGCAGCTATCCTTTTTATATATTGTTACATTCCATCCTGGATTTTCCACTATTTGTTTGAGTAGTATATTTCGTGTTGTTTATAATAAGCTATTTTAAGACTTTCTGGTATTGAAAACAATCTTAAAAATTCATTAATTACATCAAAGTGGGCATAAATGTGGTAGTGACCAAAACTGGAGAATTGACCCTACCAAAGTCTTTGTCAGAAATGTTTCTTTATATATGTATTTCTTACTGATCGCTGATTTGTTAAAGTTTGCCTGTAATCAGCTTTTTCTTCTGTCGCAAACATCGTCCAATATCTCGGGTGTTGGCACACGATAAGAAAAATCCTTTGAGAGACCTCACTGTGACACTCTGAATTAAGCTGATGCAACACAAACAAGTCTTCCTTCCACTCCTCCCACCTGTCACTGAATGAAAATACTGAGCAGCTTATCTGTGTATAAATTTTGCAATATTGCTGCTGTGTGATTTGACAGAGGGAGGACCCAAGAACTTCATGTGTATTGCCTTAGGAAGCATTGAAGGTAGAAATTTCTAGAATATGAGAGTATTTCTGCACACATGAATGAAGTAGAGAGGTACTTCTAACCACAAAGTTCCTATGGCGAGATTTCACCATGAGATTAATCATCTACTAATTCCAGTTAGGTGTGGGATTCACCTATACACTGCAAATTTGACACAGGACTTGTCCAATGTTTGTATGGAATATCAATTTGTGATACTTGTAATTCAAATTATTTTCCCAGAGTTGTATAAGATGGATTTTCTGAGCTCATTTCTTAGATGTATTGGGTGAGTTTCCCTTCCTGGCACTCTGTTAATGATGTGATTTTGTGTAACATTAAGAGTGACCACATTGTTGTCTGCTGCTTCCTGTCCTAGTCTGGCTCTAGGTTGTATACTTAAATTTGGATGTTCTACCAAGGAAGTTGATGGAAATTAAGAGATGCATAATTTGTTTTGCTTTACTCTGCCAAAACTTCATTAGCAACTCTAAACCCTTCAAACAGAGGGTTAACAAGCTATTATCTGAAAACTATCATTGTAAAATACTGTAAGGTGTGAACTAAGACTTTAGTTTGAATCAAACAATGGAATATCCTGGATGGAATGTAACAGTATTATGAGAAGGAAAGTTGTTACTCATATACCATATAGCGGAGATGCTGAGTCGCAGATGGGGACAACAAAAAGACTCTCACAATCAAAGCTTTTGGCCATTGGCCTTCGCCAACAAACAAAAAAACACACACACACAGGTGCTACCATTGATAACAGCGAATACTGTGAGAAGTTTCCAGACAAGACAAGGCATACAGCACATACTGTTGAGAGATATGCTGTTGTGCAGATACTTGAGTTGCAGTATAGATACAAAGTTAAAAGGGCTAAGAAATTAAATCCTGTCACAGCCTAACAAGCCATGAGTCCTTCATAAGAAAATACTCAGAAAATATCTGAACAGCCTTCGTTACTTTGTTGTTGAAGTTCAGGTTCACTGTGTGTATCAGTCTGGATTGGGACTCCCAACTTTTAGGTGGTGTCCTTTTTCTCCTGGGGCATCTACTTTGGGATTTAGTTGAGTCTATCAGTAGATCAGGTTTCACTAGGCATGCCTGCACCTCAGTAGGTATGGGGAAGGGGAGTCTGGCAAAGCTTATAGGTGACAATGTACTGGGACCACTCGTGGAAAAATTCCTGCAGTATTTGGTGTTAGAGCTGCACCTTTTTTAGATTGAAGCCAGCTGATAGGTATAACTGCTTAAAGGAAGTCCCTCTAACTAAGAAATCAGCTTCAGAGGGTGTCAGGTAGCCAAGTAGTGAAGGAATTAACATATTTCCTAAAAAATATAAGAGGTATTAGAGATAAGTTAGTGAACTGCTTATAGATGTTGATCCTGACATTAGTGATATATCACTACACCACTTAAATAATTTGACAATTGAGAGGCTTCCTTTACCAGGATACAGATTAGCTGGCTGGTTTTCATGGAGTTCCTTGCAGAGCGGGGGAGTGGCAATGTACATAAAAAAACAGTATTCTGTTTGAGTCCATTGACATATCGAGGCACTGCACTGAACAGATATTTAAATGTTGTGCAGGGGCAGTTGAATTTAATGAAACTATTAACTTCTAATTGTTGTTGTTTATAGGTCCCCTAACTCTGCTCAAGCTAGAGAAGGTTGTTAGTTCACTTATAGGAAGTACTAAAAATTAGTTATATGTGGTGACTTCAGTATTAATTTTGTATATGATTGTGCAAGAAAAAGGATGTTGGTAGATCTCATATGATCTGATGCAGATCATGTTTTTCCCAACTAGGGTGAAGGGGAACAGTAGCATAACTATCGACAATATTTTTATTCATTCTTCATTACTAGATGGGCATTCTGTTAATGAAAGGGTGAATTGTCTTTCAGACCATGATGCACAAATTTTGACACTAAAAGGCTTTTGTACTCAAACAAATGTCACATGTAATTAAAAACTATGTAGGAAAGCTAATCCAATGGCAATAGAGAGTTTTTAAACCTCATTAAGGAACAAGAGCAGCAGGACATTTATAGTGCTCTTTGAGAGTTACTTTCCGCTAAAACGTCCTAAATGTGTTACTAGCTCAAGAGGCAGCCTGAGTGGCTGACTAGTGGGATAAGGATACCCTGTAGAACAAAGAAGGAGCAATAACAAAGTTGAGAAGTAGTCACAATCAAGCTATGGTAGCCCATTACAAACAGTATTGTAAGGTGGTTATAAAGCTTATTAGGAAGCCAAAGAGTATGTGGTATGCAAATGCAATAGCTAATTCACAGGATAAAATTAAAACCATGTGATCAGTTGTGAAGGAAGTGTCTGGTCAGCAGCACAAGGTCAATGATATAAAGTCAGTCCATAGTTTAAACATTCTTGTTACTGATAAGTCGGATATGTGTCCATTATTTAACAGTCATTTTCTGAGCATTGCTGGTGAATTAAGTAAAAACTTAATTTCTACAGAGAATCATGTAACTATCTTGGAAAATGCCTTTTTGAGATGTCTGAAATACTCCTCACAGACAAGGTCGAGACTAAGTCAGTAATTAAATCACTGAAGACTAATGACTCTCATGGACGTGATGGAATACCTAGCAGAATATTAAAGTACTGTGCTGCACATGTTAGCCCCGTACCTAGAAATATTTGTAATTCCTCCTTTAAGAATGGTCAGTTTCCTGAATGATTAAAGTACTCAGTAGTAAAGCCGCTTTATAAAAATGGAGAAAGTAATAATGTATACAAATTTCTATGCCATCACTGTTTGCTAAAGTTATTGAAAAGGCTTTGTATGTAAGGATAATTTAGCATTTTATATCACATAATTTGCTATCAAGTGTACAGTTTGGCTTTCAAAGTGATTTAACGACTGAAAATACTATATTCTCTTTTCTCTTGAGGTACTGGATGGATTAAACAAAAGGTTTCAAACACTAGGCATATTTTTTGATTTAAATGAGGCCTTTGATTCTTTTGATCACAAAATATTGTTCCAGAAGTTGGGCCATTACGGAATACAGGGAGTAGCTCACAATTGGTTTACCTCTTACTTCAGCAAGACAGCAAAACGTCTGTTGAGAATGGCTGTGATGTGGGGTACAGTCAAATGGGGGTTCCCCCGGGTATCATTGTTGGGGCCACTCCTGTTCGTTATTTATAGAAATGATATGCCATCTAGTATTATGGGTAACTCTAAAATATTTCTGTTTGCTGATAACACTTGTGTGGTAGTAAAGGATGCCATGTGCAACATTGGCTCTGTTCCAAATAGTGCAGTTCACGACATAAGCTCATGGCTTGTAGAAAATAAACTAACGCTAAATCACAGTAAGTTTCAGAAACTGTAAAAACTAACACACAATTCAACAAAAACCAACGTTTTAATTTCAAAAAATGGGCATATGATTAGTGGAACAGACAGTTCAAACTTGTAGTTGTTCAGACAGATAGTAAACTGTCACGGGAAGCCCACATTCAGGATATAGTTCAGAACCTTAATGCTACCACTTTTACTATTTGAATGGTATCTGAAGTAAGTGATAGTTCGACACGAAAATTGGTCTACTTTACTTATTTTCATTTGCTTACGTCGTATGGTATTATATTTTGGGGTGACTCTTCCCATTCTAAAAGGATATTTTTGTCTCAGAAACGGGCAGTTCGGGCAATAAGTGGTGTAAGGTCACGAACCTCTTGTTGACCCCTGTTCACTAGTCTGTGTATTTTGACATTGGCCTCTTAATATATATTTTTTCTTTACTGTTGTTTCTTGTTAACAATATCAGCTTATTCCCAAGAGTAAGCAGCTTTCACTGAGTTAATACTCGGCAGAAATCAAACCTGCATTTGGATCGGACTTCTTTAATTCTTGTGCAGAAAGGTATGCAGTATACTGCTGCATCCATTTTCAATAAGCTACCACAAGAATCTTTGATGGAAACCCAGTTCTGAGCAAAGAAGGGAAAGCAGAAACGTGGAAGGAGTATATAGAGGGACTATACAAGGGCGATGTACTTGACGACAATATTATGGAAATGGAAGAGGATGTAGATGAAGATGAAATTGGAGATATGATACTGTGTGAAGAGTTTGACAGAGTACTGAAACAAGGCCCCTGGAGTAGACAACATTCCATTAGAACTACTGACAGCCTTGGGAGAGACAGTCCTGACAAAACTCTACCATCTAGTGAGCAAGATGTATGAGACAGGCGAAACACCCTCAGACTTCAAGAAGAATGTAATAATTCCAATCCCAAAGAAAGCAGGTGTTGACAGATGTGAAAATTACCGAACTATCAGTTTAATAAGTCACAGCTGCAAAATACTAACGCGAATTCTTTACAGACGAATGGAAAAACTGATAGAACCCGACCTCGGGGAAGGTCAGTTTGGATTCCGTAGAAATTTTGGAACACGTGAGGCAATACTGACCCTACGACTTACCTTAGAAGAAAGATTACGGAAAGGCAAACCTACGTTTCTAGCATTTGTAGTATTAGAGAAAGCTTTTGACAATGTTGATTGGAATACTCTCTTTCAAATTCTGAAGGTGGCAGGGATAAAATCCAGGGAGCGAAAGGCTATTTACAATTTGTACAGAAAGCAGATGGCAGTTATAAGAGTCGAGGGGTATGAAAGGGAAGCAGTGGTTAGGAAGGGAGTGAGACAGGGTTGTAGCCTATCCCCAATGTTATTCAATCTGTATATTGAGCAAGCAATAAAGGAAACAAAAGAAAGATTTGGAGTAGGAATTAAAATCCATGGAGAAGAAATAAAAACTTTGAGGTTCGCAGATGACATTGTAATTCTGTCAGAGACAGCAAAGGACTTGGAAGAGCAGTTGAACGGAATGGACAGTCTCTTGAAAGGAGGATATAAGATAAAGATCAACAAAAGCAAAACTAGGATAATGGAATGTAGTCGAATTAAGTCGGATGATGCTGAGGGAATTAGATTAGGAAATGAGACACTTAAAGTAGTAAAGGAGTTTTGCTATTTGGGGAGCAAAAAACTGATGATGGTCGAAGTAGAGAGGATATAAAAAGTAGACTGGTAATGGCAAGGAAAGCGTTTCTCAAGAAGAGAAATTTGTTAACATCGAGTGTAGATTTAAGTGTCAGGAAGTAGTTTCTGAAAGTATTTGTATGGAGTATAGCCATGTATGGAAGTGAAACGTGGATGATAAATAGTTTAGACAAGAAGAGAATAGAAGCTTTCGAAATGTGGTGCTACAGAAGAATGCTGAAGATTAGATGGGTAGACCACATAATTAATGAGGAGGTATTGAATAGAATTGGGGAGAAGAGGAGCTTGTGGCACAACTTGACTAGAAGAAGGGATCGGTTGGTAGGACATGTTCTGAGGCATCAAGGGATCACCAATTTAGTATTGGAGGGCAGCGTGGAGGGTAAAAATCGTAGAGGGAGACCAAGAGATGAATACACTAAGCAGATTCAGAAGGATGTAGGCTGCAGTAGGTACTGGGAGATGAAGAAGCTTGCACAGGATAGAGTAGCATGGAGAGCTGCATCAAACCAGTCTCAGGACTGAAGACCACAACAACAACAACCACAAGAATTCAAAAATCATAGCAGTAATCCATGCACTTTGAAATCTAAACTGAAGAGTTTCCTAGTGGGTCACTCCTCCTATTCTGTTGAAGAGTTCCTTGAAAAATTAAGTTGATTCTTATGTTATTGTTGATTGCGTTTACTTAAACTTGTGGCTTGACTTTTTTTGGGTTCATAAACATTTTATTTTATGTGTTATTACTTTTATGTTTTAATTTCATGCACTGACACATTCCATGACCTTGGAGAGTTGCTTCTCAATTTGATCCTATGGAACTAGACGTGTAAGTAAAATAAAATTATTGTGTTTAATCAGTCAAATTTAGCAAATGTTGGGCTAAATCTTTCATCATGTCTGGCTAATATAGCATTCTGCTCGCAGAGTGGCTTTTGAAACATGTTTACTCCCATCCTTTTTCTCTTTCATGTAATGCTGTTTCCTATTGCGTAGCCCTAGCTTTATTCTAGTATTCTAAAATGAGATGCATTCTCATTTCCACCAAATTGGCACTCTCATGCCAGATACTGCCTTTATATGATCATTTCCAGACAATTCCTTTCAGTTTACCCGCATCCCTACCCTGTCATCTAAGATAACTCCTTTGGCAGAGTCTGTCAAACCTGCTTGTATGCTGCACCTGTCGCTTCACGTTCCTTGCTCTTCCTTCTGTTGTTCTTTTGCAGTTCATGTGCACATTATATATAACCCACCTTTCACTGTAGTGTATACCTAATTTTGAAAATTTCAAACATTTGCAACTACTTTACCCCCCCCCCCCCCTCACCCATAAAAAAGTACTATGGTTTTTCTTAACTTTTGCCTCCATGGTAAATTCACATCATTATAGCTTTTCTGTTCCCTTTACCTTTCTTAAAAGCCAAACTGCTCATCAACTTTCATTCCCATTCATCTGTACACTATTCTTGTGACCACCTCAAGTGCGTGAGCTGATTTTACAATAGTTCCCACACCTACTTGCCCTTGCTGTCTTTGGGATGCTTGTGCAAATGAGTGTGTGCGTGTTTCCTTTTGTGATGAAGGCCGTGGCCAAAAGTTAATGAGTAGGGCCTAAGTGTTTTAGTTGTACCTGGTTGCAAATTAATGTGTCATCTTGATGGTAAGTAGCAATCTTAGCTTTGTCTTATACTGTTGATACTCCAGCCTGGATTTTCCATTGTTTGTTTTTATTAGTAGAATTCCTATTATCGTAAACACCTCAATGTGACGTTTGATGGTAATGTAAAAGTGCTGTTTATGTTTAAATGTTTCGTACTGCTTTGTGGATTGTAACACATCAACAAGGACTCGTACATAACTCTTTTGAAACTTTTTTGCTGTTGCTTGATAATTCTGAAGGGAGCACAAGTAGCTAATTGCTAGTGAAGTAAAGCTTTCATTTCAAATTAAAACAACCTAGTGCAAGAAAAATGAGTTTGCAAATTAAATCTAATCTATAATTGTGGGCTCAAGCTTATAAGAGACTTCAAATGTTTGCTTTGGTAAAGATACTTTTGTGTTTCTGCTAATGTGTGAATCACATGACGTAAGAATTCTCTTTGGTTTTTCCTCCTTATAATTAAGGTAGACAAAGACAAACAATAAAATTACTCATTAATTCAGTATGAGTGTTTGATTTATGATCTCTATCACACAATAAACTAAAACTTTTTATCTTTACAGGAAGGAGCAGTTATTGACCACCTGTGGTTGGTCAGAGATGAGCATGGTCCGTTCGAATGCTCAGGATAAAATTCCTGGCTGTGAATAATACATTCCACCCATTGAAATTTGTGCATATCCATTCCAGTAATATCTTGAATCTTCACAGTGACAATATTTATCAACATTTTTGTTGCCATGACATCTCAATAGTTTTATAGGGTATTTTGAAACTTGTTGCATTGTCTTGGTGGCTATTAAAGGTGAAAGCAATACCTGGTATATTTTTCTAGTATTTTTATCATGGTTGAACACTTTTAGCTTACATTTGAAAATTCTCTGAAAATTAGTCTGACATTTATGGCACTACTGTCATTCACACCTATGGTAGATGGTATATATTATTTTACACGGGTGTCTGTAATATACAAGTAACCTAGCAAAATTATACTGCTGAAAGTGTGAAATTTCTAATATCTGTTCTCTGTATGTAATATGGATTCATGTTTTCTATATTGAGTGTATTGTGTACATTCCAGTTCTTAAGGCTTTTTTGTGATGGTACTTAAACTATGTACGATGATTGCAAATTTAAGGACTGTGGTGTAGGCAGTATATATGGAGGGCAGGTACTGTAGAATCCCCCAGAAAATGCTTTAAGGACCGTAGTGTTTTCCCATAACTCCTGCCAGAAAATAGAAACTGAAAGTTCATTGTTATCTGTGAACCAATAAGAACTGTGATCATTTTGTTGTGTTCTGTTATTAAACAGGCGTGTTCTCAGTATTGTTGTATCTGTAGCCTTGTTAATAGTGATCCACTATTGTTGTTACTTTTTGTGGTCAGAGTATATTTTGTGTATATGTTGTCCAGTAAAGTGTATTATTAAATAACACATGTATTTAATTTGTATGTTGTTTACAAAACTTGTGCTACCCTATCAAACATTTTAATATCAGGTTATTCTGTTTTAGAAAAAGGGTTATTTTTCTATCAGATCTTGAAAGAAAGTCAAGATTCACTTTAATGAATTATGAAAATAAATGAGGATATGAGGGACTACAACTTACAATAGGAGATTAAAGATACACTGTTGCTCCATAATGTCTCTATAATTCCTGTGGTCATTTTGTTTTGTGTTGTCCTAATTAGCTGTCTAAAGAATGAAATGAATTGCTTTCTCCTCATGCGCGTTACTGGTTCCATTTGATTCATTGGAAGCTAGTCTACAATGTCAGTTTTCTGATGCACTTTTTTATTATACTTCTTTCTGTCTCCAGTTTTCTGTTAGTTGTTTTGAAAGTGATTTCATTCCGACATATTACTTCTTGTTCTGTAAATGTTTTAATTTTGTAGCTACTAGAGACCTTTCCTGTTGTATATGTTCTCAATGACAGATTGTGCTTTAGTCAATTTGTTTATTTTCTATAATATCACATGTACAAAAGTTAAAAATATTATGGAATAGGAAATTGATGGAGAAACTGTTGAAATAATAGGGAAAGGAAATAGCTATCCAGTATTACCTCCAGGAGATAAAATTCCTAATACAGCCTATATAAAACAGTTAAAGCAGAAAATACTAAACCTATCTCTTTGGGCTGTAATGTGTTCTTTCCCTCGGAAAGTAGTCCCTCACAATATGGGATCCTGAGTGAGCCACCACTTCTTTCAAACCTCATTCCTGAAAGCTGGGTGTAGTTTTTTTCTACACCTTGTAAATGGATCTGTCAGCAGTACTTGGAATTTTGCCTCTTGAAGGTAAGTATTGTCCAGCCATTCTGGCTGCTTGTAATTTTTAATAGTTTTCCCAAATGAATTTTCCCTTTGATACAAATAAACATGAAGGTCCAGAAATCAAGGACCAGTCATTTCCACTTTAAGTGTTTTTGCCAGAAGTACTATGAATTTCCCCTTACTGTGTCAATTCCTGCCTAGCTGTTGTCTCTCTGCAGTTAAAAAGTATTACTGTGTTAATAATTTAAGCACATATATGGAATTCCAGTTACAAGAACAGTTCAAATGAATGTTTTTAAAATGGTACATGTGGACCTTACTGATTATTTTGGATTTAGTTGTGTCTGTGAACAAAGAAAGATTTCAGGTTAGAAGTTTAATTTGGTTATTTTCTAATGAGAGTGGAGTTCCTCAGGTGTACAGTGAAGCTACCGTACTGTTTCCTCCATTGTGTCCTCAGGCAAAACAGACTTCATATTAGCACTTTCTCTCTGTTACCTGGTTCAAAAAACAATTAGCACACTCCCAATACAAGGAAATGTACTTAGTTTTTTTAAACTGTCTCCCAAGTGAATTGGTCATTCTTGTCATTCCAGTTAATAATATCCCTCCTCCGACTGAGTATGTAATTATTGAAACACTTGCCCAATTTCACTGTTTGTTGACCTCTGTTTAAATGACAGCGAATAAATTCAAAATATCATCGCTAGGGAATAATTCTTAATGAAAATTTCACCAAAACATGCTGACTGTAAAGATAAAATCATGAAAAGGATAGATTATAACAATGAAAACAATTTTTGGCAGTTTAATGTAATTGGATAGATAAAAAATATGCTCATCAAGTGGTGGCAGAACACACACGTAAGAGAAGGTGGTCATAGGCAAGCTTTAAGAGCCAGTGGCTCTTTCTTCAGGCAGGAGGGTTGAAGTGGAACAAAAAGGGGTGAAGGAAAAGGACTGCAGAGGTCTAGGAAAAGTGGTAGATTTTGAAAAAGTCACTCAGAACCGTATGTCACGGGAGACTTACTGGATGGGATGAGGAGGAAAGACTGACTGTTGGGGACTGCAACGCACGAGATATGTAAACCTGAGAGCTTGGAGGTGAAAGAAAGGGTGATATGAAAGACAGAGATTACTGCTAAAACATTGCGTGTGAGTTAATAAGAGTGAAAAGCTAATTATGTTGTATGTAACAGAGGTGGGAGGGGATGGCAAAAAATAGACAGGTAAGAAAAAAAGATGCTGAAAACTAAAACGAAGTGAGTAAAGGAGTAGTTACTGTGAAGAAATGCTGAGACGGAAGAAATCAATGTAAATTAGGCCTGGTGGGTGGTAAGAACCAAGGACACGTTGTAATGCTAGTTCCCACCTGCAGAGTTCTGAGAAACTGGTATCTGGAGGAAGAATCCAGATGGTAAACATTGGCTCTAAAGACCTTAAAAGCTGTGAGCACGTGTACTGAAAATGAGATGTGTTATACAGTGCTTGTAGCTCTCAAGGTATGCATTTTAGAACCCATAATTTACTAGACTTTTTTTGCTTTGAATGATCTGGAAACTACCTAGAACAGATACCTAGGAACCCACTCACAATGAAAATATATTGAATCTAATGGCATCAGACAGACCTGTCCACTTTGAGGACATCCGCATTGAAATTACTATCAGTGAACACGGTGCAATTGTGACAACAATGATTGCCGCAGTACAAAGGACAATTAAAACAAGCAGAAAGATATATACTTTCTGTAAAGTAGATAAAAAATTAACAGTGTCATATCTCAGTGAGTAACTTGAAACTTTCAGCAAAAGGCAGGAGCGTGTAAAGGAATTGTGGCTCAAGTTTAAAAGAAAAGTTGACCATGCACTGGATGGATACGTACCCAGTAGAAAAGTCCATAGTGGGAGGGAACCTCCGTAGTATACAGTCACTGTGAAGAAGCGGAGATAACTGCATAACAGATGTAAAACAAAGTATAGGACTATAGTTACAGAGATGCTGAATGAAACACATTTGGCTGTCGAGAGGGCAATGTGTGATGCCTTCAATGACTACTGTAGCCGAATGTTGTCAAATGATTTTTCACAAAACCCTAAAAAATCCTGCCTGCATATAAAGGCTGTTAATGGCACCAAAGTTAGTGTCCAGTCCCTAGCGAATGAGACACGAAATGAAACTGAGGGCAACAGAGTAAAAGCTGAAATGCTTAACTCAGTTTTCAAATATTCCTTTACAAAGCAAAACACAGTAGAATTGAGAATTGCCCCAATTTAACCCTCGAACCACTGAAAAGATGACTGAAATAAGGATTAGTGCCAGTGGTGTTGAGAAACAGCCGAAATTGTTAAAACTGAACAAAGACCCAGGGCCTGATGGAATCCTTGTCAGATTCTGTACTGAATTTGCACCTTAGCCCCACTTTGAACCATAATTTATCATAGATCCCTCACTTTTTGGGAAAAATCACAAGTAACACCCATCTACAAGAAGGGTAGTAGAAGTGATCCATAAAACTACTGTTCAATATCCCTGACATCAATTTGCTGTAGAACCTTAGGATGTATTCTGAGCTCAAATGTAATGAGGTATCTTGAACAGAATAACCTCCTCCTCAATACCAACCAGTATGGATTTCGAAAACATCGATCGTATGAAACTCAACTCGCACTTTTCTCTTATGACATACTGAAAGTTTTGGATCAAGTCAGTCAGGTAGATACAGCATTTCTTGATTTCCAAAAAGCATTTGACTCAGTATCACACCTATGCTTACTGCCAAAAGTATGATCATATGGGTTGTCAAGTGAAATTGGTGACTGGATTGAGGACTTTTTGTTAGGGAGGGCACAGCATGTCATCTTGGACGGAGGGTCATCATCAGATGTAGAAGTAACTTCAGGCATGCCCCAGGGAAGTGTGATGGGACTCTTTCTGTTCATGTTGTGTATAATGACCTTGCAGACAATATTAAAAGTAAAGTCAGATTTTTTGCAGATGATGCAGTAATCTTTGATGGAGCACTGTCTGAAAGAAGCTGCATAAATATTAAGTCAGATTGTGATGATATTTGAAAGTTGTGCAAAGACTGACAACTTGCTTTAAATGTTCAGAAATGTAAAATTGCGCACTTCACAAAACTAAAAAAATGTAGAATCCTGTGACTGTAATATCAGTGTGTCACTGGGCAGCTTATACAAATACCTGGATGTAACACTTTGCAGGTATGTGAAATGGAATGATCACATAGGTTCAGTCATGAGTAAAGCAGGTGTTAGACTTCGGTTTGTTGATAGAATACTGGGGAAGTGCAATCGGTCTACAGAGGAGATTGCTTACAAATCACTCATGTGACCTGTTCTAGAGTGTGGCAAACAAGAATTAACTGATGAAATTGTCAATACTGTCTTTCAGAAAATTACTAAGTGGTTCCTTGTAAATGGACTCTCACTGAATTTTGATAAGACACAGTACATACAGTTCCGTACAGTGAATGGTATGACGCCATTAATAAATATAGACCTTAATCAGAAGCATATAGCTAAGGTAGAATATTCCAAATTTTTACGTATGTCCATTGATGAGAGATTAAATTGGAAGAAACACATTGATGATCTGCTGAAACGTTTGAGTTCAGCTACTTATGCAATAAGGGTCATTGCAAATTTTGGTGATAAACATCTTAGTAAATTAGCTTACTACGCCTATTTTCACTCATTGCTTTCATATGGCATCATATTTTGGGGTAATTCATCACTGAGGAATAAATTATTTATTGCACAAAAGCGTGTAATCAGAATAATAGCTGGAGTCCACCCAAGATCATCCTGCAGACATTTATTTAAGGATCTAGGGATATTCACAGTAGCTTCTCAGTATATATACTCTCTTATGAAATTTGTTATTAACAACCAAACCCAATTCAAAAGTAATAGCAGTGTGCATAACTACAATACTAGGAGAAAGGACGATCTTCACTATTCAAGATTAAATCTAACTTTGGCACAGAAAGGGGTGAATTATACTGGCACTAAAGTCTTTGGTCACTTACCAAATAGTATCAAAAGTCTGACAGATAACCAACAAGTATTTAAGAAGAAATTAAAAGAATTTCTGAATGACAACTCCTTCTACTCCATAGAGGAAGTTTTAGATATAAATTAAGAAAAAAAAAAAAACAAAAATATTAAAAAAAATAAAGAAAAACAAAAAAATAAAGTTGTTATATTAACTTAAGTATGTTGTTAAATTAACCTAATTATGTCATATATTGGAAAATTTGACTCGTTCCACATCATTACGAAATATCGTATTCATGATCCATGGAACTAGTATTAATCTAATCTAATCTGTGTTCAGGTGTGTGGGACGCGTACCAAATAGGACTAACAGGGGACATTGAAAGTACACAGAGAAGAGCAGCACAAATGGTCACAAGTTTGTTTAATCTGTGGGAGAGTGTCACAGATATACTGAACTGGAAGACTCTTGAAGGTAGACTTAATCAATATTGAGTAAGTCTATCAACAATGTTTCAAAAACCGGCTTTAAATGATTACTGTAGGAATACACTATGACCCTTTACGTATCACTCAAATAGGGATTTTGAGGATAACGTTAGAATAATTATTGCATTCAAATGGTCATTCTTCGCCTGCCCCATACGTGAATGGAACGGGGAAAAACTCTTAATAAATGGTACAATGGTATGTAGCCTGTACCATGCCTTTCACGGTGGTTTGCAGACTGTAGATGTAGAGCCTTCTAGTCATGTGTCCGAACACTGACCATATCTCCTGGGACTCCCTTTGTACCCTGTCTAATCAAAAGTATCCAAACTCCACTATGTAATGTGGGATTGAGCCGACCAGTAGGGAGGCTTGGAGGCGGTCAGGTGGAGGTGGAACCGCAGCCAGCTGCAGGGAGCAGAGACGTGTTCGCTCTCTTCTGCTGGCAGCTTCTAAACTGATCAGACACCCTCCTCTCTCTCGCCTCTCTTTCGTGGTAGCCCATTCAGTCTCGGTGGCTTCTGTAAGCCTGCCTTTCCCTTTTATGGCATTCAAACATCATACAGTTAAAACTATGTTTGATTTTTCATCTCAACGGGTGCCTACTGCTTTCCCCTCCTGGCTTTAACAGCTTACTTGCTGTCTGCATAGGTTCCAGGACCATATGTCTCTCGCATCCTGTTATTCTCACACTCCGAGACCATCTGTCGTGTGAAATTACACGTATACTTCTTGCTACTGCACAGCGACTTGTACTGAATGTTAAAATATAGCAATAAAATTGTAATGAAATGTTGACAGAATTATGGCATGAACACCACATATCCCCTCAGCAAAAATGTTTACAGTTTTTGAACTTTGTTAAAATTTATAAAAATGACACAAGAGCACAAACCTTACCAAGGCCTTAACTGCACTGTTACAAGATATTTTTCCCACTATTCTGCTTTCAGCATCTCAAAATTACCTTAAATCTTAAGGTGCTTACCCCTACTGTCAAAATACACTAACATATGCACATAATTAATTATGTGAAAAATCTGGCTCCAATAAAATATTGTTACAATTGATTAAAAATTCTCCTTGTTCTTTCATTGCTTTTAAATGCATCTAAATAACAAATTTCATAGTCAACACTAATGACACCTCCACATCATCTGCATTTGCTTATTTTGTGTAGCTACTTGCTGAGTGATTTGTTGATTCACAGATTGCTCGTGTTGTCGGCATCCATTCTCCACTCCTCTCGATCCTATTGGTACGTGCAATAATACAAACATTAGAAACATACAATCTCACCATCCTCCTGAAAGAAAGACAAAAGTACAATAATATTAATTACATAAATGATTAATAATTTCAACATAATCCATTCTACAGGCCCGCTAGATGCCTGGTTTGTTTGTAAACATTAAATGACCTCTTACAACTTGTCACATGCCACGTAATGGTGTGTCACCTGCATTCTGCTCTGTCGAGTGCCCTTGCAGCAGCCTTGTTGCGTCAGCTTGTGGCTGGTAGTTTGTTACCCCATACATCATTTGCCACGCCTCCAGAACTGCTACTGTCTCCTCAACTGAATTTAGCAGTCCATGTGGTGTGCAGTCATTGTATGAAACCTCTGTCTTACTTTAAACATATCGTACACACACAGTTTGCGGTCAATGCCACACCATATTAGTAATATATTATAATGAACTTAACGTTACATCACACTAATATTTACACCAGATTTTTCTTTTTAGTTCTGTCTTGACTCATAAAGTAATTAATCTCTCAGTGTGATAATAACAATTGATGATTTATTTACAAAAGTGTTTCATACCTACCACACTGTAAACAATTTTTGACACATTTGCTACAGGTGTTGCTAGTTCCGTTGCATTGGCATGAGCTGCACAAATAATCATGTGTGGACCCTCATATCTCTTGTAGAACTTCATTATTTCATTGTCTACCTTTGAATATTTTGCCCTTGCCCCAACAACACAATATTTCCCACCATAAATATTCTGGCCATTTTTCCTAGGTTATGTCTTTCCTGTCTCCGCTGCTTTCTCTTGTGATCCATCCAGCATTAGTTTCCTGATCTTATCCAATGACATCCTCATCGTAGGTGGAAATATGTGTGATGGTTTGTTGTCAAATGTTACTTTATCAGGTGAAAGTTCAGTGGTTGAATGTTTTTTACACACTTTCCCCAGGTTGAATGTCTCTTAAGCCCTAAATAACTTGGCTATCTACCTCTCCGACATATTTGATGGTGGGTGGTATTTTTAAAAATATATAGACCGAGGCCCGTTACTGTTAAAGATGTTTTGTGGCTTTCCAACATTTTTAAAGTAATTCTTTCTCTTGACACTTGCTATGTCCTTTACCATACTTTTCCGTAAGGAGAAGAATTTTTTTTCATCAGTAGCACATCCAAAGCTACCAACACATAAGTATATATTATGTAAATTGAAGGTGGAGGTGGGGGGAAGGGAAGGGAAGGGAAGGGATTATTGTCATCAGCTGCATCAGGACTTTCTGCGGCATCAGTGGCAGCAAGTGAAAATGTTTGCTGCACCAGGAGTTGAACCTGGGATCTCCCGCTTACTGGTCAGTTGCATTAACCACTGCACCTCCTGGACACAGTTGTTTATTGAAACTGTGCAGACTATGTTGAAACACCTCTCGGCCGACCCACATTCTCACCTAGCACCACCTGTTCGCAGTCTCATGTCCGTGTCCTTCATGCTTGCTACTTAGAGATTTCCACAGGAGGCTGGACGTCATTGTGCATCCGCACTGATGTGGTGGATCTATTAGCCGTAGAGGTGAATCAATTATATGAAATTGTGGTGTTTGTTCTTTCGGACATCACAGATTCACGTAAGCATATCCTCTCACAGTTGATAGAAGACACTATATTGTGTTAGGTAATAATATAATGGTGTGACTGAGATCAGAAAATTAGACATATGTTACAAAAATCATTACCGTTAATCCCTAAGTCAATTTTGGAATCTACATCTTTCATTAAAGGTCTTTTGAAGTTTCTTGTATTTTTTTTTTTACCAAGCTCTTGTGCCACGATATTACTCTCTTGCACGAGGAAAATTCTTCTGAAGTCTTTGTATAGCCACAATGGTGTACCCTTTCTTTATTGACAATGTCACTTAGATTTTAAAATAATGAACTTTCCTTCCTAGCATTGCTTAGCGAGAAGGACCAAACTTAATTTTCCTTCATTTGAAACTGTATTCTTGCTATAAGTACAGCTGTGTTACATTACAGTTGAAGTGTTTATCACCTCCATGATGTAATAACTTTTGTTTATTATTCAGAAATGACTTTTGGTGTAGGAACAGTTCTGGGAAAAAGCTGAAGCAATGCAATGTAGAGTTCGTAAGACTCAATGTAATAAGATGTCTTTAATGTACAAAAGTCTACAGTGTATGTGATGTGTGTTCTCTCACAATAATTATTCCTTGACATGGAATGTTTATGCTCAAGGCACTTACAGCATACTTTATAAAATATTCTTATTTGGTTTTCTTTCTCATTTGACAGCACTTTTAGCACTTACTAGGATGAATTCCGTGATTTTAAACATCAGCCTACAGCAAGATTTGAACACTTAAGCAATACATTATATTTGCCCCTGTCTGCTGTAAGAAATATTAGCGTTCTTATTAATAATGGCATACAGCAGGTATGTCTGGTACATATGTATATTTCACAAAGATTTTAAACAATTGCATTTTTGGCTTTATTGTACATAATTTACTTATATCTAAAATTTTCTTTTATCATTTCGTCCAGGGATAGGGACCATTTCTTTGAAGGTTCGTGTCTGTTCAAAAAAAAATTATAATTAACTGACATACTAGAAACAAAGTAAAAGAAAAATGTAGGAAAATGCAGGTATAAAGAATGGTAAATTCAGACATATGGTACTGTTCACTGAAATTTTTGGGCCTTTCAAAGTTTAAATATCCATGTCATACAGTTTACAGTGTTTATATATAAATACAAAGATGAGGTGACTTACCGAACAAAAACGCTGGCAGGTCGATAGACACACAAACAAACACAAACATACACACAAAATTCAAGCTTTCGCAACAAATTGTTGCCTCATCAGGAAAGAGGGAAGGAGAGGGGAAGACGAAAGGAAGTGGGTTTTAAAGGAGAGGGTAAGGAGTCATTCCAATCCCGGGAGCGGAAAGACTTACCTTAGGGGGAAAAAAGGACAGGTATACACTCGCACACACGCACATATCCATGGAGGGTAAGGAGTCATTCCAATCCCGGGAGCGGAAAGACTTACCTTAGGGGGAAAAAAGGACAGGTATACACTCGCACACACGCACATATCCATGGATATGTGCGTGTGTGCGAGTGTATACCTGTCCTTTTTTCCCCCTAAGGTAAGTCTTTCCGCTCCCGGGATTGGAATGACTCCTTACCCTCTCCTTTAAAACCCACTTCCTTTCGTCTTCCCCTCTCCTTCCCTCTTTCCTGATGAGGCAACAATTTGTTGCGAAAGCTTGAATTTTGTGTGTATGTTTGTGTGTCTATCGACCTGCCAGCGTTTTTGTTCGGTAAGTCACCTCATCTTTGTATTTATATATAATTTTTCCCACGTGGAACGTTTCCTTCCATTATATTAGTTTACAGTGTATCTAATACAAAGTTTGTTTCTTGCAAGTCTCTGTATTTTCATTCTCAAAAGCACTCTTTGGATTATTGTTGTTTGCACTGCTTTCGCAGCTCTCATTGTCGAGTGCAGTCTCTCCGCTCTCAGTGTCGGTTGCCTCAGCAATGCAAATGGTCAATAACAGTGAACAGTTTATACAGATAGGTGCCTTGTCAGCATCAGGTGGAAATATTCCATCCTAAGACATATGGCGACTTGCGTGGAGTTATATCGTCGGAGAGTACCCATCCCACAATGAACCAGCCGCTAGATTCTATCTCGTAAGTATCCATATCATCCTCTTCTTTTTTTAATCATTGTCTTCTGTGTTCAGGAAACTCCATACAATGTGCGTTCATTTGCTGTTGATACACTGAACAGTACCGTGACAGAACCACAGGTACTTGTTTTGTATTACATTTTAATCAACCCCAAGAAATGTAAAGCAATTGAGGAAATCGTTCACAATGTGTATACAAGCTGTATTGCCTTGTGCCGCTGTGATTTTAGGGCATATTCAGCTTCCCACATCAACGGGCACAACAGCAGCGATTAAATTTAAAATGTGATGTGATGTGATGCGATGCCATTCCAGTTCTCACACATGGCAACACTCAACAGTGCTGTCCCAGGAAGTACGGGACCTTATCTCAATGAGAAACTGTCTCAGCAGATAATGGCAGTGCACAAGGAACCCATTGTATAAACTGCACGTTAACAGGCCCCAGGGTATCATATGGCCAAAAATACGAACTTTGAAAAATACTCAATGGGGCCAAAAACTTGCTGAGCTGGACACCACACAGCCAGGAGTGTGGAATCTAGCTCAACATTTAACCAGTGTGTGGCACTAGACATTCCCTCTACATAGACCAAACAGGCCTGCTTACTCTGCAGAGGAGAAGGCAGAACCAATGCCAGAACTCTAGCAACATCTTTGACACTGTCTGGTTTCCTCAGACCCATTATCAACACTACAAACGTTCCACAAGGTTATGCGACTTATAGCCTAGTCCACGCGCAATGAAACTGAACGTGCTAGCTCTGTAAAGTACTCCTGAGCTAGGAAAGCTCCTGGTACCAATGGCTTTCAAAACCGTTTCCTCAAGGAGTTTACAGATAAAGCCATAGAATGCTTAACACAAATGATTAACGGCAACCTACAACACCAACACTTCCCCACCTTTTGGAAGGCAGTCAAGGTGCTGATGTTCAGGAAGCCAGGAAGAGACCACTCCTTCACATCAGCTTGATGAGCTCACTCACTAAGTGTTGAAAAGATGATTCTAAAATGACTTCATATGCACTGATGCTGGATATTTTTCCGTGGTTAGGTATTTCTTGTCTCTTTTCCACTTTCTTTTTTGATCTGTCTAGTGCTACCTTCCTGATCACATCCTGTGACACCTGTGTCTTGGGTGGAAATATGATATATTTGAACAAATTATTTGACAGTTTCTCGCCAGATGTTACCTTGTGAGGTAATGGTTGAGTGTGGCAGTTCATTCATTATGTGCTTGAAATATTTTATATACTTGGCCCAGCCAGAGTGTTTCTTAGCACAATAAGCCCTATATGACCTGGCCATCACCCTCTCAGCCATATTTGATGATGGGTGGTTGTTGTTGTGGTCTTCAGTCCAGAGACTGGTTTGATGCAGCCCTCCATGCTACTCTATCCTGCGCAAGCTTCATCTTTGACTAAGTACTGCAACCTACAACCTCTATGATTTTTACCCTCCACGCTTTTCTGCAATACTAAATTGGTGATCCCTTGATACCTCAGAACACAGCCTACCAACTGATCCCTTCTTCTAGTCAAGTTGTGCCACAAATTGCTCGTCTCCCCAATTCTATTCAGTACCACCTCATTAGTTATATGATCTACCCATCTAATCTTCAGCATTCTCCTGTAGCACCATATCTTGAAAGCTTCTGTTCTCGTCTCGTCTAAACTGTTTATCGTCCATGTTTCACTTCCGTACGTGGCTAACTCCATACAAATACTTTCAGAAAAGAATTCCAGACAGTTAAATCTATACTCGATGTTAACAAATTTCTCTTCTTCAGAAACACTTTCCTTGCCATAGCCAGTGTACATTTTATATCCTCTCTAATTCGACCATCATCAGTTATTTTGCTTCCCAAATAGCAAAACTCATCTACTGCTTTAAGTGTCTCATTTCCTAATCTAATTCTCTCAGTATCACGTGATTTAATTTCACTACATTCCAATATCCTCATGGTGGTATTATGAAATATATACAGTTGTTTTCTATTCTTCCCTAAACATATCCTGCCAAACTGAGGCCCATTCTCACTAAGGATGTTTTATGGCTTTCCAACATTTTTAAAGTAATGCTTTCTAATGACAGTTGCTGTGGTCTTTCCTATACTTTCTCTTAAAGGAGGGGTTTTTATGTACTTTTATGTAATACCACATCCAAAGCCACTGACCCATAAGTATGCTCTCCCTTAGTTGAAGGGAGGAACATATCCAAGTCAGCAGCAACTATTTCTAGTAAAGAGGTAATAATAATAATAATAATAATAATAATAATAATAATAATAATAATAATATACATAAGCCCTTTTATCTGTTGATTAAGGGCTTTGGTTTTCTGGCACAATTCACACTTTGCTGACACTTCCCATGGCCTCTCTTCCACATTGTTAAAGGTGCATGTTTCTTTAAGTTTGTTTGTGCACTGTTTGTCACTATAGTGACCGTGTGCAAAGTGTACGTACTTGTATGAAATTCTCCTTTACCTGTTCTGGTAGACAAATCTTCCAGACTGGCCTTACAGAACAAAACTCCATCTCTAACTACATCACATTTGTGGAGCTTAACTTTGCCTTTATTGCCCCATTTTTCTTTAAATCATTTTTAAAATATCGTCATTCTGTTCTCTTCTCGTATCTTTTAATACTCATTCCACGTAACTTTCAGACGGGACATTTTTCATTAGCAGTAATTTGACATCTTTACCATTGTTATCTTTGAAGTTGACACTATTCACACCAATTGGTAACTGAGATAGAGCATCTGCCAAAATGTTTTTCTTTTCTTGTTGATACCTTATTTCAAAATTATAAAGAGTGGCACAGTGAAAAGTAGCCCACCTCCCCCTTCAATGCGAATGCAAGATTTTGACATCCAAAATAGAGTAAACAGGTACAACAGTGGACAGTTTTATGCAATAATTGATTGTTAGCATTCTTCTGTCAGCATTTCAGTTTATTTTATCAGTGAAGTTAGATGTTTCTCTCTCTGGTATGCAAAAAAACGTTGTAAATGGAAGAAATAATTGGAACTGTGGAAGAATTCGATTGAGGAAACTTGCTAAATTTTTGAGGTCAAGTATCCAGATAGAGGACTACCAGCAAAGAGAGCAGTACAGAGTCTGAATAAAAATTGGCACACCTACAGATCTGTGTAGAAGGTAAAATGACAAGGAATCCCTTCAATTCGCACACCGTAAATTATTGCAGACATTCGATGAAGAATTATAAAAGCGCGAAAAAGTGTATTGTAAATTGGCCCAATAGCTGCATGTAAGTAGACGATCTGAAGCCATATCGTGTGACAGTTGTGAAGTGATTATGGGAGGATGACAGTAAAAAATCTGAAGATTACCGCATGTGGCTATGTGGCTTTTGAATAACATCCATGATTAGTGAAGCATTGTTTCACCCTTCTCGTATGAATTCACAGAACACAAGGTACTGGGCAGTGGGGAACCCTAACATTGTGTGTCAGCAACCATTCTCTGATGAAAAAGTTGGTGCTTGGCACAGTATAATGGAAACGTGTGTCATTGGACCGATATTTTTTGACACTAGCCTCAACTCAGTTGTGTATATGGAAATTTTTGATAAATTTTGTGCTCAACTCCCTTAATATGAGAGACAATACAGCTTCTTCCAGCAAGTTGGGTCATCATGCCACACATGTAAGGTATCCGTGGAACGAGTCCATGATTTCTTCACTGAGGAATGAACTGTCAGCAGACATTAATGGCCACCATGTTTGCCAGAGCTAACATCATGTGATTTTTTTTTTCCTGTGGGGACCCTTGAAGAAACAAATCCACACACAATACAGGACATTAAAGACATCAGCCATGAAGCTGTCCCGATTGATATCCAAACTGTACACCGGGTGTATCGGAATATGCTTAGACATGTGGAGCTGTTTATCAATGTTGCAGGGTGTCAGTTTCAGTATCTTCTATAAATGTGTTTTTCACCTTTTTTTCTTTGAAAATAAGTGGCAAGTCCATTTCAGCTCTTCATTTCTGTAATTTCACTGCATTTCCTTTATACTTGCATGGGCTACTTTTATCTGTGCCACCCGTTCTCCTGTACTGATAAAGCCCATCTGGTGAGCCTACCATGAGTCAATCTACAGCCCTGTAACAATGATAAAACTTTATGGTCCATGAAAACTATAACCTTTCTATCAAGCAAATAGTTTTTAAACTTGCCAAAACCCCACACAGTGGCTAGAGCCTCTTTTTGTATCATGGGGTACTCCATTCCCATTTGTTCAACATTCAACTTGAAAAACTAGTTGTCTTTCATTCACTTCCTTCTGGGGTTCTCATTATTTGGAATATTTTTGCTTTGAACTGTCCTTGGCAACAGAAATCTGGGTGATGTAGGTTTAGTGTTTCACAAAAGTCTCCTTTATTTTCTGAAATTCTTGTATATATTGTTCAGACCAAATCCATGTGGTATTTTTTTCTAGTTAATTCCAGTAGTGCTGGAGCATTCATGGCCTGATTATTCTCAAATTTTCTATAAAAATGATAACCAGAGAAAGCTCTTAATTCATTTTTTATTTCTGGGTTCCAGTGCTTCCTGTACTGTCCACACCTGTTCTGGATTTGGCCTAATGCCATGTGCCGAAATAACACATTCCAAAAATTTAATCGCTTTTCATCCAAATTCCGATTTCATATTTACTTTGACAGCATTATCAGGCAAAGAACTGAATATTTTGCGTAAGACTTCATTATGTTCTTTCCAATGATGGCCAGAATCAGCACATCATATACATAAAACACTACACACCACTTTTGACAGCAATTTCTCTCCCAGCACACCATCCAACATTCAAATAAATGCTGACATGGAAATATTTAGTCCAAATGGCAGTACATCAAAATAAGAACATCGACCCATGTAAACAAATGCTGTGTACTTACTATATTCCTTTGCTAGTAGAATCTGCCTGTAATTGGCCATCAAATCAATAGTAGTCATAATCTGAATATTATTGAATTTTTGAATCAGTTCTACTAATATTTCTGGTCTATCCATTTTTGGAATTATTATTTCATTTATTGCTCTCACATTCATGTCTATTCTGACAGATTCCTCTTTCCTTAAGACCAGTACAAACTGACACAATATTGACGCTGTGACCTCTCAATGATATTCGATTCTAACATATGTTGAATCTTTTTGTCAGTGAGTTCCTGTTTTTCCATTGGGATAACAAACAGCCACTACTTAAATAGTCTGTGCTCTTTCTCCTCTAAACAGTAGATAAAGTCCTTCCTTATGTCATGTATATCCGAAAACACTTTTACATGTTTCCTCAACAACCTCTTTACTGATTTCTTTTTGTCATATAAGATAACTTCCACTTGACCTACTTTATCACCAACATTTTCTCAATATGCAATTAATTTTAACATGAATCAGCATATTTCAAGCTCAGTCGCCTTCTACATTTTTCTGTAACGTATCTTCCTTGCCATACATACTTGTATTATAAGTCATCTCATCTCTACACTCTGTGTCTGTGCTACTTGTAATTCCCATTATTCCACTGCAACTTTCATCAGACACGGTAATCATTAATTTTATCCTTTAATATGCACTTCATCCTGTTTCTTCTTTGGGATTGCACCTCCCGTAAACAACAGCTCAGCTTTGTATTCACCCATACTTATCTGAACATCTCTTGCAAAATCCACGTCACAACTTACTATTAACAATCTGATTCCAATAACTAATTCCACACACAGTACAGGAGTTATTATATTTACATTAAATCTCCAACCTTGAATCTCAGTTTACGACATTGCTCAGTTCAGTATTAACTTACTCAGTATGGATGGCTCCAGTAATTCTTGCCTCTTCCACTGGCAATTCTGGAATATCATTTCACTCTTTTTATTTAATTTGGATATATAAAAAAATCTACTCACCAAGAGGCAGCAGACCACAAACGGCTGTTGCAATAGGCAATTTCTGGAGCCAATGGCTGTCCTTCAGGCAGAAGGGTTGAAGGGTGAAGGAAAAGGACTGGAGAGCTCTAGCAAAAGGAGTAGATTCTGGGAAAGTCACCCAAAACTGCAGGTCAGGGGAGACGTACTGTACAGGATGAGAAGGAAAGACTGATTGCTGGGTACTGCATCGGATGAGTTTTGAAAACCTGAGTGCTTACAGATGGAAGACAGGATAATATGCAAGACAGAGATTACTACGTAAACATCACTCTAATAAACTCGTGCACAATGTTTTAGTAGTAATTTCTGTCTTGCATATTACCCTGTCTTCCACCTTTAAGCTCTCAGGTTTTCAAATCTTGTCTGATGCAGTCCCCAACAATCAGTCTTTCCTTCTCAACCTGTACAGTAAGTCTCCTCTGACCCGCAGTTCAGGTTGAGTTTCCCAGATCTCTGCAGTCCCTTTCCTTTGCTCTTCAACCCTTCTGCCTGAAGGAGGAGTCACTGGCTCCAAAAGCTTGTGTATCACAACAATCCTTTATGTGTGTGTTCTGTCGCCACTTGTTGAGTAGATTTTTTTTTATCTACCCAATTAACATAATTTTATCAATAATCGATTGATTTCACTTTTTTAGCTTGTCATGAAGCTCATCATTAATGGCACAAATGCCACTTCTTGAATCTAGAACAGCTAATACTTGTGTACCACATAATCACCTTCAACGTGGACTGATTGCTTTTATTAATTTCCTTTTCCTTCTCAGATATGAAGTATTCCTTAATAGCATCCCTCTCACCATATCCTAAATAATTAACACTGACTGGTCCTTGTTAAGATTCACTTCTCAACTGGACCTCATCAGAGCTCCTAATTATGAGGGACATTCAAAAGAAAAGGTACAAAAAAACACTGTTGATATAATTGAAGTGTTTACTTTTGTATAATCACCAAAGGCCTGGATAACAACTATCCCAGTGTTACATGAGCCAAAGGATTCACTATTCCCAGAATTCCTGTGGCTGTGACAAGAGCCAGTCCTCCAATCCTCTGTCCAAGTTGAGGCGCTTCCCTTAGAGATATTTCTTTAGCAGAAAAAACACGTGGTGGTGGCAGGGTAACATGTCCAAGCTTTAGGGCGTATGCTTAAGCTTCTCCCACCTGAACTTGGCCATTACACTTTTTGTGGTCTTGGAGACTTTGGATGTGTTATTGTGGAGCAGAATCAATCACTCTGTGAACAGCAAAAGCTGTTTGCTCTTGATGGACTTGGGTAGGCTGTAGAGTGTCTGTGATTAACATGTTTGCCTGGCCTGGTCTCAGGTCATCACTCAAACACTCCTGGCCTTCATGGAAATGGGCACCCCAGTTGGTCACTGACTTGTTGGACACACAGGCAGTCTCCCCCAACATAAGGCCAGCAATCAGTGATGAATACCAACCGGTTTAACCTCTTCCACAGTCAGAAATCTGATGTCATCTCGCTGCTCCTTAGTTGTCCAATTTTGCAATGTGAACATCATGATGTTTTCACATGCACTGCCACATCAAACTGACAGAACATACAACTGCTTGCTTCTCTCTTTAATCATGTGCCCATGCCTCTGCGTACTACGTGACTCTCTCTTTTTTTCATCTTGTAGTAGTTCTTGCAACCTGTGTCCTCAGTTATTTGTTTGATGTATTCCAATCTCTGTCCTGTCTACAGTTCTTACCCTCTACAGCTCCATCTAGTGCCATCGAAGTTATTCCCTGATATAGATGTCCTATCATCCAGTCCCTTCTTCTTGTCAGTGTTTTACATCTATTCCTTTCCTTGTCAATTCTGCAGAGAATCCCTTCATTTCTTACCTTATCAGTCCACCTTATTTTCGATGTTCTTTTGTAGCACCACATCTCAAACTCCTCAATTCTCTTCTGTTCTGGTTTTCCCCCATCCATGTCTCACTACCATACAATGCTGTGCTCCAGCTATACATTGTCAAAAATTTCATCTTCAAGTTAAGATCTATGTTTGATACTAGCCCTCTTCTCTTGGCCAGTAATGCCATTTTTGTCAGTGCCAGTCTGCTTTATATGTCCTCCTTCCTCCATCCATCATCAGTTATTTTGCTGCCTAGGTAGCAGATTTTCGTAACGTTGTGTACTTTGTTATCCCCAATTCTGATGTAGTTTCTCGCTGTTCTTGTTTTAGCTATTTCTCATTGCTTTCACCTTTCTTCGGTTTACTCTGAACCTGTATTCAGTAATCATTGGATTGTTCATTCCATTCAACAGGTTCTGTAATCCTTCATCACTTTCAGTGAGGGTAGCAGTCTCATTTGTCATTGATATCCTTTCATCTTGAATTTTAATCCCACTGTTGAACCTCAATAAGTTATCCCAAAGTGGCATTTGCAAATCTCAACCAGGATGGTTGTTACAATGTTTTGTATTTTTTATAATTTTCTGCTGCAGTCAGTCCATTTCCCTCATCTTATTTATTTCATCTGGTCTCATTCTTTCCTCCTCATCTCTCACCTCTCTTTGCTTATGTCCATAGTTACTATGAAAACCTCCACAATTCACTCCACTTCTACCTATAGTAGGTGGTCCCCAAAATATCCTTACAATTATCTCTTCATCTCTCCCTCATCCCTGTTACCTTGTCTCCATCCTTCTCTATGTTGATGTATGCCAGGCAATGAATCCAGTTGTGCAAGAATGTGCAAAATGCTGTCAACACTGTGTTCAAAATTCCCAGTAATTTTATTTTTCCTTGCACACTTAAAGGTAATTTTAATACTACAATCGAAATTTGATGCCTTCCTTTTAAAGGACTGTTTAAGTAAAAATTTCATTCCCAGTAATTTTGAAAGAATCCTTTGTAACAGTGACACCCACCGTCAACAAAATTTCTCTCCATGAAAATGTCACTATGCACACTGTTTTATCCAGTGTTTGACCAATTCCGACTGACAAAAACATTAACAAATTTGTCATGTTTTAAAAGAAGAACCCATTCTCAAACCCCATGACAGTGTTTCACCTTCCAATCTACTTATGGCAAACCCAATTTTCTTTCTATCATACCACAATTTAGGTAATGTATTCTCAAATTGTTTCACAAATGTGACAGGGTGGACTGAACTTACTGTAAAACATTAATGGAACTTCAGCACATACAAAAAGCCGTGATCAATTGTGTCACAATTACCTGCAAGATTCAAATTCTTTCCTGTAAATACGAACCTTCTAACCTTTCCTTAATGCTATTTCAAACTTAAGCATTATAGTCAATCAATTTCTGCTTACTAACGTCAATATTTTAAGCTGTAGATTTTTCAGTTTATTTTATTTTTACAAATATTTTACTTGTCTTATTATGAGACTGACTTTTGGCATTACCTACTTTTTGGGATTGCTTAAGTAATTTTGGAATAAAATTTTGTGATTATAGCATAACCCAGAAGTTTTATCCGATTTAGTTACTACTTTCTCAACATTAGATTTTAGTTCAGTAATTTGGTCATCGTTTTCCTGGATTTTATTTTCATTAGTGCTAATTCTTTCTGATAATTCCCCTTCCATTTTCTCCAGCAATTTATTAAGCTGATCAGTCTCTCTCTATTTTCTTTTTCAAACATGTTCTTTACACCTGTCATTTCAGACTGTTACAACCTGGAGTTTCCAACGTTTGATTTAAAACTTAGATTTAGACAAATTGAGTATAAATTCATCATAATATTTGATCAGCTTGCTCATTAGCTTTATCAATCTTATTGTTAGTTTGCTTTCATCCTTTATTAATTTGTCTTAACCCATTACTGCAGTATCATGTCAGGAAGTAGCTAACATCATACAATCCCTAAAAAATCTTAAACCTGTGGGCTGGGATGAACTTCCAGCAAATATCGTAAAGGTAGGAAGTGGCAGAGATGTGACAAGATGATTTAGTTAATTTCCACCCAGTGTCTATACTCCCAGTTTTCTCTAAAATAGTTGAACGAATAGAATAGAATTAGAAAAGTACAATAAAGAAGGTAATATTATTCTCAATAACCAGTATGGGTTTAGGAAGGGACAAAAAACTTTACAAGCTGTAAATGAACTAATCTCTAAAGTAAATAAATGCCTTGACAACAAACAAAGTGTATCTGGTATTTTTTGTGACCTCTCAAAGGCATTTGACACAGTAAACCATATGCTACTGTACCAAAAATTTGGTACCTGTGGCTTCCATGGAATATCTATAACAACTTAGGTTAAAGACTGACGAGTCACCAATGTTCTCAATCGAATGATTTTTATGTGACAATAAAGTATTGTATCTTATCTTTATTAGGCTGTTCACTGGTTGCTTTCAGTTCCTTATGAAATTCTTTTGACAACTCATTTTTATTTAGATTGGTCATTCTACGGAAATTCTCTGATATTTGTCTCATTTCATGTAATAATACCCTAAAATCACAGTCTTTGGAGTTCCAACAGTAAGCTCATCATCACTTTTTGGTAATTCTGTCGATTCAGCATGACTTATAGTATCATTAAGATCTTTTTCCCCATCTAAATTAACATTTTCCACATTATTATCCCGCTTGACTGGTGATGTAATCACCATTAATATAACTCATCTTGCCTTACTTGTTATGGCAGTAATTCACAGAACACAAAATTTTAAGTCCTAAAATGGCAAGATAAGTTTTCTAAAAATATGAAAAACGTTATTTTCTGTATTCAGAACGTAAGCACAACTTACATAATCACTGCAAAGTCAGGCACTGCCTCTACACTGTCACAAAGTTGGAGCCATATGCATTGAGCTGCTGACTCAGCCAGACCCCCGTCGACTGTTGGTAGTGTACCCGTACTGACTTCTGCACTTAAAGCCTCGCTCGCACCCCCACCACACACTGGTGATTTTGCCAAGTCAAAGCTGTTGCTGTCTGTCTGTCTGCCTGCCTCCACCTGCTGGTACCACATCTCCACTGTTGCAGCACTCTAAATTGCTCATGTCATCAGCTGACTGCATAACCTTCTCTCATCCAACTTCACTTGCAGTTTACATCCATCATCAGATTAATCTTGTGGCAATAAACATCCATGAACAGTATCTTTCAACTGCAATATTCCACAACAAATGTCATAATATGTTCTTTTGTGAAATCACAGCTCAAAAATAATGTTATCTGCTAATGTTCAATGTGTATAACAGATAATATCACGCATTTACTCTGATTAAAATTGCTTTGTGACTGACAGATTGTAGTGGGGGAGGGGTGACAGTGTTATCAGCATGCAGCTAGCCACGCTACACAAGGAACTGCATGTTCCCACAGAACTGGACACACATTGAGCATTGTCTTTCGAAGTTCATGCACCGTTTCCACTTCACAGTGTAAATCATTCAAGATAACTTCCTGCCACGTTTATTACACACAGTGCGCTGCTAACGGTCGTGAGGGTAATAGGGGGAATGCTAAGTGCAATAATTAATGCCTCCATGTTCTTCCTATCAGCAGACTAACGGTAAACTCAGATTTTAACCTTCATATACTCCACAATGGGTTCCTGAATATAACAATTCCCACAAAAAGGATGTGTGCCAGGATCAATAAACATGGTAGACTTAAATAATTAATGTCTGTGCTCACTTCCCTACCTTCCGTACCTACTGTCTTGTAATGATGTCTCAATGTCATAGTCGTGATTTGTTTCTTCTCTGCAGCCACATGCTTCAACATTCTGGCAAATGAGAAAGAATTCACAGCTGTTAAAAAATTAAATGATGGAATATTGGGATGCTACTTGATGTGTATATCAGTTTACAGAACCATAAAATCAAGAAAAAAAGATTCTGAGAGCCAGTCTATAGTCAGTACTCACGATAAGGTTTCCGAATACTCATAACAAAATGCTTCATACGAGATTGCACATAAATATGTAATGAGACTTCTTTAATAATTTTACTAGTAATCACACTCGACAAATTTAAGTATGTGTTGCCTCTCTGGAGACTGATTGTAGGCTCCTATTGAGTTGTTGTAACATTTTGGTGCGTGCTTTCCGAGTGCAAGCATGTGATTGTTCCATAGTTTTCACCAATTGATATCAACAATAATTATTTGTATTAAAACAACGGAAAATCCAGGATTGCTACTCTCCAGATAGTAGAGATGTTGAATTACAGACAGGCAGAACAAAAAGACTACTAAACAAGCCTCGGCAGCCAAAGACAGTGGTTACATCGTGTGTGTGTGTAGGTGCGGGGGGGGGGGGGTGTGCTTACGTTAACGCGCTTATGTATGTAGTCAGGTATTTTAGAAGGCCTTCTGGCTGAAAATGTAAGTGTTCAGTAGTCTTTTTGTTGTGCTGTCTGAGTCTCAACATCTCTGCTGTATGGTGACTAGCAATCTATCCTTTTCATAATATTGAGGTTTGTATTTAGTTTTTCTGTGTGGATCAAAAGTTATTGAAATTATTATCAAGAAGTTATCAGTGCAAGTAAAGCATGGTTGGAGATGAGTATTAATATTTAAAAAGTAAATTTAAATGATGGAAGTCACGCTCCTTCGCTTCAAGCGTCACAGGAGAATTCCTGGTGTCTGTACAGATTCCAGCACCACACAGCTCTGCGACCATCTGTCATGTGGTGTGACTTATACACTTCTCACCACCCTACAGGGACATGAATCTTCCTGTGCTGAACGTTAAAATGTAGCACTAAAATGGTGCTGAAATGTAGGTGGAGATGTGGCATAAAGCATAAATGCCAGAATGGGAACTGAAACTGAAAAAAAACAACAACATATTTTAGCTCTTCTTAAAAACTTTGTTCAGACACTTTTGCACACCCGGTGAACACTCACCTTGAAGAGCCATGAATCAGTAAACTAGTATGCTTATTTTCACTGAGTACTGTCATGTGGAATTGTATTCTTCTGTAACTCATCCTTAAGAAAGGAAGCCTTTGTTGCACAAGAGCATGCCAGGACAATAGTTTGTAAATACACGTAGATCTGTAGTTCACCTGGCTAGGATGCATAAAATGTTGTACAGTGGATGAATAATGACTTTAGTGATCAGAAAGTGTGCGTGACGTGTTTTGGATTTATTTCCAGATCTCCCATGCCATTCCTTCTCACACCCCCAAGAACCAGCCACAAAGGAGTGTGTCTTCATCTCCCAGTACCACCCCAGACTGAAACAACTGAACCACATCCGTCACCAGGGTTTCGATTACCTATCATTGTCTCCTGAAATGAGGGACATGCTACTTGAAATAAATCCATCCCCTCGTAAAGTGGGGTTCTGTTGTCCAACCTCTACAATGTCCTAATCCACCCCTGTGCCACTTCCAATCCCAACCTCTTGCCACAAGGATCATATCCCTGTTGAGGATGCAGGTGCAAAACCTTCCCAATCCACCACCCAGAACTTCCATAATCCAGTCCTGTCCTAGGTGTGTCCTACCTCACCAGGAGCCGGGCCACGTCATTTACTGGCTCTGCTCCAATCATTGCACAACTTTTTATATTGGTATGTCTAGCAACCAGCTGAATGGCCACAACCAAACTGTGGCCAAGAGAGAAAGTAGACCACTTTGTAGCACAACATGCAGCTGAACATAACACACTTTATCTTAATGGCCACTTCACTATCCAAGCCATCTGGAACCTTCCCTCCACAACCAGCTTTTTGATTGCACAGTAGGGAGTTATCCTCACTACATATTCTCTGCTCCCGTAATTATCCCAGCCTCAACTTATGATCCAACAGTTTTCAACCCCTCTATCCTATCTTTTCCTCCCCGTTCTTTGTCTCGCACCCACACATCTTTCTCCGCTCCTCTCAGTTTTTTCCCCACAACCTTCTGACACTGCACCTGATGGCATTCTAGTCCCTGCACACTTCACCAGACAATGTTTGTCTCCCTCCCCACTCATACACTACAATCCCTTCCCCTTTCCCGGCCACTCCAGATTGCTGTTTACATCCCACATGATAGTTTCATTCCAGTCCGAGATGCTGTAGTTGGCAGTCAAATGTTCATGAAGCTTGCTCGCTTGTGTGTGGCCGAAAGCTTTATGTAAGGGTCCTTTAATTGTGCCAGTCTGCAACTTTACTTATTTTTCTGACTGTAAGTAGTGATCTGTCTTTCCCTACATTGTTGATTTTTTTTCCTGGGCTTCAATTGTTTAATTACAATTATTGTCTGCTGTCTGAGTTACCGGAGAGAACCTGGATATCAGAGGCTGCTGGGAGAAAAAAAAATTATGGCTACTCACAGTGGAGGGTTTACTGTTTATGAAGATGCAATTTTGTCTGTAGAAAAACACGTGTGTAAGTTTTTTATTTTGTGTAGGAAGTCTGCATCTGACTTCATTGAGGTATTGCATCTATCTATGTTAATATGCAAGAACATATTAAAAGGAAGTGTATTTTCTTACTTCCAGGTTAGACATGGTATTTGAGTTCTATTGATAGATCATTGGATAGTATCGCATTGGGAGATGTTATATCACAGATATGAGAGAAAAGATAAATTAATTTTTTTTGGTGCAGAAACTGAGGGTGCCACATATAACTAGATATTATCTTAATTTTATGAGTAAGCTTAGTTGGGTATAGGAAAGCAGTAGTGTCATTTAGCACCGCACATTCAGTGTACAAGTTTTGATAAAATAAATGTACTCATGGTTCAAGAAAATGGATTCCTATTTACATATAGAAAAAGTATTGAATCTTGCCGAAGCAGCAAATTTTTTTTAAGTCTATGAGCATAAAGAAAATTTTTAGATAATGCTTTTTCCAAATGTTTTTCTGGTGCAGGTGGCTGCACTGTAACATGATGGTATTGAAGATAATATTCTTTTTGGTTAGCTAGGTGCACAATAAACAAAAATAAGATGTTCTTACAAAAACAAAGTTATTCATCATTTCATATTAAATCAGAGTTGTTAAAAATGTTAATGAGGATGTGTTGTACTTTGGATACACTGCAATAACAGGTAATTAATAACATAAAACTAGAAATATGTAAGGATTCCTTTAAAACAGTCATAGTGATCCAACCACACACACACACACACACAGTGCTATAGTTGGTAGTGGTGATAGTACAAATCGTGGTGGTTGGGTGTGTGCATGTTCTGATGTGTTTGTAAATGTGCCAACATCTTGTAGATAGAGGGAGGCCTAAATGCATGCTATTTACTGCAGACAGGCGTGAATTCTGGAACAGGATAAGTAGTGAATGGTAATAAGAAAAGTATGCAGCTCCTCGAATACTTAACTTTTATATAGTCCTTTGGTACATCGCTCTTGATAATACAAATAAGACTATCTTCAGATACGGTTAATGGCGCCTTGCTAGGTCGTAGCCATGGACTTAGCTGAAGGCTATTCTAACTGTCTCTCGGCAAATGAGAGAAAGGCTTCGTAAGTGTAGTCGCTAGCAAAGTCGTCTTACAACTGGGGCGAGTGCTCGTCCGTATCTCGAGACCTGCCTTGTGGTGGCGCTCGGTCTGCGATCACACAGTGGCGACACGCGGGTCCGACATGTACTAAATGGACCGCGGCCGATTTAAGCTACCACCTAGCAAGTGTGGTGTCTGGCGGTGACACCACATGTTCCATGGACGAGAACACAAGATCAGAATAGAATAAAATAAGAATAGTGGATTGGAGAAGAGTCGGTTGAGTGAATGTAGTGTAGAGATATTGAGAAGTGATAAAAGTAGGAGAGATGAGTGCGAGAAAGAGACGAAAACGGGGTGGTCTACAGAAGTTTAAAGGTAGTATGGAAGGGAAGCAGTTTAAAGGTTAGAGATGTTTTAGAAAATGGATTAGAGTTATGGAAGGAGTCAAGAAAACATGGCAGGGTGAAAAGGAGAAGGAAAAATATGGAGAATGGTAGGATGGCATTGACAAGTTGGGTGCAAAGGGAAGAAGGGAGGAGAGATGTAGGGACCAGGTCAGTACTGTAGGTTCATAAATTTTACCTGTGCCTGAATATCCTATTACATGAATTAGAGTTGATTTATTTTTCTACTTTGATAAAACTATTAAGTAGAACGTGACTGTCTGTTGAATAATTAAACATGGTATCACATCCTGCAGCCCCTTTTTTGATGAAGCCTTTGGAAGAGGTAGAGATGATTGCTTCTTCCAGACAGGGTAGTAAAAAGATACCCTCTTGTCCCACACAAACATATGTCACTGTTTCATTACACTAATATAATAGAGGGAAACATTCCACGTGGGAAAAATTATCTAGAAACAAAGATGATGTGACTTACCAAACAAAAGCGCTGGCAGGTCGATAGACACACAAAATTGAAGCTTTTGCAACAAACTGTTGCTTCATCAGGAAAGAGGGAAGGACGAAAGGATGTGGGTTTCAAGGGAGAGGGTAAGGAGTCATTCCAATCCCGGGAGCGGAAAGACTTACCTTAGGGGGGAAAAAAAGGACGGGTATACACTCGCGCGCACACACACACACACACACACACACACATCCATCCACACATATACAGACACAACCAGACATATTTAAAGACCTTGTCATTAAATATGTCTGCTTGTGTCTGTATATGTGTGTTTGCGCGAGTGTATACCCGTCCTTTTTTCCCCCTAAAGTAAGTCTTTCCGCTCCCGGGATTGGAATGACTCCTTACCCTCTCCCTTAAAACCCACATCCTTTCGTCTTTCCCTCTCCTTCCCGATGAGGCAACAGTTTGTTGCGAAAGCTTGAATTTTGTGTGTATGTCTATCGACCTGCCAGCACTTTCATTTGGTAAGTCACATCATCTTTGTTTCATTACACTGATACCCATAATAGTTTCAGTTGACAGCCTTTTGGAGGCTAATAAACAAAATTTCCCATTGTTAGATAAAAAGTCCCCCCAATTCTGCAAATGAAACATCATGCTCTTTCACTGGAATGTTTTTACAGCAAATTGCTTGTAGTGTTGTAAGAAACCTACTCTTAGAGGTAGTATGAAAATAATAGTAATTCACTTAGTTTTCTGTAAATGTACGTTTATTTGAAGTATAATAAATGAATGATAGTGAACGGACACAAATTACATCAAAAGTGCAGCATATAAATAAATTGGTTTATAATATAAAAAAAATTCTTTTCAGGACAATGTCAGCTGTATGTTCTCCAGTAGAATCAAATTAATTTTATGGCTAAACACAACACTGGATAGCTGTGACCCTCCTATCATTGACAATTATATAGCTTTGACCTGCAAGTAAAGCTAAAATTTATGAAGAAATTAACATCATAAAATGTTCTGTTTCTAAAAATTATGGCAAATAAATATGCATCCATTTTTAATCAAATAATATCTAAGACATAAAGAAAAGTTAAAAATTTATGCACTAAAGTGCCTAATGACTGCTATAGCAAACAGGAAATGGTAACCAAAGAGTCATAAACATGTTTTTTTTTTTGTACCCACTATTTTCTGATAAGTATACTGCTAAGAAAATTCTGTTTGTAATGGCAGTGTTGTCATCCTAATGCTTCTCAAACACTTTTTTATGCCAATATCTGGAGTGTTTCATGACAGCATTATTTTAGCTAAGTGTTTCAGTGTTTTCCTTAGTTAAAACTGAAATTTAGTTTCTGAGTAATAAATTATTGGAAGTTATCATGCAGGAAAATAATACTTCAGATTCACAATGCACTGCTCCTTTACTACTTAGTTATTTTTAATGTTAAAGCTTTCATTTTTTTTAAATTACCAGTACATTTTTAATGGTAGTTAAACCACTGAATGAAATGCTGCCATTGTGTAGATGTTACACACACACACTGAAAGAATAGTACTTCTGCCATGACATGAATTTCTCATTCTCTACTACATTGTTTGTCCAGTATGGACATAAGAGTATGTTTTGGAACCAAGTTTGTGACTGAAGTCAGTTTTTATATGATGCTGGAAATCTGTTTAATGCTGCTTATTAGCAAATCAAATTAAACACACTACAAGTTTATTGGTAACATGATGACTACATCTAATAAATAATTCTCTGGGCCTTTGGTTACATTGCTTGATCTTAAACTACACCCTATATCCTTGTATCCATTATTTATATACATACTTGGAAAACAGTTTTTGGAACTCTACGACATATAAAATTATACATTAAAAAATAATCATGCTCAGACAAAGATGAATTTAAGAAAATTCTTCCATTTCTCTTTCGAACTGTTATACCACAGTGATGTAAGTCATTTGTTTAATTTTAGTTATTAAGCCATATGTATTTTTACTGCCTTGCAGTTTTTCCTCTGAAAAATTTCATGAGGGAGGGGGGGGGGGGGGACACAAATTTAAGTTCGGTAGTGTTGTTTCTGAGTTGCATCCAACAATGTAGGGAAAAAAAAGGTGTATTTCACAACTGATGGTGAAGAAAAATAGCTTAGACATTCATAAACAACGCTACATTATAACTAGTACTTTCAGAAATACAAGCCAATCACAGTCATCCTGTTACATAAAGGCATACGATTATGTCCATGTATCACCTTCAACATTTCACACAAAAAGAAATATCAGATGGAGAGAAAGTAACAGCTACTAAGAAATTTATAGGATGTTAATACTGTATGAATGTAAAAATTGAATACAACAGGAAAGATGCTTTTCTCTTCATTCTATAGACCATATTACAAATATCATACCTTAGATAAATGATGATAATGGTCGTGTGATGGCAAGTATCAGAAACAGAATCCAATAACACGCCAGATGTCTGGTAAACAATTGCATAGAAAGAGTACTGATCATCAGTAGAAGGTAAACGGATGGCTTAATAATGAGTAGAAATTATGAAACATTCCATTCAACTGGTGAAGAAAAAAAAAAGAAAAGAAATAAATACTGGCATACTGAAACGTGTAAGAAGTCTGTTTCTTCAGACAGTAACAAAATACACTATTGACTCGAAGTTAGGGGGTGGCCCTCCTGTTTAGTGCCCAGATTATATCATTTTGTAAATGAGGTTAGCCTGTGTCCAGGGCTGTTTATTTGTTGTAATTATCTGTTACATGTTTTGCGGTTCCAATCTAAAAAAACTAATCATTTCTTTTAACTGTTTTCAGTGAAAATCTAGTTGCAAAACAACACAACCAGCAATTGCTGACAGACAAAATGGATCACAAGTATAAAGGTCAGTTGGTCATAGATCTTTGGTAATTGGCTTCTATAAATCATAATATACCCATTTACAATGACTTGAAATATATCTGTATTAAAAAAAAAAAAAAAAAACACAATAATGACTAGAAAATTAGTATATGAGCATTAATACAATTTGTGATATTTCATTTTCACTAACTGATGCTGGGAAATTGCTTCCTGTCATGAACTGACCACTTTACTGTATATTTTTATTGCCAATACAAAATTCATTTTCCTATAGACTAATGCAGTGTTTTAATCCACAAGCTTTTGCCAAAGGATTTTTCAGTCTCTTTCCAGTGCTTCCTCTCCATAACATCAAATAAAAAAATATTACTTTCAGCATTTCATTTTTTGATGCCAAGTTGGTGTACATTATTTACCACCTGAAAATAATGAAATTACTACTTTAGTCACAGATTTCTATGGAATTAAATATTTTTGAATCGTACCATCGAAGACTTATTATCACTTTACTAATGTAACTTACTGTTTTTATGAAAAACAATTATATTATTTCTTTTATATACCTGCGTAGTTCAGTACATTTATATTCACACTTATTATGTTTAGTGTTTTCTAAATAGCTAGTTAACTTAAAAAGCTACAAGAGTATTCATAATAGTTGATATAAAACAGTAAATATTCAGAAAATAGCAAAACTGTTTATAATTATGTGAAATCACACAGTTCCCAACTCTTAATAACATACATATTAATGGTGCACCTTCCATATTGCATGGCACTATCCTTTAAATAAATTTACAGTCTATAGTTACATTCATATTTACAGTGACTTACTAACTGTAACACTGATTAATGTCAATCCTTACACCTATGGAACATCATACATGCAGACTTTTTGTGTCAAATATTTGCAAAACAAACTGCTTTATTACCAGAAACTCTAGAAAAACAAACTGACAAACAAAATATATAAATACAAAATATTAATGACATGTCTTTTTATATGTTTATCTTGAGAAACAGTTGTACATCATCACTGATGAAACTGACTTTGCAAAATGGTGTTCTAAGGATGTGAGCACAGTATAAAACAATCTTGCAGTTATATAAAATATGTTACACATTTCTGAGGCAAGTAGGACTTAAAATACATAGTTTAAAAAAGCTAAATGACAATTATTTCAGTTCTTTACAAATGTAATGATGCCAGATTTTGCCTTCTCCTTTGATAGCATTTTCAATTTTATTTACTTGTAAGTAATCATTGGTCTTCTTGGGTAACCCAGTCCACACTTAATATAAAAATAAGAGATTTTACCCTGTTCTAACTACCTTATGCATCTCTGCATACATTTTCCCCAAATTGCACATAATTGTCTTCCGACCATACATTTAGTAATTTTCAAGCAAAGAGATGAGAGCAGGGCAATTCCATAAAGAAACAGAAACCTAAAAATCTAGAGCCTGCACCTGATGTTTCAGAACAGCTAACTTTTATGACTGAATACACATCGAGCTAAACACTAAGACATTTGTATGAAGAGATATCGACCACAAAATAAGTCACTGGTGAAATCATTAATTTCATTGAGATTAAATACTTACTGTAATTATTCTTGGAATGCACCTACGTGGTATGCAGTAATACATGCACATGTAAATGGGTCACATCTTTATTAGTCTGTAAATATTTACCATTTGAACTTTCACTACAAAATATTAAGAGTGGACATTGGTGATGTTTAATGACGTAGGATGTGATTCACATGCATGTAAAAAGTAAAACAGTTGCAGTTTTCACAAAGAAATTTGTACAGATAAAGAACTGTAAAACGCTTATTATAGTCTCAAAAGACACCAGTGATCATGCTGCACTTACACAATGAAACATCTTTATTCATCCACATTAGATATAAACGATGCATTTCAATGGACAGTCGCCATCGCATTCTATGGTAGAAATAGAACAAACTAACACAATTCTTTCTGTACTTGCTTAAACAGCGTATTCACACTTCGTTACAGATTATTAGAAAAGAAAGCCGCACAATCTACGAAGAAAAAAATAACCAATCAAGAACATATTGACATATATCATATCCTAATTTTTGCATAGCAATCAAACCAATTTCCTTGTGCATAACAAGTACATTATAATTTGTATATTTTGTCTCCCTGAACATCTGTTCTCTCAGTTAGGAGAGATAAAAGGACCCTAAATGTTTAACGTTTCATTGAGGAGAAGGCCATTAGAGATGAAACACAAGTTGAGACTGGAGAAGGGAATCAGATGTGTCCTTCAAAGGAGCAATCTCTGCATTCGTCTTAGGACATTTTTCTTTGATTTCCATAAACCTACATGGGGATCTGTACAATCATTGTCCTCAATGCTGCGCCAATTTAGTCAGTCTTTCAGTTACACTTCCATGAGACTGAAACTACAAGTGAACTATTTGGTTTGAAAACATATTTGATCAAATGCTTAAGCTCACTCCAGCTAAGCTTTTTCTCATGTTTTAAAAACAAAATGTTTATTCCAGAATACAGTGATGGTTATATGTGTATTATAATAAATACCAATCCACTGTTGATGAGAGGGCACTGAGCATAATTCTGAAAAATGGAAGTGCAATAAAGCGATTTTTTTCATACCGATATGAAACTACAACAGATAATTCAAACACACTTAAATGTCGATTAGCTGTATCAGTAAGGGAAATAAACCAACGTGAACACAAAAGTAGTCATCACATCGTGACAAAAACTTAAGCACCAACAAATCCTTCCATGTGGCTGTGTATGTTCAGGGAAGTGACTACATTCCAGGTCTGGAAACTGAGTGAACAGTCCACACTTCTTCAATGTGAAACTGCATTTGGCCATTGTCACTTCTGCACGATAAATTTCAGCACAAAATCTGACAGTATTACCTCATTTGGTTATTCTTGGTATGCATTGTTACTTTGCATTCTAATAATATGTGGTGAGCTGTTGGTTCCCTGTTCATGAGAAACTTAATTCTCTTTTGTCATACATTTCTCACAGAAGCTGATGACGGAGGTTTACTGAATCGCATATATGCCACCAAAAAGCTGATACAAATTTCTGCGGCAATTAGGTTCACCTATTCCGTTACTATCTGGCACACAGTAAAGTTTATTTTGTCATCTAGTCGTGAACAGAGAATTGTGTTGATAAACACAGCCACACCTGATTCCAATTGTCAGACACAGAATTATCTTTTTATATTCTGAGATTAATGATCTGAAGTACCTGGTCTGAAAGAAACAAAAATGTGATAATTTTGAACAATCGTGTGACGATCTACTTATTGTGCTCCTTCTGTCCTGCGGTGTTATATCCAGCCAAACTGGTAGGGCCCTTGGAATATGAGACATAAAAACTATTTTATGATGATTTCAGTAGATAAATGAGATGATGCACACATGGTCTCTCAGTCCCTGCTACATACATGGCTGATTGTGAGTATATCAATCAGTCCATCTCTACCATTTCTGACTGCTGTGCAGAGTATCAACAGTGCAGCAAAACTTGGGAAACGACCAGTTGCTGAGCACAGCGTGACAAATACTGTTCAGTGAAACTCTTGTCCATTGCTTACTCATAATGGGATTCTGTCATTAAAAAGGCAGTAGAAATTACAATGTGCCACTACTACTTCAGCTGGGTTAGCAGCTATATAATCTTAGTAGTACATTACAGGGAGCCCTTGATGCGAAGAAATTGGGCAATTTATTTACGCCACTACACGGGTAGTGGCACCACCAGTGCAGGCCTCTACACACAAACTTTGACAGAATGAAATAATGATGATGTCCACTAACCGATCAGAAGCTGTATACGCGGTATAAGAGGGCACCACAGTAGTCAGTTGCTCCTGTCAAAAGTCATGGAGATGATGTTCAAAAGCTTGAGTTTCTGCAAGAAAATAAACAACATTGTGTACAAAGACACTGAAGTGAGAGTCATTATTCCCAACTTTTTGCTGGTGTTACCGTTGATTTACATAAACAAAACTGGATCTGGACAGCTCTTTCATTGTATAACTTGAAAGTGTCCAAGTTACAAAATATGGACAACCGAACATGAAAGCAGAGGTGTTTCTGTCACAGTTTATCACAAAATATAAGCCCCACAACAGCTCTCACAGTAGGTTGAGGCATACAACTGAAGAGAAAACTGTACAACACTAACACGAGTGACATGTTCACTGACGACCATTTCTGCTGTTTGGCAGTACATGGAGACCTGTGAGGCGGTCGACACTTGGCACTCCCTCACCCACCACAGAGGAATGACACATCTGCAGTGCCGGCGTCCAAGTTTTGTGTCCGTCGGCCCGTCCCTCACCCACTGCAGGGAGGCCACGCCGACTAAGTCTTGCGCACACTGCCGCTGCCCGCAGCCGACGTGAGCTCCCTGTGGGGATGGGGGTGGCGCCCCCGTCGCCACCACGGCCTCCGGCGTCACCGTCATGCTCGCTGTGACCCGCAGCGGCCGGCTGTCCCTGCCGCCGCCAGCTCCATCAGGTTGTTGTCCTGCCGCTGCGGCTGCTGTCCCGTCCCCGCCCCAGAACCGCCTCCGCCGGGTGTCGCTCCACCTTCAAAAATGGCGGGCTAATATTTATGAGAGTGGAGGCAGACAGCAGATTTACTGAGGGTTACACTACAAAGCACTTGATAAAACCAAATGGAGGGGAAAGGAATCCTTGTTTTACTGATTCGCTCACTTCTATTTTAAGCTGCACTATCTGTTTCAGTGGTCATTCCATCTCGAAAGAAAAAGGATCAAGCTAGGAATGGTACCATAGCTCTTCATTAGAGAACAACAGTGTAGCCCTATGGACAAGAAAATAGTCACTTTTTACAGGTCTGAAGGTGGGGATCATTGCCTCTAACAAAGCTGTAGTTTACACGAGGATGCTTCATATGAAAACCTTAAAAGTGCAATAAAATTCCTAGAAGCTTTACCATTGATTTTTGTGGGAGTTATCCTCGTAATTCGAAAAATGGCCGACAGGTGGCAACCTGTCGTTGCTTCACAGAATAGGATGCTGTGTCAGTGCAGAGATAGCTGCCCCACTGTCAACTTGTACTGCACTCGAGTTTGACTCATCTTTCTGAATAGTGAAGGTGTTAAACCTGTGGAAGTGCATTGCAGGTTAAAATAACAGTATGGTGATTCATGTGTGTGTCCTTGCAGCAAGTATAGGAGTGGTGCAGAAAGTCTACAAGAGGTATAACTTCCTTTGAAGATGCTCTGCACCTGGGTCAGCAAAGAAAACATTGCTCTGTGCCAAAAAGAAAAATAAGCATTCGAGTATTGGCAGTCATGCTCACTCTCTTTGGGAATACAAAAGTGGTAATTGTCACCCATGCATCACCCACTTATTTTTATTTACATTATATTGCTGCTCATACGGTCTGTCCAAAGATGTGACTTTACATTGCGTCGATTTCCATTTTAACGGTCATATTTCACCATTCTTGTTTGAAGTTGACTGTTGTTGAAAAATAGAAAAATAAGTTTCTTTACATTGTGTTGAAGTAAAACAACCACTGTATTGTGTGTGACATAAGAGGAGAGTGAGTGTATCGGGACTAACCCCAGTTCACTGCTAGTAGTGCCCTGTCACCTTAATGCGTCTGCACGTAGCATGTAAGTATTGCACCACAATTAACTATAAAATTAAAAGTTAAAATTTTGTTAACATAGTTTATTGTAATAATGTTTCAAATATCAAGTCTTTATGTACATAGACTTGTCAGTTTCCATAAAAATGCAGTTTTCAGAAAAAAAATAATAAAGTGGCACTAAATAATAAAGCTAGAATGCCAAAATTAGGTCAGAAGGTGTCTGTGGAGTTCATAAATAAGTGGTGTAAATTACAAGCAGAACCCACATTTTTTTAAGAAAAATGGAAGGCATTAAAAACTGGACTTAGAATCGTAAAAATTTGTTTTCTGCTTCAGTTCACCTTAAAAATCGTAACTTACGAGACCATGTTAAGCTATCTCTTAAAATCTTTGAGTAATTAAGTGAAAACCAATTTTGTAACTGAAATATACCCAATGGTGGTAGATTAAGTGTCTGTAATTTTAATGATAAAACCTATCAAATTTTACAGTTGTAGTATTAATAACAGCTACTGCAAGTTCTAGTAAATGTATGGTTCAGAGGTAACGATCTACCGTTAGTTCCACTATAAAAATTGTAGAAGGCAAAGTTTTTATTCAGGCAAGCTCAAACTTTTTCTGTGCTTTCAAACAACTTACCTAAATACATGTAAAAATTAAGAAGATTCTGAATTAATTCATGACTGTTATTGAAGATTATGTGTCTGAGAAAGCGGTCGTTCTGAGGCTGCTGCCATTTGTTAAGGCAGTAAACAGATGTTCCCTCAGCCATCTGCTGCGGCACCTATACAAATACAGCCTAAGAGGCAGTAGTAAGGTGCACTTCACACTCGGCCATTGTAAGATCCACATTTGTTAAACATGGGATCGTGCTCTGCCTCGGATGAGGTCAGAGACAACTGGACTCGCGAGGTGAAAGAATCTGGTAGGAACGTACTGCAGAGTTCACCTCTGAACTGAAAATATTGTTGTTCCCATTAGAAAATTTCCTGTCAATTGAACATAGTGACTTTCAAAGTGTTGTGTGTGAGAGACTTTACTCAATATATGTATGAACTAGAACTTTCATTTTAAATGAAAGTTTGTAGTCCTGATCCCACTAAGTAGGAGGAGAATAGAACATTTATTTCAGTGGACTGGACCAGAATGTGACCATGCAGACTGGAAACTAAGGTCAGTATGTTCTCCATCACTTTGTGGCGGACCACAAAATTAGTTACCAGGCTCCCACGAGAAAGATGGCAAACTATATAGAACAACCAACCAACATCATATGAAACCGGCTGCCCCACAGTGTTCTCTAGTTGACAACTGTCACCCTCATGACTGCTGATGTTACCATTTCTGTTTTTACTTTGATAGATAAGTTATTTATTTTTCAGTGTTTAATTATAATCATCTCGAGTAGAGACATGAAAGTTCCAGTTTGAGAATGCTGTAAAAAATAATCACTGCTTGGAATGATGTCAAATTTGAATACAATATTGTCGAAGAAGGGGAAAATGTTCTGGAAACAAAAATTGTGGCAGAATATGCAAAAATAAAAGATGCAGGATACCTGGCTGTTGCTGAGTTTGTGTGTAAGTGGCTCATCATGACTCTCTCAATGCAGGATCATACACTGCTGGTACAGCTCTTGTACAAGAATGGTGTCCCCCGGGAATGTCACGAGCGTAACACCAACGTTTGCGTGGTAGAACGAGTATGTGTGTACATGTACATAGTGCTTGCGCAGCAATCTCGGATGTTGTGTAACTGATGTGGAACAAGGGGAACCAGCCCACATTCACCGAGGCAGATGGAAAACCATCTACAGGCTGGCCGGCACACTGGACCTCGACACTAATCTGCCAGGCGGATTCGTGCCAGGGACCGGCACACCTTCCCGCTTGAGAAGCAGCACATTAGACCATACAGCAAGCTGGGCGGGCTGCCTGTGAGCGAGGTGCATAAACTTTCATGAAACATCTAGCATTGCTATCTGCATTCAGGAGTTACTTCATGCTGATGAGACAGTAAGACACACATTTGCTCTAGAATTTCTTGATCACATGGAAATGGACAGTGAATGGTCATGGAACAGATGAAGCCCATGTACATCTCCAAGGACATATCAACATACTGAATTGTAGAATATGGGCAACAAAAAATTCACACACACACCAACCAGTGCCACTTCTTTCTACAAACATGACTGTACGATGTGGGTTGACAGCATCTTTTTACTGTAGGACCATGGAGATGAATCCTACAAGTTTTGTTACATGTACCATCAGTGGTAAATTCTATGAGAGTCTTCTGCACACAATCATTCCAACCCTTCAACAGCATGGATATGTGGGTAGGATAATTTTTATGCGAGATAGTGCTCCTCCCCACATTGTACAGCCAGTGAAACGGCTGATGCAGAGGCATTTCGGAAATGCTATAATTACCAGCAGCCATTTCCTTATAGCCTGGTCACCTGGTCTTAATCCACGTGACTTCTGGCTTTATGATTACCTGAAAAAGCTGTGTTCAGTGCTCCGATTACAAATATAGCTGAGCTGAAGATGCACATTGCACAATGCATTCTGAAAATGACCCCAATCTGTCGTGGAATATGCTGTTTCTCGATTTCAAATTGTATCAGAAAATGGTTGATAGGATGCTGAATATGTCTTGTGCCAGACTCACAGTCATGCCCATTCCATGGTATGCCTAGTTTAATGTACAATTCACATAATAACCACCATATTGCAATTCATCTGTCATTTCCAGCTAAATCCATTTACGTTGTGACACTTCACAGCATCATCTTGCGGGAAAATTTTCACTTTTTCCCCCCCCCCCCTTCTCCTTGACCATAGCCAGCTCAAATTTGACCTTACTCTGCACAGCAGTCTCTCCTTTTTTTACAATGTTTTGAAGCTGGAACTTTTAATTTTAATCATCCTGTATTATAAACTGTTGATGATGAGAGCTCTATATTGACCCATGTTGTTTTGCACAGGACAGCTGCAGCATCAAAATTGCAGTTGATGTTTTTTAACAATGTGCTGACTGAACATTTAAATGATACATATTACATCTGTTCAAGGTGCGCAAAGTCCGAAACGTTGTTGTGCATGATGCCAATATGTTCCAAAAAACCACACATGAAAATAAATTTTTTTCAGAGGTTCATATCTTGGGCTCTATTTATCACAGAGATAAGGGGTAATGTGTTTTTGGATGGAATTTGCCTTAGCCATGATTTGTATATATCCATCAGAAGAACGAGCATACTGTAGCTATTGTACAGTACAGGGTCAAAAATTTATAATTAAAAATTACACACTTCCTCCAGCCCAGGCAAACTGATTGGTTCTTTCAGTTAGGTGTGGTCTGGGGTGGACCGTAGATAGCTTATAAGAAAATCTTGAAACACTGTGATTTTTGGATGGAAAAGCACCAATTGTGGAGATGGCCACTTCTATAATTTTTGTACATGGCAATTCATCATAATATCGTTATCCATTACCAAGGTCCAGAGGTTCAAAGTTAATGTACTGATGCAGGTAATATCAGGTCTGAGGTGTTAATGTAGTTTTAACTGAGGTCGTGAACAAATGGCAAGGGTTCTGAAGTCACCAAACTAGGTTGTGGTCAGCATTTTTTCACCAATAAAACTTTATGACACAGTCTCTAGGTAACACTTCATGTCTATACAAATATGCTGTACTGCAATGACAAAAGAAAGGGTTTTAACATATTTGAAAAGAAAAGAACTTAATAATTAATAGTCATTTTATCTGAAACTGATAATTCAGTAAAATATTTCTAATACCATATTTACTCTTTCAAGATACAAATCATAAGCTGAGCATTTTCATTTTCAATGAATTGCAATTGATGAGCAAAGTTTTTAAAAAATGTAAACAAAAAAATTTTATGTTAACCTTCTCTTATATGTACTTCTTTGACACATACAAACTATAAAGTATGTAAATGCACTGTCAAAACTAATATCCTATATTATTCAATAATGACAATATTATGAAAAGGGTAGATCACAACAGAAAGACTGTAAAATAAGTAAGCTTCCAGCTAGAAGGCCTTCATCAGAATGAGACAAAAAAAAAAAACACACACACAGCACAGTGGTTGCAGCTTAGCTGGATCACACTTGGATGGAGGAGCAAACTGACTCAGGCAGAGTGCAACAATGGTCTTTGGTAGAGTTTGAGGTGAAAAAATGTTTCCACAGTAGGGACTGGGAGAAGGTGAGAACATCTTTAACAAATCCTATATGACTGAATTTGGGAGTGGGGGGAAAAGGTGAGGCCTTTGGAAAGGTCTGATACTTCTGTAGGGCTAAGGCTTTTGGAGGAAAGTTTCATGACTGTGTTTTGGGTCTCTATAAGTTCTTGATTATATATAGTGCTGTTAGTGGCTTTTGAGGGTGGAGTAGGTCTGCAAGGAAGGATTTGTCAAATGGGGTGGTGTGTGTAGGAGATTGTTGTAGAGGTGGTGGGTATTGGTAGCCCAAGGTAGGAGAAGGAAGTGAACAGGTTCGAGTGTTTTTTGAGGTGGCATTGTGCATGCTGCTCTAGTTCCTGGAGGGCAAGAGTTGTTTGTGATATGGGATTCAGGAATTTTGGATTGCACGATAGGAGAATTTCATGGATGGAGGGGAGGTACTGCGCCGTGCGTTTTGAGGCGCTGTGTCACTGGCTGCGCAGCCCGTGTGTGTTTTGTTCTCCTTAGCATAAGTCATGTGTAAGTCTAGGGACCGATGACCTCAGCACTTTGTTCCGTTAGGAATTCACACACATTTAAACATTTTTGGGAGGTGCTGCAAGGAGGTTTGGGCCTGATTGACATGTTTTGTCTAATTCTGATGAAGGTCTTTTTGGCCAAAAGCTTACTTGTTCAACAGCCTTTTTATTGTGCGTATCTGCAACTCAGCATCTCCGCTATATGGTGAGTAGTGATCTGTCATTATTCCATCCTGATTTAACCTATAGTATTCACTTTATATAAGCAGCACACCCAGCTGCAGCGGAGAAAAGAAGGGAAGCAGCTGAAAATTGCCAAGGCACAGAAAGGTGAACAAGCTCCTGTTGCAAAGATGCTGACAAAAATAGTGGGGAACCAGCTGCCTGAATCCTCATTCTGCTCTGTTGCTTGTGAACATATTCATGCTTTTTGTGCTGTAAGAGAGTAGCACAGAACAGTGTCAGTGAAAGAGGGAGGAGACTGTCAGAGATAAACGGAGAGAGAAAGTGGCACTGAAAGAGAAAATGAGAGGGATGAAGGGAGTAACAGTGGGAATCACAGTGACAGTGGCAGTAAAAGAAAAAGAGAGATGGATGGAGAGAGGAGACAGTGGAAGTGAAAAAGAGAGATGAGTTGAGACCATACACAGGCTTTGGCGGGGGACAACGGAATCTGGCAAACTTCAACACGTAAGTGCAAGGATGGGGTCAAAAAAGTTTCTAGTCTAACAAATATAGAATGACAGAAATTTCATAATACCAATTTATTTTTCAATGTAATACCTGTGTACACTAATACAGTTGCAAGCATGCTCACATAACTTCTGCAAACCATTCAAATGAAAGCTCTTCAATTCCGAGCCCAACCAAGCGTTCCCTGCATCATCGTTGTCAAATCGTCGTCCTTTGAGATCTTTTTTTCTTTTCCCAAACCTAAAAAAAGTCTGATGGAGTCAAATTTGGAGAACATGGCAGATGACGTAACAATTCCAACCTGTCAAGCAGAGTGTCCAGTGCTGCAGGCGATTTGGGTGCCGGTGTGTGGTCCTGATGCAAAAGAACTCCACACCTTTTTGTCTTTCTCTCGTCTCCAAAACAGTGAAATAGTATGATGCCTTTATAGTTACACCCTTTTGCAAGAATCCACCATAATTACCCCTTCTGCATCCAGAAGACCAATGCCATTGCCTTACTGGCTGATTTTTGCACCCCAAATTTTTTTGGGGTATGGGATGAAGGATGTTGCCATTGTCGTGACTGTTGTTTTGTCTCAGGATCAAAGTGGTGAACCCATGTTTCATCCATTGTCTTCAGATTGGCAGATGATTTCTTCACAACACTGCCCACACTCCCGTCTCTGATGTGCATTCAAGTCTTTCGGGACCCACTGAGATGAAATGTTCTACATTCCCACAATATCCACAACAATTTCATTTGCACACCCAGAGGAGACTCTAGTTGTGATTTTGTGTTGTTCAATGATCCTGCAAAATCGTACTGTGAATTGCAGTCACTGTTTCATCAGCGGCAACAGTGACAGGTATTCCACTTCTTGGCACAGCTTCCACACACATTCTTCCATATTTGAAGTCAGACACCCAGTTTTTCACTGTTGCATAAGACTGAGTGTTTGTGTGAGACATTATGGTAACTATCTGGAGTCAGAAACGTTTTGACTGCCCTTCATATAGGGAAGGGTGCATTTTAGACCGACATTTCAAACACGCAAGTATAGGGGAAAGAATAAGTTGCCCCCCCCCCCCCCCCTCCAGAATTTTTGAGTTGCTGAGGTATTGTGTAGATGGGGGCAGTGAGACAGGAGAGGGAGACAGTAGCAGTGAGATATAGGGATATATACTGTAAATCAGTGGGAGAAAAAGGATGCAGTGGTAGTGAGAGGGAGACGTTGAGTGTGAAGGCTATACTACAAAGAGAGACTGGGTAAAAGGATTTTGTTTGAATGTTTGGTGTTAAATCAGCACGAATATGTTTGCATGCTACCAGATTTTTAACGAGGAAGGTGACACAAGGTTTGAAGAAGTTGGTTTCCCTCTTTCATGTAAAAGTCTTTAAAAGAGATGCTTATTTGCCTTTTTTTTACACTCCAAAAGGATAATTTTTCAGCTGGTTGGGTTCACTCAAAATACTTTGTATTTCTACTCATTTTTACATGTTATTTGACTCCTTTACAGTCACAGTAACTGGTAATATTCGAAATATTTGTACCAGGAAAGTTGACAACTAGAGAGTCAACAACAGCTCAGTGACAATTATTCAGGTACGGGTATCAGAGGGATGATGGAGGGGGAGGGGAATGGTGGGGCAGGTATATTTGCTAAAGAGGATACAAGATTCATAAAAACTGGTATTAGCACACAATGTTCTGAAATGGATTAATAATGAAAAATTGGTTAAAATCTAAAACAAAAATTACTATCTGTTGGGACTTTGATATCAGAATGGGAAACGAGAGTCAGCAAGTCATTTTTCTACCTCCTCATAATGTTCAATCTATATTGTAGCAATACAAAGGCCATACATGACAAAGCATGTGTAGCTAACATCATTATTAGCTTTGAAAGGAATTTCTACACTATCAGTATTGCTGGTGGGAGATTTACACATTTTAGGCTAAACCAAAACAAAATTGAAGGACTCCCCTCAAAAGTAGGGGTAGAGGGGCCGTATTTACATTTGTGGCATACTTGTTCTGCTCTTATAAAAATCAGCTGTAGAAGCAAACCTATACAGAAGGACATTAAGTGGTACACAGATGAACTTACCAATGCTATAGACAAAATATCTTATATTTGCACCATATGTAGAAAACTACTTCTGAAAATGGAACTAAGCAGAAAGACAAATTTTTTACAATTCGTATTGAAAGTAAGACATCCTTCAGAACTAAGCTTAGAATGGCAAAAAGAACAGCATACAAAAGGTAAATTGAAGGTGTTCAGCTGCACAAGGGCATAGCATGTATCATGAGCACAACATATGTACAGGTTAAGACAAGTACTAATGCAGGTGATCTACTTACGCAACACCAACATGGGGACAATCACACCCATTGAGATTACAACATTAGTGGCAACACTCTCAAACTCCAAAAGCATGGACTACTCTCGGTTGTTAGAGTTGAATCCCGGATACATGATAACATAGTTGATCCTTTAATCTGCAAGTAAGTTGGCTGTTGGGCTGCATTGAGATGAGGGTATCTAACTCAGTCACTGTTTCTTTCTTTTCCCACTCTCATTTCTTGATTTTACTTCAGCACCACTCTTGAAAAAGTAAGAGGAAAAATTAGAGGACCCATTGAATGGAACAAACAGTCTAATGAAAACTGAAAAAGGCTTACCGTAATCAAGAGGAGCATAAATGTGATTATCGATAAACTTAAAATTGGAGGCCCCTTAGTAGACAAAGAGTAGTAACTCTACTGCCTCAGAAGTAAAATAACATACAGAGGATGAGGCAAGAACGACATGGAAAGCAGCGAAGCGCAGGAAAAGAGGGCATTCCGGGCCAAAAGAAGTCTATTAGTATGAAACACGGGCTTTATTTGGAGAAATAAATTTCTGAGAAAGTACGTCTATAGCACAGAACTGAATCACAGACTGCAGTAAAACCAAAGAGAGAATAGAATCAAAGCATATGAGATGTGGAACTATAAAGGGAAACTGAAAATTGAGTGCACTGATAAGACAAGAACCTTCTCCAATGAGTCAAAGAGAAAATAATATGTCAGAAACACTAGATGCAAAATGTGGCTGTTCACATTGTTAAGGGTAATGGAGCTCAAAGCCTTGCTCCAATAGGAGCAGAGACATGGGAAAAATGTGTTTCTTCTCCAACGCCTGGTGTCTAGGCTGCCCTGCCTGACCAACAGGCATGTTGGGTGGGAACAGTTTTTTTGGGTCATCGGTCTTCTGAATGGTTTGACGTGCCCACCACAAATTCCTCTGCTGTGCCAATCCCTTCATCTCAGAGAAGCACTTGCAACCTACATCCTCAATTATTTGGTGGATGTATTCCAGTCTCTGTCTTCCTCTAAAATTTTTGCATCTACAGCTCCTTCTAGTACCATGGAAGTTATTCCCTGGTGTCTTGTCAGTGTTTTCCATATATTCCTTAAATCACTGATTCTGCGTCATTCCTTACCATATCAGTCCACCTAATTTTTAAAATTCTTCTGTAGGACCACATCTCAGTCTCTCTTTCCTGGTTTTCCCACAGTCCATGTTGCAATACTGTGCTCTAAATATACATTCTCTGAAATTTCTTCCTCAAATTACGATCTACAATTTCATACAAGCAGACTTCTCTTGGCCAGGAATGCCCTTTTTGCTTCTTGCTGTGTCGGCCATGGGTTATGTTGGTGCCTAGATAAGAGAAATCCTTAATTTTATCCATGTTGTGACCAATAACCCTGTTTTCATTTCTATTACTTTCATCTTTCATCAATTCACTCTCAATCCATATTCTGTTCATTACATTCAGCAGATCCTGTAATTCTTCTTCACTTTCACAGAGGATAGCAATGTCATCAGTGAATCTTATCATTGATATCCCTTCACCTTGAATTTTAATTCCTCTCCTGAACCTTTCTTTTATTTCCATCATAGCTTCTCTGATGTATACAGTCAACGGTATGGGCGAAAGAATACATCCCTGCCTTAGATCCTTTTTTAATCCGACCACTTCGTTCTTGGTCTTCCCCCCCTCTTGACTCTTGTATATGTTGTACATTACCCACCTCTCCCTATAACTTACTCCTGTTTTCCTCAGAATTCTGAACATCTTGCACCATTTGACACTGTTGAACAGCTTTCCCAAGTCAACAGATCCTATGAACATGTCCTGATTTTTCTTTGGTCTTGCTTCTATTATCAACCGTGATGTCGCAATTGCCTCTCTGGTGCGTTTATTTCTCCTCAAGCCAAACTGATCGTCTACCGTACCCTCAGTTCTCTTTCCCATTATTTTGTACACTACTGATGTCAGCAACTTGGATACGTGAGCTTCAAACTGATTGCGCAACAATTCTCGTACTTCTCAGTTCTTGCAGTCTTTGGAATAGTGTGGACAATATTTTTCCGAAAGTCAGATGGTATATAGCCACAGTCATACACTCTACACCCCAATGTGAATAGTCATTTTGTTGCCACTGCCCCCATGATTTTAGGAATTCTGATAGTATGTTATCTATTCCTTCTGCCTTATTTCTTCTTAAGTCCTCCAAAGCTCTTTTAAATTCTGATTCAGTTACTGGATCCCCTATCTTTTCTAAATCGACTCTTGTTTCATCTTCTATCATGTCGTCAGACAAGTCTTTCCCCTCATAGAGGCCTTCAATGTATTATTTCCACCTATTCACTCTCTCCTCTGCATTTTTATCAGTGGAATTTCCATTGCACTGTTAATGTTATTGCCCTTGCTTTTAGTTTCCGCAAAGGTTGTTTTGACTTTCCTACATGCTGAGTCCGTTCTGACAATCATTTTGTTTTTGATTTCCTCGCATTTTTTTCATGTAGCCATTTCGCCTTAGCTTCCCTGCAATTCCTATTTATTTCATTCTTAACTGGCTTGTATGTTTATATTCCTGAATTTTCTTTGAACATTTTTGTACTTCCTTCTTTCATCCATCAACTGAAGTATTTCTTCTGTTACCCCTAGTTTCTTTGTATGTATCTTTTTCTTTCTAGCTTCCGTGATTGCGCTTTTTAGAGGTGAATGAACGTCTTCAACTGAACTGCCTACAGCCTCAGAGAACTTCAAGTATACCTCCTCATTCCTTAGTACTTCTTTGCATATTGATTCTTCCTGACTAATCTCTCAAACTTCAGCCTACTCTTCATCACTACAACATTGTGATCTGAGTCCATGTCCGCTCCTAGCTATGTCTTAAGATCCAACATGTGATTTTGGAATTACTGTCTGACCATGGTGTAATCCAACGGATATCTTCCTGTGTCTCCTGGCCGTTTCCAAGTATACCATCTCCTCTTGTGGTTTCTTATCAGTGTATTTGCCATTACTAACTAAAATTTATTACAGAGTTCAATTAGTCTTTCTCCTCTCTCATTCCTTTTCCCAAGCCCATATTCTCCTGTAATCTTTTCTTCTACAACTGCATTCCATTCCCCACATGACTTTTTAGATTTTCATTACCCATTCAATATCCTCATATACTTTCTCTGTCTCTCTATTGTCAGACTGTGACGTCGCATGTTTACCTGAACTATCATTGTTGGTGTTGGTTTGCTGTCAATTCTGGTTAGATCAACCATATCACTGAAGTGTTCACAGTAATAAATTTTTTTTCCTACCTTCCTATTTGTAACAAATCCCACTCCCATTATACCATTTTCTGCTGCTGTCCATACATCCTATACTCGTGCGACAAGAAATCTTTATCTTCTTTCCATGTCACTTCACTGACCCACCATATGTAGATTGAGACTTTGCATTTCCATTTTCAGATTTCATAGGTTCCCTACCATGTTCAGCCTTCTGACATTCCACACTCCAACTTGTACAATCTTACCCTTTTGTTGTTTATTCAACATTCTTCTCATGGTCACCTCCTCTTGGCAGTCCCCTCCTGGAGGTCTGAATGGGGAACTACCGCAGAATCTTTTGCCAATGGAGAGATCATCATGACACTTTTTCAATTACAGGCCTTGTCTTGTGAATACACATCACATGTGGTTTCCATTGCCTTCTACATCCTCATGCTGTTGATTGTTGCTAATTCTTCCACCTTTTGGGCAATTTCCCACTCCAAAGGCAAGAGAGTGTACTGAACCTCCGTCTGCCCATCCAGCCTCTTCGACAAGGCCACTGACTGAATGAGGGGCAACGTCTTACACTGGAAGTCTGCAGCTGCCAATACTAATGATTTTGACTCTAAATTTAAACAGTGTCAGGGTTCAAACCCAGGACCAAGGATGTTTTGATTACTAACCAAAGACAATACCTCCTAGGCAATTGGTTTATGGGGAACGGTATCAACCTGTTTTGTGGGGCAAAAAACAGTTCTCTGGGCCCTAACAAGTAGGCTCCCCTGATGAAAGGCATGTTGTGGGAGTAATATCAGCCTACTGTATTGCAGGGGATACACTTGCCAATGAGCAAGGTGTGGGGATACTGAGACTGATTTAGGAGGGGAGGGCGAGGAGATGGATGAGGCAGATGGAACAGGGGAGAGAATGATATGGACAAAGAGAGGGGAGGAGGAGATACAGATAGAGGTGAGAGGTTGAGTTTGACAGGCACAGGGAAGAAGAGATGCCACAGAGAGGGTGAAATGGCCATGTGTACAGTACATGTGCTGAAAGCACACACACAAGCAAAGTCTCCAATAATAAGGGTTGCCACAAGTTTCCCCATCTGAAATTTCCTGATTTTCAGACAAGTTTTAGCAATTTGCCTGACAAATTTTGAGATCTCAAGGGTAAATAAAGACAGAGCTTGTCAAGAAATTCTGTATTTCTAAATGTGTGATCAAAAATCTTAAGTACTGACATCTTTTGCAATTGTGAATGTACGCTTTCCTGCCTTATACAGCTGGTGAAGAGTTCTCAGGCTTCTAGCCAGGTAACAGAGTCTTCAAACTGCGACGTTTCAACGAGTGACATGCTCATCATCTTCTGGCGAAGTGCTGAGACTCTGCAGATGCTGGTCCCTTTATACCTGCGGTGTGCCCCCAACCACCTGGCCGCGGGAGGCTGAATCCAGAGGAGCCGGTGGGTGGGGTGGACAGGAAAGCGGGTGTGCCGTTCGTGTCTCCGTCAGAGCATTCCGGTCACGTCTCATGAGCTGGACAGTTCTTGGTGCATTCACAGCGTATTGCAGCAGCTCATGCTGGATTCCAGACTGCACTATGTCGACAACCTTAAACCCTGTTCACAAGATTCTCGTGGACCCATATTCATATCGATTCTTTGATGATGCTGTCCTAATAGCTCCCGGCTCAGCACAGCACCCTGGTGTTCTTGAAATAAAAGGTGTGGTTTTCTTTGATAATATGTTCAGCTGTAGCAGATTTCTCTGTTTGTCCAAGTCGGACATCTCTGATGTGTTCCTCGCACCTTTTTGAGATGCAGTGCTGCGTTTGTCCAATGTACTGTACACCACATTCACAGGCAATGCTATGTTTGCCAGGTGTGTTGAGTTTGAGTGGGTCTTCAGCTGACGCCAGCAACTCTGTCATCTTCGATGGTGGTCGGAAGAAGGTATGTATGTTTGATTTTCTCAGTAGACTCCCAACTTTGGCTGACACGGGCCCCAAATATGGCAGAAAGGCGAGTCTCTTGTTATCTTCCTCTTCCAGAAATTTGTCAGCCTGTCTCCCCTTCAAGGCCCTACCAATCTGTGTTTCACTGTACCCCCAAAATACCTCTCTTAGGTAATGTAATTAATCTGAGAGGCTGTCTTTGTCACAAATGATGCACACCCTATGTACCAAGGTGGTCGGTACTGACTGGCATTGTGCTGGATGGTGGCAGCTGGTTGCGTGGAGGTACAGGTCTGTGTGCGTCTTCTTTCTAAACACTGAATGACCCAGCACGCCATCCACCTTCTTCCTAATCAGTATGTCCAGGAATGGAATACAGCCATTCTTCTCTAATTCCACCGTGAAGGTGATATTCTCATGTATGCTGTTTAGGCGGTCCATAAACTCCTCCAGTGCCTTACTGCCAAAGCATGAAAGTACCGTCAACATAGCAGAAGAAGTGCCTGGGTTTATGGTGAGCAGTTTGTAGAACCACGTCCTCGAAGTGTTCCAAATAAAGAATGGCGATCCCTGGAGCAAGGGGAAATCCCATGGCCACTGCATCCACTTGAAGTAGGTGGTCATAAGTGCATATTCAAAGAGGTTCACTGTTTCAGGCTCGAAGTGCCAAGACGTCACCACCTTGTTCACTAAAGTACCTCTACAAGATGCCTTGGCACTCCTTAATCAGCATGACCATCTCGGTACATAGGGTGCGCGTGACAAAGAAAGCCTCTCAGACAAATTACATCGCCTAAGAGAGGTATTTCGGAAAAATGGGTACAGTGAAACAGAGATTGTTGGGGGCCTTCAACAGGAGACAGGCTGACAAATTTTGGGAAGAGGAAGAAGAAGGTAACAAGAAACTTGCCTTTCTGCCATATTTGGGGCCCGTGTCAGCCAAAGTTGGGAGGCTACTGAGAAAATCGAATATAAATACCTTCTTCCGACCACTGCCAAAGACTAAAGAGCTGCTGGACTCAGCTTAAGACCCACTCAAACTCAACATACTTGGCATTGCCTGTGAATGTGGTGTACAGTACATTGGACAAATGCAGTGCTGAATCTCAAAAAGGTGCGAGGAACACATCACACACGCCCGACTTAGACAGACAGAGAAATCTGCTATAGCTGAACATAGTATGAAAGAAAACCACACCTTTTATTTCGAGAACACCAGGGTGCTGTTGGGACAGTGTCACTAAAGAATTGATAGAAATATGGGTCCACGAGAATCTCATGGGCAGGGATGAAGGTTATCAACTTAGCGCGGCCTGGAATCCAGCGTTAGCTGCAAAATGCCATGAATGCACCAACAACTGACCAGCTCACGAGACATGACTAGAATGCTCTGACGGAGACACGAATGGTACACCCGCTTCACCCTCCACCCCGCCCTCCGGCTCCTCCCTCTGCATCCAGCCCCCCGCAGGCAGGTGGTGGTGGTGGCGGGGGGAGGGGGGGGGGGGGGGGGAGCGAGCACGCTGCAGATATGAAGCGACTGGCATCTGCAAAGTCTCGGCACTTCGCCAGAAGATGATGAGTATGTCACTCGTCACACTTTGAAGACACCGCCACCCAGCTGGAAGCGCACACTATAGGTGTCTGCCAATAAAATGTTTGTTTCACTATGTTCATTAGTGTCGGTTATTACCGACTGTGTTATATCTATTATTTTACAGGTATTATGTGATTTTCCTTTCAAGAAATATATGGGTACATAGCGTACAAACCATCAGCGACTGCCACAATTTTCATCTTCCTCTTATCGTCCATACTTTCTAATATTAGGTCTACAACTTTGCTTCCACAGTTTTGCAATAGACGGCAGTAGCGGCAAGTGGGGTTCAGGTGGTTGGTCATAGGTGTAATACAATAAGCGTACGCATCTGTAAACATAATGCCATAAAAATATTAGTCGATTTGTGATTGCATCGTAAGGTTATTCTCGAGTAAGTACGTCAACTTACACACCCATTTCTCGCCATTTTCTGCTTTAACATGAATAAACCTGTGGCTCTTAAAATGCTGGGTAAGACCAATGATGAGGGGACTATTAGCGGAAGAACATGGAGCGAATGTTTTCAACGTCTTGAGAATGGTGATTTTGATGTCAAAGACCAGCATGCCGATGGAAGACAGAACGTTTTTGTAGCTACTGAAACAGATGAAGACAGTCACAGGACGTCATTATCGAAAGCAACTGATGCCTTTGAGCCCAGCACTGAAACACAAACGGCCACAATAAAGCGATAGCTGCATAAAGATAATATTGCAGCAGGTCAGTGCTTAACCCATGTCGCAAAACCCATTAAACTATACACAGAAATGTTGAAATGAGAAGTCCTGTCCTTCCCGCTGTATTCTCCATACGTTGCTCTCTCTCTGACTACCGCCTTTTTTGATCAGTGGCATACAGTCTGGCTGACCAGCACGTCCGATCATAAGAACAAGTGAAAAAATTGAATCGACTCATGGATCCCCACAAAAGACGCCAAGTTCTTCCGCCACGGGATTCATATGCTATCCAAAAGATGGGAGGATGTAGTGGCCAGCAACGGGCAGTACTATGAATTTTAAGTTTTTTCTATAAAGCCCTGAACTTTGAGAAAAAATGGCAGAAGCAAAGTTGTTGATCAAATATATAAACTACTTTCGAAGTGCCAAAATCTACTACAAGAAATAATATGCCACACTGTACTTGCAGTGAGACAGTCGCAATTCCTGAAATCAGTTGCGTGTGACCTCGACCTCTGACATACCGAGGAGCACCGCAGTCCTCAGCCCATGAAAATCCATTGCATAATGCCACACACAAACGGACCTGGCCTGCAGGCAGATCGGTGAGACTAGATCCGACAGGCAGGGCCTGCACATTAGTGGGAAACAAATGGCTTCAGAACGGCAGGCCTGCTCCATTACAGAAATGGCCTGCTGCTTTGGCCCGTCACGAAAATCCACCAGTGTGGCCAGCTATTAAAGAGTCAGAGACCGTGGCGATCACTCTGTGCAACAAATAACTTATTCAAATACTCTGAGAATCAATAATAATGAGGATAGGTAGTAATTCACCGTAAAAGATTATTGCTGGGCCACAGACAATCACACTCTCTCAACTAAATTTTTGTCAGAAAATGACAGCAGACACACAAATTCATAATATCACTCGTGCACACATTACCACTGCGTCAACAGTCTCTGAGAATCACATCCAAACAAACCACTCATCATGCCTCCCTGCCTCTCATCAGATTCAGCATCTGCTAGGCTAGAGGCAAGAAGTACTGGCTGCAAGCTGAGGGGAGAGGTAGAGATAGAAACAGGAGAAGCAGTAAGAATGAGGGAGCAGGGAAATGGCGCATGTACTCAGCTGCTGCCAGCCATTGATGATGCCTGACATCTCATTAAACAAACAATTACATCTACTGAGACAAAATGAGATTTTTCCAGAACTTGTGGCAACCCTGATAAAGAACAGAGGACATGTATTGCTAGTGGCCTACTACAGTTTTCTTTTTTAACTCGAGACATGACCCATTGCACAATTAAGGCCAGTAATAAATATGATGTCAGGTAATGAATCTGAACAGTTGTGTGAGTGCCCATAGTAGTAGCAATACTTACCTCCAGACGAGGCACGGCACATGAGCAGGTTTTTGTAGGCCTGGCGGTACTCTGAGCTCATGACGACATAGATGATGGGGTTTATGCATGTGGACAGGTAGATGAGGATGTAGCCAGCAATGTTGAGCCCGTGCAGGTTGGTGACTGAGTGGAATGTCTTGCTGACCGTGATGGGCAGGTAGCACACCACAAATGATGCAAAGATCACCAGGATCATTTTCAGCAGCTTCTTGTCCTTCGTCGTCATCTTCCCTGTTGGCAACATAAATGTTTGCTCGCCAATGTACAAATCATCATGCTGCACTGTTAAAGGAACTGTTACTATGTCAAAGGCATTTTTAACAACCACTTTACATTTATAATACTGCTTTGAATCTGGTCTCAGGATCATACCAATTATACAAGTGTTTTGGTTTTTTTAATATGTAAAACTTGACAGAGCAGGTGTTGTATTACTGCTACACTGACAGACATAATAACCCTGTTGTTTAGTTGCACTGTTCATGCAAGCTTTGTTTGTAGCTTACATGGTTTTCCAAATATTGTCTGCTAAGTTGAGTAGTTCTATCCCCGCTGCTACCTCCATTTCAATCCTCATCGAAAGACAACAAATGGGAAGCAAATAGCACAGTTATCAGTTAGCATCCATACTTAAGAGGAAGGTAGACATCTTTGCTGAGATTCAGCATTATTTATGCAAAGTATGTTTCCTTACAAGGATTTATTCAAAGTATTTAACTTTATGCTACACCACAATATTTGACCTGTCTAAATTGTTGTAACTGCAAATGAAGTCTTGTTGGTATCTAAACAGAGAGGCCAAGGAAATACAAACGAAGGGTCAGGAGGAATGGGAGAGAACTTTTAATAAATACAACATAATGTTCTGCTTGTGCAATTCATTATGGATTTAGGCTAAAAAAAGAGTGCCAACATATATTGCAGTGGATTTATGTAATTCTGAATACAAGGGAAGAGTTATCTGTTCCTTCAAGTCTGGGGAGTACAGGTTTCATTACCACTCTGCAGTCAGCATGAAATTTCATGACTAGGGCCTGGATTTTAATGATGTGAAAAAGAGCAAAATGTGGAAGCATTTATGACCTAAAACATACATAAATAGGACCATAAAAAAATATGGCTTCATGTAAGTTTTTCAATAAGCATTCCTGTTGCATTAAAAAAAAGTAATACAAAATTCATTTCTGAACAGCTTGAGAGGGTAGTACTTCCTTTTTGTATTGTTTGAAACTAATAGCTTATTTCGGGAGGGGGAGGGGGGGCGGCAGTGTGGTGAGGCCGAGGCTCCAGAAGGGGCAGGGGCAGGGGCAGGGGCAGGGGGCAAGTTCTTTTAAGGTAAGCAAGTCAAATCAAGCTTATTTTCAGGTAAGCAAAACAATCTATGTCTTTTAAGGTAAGCAACTCAAGTTTACCTAAAAATAAACATGTCAAGTCAAGCTAAGCTTTTTTCAGGTAAGTTAGTCAAGTTAAGTTTTCTTCCAGTAAGCAAGTCAAGTTTTATTTTTAGGTTAGGTTAGGTAATATAATGTTGGTCAAGTTGAGTTTTTGAGATGGGGTAAGTTAATTTTTCTACGTAAGGAAGTTTTTTTATGTGGGGTAACGTAAGTTAACAGAACCCTGCATGTAAAGTGAAAACAGTAAAACTGCATTTTTCACTGCCACACATCAAAGCAGTGTTCCAGATTAGTTTGACAGAACTTTTTATCTTCAGTTTCTGCACAGCTGCACATGGCAATGAGGCTAGACCCAACTCACCCTGCACAATGTCCAGCACAGTTGAGTACCACCAATTTCAAATCATCTGAAGGTTTTTTTGATACCACTGAAAAGTTGGCACTGTTGTCTGCAAATTTTCCAGACAAGGTATCTGTAAAGACCTCTCACAATTTTTACCATGCTTGATTCATTGCTGTCAAGCTCACAAAAATTGAAAGTTGTCTTTATTTTGGTACAGTAATTCTCAGCAGCCTGAATCTGAGGGGAGGGGGGGGGGGGGGCGGTGAAGATGCTTGTTCCTTGAATGGACCCATAGCAGAGCTTTCACATGGATTTTCTTCCCACAGTCAATTAATTTGTACACATCAGAGTAATTTTTGTCACACCCCTTCTGTAATGCAAGGACAAGGCAGGTGCAGATTCTGAAGCCCTTTGATTGCTTTACCCTTTTACTAAATACCACCTGTCTCTAGCAACAAAACATTGCCTCTGCTTACACCATCCAGCCATTGTAAATTCATAAACTTGTCAAACAAAATGGCAGGTTGTTTACAGTCTTGAAAGTTTCACATGTTAGGAGGAACATTTCTCCACGCTTTTCAACTTTTGCAACATAATGCCCAGCCACATCACTGTTTTCTCCCAGACCTTTTTGTCAGCAACACTAATCCACATTTTGTTGAGCAACTTCTCGTGGTGCACACATAAACATTTCTTTCTCGATGTAGATTCATCTGGAATTGGATGTGTTGTGGATTCTTCAGTTACTTCAATGAGATGTTGCAAGACACTGTCATCTCACACAAATGATTGTATGGCTGAAGATGGACTTGTCTTCTCAAAGAACAGTATTTATCTGCCTTAATTTTCAGCACTTCTCTTCACACAGCTGCTGTATTGAGCAGTATTACACTGTTGTTGCATGTTAAAACACTTTTGCACACTAACTTCACACAGTTACAAAATAATATTTCCCTATCAATGGTGAAGAACTTCTCTCCAAATTCAGGAACAGAACCTTGCGCCTTTGTGCTGTTGGAGCACTTTTTGGCATGTTGAACCACACTGAGCTAGTATTCAAACTGAATAATGCGATCAAGTGTGCAATGCATATTATCGCAAGATATGCCTTCCATTAGCTTTTTCAGTGTCTTATGTCAACCAGCTGACTAATGTGTTATGCTGCTTCTCTATTACAGTCCTGATAAATAAAGCTTTGTAGTAAGAGTCACAGTGATTTGTGGCATTATCACCTCGAACATTGTTGACTGTGCAACTATTTCATGTTTTATATTTGTGTCCTTCAAAATATGACAAATACAGGATACACATTTTTGGTTGAAATACACTCCTGGAAATGGAAAAAAGAACACATGGACACCGGTGTGTCAGACCCACCATACTTGCTCCGGACACTGCGAGAGGGCTGTACAAGCAATGATCACACGCACGGCACAGCGGACACACCAGGAACCGCGGTGTTGGCCGTCGAATGGCGCTAGCTGCGCAGCATTTGTGCACCGCCGCCGTCAGTGTCAGCCAGTTTGCCGTGGCATACGGAGCTCCATCGCAGTCTTTAACACTGGTAGGATGCCGCGACAGCGTGGACGTGAACCGTATGTGCAGTTGACGGACTTTGAGCGAGGGCGTATAGTGGGCATGCGGAAGGCCGGGTGGACGTACCGCCGAATTGCTCAACACGTGGGGCGTGAGGTCTCCACAGTACACCGATGTTGTCGCCAGTGGTCGGCGGAAGGTGCACGTGCCCGTCGACCTGGGACCGGACCGCAGCGACGCACGGATGCACGCCAAGACCGTAGGATCCTACGCAGTGCCGTAGGGGACCGCACCGCCACTTCCCAGCAAATTAGGGACACTGTTGCTCCTGGGGTATCGGCGAGGACCATTCGCAACCGTCTCCATGAAGCTGGGCTACGGTCCCGCACACCGTTAGGCCGTCTTCCGCTCACGCCCCAACATCGTGCAGCCCGCCTCCAGTGGTGTCGCGACAGGCGTGAATGGAGGGACGAATGGAGACGTGTCGTCTTCAGCGATGAGAGTCGCTTCTGCCTTGGTGCCAATGATGGTCTTATGCGTGTTTGGCGCCGTGCAGGTGAGCGCCACAATCAGGACTGCATACGACCGAGGCACACAGGGCCAACACCCGGCATCATGGTGTGGGGAGCGATCTCCTACACTGGCCGTACACCACTGGTGATCGTCGAGGGGACACTGAATAGTGCACGGTACATCCAAACCGTCATCGAACCCATCGTTCTACCATTCCTAGACCGGCAAGGGAACTTGCTGTTCCAACAGGACAATGCACGTCCGCATGTATCCCGTGCCACCCAACGTGCTCTAGAAGGTGTAAGTCAACTACCCTGGCCAGCAAGATCTCCGGATCTGTCCCCCATTGAGCATGTTTGGGACTGGATGAAGCGTCGTCTCACGCGGTCTGCACGTCCGGCACGAACGCTGGTCCAACTGAGGCGCCAGGTGGAAATGGCATGGCAAGCTGTTCCACAGGACTACATCCAGCATCTCTACGATCGTCTCCATGGGAGAATAGCAGCCTGCATTGCTGCGAAAGGTGGATATACACTGTACTAGTGCCGACATTGTGCATGCTCTGTTGCCTGTGGTTCTGTCAGTGTGATCATGTGATGTATCTGACCCCAGGAATGTGTCAATAAAGTTTCCCCTTCCTGGGACAATGAATTCACGGTGTTCTTATTTCAATTTCCAGGAGTGTATTACCTATTACTCCTAAAGTTGGCCGAATTATAACCTGTTAGTAAAAAAAGGTGTAAATACACCTTTATATGCACAGTAAAAGTAAACTGTTCCACACTACAATATCTGGATGCATGCATAAATTGCTGTAAAATTCACACTGTCACAAAACAATGGTGTATGTGATGAGCTGTAGAAGCCCTCACAATTTTTATCTTTAATGTTAAAGTTGACTACTGCTGTGTTTTCAGCACTTCACCATTTTAAAATGACCAAAAGGTCAAAATTGCAGTGGTGGATGTTGTAATCATTGAGATAATTTTAAAAAATTCTCTGACACTGCAAGTTGACAAAAAGTACAATTATGTGAACTTTTGTCTGCTTTACTCATGGAATTTCACTTAAAAACTAGCTTTGTGTGCTTTTGTTCCTTTTTCAATTACAGATTAACTGTTTTAAAATAAAAGTTGGCCATAGGAATGGTCATAATAGCCTAGAAGGAATTATTTCGGGTTAAAATTTAGTCTTGCTTTACTACCTATGACACATTTTATGTTGTTGGAAAAAAGATGAAAAATTTTTGTGAAGGCATCCTGAAAACATTTCTGAACCAGAGAAAATTTTTCCTCGTAGTACAGAAGACATGGGCATAACTGTTCTCAAATTGTGACGGATTATTCGATTGTGTCTAAGTCATTTATCCTCAATATTCTTTCCTCTGCGAATGCTCATCCTGGAAGATACGTCGTAGGTAGGAGAAGAGGTACTGACAGAAGGAAAGCTGTGGGTTTGGTTGTTAAGGAAGGGAGATGCGCTTCAAATGTCCCGTCAACAACAAGGTCATCAGACATGCAGAACAAGCTTGGTTTGCGGACGGAAATCGGCCGTGCTCTTTCAAAGGAACCACGCCAACATTTGTCTGGAGTGATTTTAGAGAAATCATGGAAAACCAAAATCTGGATGGCCAGATGCGGGTTCAAACCATTGTCCTCCTGAATGCGAGTCCAGTGTGCTAACTACTACACCTCCACACATGTCTAAGGGGGATGGTTGTGAGGCATGCTCTAGTAGCACCATCAGTAAGAGCCCTTGTCCACAAAAGGCACAAGTTAGGGTTCAGGTCGGATACATAGTTTTATTCAGCTGGAAAGCAGCTTGCTCTTGCAGCCTGTGCAGCATTCCCAGAAATAGCCTGAACAGCTGACGATGACACTGTACAGTCCGTTACTTACCTGGGACGGGTGGGCTGGTGGGCAGTGCAGCGGCCAGGTTGTTGTTGCTGTATCTGCGGACGGAGCAGGGGCTGCCGCTGGGTGCGCGCCCTCTGCCAAACACTGCTGCCACCTGCAAACAACAAACAAACTGTAGGCTAGGGCAGTCAATGGGTCCAACGGTATCCATAATAAGGGAATACTCACAACTTATCTTAGAAGATAGGTTAAGGAAAGGCAAACCTACATTTCTAGCATTTGCAGAGAAAGCTTTTGACAATGTTGACTGGAATATCCTCTTTCAAATTCTGAAGGTGGCAAGGGTCAAACACAGGCAGCAAAAGGCTATTTACAATCTGTACAGAAACCAGATGGCAGTTATAAGTGTCGAAGGACATGAAAGGGAAGCAGTGGTTGGGAAGGGAGTGAGACAGGGGTGTAGCCTATCCCTGACGTTATTCAAACTATTCATTGAGCAAGCAGTAAAGGAAACAAAAGAAAAATTTGGAGCAGGAATTAAAATCCAGGGAGAAAAAAAAAAAAAATAAAAACTTTGAGGTTTGCCAACGGCATTGTAATTCTGTCTGGAACAGCAGTTGAACAGAATGGATAGTGTCTTGAAAGGAGTACACAATAAGATGAACGGCAACAAAAGCAAAACGATGATAATGGAATATAGTCGAATTAAATCGGGTGATGCTGAGGGAATTAGATTAGGAAATGAGACACTTAAAGGAGTTTTGCTATTTGGAAATCAAAATAACTGATGATGGTTGAAGTAGACAGGATATAAAATGTGGACTGGCAACGGCAAGGAAAGCGTTTCTGAAGAAGAGAAATTTGTTAACATTGCGTATAGATTTAAGTGTCAGGAAGTCGTGTCTGAAAGTATTTGTATGGAGTGTAGCCATGTATGGAAGTGAAATATGGACGATAAATAGTTTAGACAAGAAGAGAATACAAGCTTTCGAAACGTGGTGCTACAGAAGAATGCTGAAGATTAGATGGGTAGATCACATAACTAATGAGGAGGTATGGAATAGAATTGGAGAGAAGAGAAATTTTTGTGGCACAACTTGACTAGAAGAAGGGATCAGTTGGCAGGACATATTCTGAGCCATCAAAGGATCATGACTTTAGTATTGGAGGGCAAAAATCGTAGAGGGAGACCAAGAGATGAATACACTAAGCAGATTCAGAATGATGTAGGCTGCAGTAGGTACTGGGAGATGAAGAAGCTTGCACAGGGTAGGGCAGCATGGAGAGGTGCATCAAACCATTTTCTGGGCTGAAGACCCCAACAGGACAAAGACAAAAACTAGCTGAGCCTTTCCTCCTCCTCTGGGGAGTTGCAGAGTGAGAGTGTGTGTGTGTGTGTGTGTGTGTGTGTGTGTGTATTTTACACTTATGTATGCCCTTCTATCACCCTTTGCCCAATACAGTCATTGAGTAAAATGTCTATGCCAACCAATAGTGTGCAAAAGAATGTCATGCATCTCCTCAGAAAAAATGTTAATATTGCCAGTAAAAAGAACTTGTATGCAAAGTGTAAGGATGAAATATCAAAACTACATTAACAAGTATCCAGTCTACAATTTAGTATCAGTACACTAAAAATGGAAATTACTGAACTTCAAACACCAAAATGTGAACCGCTGATAAAGAAAAGTGCGTCAAAAATTCTGCCAGAAACAATGGCATATTCTGACGGGTGGTGTCAAGTGATCAAGAACGAAGTTAAAGTGTTTCGAGAAGAAAACAGCGCTATGAAGATTAAAATCAAGGATTTAGAAGCACAAATACCTCATAATAAGCAAAATGCAGTGAAAACCCGTAACCATGTTTCGTGTGAAAACTCACGATCTGTTAGGTCTCAAACAACTGCTACAAAAGGAAATAAAGTTCTTGTTTTAAGCGACAGTCATGGCAGAAACTGTGGGAATATACTACATGACGAATTAGGCAAAAAATTCAGTGTGCAAAGTATTATAAAACCTGGGGAGCCAATTAAAGAAGTTGTGAAAAATGCAGACAAATTAACTGATTACTTCTCCGTCAATGGTACATTCATCATTATTAGTGGCACAAATGACACTGATGAACCTCTAGAAGAATTGCAGAGGAACATTAAAGATTCTTTGGAATACATACTTAAACTCACACAAAAAAAAAAAAAAAACATATGTAATAATTCATCCAGTACCGCTTAGACATGACGCATAAGGTCTACATGGAAAAATCAAAGCTGCAAGCCTCACTATGTTAGAAAACATCAACAATGCCATGGGCGTGTGTAGGAAGAGATCTGCGAAATTTACATCCAAACAAACAAGGAAAGATTCACATTTGTAATAGGGTTGCTTCTTTCATACACATGGTGAAAACTGAAAAACCAAGTACCGGTACAGGAAAAATGGATACGCAAACGGATAATCAAATAGAAAGTGCCACTCATGAAAAAACAGTTATGGACCATTTTATAACCAAAGATAAGCCCAATGAAAGTCATAACAACACACTTACTAGGTCAAATTTAAAGCCATCAAATGCAGCAACAAGGCAGTCGTTTATGGACAGAAAAAAGTGAAAATTGGGAACATTTTGACAGAAGAAAGGCAGGAACCCACAAATGGTGAACCAGCAAACACCATGAATACCACCCGTGGAAAATATGAGGATTTTTTTATCACTAAGTGCACTAGCTCAAATAGTGAGATAAGTGGTCAAGGAAGAAATGATTCCCTCCCTGTCCCTAAATTTAAACTACTCCATCAAAATGTTCAGTCACTCCTCAATAAACTAAATGAAATAGAAATAATATCATTTAATATTTCTGTACTATGCTTTACAGAACAATGCCTCAAACAAGATAGTTTAGAGCAAACATACCTTCCTCAGATCAAACTTGCAAGCATGTTTTGTAGGAAAATATCGAGTCATGGGGGTACTTGTATATATGTTAAAGAAAATATTGAATTCAATAATGTAACTATATTCCGTAAACTGCCCTGTGAAAAAGATATAGAACTCTATTGCTGAACTACCAAGGCAAAATACAGTTATTATTTGTGTATACAGATCGCCAGGTGGAGACAGAAAAAGTGTTTAGAATCATATGGAGGAACTCTGGGAAGAAATTCATTCTGCCAAGAAAAACATAATTATATGTGGTGACTTTAATATTGATTTCTCGAAATCCAATAAATTCAGAGATGACATTATAAATTTACTACAATTATTCAAACATCAGTCCAACAGTAACTGAACCAATTCGAGAAACACCTATCTGTGCATCCATTACTGATCAGATCTTGATAAATACGTGCCAATATGCCTACAACGCTCAAGTTGTAAACACGGATTTTATCGATCACTATGCTCAAATTCTTGCAATGAATGTTTCAGGACACCAAATTCCCAGTCAAGAATTTCAGTATAAAAAATGTGGAATATTTTTGTTCTCTCCTGGAGGATGAAAGTTGGAAAGATGTGTATGACTGTAATGATACCAATGAGAACTATCATAAGTCTATGGCTCCATTCAAACATTTTTTTTTTTTTTTTTTTTTTGACATGGTTTTTCCCGAGAAAACATCTATGTTGAACTCTACTAAAAAAACAAAGAAGTCGATTACAAAAGGGATAAGGAGATTGTATGAGTACTCCAGGCATAATACCGGTTCTGAATTTATTGCATATTACAAAAGAATACTAACATGAGTTATTTCGAAAGCAAAAAAACTAGAAAATGAAAAAAAAATACTATGTGATTCCAAGAATAAAATTAAAGCAACCTGGCAAATTATAAGGAAAGAAATGGGTACCAGGGCACGTAATACAGAGCTCATTATGGATAAAAATAAACTAACTAGTACCCCAACAGTAATTCATTGCAAGAATTTGAGCATAGTGATCGATAAAATCTGTGTTTACAACTTGAGCGTTGTAGGCATATTGGCACGTATTTATCAAGATCTGATCAGTAATGGATGCACAGATAGGTGTTTCTCGAGTTGGTTCAGTTACTGTTGCTAGTGCTTTCAACAATTATTTCTCAAATATAACGCAGCAGTTAATAAATACACACCATGACAAACATCCAACCGGTCACTCAGATCAAAAAAATTCATTGAAACACATTATTCCTGTATACAGCAACACCTGAGGAACTGTCAAGAATCCTAAAAGAATTACCTAATAAATATTCAGTGGGTGTCGATGAGATACAAGATGGTATTATCAAAGGCAATGCAACATTTATTGTGGAACCACTAACAGACAAAGTAAATTCATCTTTTGAGAGTGGTGTAATTTCAAATAATCTAAAAACCGCAAAAGGAACACCTTTGCATAAGAAGGGTGAAAAAAGTGATACTGCCAATTATAGACCAGTTTCAGTTTTCTCAGGCTTCAGCAAAATTATGGTAAAAATGTTCCTTAGAAGATTATTTAAGAAAACTGTTAAAGAGAGGCTGATAAGTGACTTCCAACATGGGTTCAGAATTGGAAAGTGACCTCAGTCAGCAATTTTTGCCTTCTTAAATGAAGTATTAACAGCAGTGGATGATAAACATGTATCTGGGATATTTCTGGATCTAAGTAAAGCCTTAGAAGTAATTCACCATTTCATTCTCTTGTGTAAATTAAATAATTATTGAGTTGGAGGCCAGTCTGAAAAGTGGATCTAGTCATACCTCAGGAATCGTCAGCAGATTACAGAAATGAAACTCAAAACATTTTTAGTTTTTACAGTGATGAGCAGAAAATCAAGTAGGGAGTCCCACAAGGGTCAGTTCTAGGACCTGTCCTATTTCTGCTGTATGTAAATGACTTCGCTAGCAAAATACGTGGTGGAACCACTGTACTGTTTGCAGATGACACTGTGGTAGTTAACTTTCATACCACACAAAACCTCCATCCTGCAAACCCTGTTTTCACTATCGAAGGAAAAAAATGTGTTGAAGGTCAGTCATACAAAATTTCTGGGTGTACATGTCCAGGAAGATCTGAAGTGGGAGGTACACCTAAACAATTTAAATAAGAGACTGAATTCACTAGCATATGCTGTTAGGATCCTCACTCAAAATACAAGCTGCTCATTAGTGCTAACAATGTATCATTGCAGTGTACAGTTGCTACTTATGTACATAATAATTTTTTTTTTGGGGGGGGGGGGGGGGGGTATTCCGCAAATCCTACAAAAACCATTTAAAATACAGAAAAAGATTATCATATATAAAAACAAAGATGAGGTGACTTACCAAACGAAAGCGCTGGCAGGTCGATAGACACACAAAATTCAAGCTTTCGCAACAAACTGTTGCCTCATCAGGAAAGAGGGAAGGAGGGGGGAAGACGAAAGGAAGTGGGTTTTAAGGGAGAGGGTAAGGAGTCATTCCAATCCCGGGAGTGGAAAGACTTACCTTAGGGGGAAAAAAGGACAGGTATACACTCGCACACACGCACATATCCATCCACACATACAGACACAAGCAGACATATTTAAATATGTGTCTGTATGTGTGGATGGATATTTGCGTGTGTGCGAGCGTATACCTGTCCTTCTTTCCCCCCCTAAGGTAAGTCTTTCCGCTCCCGGGATTGGGATGACTTCTTACCCTCTCCCTTAAAACCCACTTCCTTTCGTCTTCCCCCCTCCTTCCCTCTTTCCTGATGAGGCAACAGTTTGTTGCGAAAGCTTGAATTTTGTGTGTATGTTTGTGTGTCTATCGACCTGCCAGCGCTTTCGTTCGGTAAGTCACCTCATCTTTGTTTTTATATATAATTTTTCCCACGTGGAATGTTTCCTCCTATTATATTGATATCATCGAAAAAGATTATCAGGGTGATAAAAAAGGCTAAATGTAAGGATTCCTGCAGGCCCCTTTTTAAAACTCTGAAAATATTGCCACTGCCTTGCTTGCATACATACGAAATACTAATTTTCACAAGAGGGAGCATCTTAAAAAAGGAAAATCTCTTCAAACACAACTATGATATACACACATATGAAACTAGACTGAAGATGAACCAACACAGGAACACAGTAAATCTGGAGCTATGTTATATAACCATATGCCTTCTTAACTAAAATGCATACCAACATTATTTAAAGTTAAAACAGTTCTTGCATGACCTCTGCTTCTATTTTTGTCTGAATTTATGGAAAATCATAATAATTAAACCTCATTTCACCAATTGTCAATTCATAATATAGTTTACATTCTGCTTATCATGTTATCTCACTTAATAACTGCTATTACAACATATAGAAGCAATGTAGTACACCTACCTGCATTTTTTATCATGTCAACAATGTAATCGAAATGACTACTGTATCGTAAACAAACTAGGTTTACCACTGTCCTACATCACATGTACAAACAATGCATGAAACTGATTCTTGGACCAATAAATAAATAACAGTGTTGCGTCACAGCTTCACCAGGGGATATGAATTGTCGAGATGGAAGTGGTTGTCTGCGTGATGTACAGGCACCACTGGGTGGGAAAGAAAATTCGTTTGGGAAACTGGCCAGACTTGGGGGTTATCTTATAGTTCTGGTGGAGTTGACTAAAATAGAAAACCATTGCAAACAAAACCATCATCACCCGACAGCAATACTCAGCTGTTATAGCCTGTTACTGTTTTCTGGGTGGGAGTGATGCTGTTGGAGAAAAACTAACTAGCTTGCTCACGTACAGGGTATTCAAAGTATAAGTGCATATATTTCTGTTGCTGAAGGAGGGTGCTGTACTGAACAACATTACATCAATATATACCTCATTTGCAGACAAATAATTGTAGCTGTTATGAGTACTGTGTTTCTCAGTCAGTTAGTACCTTCAAGTGCATGTGGCACAAACAAGACATAGATGTTTATTTTCCACTGGGCTGCAGGTCACCTATTGAAGATGCAAAATTGGAAGTCTATACTAACAGGCAGATCCAAATTCATGCCACAGCTACAATCGTGCAGAAAACATCAGATACTAAATTCTGCGAGGTGTTACAGGAACACTTAGACACACAGAAATGGGTACCTATTAAAGTACCAATGTTCACAATATTGTACTTATACTTCCCATAACCCCTGTACAGATGTGGATGGCAGCTGACGAATTCGCGGCCAAGACCACTTGCCACCTCACTGCCCGAGCTGAGATTTGCCTTCACTCCACTAGGTGACTACCTTTTGTTGTCATTCACCTCCCTGGTGGGGTCCAGTTCATACCAGGGCCGTGCTCACTGCTCTGCTACACTGTCGCTGTTGTCCGACCCTCGCAGACAATCACGCAGGCTGGGCATGTGCCATTGTCTTTGGTCATGCTGGGCACCATGATTTTGACACAGTCTACCTCAGTGTGTCATCATTGCGGCCACTAGGAGCTGCTTCTGTCTTCCATTGCCAACAGCACATGACTCACATCCGGTCCCTGCACCCACACTGACACCGGCAGTTGTGTTGCCTGCCAGGTGTGTGAGCCACTGACACTGGCACACGGCACGCCCATGGCCACCTACATCACTGACACAGGCAACCTTCCATCCAGCAGCAGAACTTGTAACTAACATGGATAAAGGGCTGTTATAACCAGGGTCATTTTACTGGCGGTTTGCCATAGGCATAATCCGTTATCACTTTAGTCAGGAGGGGTTACCCTCACAGTCTCGTATGTTATTGAATTTAGCGTATGTTAAAATTCAGGAGTAACTAAGAAAGACGTAGTTTTCTGTTTTCTCCACAAAAATTCCTGCCCCAAGATACAGGCCTCTAAAGATGACACTGCGAACACCATTTTGAAGATGCGAATTTCAGAAAAAATTTTAAAATGCTGTATTTCTGTAACAGTTCTAGATATTTTCTTACAGTTTTTTTTTTTTTTTTAATTTGAAAGATAATTGGTTTATGATTACAATGGTAGCCTCTGTTCGGACATATCTGTCAACGCTCTTTTACTGTTGACTCTGTAAAGGAGAGCTCCTACTTTAAAAAAATAAATAAATAAAAAATATAAAAACCTGTCTAATTTAACTTTCAAAGGTAGTGTATGCATTCACTGAAGTTATTTCCTTGTTACAATGCTTATTTATATTGTCTTTGTTGCAGATATTTCTTACACTTTGTTGTCAGTTTCTCTGTCTCTTTTTGTTCATTACAGGTTTCTGTATTGTAGTTGGTAAGTGCTAATTTGTTTACTGAAGAGACTTAAGAAATCTGAGACCATCCAGTGAGTTCTGTGTTTTCGTCAGTAATTTGCCAGTTGATACAGTTGCAGTGTGTTTTGTAAAAGGGACTGTTTGAAATGTCTTCTGACTGGGGCTACAGGAGAGAGAAGTGTACTGACTGTTTGCATATCCAGAAAAGAGTGATACATAAGACAAACAAAAAAACCAGACTGTTCAGGTTGAGATTAGTGTTCTCATGTGACGACTTTTTGTGCTCCATATGTTTTGACAGAATAACAACAATGACAGTCTCTGAACAAGATGAAACCTCCCATGGTGCAGATTTTGCATCAATAGAGGGAGAATTAAATGCCCTGAGTCAGTCAACTATGGAGAGGTAGGTGTTAAATTTATGGTATGTACCATTCACATCCGCAGCCTGTGTCCGGCCATTCCATCCTCTCTTACTGACAGCCAATTCACCGGCCAACACAGCAGTTGTGCCCTGTCCCCCTATAATACACTCGAGATATGAGTGTGTGAGCCTGGAAAGTAGAGGTACTTGCTAGTCGACTCAGCAGAGGGCAGTCAGTGACCTCTAATTCACAGATGACTGATCAGTCTCAGAAGACAACCTGCTATCGTATGTTAAGCAGGTGACAGACTTTGCTTCATTGGCAGAATGCTGGAAACATGAAATCAGTCTAGTAGGACACTGCTTACAAGGCTCCTGTCCTAGAATACTGCTCAAGTGTGTGTGACCGAGACCAGATACAACCAATGGGGGATACTGAATATATCAAAGAAGGGCAGGATGAACGGTCACAGGCATCTATTGGGATAGCAACAAGGAGATGCTGAACTGCAAGATACCTGTGAACACCTGCTTAAAAAGTGGTGTATCTGGGAATGTACAGGGTGTTTCAAAAATGTCCGGTATATTTGAAACGGCAATAAAAACTAAACGAGCAGCGATAGAAATACACCGTTTGTTGCAATATGCTTGGGACAACAGTACATTTTCAGGCAGACAAACTTTCGAAATTACAGTAGTTACAATTTTCAACAACAGATGGCGCTGCAAGTGATGTGAAAGATATAGAAGACAACGCAGTCTGTGGGTGCGCCATTCTGTACGTCGTCTTTCTGCTGTAAGCGTGTGCTGTTCACAACGTGCAAGTCTGCTGTAGACAACATGGTTTATTCCTTAGAACAGAGGATTTTTCTGGTGTTGGAATTCCACCGCCTAGAACACAGTGTTGTTGCAACAAGACGAAGTTTTCAACGGAGGTTTAATGTAACCAAAGGACCGAAAAGCGATACAATAAAGGATCTGTTTGAAAAATTTCAACGGATTGGGAACGTAACGGATGAACGTGCTGGAAAGGTAGGGCAACGTGCAGCTTGTGCAGCAGGTGATCCAACAGCGGCCTCGGGTTTCCGTTCGCCGTGTTACAGCTGCGGTCCAAATGACGCCAACGTCCACGTATCGTCTCATGCGCCAGAGTTTACACCTCTATCCATACAAAATTCAAACGCGGCAACCCCTCAGCGCCGCTACCATTGCTGCACGAGAGACATTCGCTAACGATATAGTGCACAGGATTGATGACGGCGATATGCATGTGGGCAGCATTTGGTTTACTGACGAAGCTTATTTTTACCTGGACGGCTTCGTCAATAAACAGAACTGGTGCAGATGGGGAACTGAAAAGCCCCATGTTGCAGTCCCATCGTCCCTGCATCCTCAAAAAGTACTGGTCTGGGCCGCCATTTCTTCCAAAGGAATCATTTGCCCATTTTTCAGATCCGAAACGATTACTGCATCACGCTGTCTGAACATTCTTCGTGAATTTGTGGCGGTACAAACTGCCTTAGACGACACTGCCAACACCTCGTGGTTTATGCAAGATGGTGCCCGGCCACATCGCACGGCCGACGTCTTTAATTTCCTGAATGAATATTTCGATGATCGTGTGATTGCTTTGGGCTATCCGAAACATACAGGAGGCGGCGTGGATTGGCCTCCCTATTCGCCAGACATGAACCCCTGTGACTTCTTTCTGTGGGGACACTTGAAAGACCAGGTGTACCTCCAGAAACAATTGAACAGCTGAAGCAGTACATCTCATCTGCATGTGAAGCCATTCCGCCAGACCGTTGTCAAAGGTTTCGGGTAATTTCATTCAGGGACTACGCCATATTATTGCTACGCATGGTGGATATGTGGAAAATATCGTACTATAGAGTTTCCCAGACCGCAGCGCCATCTGTTGTTGAAAATTGTAACTACTGTAATTTCAAAAGTTTGTCTGCCTGAAAATGTACTGTTGTCCCAAGCATATTGCAACAAACGGTGTATTTCTATCGCTGCTCGTTTAGTTTTTATTGCCGTTTCAAATATACCGGTCATTTTTGAAACACCCTGTATAAAGTACAGTCAAATTTAAATGAGACTGATGGAAAAAGTAACTAAACTGTGTATTATTTCAAATGCTATCACCATAGCTTTCAATACATTCATCCCACTGTGAGACAAGTCGGTCCATGGAAGAATGTTTGGGGTTGCCTACAGAACCATAATTGTACCCAGGCGTGCACCTCCTCATCCAAAGCAAATCAATGGCCAGGAACGTCTTTCTTCAGGCCTATGAAAATTACGTGAGATAAGATTGGGATGTGGAAGGGGTTCCTAGTGAAACAACTGTGGCAATATGCAAGTGTGCATTGTCCTGCAACAGAACGATGCTGTCCATCAACATTCCTGGGCATTTGGACTTGATGCTACACTTTGGTTTTTGCACGGTGTCCACATATTCCAGGAAGGCATTCAGGAGTGGGACTTTGCAGTCAAAGAAAAAGGTTACCATGACTTTCCCTGAGCTCACGTGCCTGTTTTTACAAGTACCTTGGGAAACCCTTACACATCCCCCATAGAATCCCAAACCCCCCTTCATGCCCATCAATTTGCTTCAGATGAATAGGTGGATGCCTAGATACAAGAATGTTTCCATTGGCAACCACAAACAATTTTGCATGAATATGTCAACAGTTATGGTGATGTTTTTAATGATAGGGGCTTATTCCTTTCTTTGTTGTGTTGGTGTTATGAACAGAACAAGGCCATACCACCAATCACTTTTATACAATTAATACTCAATATTTATTGCCAATAGCTGCACTACCAGAAACACTCTACTCATCTGATATAACCAAAACTGTGCATCAGATATCACAGAGATAGAATAAATATAACCTAAAATTCTCATGGAAGTTTATGATATAGGGATTAAGAGAGCAACCGAAAAATTATACGAACACACAAACCTGATCAAAAAATGCACAGTAATACACAATGAACATCTACATCTACATCTACATGGTTCTCTGATATTCACAGATAAGTGCCTGGCAGAGGGTTCATCGAACTATTTTCATACTACTTCTCTACCATTCCACTCTCGAATGATGCATGGGAGAAAGGAACACCTAAATCTTTCCATTCAAGCTCTGATTTCTCGTATTTTATTATGATGATCATTTCTCCCTACGTAGGTGGCTGTCAACAAAATATTTCCACCTTCGGAAGAAAAAGCTGGTGACTGAAATTTCGTAAATAGATCTCGCCACAAAGAAACCCCCTCTGTTTCAGTGACTGCCACCCCAACTGACGTATAATATCAGTGACACTCTCACCCCTATTGCGCTATAACACAAAACGAGCTGCCCTTCTTTGCACTTTTTTGATGTCCTCCATCAATCCTATCTAGTAAGGATCCCATACTGCGCAGCAATATTCCAGTAGAGGAAGGACAAGTGTAATGTAGGCTGTCTCTTTAGTGGGTTTGTCGCATCTTCCAAGTGTTCTGCCAACAAAGCGCAGTCTTTGTTTCGCCTTCCCCACAATATTATCTATGCGGTCTTTCCAATTTAAGTTGCTCGTAATTGTAATCCCTATGTATTTAGTCGAATTGACAGCCCTTAGATTTGTGAGATTTATCGGATTTCTTGTAGTACATATGTGGATGACCTCGCACTTTTCTTTGTTTAGTGCCACTTGCCACTTTTCGCACTGCACAGAAATTCTCTCTACATCATTTTGTAACTGGAGTTGATCATCTGATGATTTTACAAGACGGTAAATTACAGCATCATCTGCAAACAATCTAAGGGGGCTGCTCAGATTATCACGTAGATCATATATGTAAATCAGGAACAGCAGATGGCCTATGACACTACCTTGCAGAAAGCCAGATATCACTTCTGTTCTACCCGATGATTTACCGTCTATCACTGCGAACTGTGACCTCTCTGAGAGGAAATCACGAATTCAGTCACACAACTGAGACAATACTCTATATGCACGCAATGTGATTAATAGTCGTTTGTAAAGAACGGTATCAAAAGCCTTCTGGAAATCTAGGAATATGGAATCGATCTGGGATCCCTTGTCGACATCACTCATTACTTCTTGGGAATGAAGTGCTAGCTGTGTTGCACAAGAATGACATTTTCTGAATCCGTGTTGGTTACGCATCAACAAGTCATTTTCTTCAAGGTGATTCATAATGTTCGAGTACAGATAAAAAAAAATATGCTCCAAAATCCTACTGCAAATTGAGGTCAGTGATATGGATCTGTAATTCAATTGGTTACTACTATTTCCTTTCTTGAATATTAGTGTGACCTGTGCTACTTTCCAGTCTTTAGGGAGAGACCTTTTGTCAAGTGACCGGTTGTATATGATTGCTAAGAAAGGCGCTATTGTGTCTGCATACTCTGAAAGCAATCTGATTTGTATACCATCTGGACCGGGAGGGTTGCCTTTCTTAAGTGATTTGAGTTGTTTCGCAATATATAAGATATCTACTTTTATGTCACTCATGCTAACAGCTGTTCTGGTTTAGAATTCTGGAATATTTACTTCATATTCTTTCATGAAGGAATTACGGAAAACTGAATTTAGTGGCACCGTCATTGGTAACATTTCCATCACTATCGTGCAGTGACTCTGTTTGCCACTGGTGTACTTTACACACGACTAGAATCTCTTTGGGTTTTCTACCATATTTTGAGACAATGTTTCAATGTGGAAACTGTTAAAAGCATCTGGCATTGATGTCCGCACTAAATTTCTTCTGAATTTGGCATGCTTTTGAAGTGTTTTGTGTACCATGGTGGATGAGTCCTGTCTCTTATTAACTTAGGTAGCATGAATCTATCTATTTCTGTTGCTACTCTGTCTTTGAATTTGAGCCATATCTGGTCTACTCTTACATATTAGCCTGGAAGGAATGGATACTCTCTCTTAGGAAGGCATCAAGCGAATTTTTATCTGCTGTTTTAAATAAATATTTGGTTGATATGGTGTTCACTAATCCCTGTATCCATCATGATGCTCTTTATTAGATCAGGATTATTTGTGGCTAAGAGGTCTAATTGTTCAAAGTAATTCTCAGAGAAAGCATTTACTACAATTTCGGAAGATGTTTTCTGTCTACCACCGACTTTGAACATGTATTTTTGCCAACAAATCAAGGGTACATTGAAGTCTCCACCAATTATAGCTGTATGAGTGTGGTACTTATTCGTAATGAGATCAAAGTTTTCTTTGAACCGTTCTGAGTCCGAGGGTTGGTAGAAGGAGCCATTCATTTTGGTATGGCTGTTAACTATAACCTCTACCCATAGTAATTCGCAGGAACTATCTATTTCAACTTCACTACACAAACACAGCACCACCTACTTTATTTAATCTATCCTTTCTGAACACAGTTTGCGCCTCCTTAAAAATTTCGGCAGAATTTATCTCTGGCTTTAGCCAGCTTTCTGTTCCTATAACGATTACAGCTTTAGTGCTTCCTATCAGCGCTTGAAGCTCTGGTACTTTTCCAACACAGGTACAACAATTTACAACTATAATACCGACTGATGCTTGGTGGATTCTCGCTGTTTCTTTGCCCTGTACGCTTAGAGACTTAAGCCCTTTTTGATCTTTCCCGAGACTGCCTAACTCAAAAAACCGCCCAGTCCACGCCACACAACCCTTGCTACCCGTGTAGCCACCTCCTGTGTGTAGTGGACACCTGACCTACTTAGTGGAACCCGAAACCCCACCACTCTATGGTGCAAGTTGCGGAATCTGCAGCCTACACGGTCGCAGAACGGTCTGAGCCTCTGATTCAGACCCTCCACTCGGCTCTGTACCAAAGTTCCGCAATCGGTCCTGTCGACGATGATGCAGATGGTGAGCTCTGCCTTCATCTCGCTAGCAAGACTGGCAGTCTTCACCAACTCAGGTAGCCGCCGGAGAGAATCTCTTCCGATCCATAGTGACACAGGTCATTAGTGCCGACATGAGCCACCACCCGCAGTTGGCTGCACCCTGTACCCTTCATGACATCTGGAAGGACCCATTCCACGCCTTCAATGACTCCCCCCAGTATGCACGCGGAGTGCACATTGGCTTTTTCCCGTCCTTAGCTGCCGTATCCCTAAGGGGCTCCCAATAACAAGCAATCCCACCCTCTGCACTTGTCCGGGCCTCTCAGGAAGACCAGCCACTGCCGCGACAGGTGAGGCCGCCCTTGCTGGCTCAGAAGTACTTTCAGCAGTGGGCAGCACCTCAAACCTGTTACGGAGGCGTAAGGGTACAGCCTTGTGGCCAGCAACAACTTCCGCCTTCCGCCCAGGGATTCGCGACCCCACCACGGTTTGCCAATCACCGACTGGCAGGGACATCCGAGGGCGCAATGGCATCAGAGATCCCAAGTGATGCTAAAGGTTCCAAAGCTCTTGCCTCGGGTGTCCCAATGTCACCACAGCCCAGGGTAACAGCCTGGAGCCTGTCGACACGGCTAACACAGCTTCCAGCTGTTTACGGACGGTGGCCAATTCCCCCTGAATCCGTACACAACAGGGACAGTCCCTAACAATTTTTTCCTTCTGTTTTATCTCACAAGCCGTTCAAAACAAACAGATGACTGACAACTAAGCGAATTTACACTATATTGGTAGCTACAACTCTAGAAATTTGTGAATTAAACTATGTAAATACCACAAAACACGCAAAGAAATTTAGAATTAAACTATGAAACAAATAAGTGAGCTAAGAGTACGACTTGCTGCTGGCTGTATGTTGAATGAACAAGAACTGACTAAAAGAGATGCTTTTCGATGAAGTAAACAACTGAAAAAATGAACTGACTTCGAGAAATAGAATAAGACCTAAAAGAGGTAGGAATGAATAGGTAAATGGTAAATGAAAGAGGCAAATTCAGAAACAAAATTATGAATATGAAATCTGAATTAAAGGAAAGGAAGAAAACAGGGAAAATATGGGCAGAATAAAGGATACAGGAACACAGCCAAAGAAAGGAGAGATTTTGGGAAGATGAAAACACTGGGTACTCATGCTACATTCAAATTGTAACACTGTCTTAAATTGAAGAATTTGTTAAATATTTAAAAAGTAGCAACACAGGGCAAGCAAAAGGGTTGTAATTTACATCCATAAAAGATAGGAAAAGAGAATTATATGGTACAGTTATATGAATGGAAGGATTATAGTTGCATTTTATGCTCCTGATGAAGGGAAAGAAAGAGGATTCTACAGATTTCTATGACAAATTGCAACTGGTTTTGGACAAGTATGGCAATAAGCATCAAACAATATTGATAGGTTTATTCCCCATACTATCATAGAGATCATGGGAACGATGGGGAGTCACAGTCATTTATGACAGTGGAAGATTCATTACAGATTTTGTTTCTTTTAACAAACTAAAGATAACCAATACATTCTTTCACAAAAGATATCCATAAATATACATGATCAGCTTGAAGCTGTCTATAAAGATTTATCATCAATGAGAAATTAGAAGGCAAAGTATTAGAGCCAATAGTGTACAGGGGACATATGTTCTGAACATTTCTTGCTGATATCTCAAATCGATGCATACATAAAATGGAGAAAGGACAAAAACTTGGCAGAAGAAAATATGAGGGTAGAAATCTATGACGTGAACAAAGGATATGAGGTCTGTACCAGAAGAGACTTAAGATTAGGTTAGATTAGTACTTGTACCAGAGATCATGAATACAACACTTCGTAATGATGTGGAACGTGTCAGGTTAATAAAAGGTGTCATACAAAAATTACGTGACACTTAATATTTTTAATAAATATATTTTTTTTGTTGGGGTTGGGGAAATTACCCACTTACTATATCCAAAAATTCATCTAATGAGTAGAAGGAGTTGCCATTAAGAAATTCTTTTAAATGCTATATGGCTATCTGTCAGACTTTTGATGCTATTAGGTAAGTGACCAAAGACTTTTGTGGCAGCATAATTTACCCCCTTCTGAGCCAAAGTTAGATTTAACCTTGAGTAGTGAAGATCATCCTTTCTCCTAGTGTTGTAGCCATGTACACTGCTATTAGTTTTGAATTCGTTTGGATTGTTAATAACAAATTTCATATGTGGAGTCATAGAGAATAAATTAGCAAAATTTGGGAATACATATAGTACAATGAGCAGATGTGTACAAAATAAAATGAGAAAAGAAACGAGACTGAAATTTTTTCAAGAGAATGGCAGCGCTAATACCTGTTTACTGAAATGAATCGTGGGTTACAAGTAAATTTGAAGAAAGTCGCACACAAGCAACAGTAATGAAGTTACTGATGCACAAGAGCTGACAGATTTCGAGATTAGGAAAGACTTGAGCATCCTTAAGAAAGTAGAAGAAACTGGAATGAACATCTTGAAGGACTATGTCTCTAGATAAGACAATTTAAGCCAGTTTGGAGAAGAAGACAATAAAGACCATGGAAGTGATGGACAAACAAAAAGAAAAGAGTGAAACAGAGGCCGAATGCATGAAGTGAAGATGATGATATTTTTTCAAACAATGAAAAATGCAGGATGGAATGTAACAATACGAGAGAAGGAAAGCTGCTACTCACCATATAGCGGAGATGTTGAGCCCCGATAGGCACAATAAAAAGATTCACACAATCATAGCTTTCGGCCATTAAGGCCTTTGTCAGCAGTAGACACGCAAGTGCAACTTGCACACACATCTGCAGTCTCGGAGAGCTGAAACTACGCTGCCATTTGTATTTCATTAGGTTTGTTGTTGAAAATCATCTGTGGAACATTCCTCACATAGCCAGTGAAGTATAAAACTCATTCTTTCGAAATAAAACTTGCGCTCAGTCACGTCCACCACTTAAGGTCGGCAGTGCAGATTTTGGTGAAACGAGATGGCAAAAAAAAGTTAAGATTTGCTACTCAAATGATGTAGAAAATGTTCTCTTTTTAACCCTAATAAACATTATAACCCTCAAAAAAGAAAGTGAGTCCACTTATCGGAAGAAAACACAGGTCGCACCCGATTACAAGGAGTATAGCAGAAGTCGTCCAGAAAACTAAAACCACAGTCCAGTATCAGTGATGTCCACCTGTTGTAGAACTTCAAAATACATTCTGAGCTCAAACATAGGGATGTACCTCCTACAGAATGACCACCTCCATGCCAAAAACATTATTCACGCAAAACCGAAATCACATCCTGACAACCACAGATCTACGTAATCAGTTGGATGCAGTATATCCTGACTCGCAGAAAGTATTTGTCAATGTCACACACCCACGGTTATTAATGAAAGTAATGTCATTTGAAATATGAAATTTGTGACAGGTTTGAGGATTTTTTGGTGTGGAAAATACAGCACATCATCCGAGATGGACAGTTGTCGACAGCTGTAGAAGTACGTGCTCCAGTCACATTAATGAGACCACTGCCCTTGTTCAATGTCAAGGTGCAGTAATTACTCGCTAATGGCAGCACTAACAGTGGAGAGTATATAAAGTGGGTCAGGAGAACATGGAAATCACCTGGCAGAGTGCGGAGCTGAGCGCGACGGCGGACGGCGACCTGCCGGAGCGCCGCCTCCGCCGGCCCCCGCAGCTCCTGCCGCCCCCACGGCTGCTCAGGGAGGTGGGCGTCCCGCTGCGGCTGCCGACCCCGGCCCCGCCCCCAGATGCGGTGTCGTCCTCGTCGCACAGGCTCCTGCCGGCACAAGTGAGGCAAGCTGACGCAATTACAGGCATGCTGAAGGGTACACGTACTTCGAAAGAGGGTCATTTTGTTCGGAATCTGCGCAATAATGTGCATCACATGCCTGAACACACGAGTGATATGTTACTACTGTCACTTGTAGACGAACAGAGGGAGTGGGTCTGCTGCAAGAGAGAGGGGTGAGAGAGGAGCTTTGCTGACGGACCTCCTGAACAGAGAATGAATTTTATCTGAGATGCGCCCTGCTGTGACAGAGGAGAGAGAATATTTCACAGAGAGACAACACATTTGCGAAAAGGTAATAGGAATGTAGTTCTCAGACTTTTCCCTCTAAGAACAGAGGAAACTTGTTGGTCAGGTGAGTATCTACCAAGTTTTTCATCATTATGATGTTGGATCCTAAAATCAGGGCCTTTCTCCTACTTTTCAAGGGCTCTTTCTATCTCCGCTGCTCCACTCACAAATTTAACACAGGTACTTGGTATGACCTCGTTGTTGACCTAATAGCCTACACAAAAGCTTCCAATCACCGCTGATGTTCACTGTAAATTACTTTTTCGAGTAGGAGCTCAAGATTCTCGTATGTCTCCTCGAGACGGACACATTGAACAACTGTGACTGACGCTACAATGTTGTCATTAGATAATGACACTTATTTTATTTGAATCAATGAAGGGCCTCTAGTCGTCTTTCTTGTGCTCTGCATCGGACTTGTTAATGAGGTTTGGATTGCCAGCTAAGTACTAAAGAGTCTTCCTAATCTACAGTGCTGTTCTTTCAGCCTTGAGACTAGGAGTTTTGCAGCATCCTTTGGGGGATTTAATCTCTGGCCAAATTGTTAAGGTCAGGTTATGACAAGGGTTGGGGCATGTCTTGCACACCTTCCCCATCAGAATCTTAAGTAAGTTCATCAGATGCAGAACTTAATTCAGAATGCAGTATCTGAAGGTTCTTAGGGGGGACAGATACAGGAACACCAGAACTATGTGGCAGACTCCAAATCAGGATACATCATTTCTTTTTTTTCCCCTATGAACAGTCATCCAGATGGTTCTTTGGTGACCACTGGGCCTTATTTTACACTTTGATCATTTTCATAGCTCCTCAACAAAAAAGCTGCACACTCTGAGGCGCGTGATATTTACCCTGATCCTCTCGTTTCCCTCAAAGACTAAGCAAAATAAACACTTTTAACAAATGCGGTTATGTTCCATTTCTGAATGGCAATCATAACAATAACACAATATATCAGGACTGTTCGAACACTTTCTCTTTCGCACGCTTACAGCCCAACAAATAAACCAAAACAAAATAGTGCACTGGAACACTCTTTCAGATACTCTTGCTCAGCACTAGTTCAATAACCTGTATCTAATTCCTCCATTATAACGTATCCATCGATACGTTCTAACTAATCATACTTGTACCTACAAAGATGCAGTAATTTAAAATTAAATGCTTCTAACTGGCTGTTTACTTTTAAATAAATATTTGGACTGCCGTTTCTTTAAGTGGACAATTGCATTTTAATTAGATAGACTAAATGTGATAACACCAAAATGGCAATATTTCTGGATTCAGGCAAACCAATATAAAACAGGTGTCATAATGAAAAACGGAAAATCATTGTTTACCTCTGCTGTTGTAATATACTCATTCACAAGCAAAAGTCTAATACTTGCCCTACTGTATTAAAATTAGAAAGTTTTTTATATGTGCGCAAATAACCGGACTCTACTCGTACAGCGTTTTGGAATGAGAGCACTTAGCCACTTGCAACCTGACTGAAATTTTTCTCCCTTAAATATCTAAGGTCAAATATTTAACACAGTAACTCAGTTGCTTGAATCTGTTTTACACATGCGAGTCTAATTCTTTAAAGAAACAAAGGTTTACTGGTTCTGTCGTATACTAGGTAACAAATCATCCCCAACTTGTTGCCCCAATCCTCTCACCAGTGTACTCACCCCGCATTGCTGACATCGATGCCAGAGGAGGAGGAGGGCTCGTGGGCTGTCCTCGGCACGTCCAGCAGCAGTGGCCTGGAGCCAGTCTCCAAGCGCGTCGCCGCTCCAGCGCCGTTCTCCAGCACGGCGTGCGCCCTGGCTGCTAGAAGCATCACACCACTACATTCAGCAGAGCGCTGTACTCTGATAACAGGCGAAAGTCGTACAGTTCGACGTTCATTTGTTTCCATCGCATGTAGACATTTGCAACATTTACGAATGAATACTTGCGAAATATGAGAACTGAATGTTGTAAGCACACGAAACTTCCTGGCACATTAAAAGTGTGTGCCGGACCGCGACTCGAACTCAGGACCTGAGTTCGTATCTCGGTCCGGCACACAGTTTTAATCAGTCAGGAAGTTTCACATCAGCGCACACTTCGCTGCAGAGTGAAAATCTCATTTTGTAAACACATGTCATACATACATTACGACTGAAATGAACTTGTTAACTGATCAGATGTTGGTTTGCATACAGCATCTGTAGATGTATATTCCTGTTACAGAAACTGTCTCTGGAAATCATCTCTTCCAATGCCGGCAGCAGGAATATCAGGTTCTTCACTAACGACGCCCTCCTCAAAGCGAGAAGCTTCTTCTGAAATGTGAACTTCCAATCCAACTGAATTTTCCATTGTTTCTTGATAGATCATGACAACATTTGGAATCAGAAAAACACACGACACTATTGCACTAGTCTACAACATTCATTATTTGACAAACCGGTTTGCAGCTGTTACATCATCGTGAGGTACGAAGATAAATATGTGCATCTGTGAAATTAAAGATTTTAAAATAGTGCAATAACATTAATATGAGGGTTGCCCATAAAGTAATGTACCACTTTCTTTTTCTCCGCTGAAAACAATGCTGCGAATGTTACGTGTGTATTGTTTGAAGCCTCCTGAGTGAGCGCACGAAGTTTCCGACAGATAGCGTTGCTGTAGGACAGTTTCAAAACGGCGTCTCTAGGTGACGTACGTTACAAGCAATGTGCAGTCATTTAATTTCTCACTGCAGCGAAAGATACTGTGGGCAGTATGCAGAAACGCTTGTGCAAAGTCTTTGGAGCATCTGCTCTCTATAGAAGTACAGTTAGTCGCTGGTCAAGGTGGTTCAGGTCTTCAGAAGGAAGTGTGGATCCCATTATCCGCACTGACGGGCTTGTTTTGTGCTGGAGGGAGGCCATAGAACGGGATGGAGATAACGTGGAAAAATAGGGTGTGTGTGGATAAAACTCCATTATTTCATGTGTGGAATTCTCATAGTGTTCAATACTGAATTGTTGAAGAAAAATCCGTCGCATTACTTTCTGGATATCACTCATATTTAATCTAAATATCATACATCACATTTATTACTGAAATAATCCTTCTCATTTCAGCCAAACATTAACCTTTGTCATGTTTGGAACCAACTGAAGTTCTCTGTACCTGACGATTACGTAACAGCAGAAAACTGATTTGTAAAATAATAAATATTGTCGAATATTACACCAATGTCACATGCTGCCTGAATGACCTGTATACACTTTTTCACAGTACCTGCATCTGTCAAGGGCTGCAGTTTGTCTTTACTATTCGACAAAAGTATTGATGCGCAGTTAATATTATGTAATACAGGTACATGGTTGTGTGAGACTTTTTTGCGAGATTATCTGAAATATATTAGATGAGGCACTAGTTTTTGTAACCGCTGACTGGTTCCTGTTGTTAAATGTTTCTCTACTTAAAGAAAAATTTGTTTGCGTTTTTAGTTGATGTAACTATTTCTGTGCAACAAAAACCGTTATGTTTCCCTGTGTAAACACACTACACGACATTTCTATATCTTCCTTGTAATTCGTACGTCATTTTATCTGTACTGGTGATATTCAGTTGGTACCTGATGATGGCGTAATAAGTCTAAAGTCGGTTCGTTACCAAATCGACATAATTTTGCAGAACGTTAAGATGTGCTTCTTGTTTAATGTTGTAAACGCCAACATGAATGGCAACTCTTTTTATAAAGTTTGTATTTCAAATACATTTGTACAAACTAGAAAAATATTTCATACTGAGGTCACACAATCACAACAACATTGGCGCTCGTAACCACACATCTGCAACTATCTCGCTCGTTTTTGCTTGTGTGAAAGTCCGCACGTCCATTTTCGCTGTTAATAATGGTACACCATGTCTCTCTCTTCTAGTTTCCAGCGATACTAAAAGCGGCTATGCGACCGTCGTTTGCTACAATGTTTCGCAAAATTGGAAGCAGCAGCTATACGAGTACAGCATAAAAATGGTTCGCTATGGAATCTACAGAGAGCCTGACAAGCGTTCAAGCCAACACGTAGCGACTGTCACTAAAAGCTAGATGCATCTCTACGAAGCATTGCGTGTCGTCGTGATGAAGCTTTTGTTTTAAAACAAAATCATCGCGTGAATCATGCAGCTCGGAATAACATCAGAAAGATGCACTTTACTCCTAATTTCCTACGAGTGCTCTAACTTGCTACAGCTGGTATGAATACCTTCAGTTCGTTATTTGGCGAAGAATGCATGGGTCAGGGCGTATTCTATATCCAGATTCTGAGCTATGAAACTTTGTTTTCCATTTAATAATTCAGTGGTGAAATTTATTGTATCAGCCGGCATTTGCTCTCGTTGCACGCTGACTGGATGCTTGTAGTCGCCGACTGGAATGAGCGAGCTACAGATGGGTCATTGTTTCATTGTTCAGTTGCTATGAGGCTTCTGCGGAGAGATACTGCATGAGAAATTAATTCTGCTGCTCTCATACGGAAAGCTGTTGTTTCGGCAGTCTTTCGTATCGAAGGCGATAAACCGATCGTTGTGTTGGAATAACAGACTAAAATGAAACAAATGTTGTGCTCAGTTACCCTTCTTAAATGACAAAAACTACTGTTTTTATATTGAATCAGAGATATTTTACAGTTTTATTCTGTAATAAAGTCAGTTTTGATGCTAATGACAATGACTTTTTGAAGCTTTGTGTTCGAGAGAATGGTTTGTACTAACGACGTGCGACGTTTACGAAACAATTGTTGGCAGTATAAACATCGATGTTAAAGACGAAATAAAACATCTACCACCAATTTTAAGAAAATGTATTTTTCTATCACTATAAATGTTTAAATGATATTAACGAATCTTTTTCTGGAAATATCTCAAAGACGTCAATGCAAGAAGCCATAATATGTTATGTTGTACCCACATGCTTAATTTGGTAGCAAAAGAATATAGTGAACAAACTGGACTAGTTGGTTCCACTGCTGCGAAAGGTACTGCAATGTAGTTTAAACTAAGAAAAGAATTAACCCCAAGAAGTATCCATAAGACGGAATTCAATGTTCTAAATGATAGAACGACTTTTTTTTGCAGCTGTGTCCCGGTATTAATGATATCGTTAATTACCGTGCCACTGCACCAACCATGCTGACAACCACTTGTGTCTGTGGCTACTCGTGAACTCTGCCTAAAAATTTACTTGGAAAGAGTAAAGTAATCCAAATAATGAGTATGTTGATCACAAAAATATATTGCGTGCAACCAGTACAGAGCATTGGAGAGGAGCTGAAAAGTAAAGTCATACCCGATACGAAAAAGCAATTGCTATCAAGCTGTCGTGGTAAAACATTAACCGTATCAGCATTGTTCGAACCAAGATTCCAGAAAAATACACTTTCACGATGCTTTAGCATGTTCGAAGGAGATCAAATCCATCAAAGTCTTTCTTGCTGCTATCGAAACAACTGTCCTACATTACATGAACATAGAGAAACGACATATGGTTTATGGAGTGAACATTATTTTATAATGAAGAAAAGAATAACTCGCGAACTGGAAGGGGAACGGATTTACCATCCCAGTTTGGTTATTATCTGAACACCTAAATATTTTAGTCTTGTGGCCGCATCCTCAGCTCCCTAACGACTATTTTCTGAAGCACGATACGCTATTCGTCAATGACGCAACATACGGGATGGAGAAAATCTGACAAAAATGTTATTTTTACAGTCTTTAGCCAAAATATTGTGGAATATGTAATGTTAATTGTTGAATGTGTATGATATTAGATATATTTACACGTTGTCTATTACGCCAGTCTAGAAGTTCGTCATTTAATTTCTTTTTTTTTTTAGGGTCGATTATTATCAGCCTTAGAAGGCGATGGCGAAATCAACATCTGTGATTTGTCAAAATCGCCCGTCTCTAGTTTTTAGTGATTTTAATGTTTCCTTGCTCTTTGATAGATCTCAGCTTAATGTGCATCCCTTCTTCCACTCTGTACTAGCTTCATGGACATTGACCTCGACTTGCCGCTAAAATAAAAGAGGCGATGGCAACTATAGTAGGGTGACCAGACGAACCGTTTTTAACCGGTCTTCCTTTTTTTTTCGTTTCGTGTCCCATTGTACAGGAAAATATTCAACGGGACGCCAGATGTTCCGATTTTTGTAATCAGCAGTAACCTTATCTCTCTCTTTTTGTTTCGTTTTGTGTTTTTATTTATTTTTACGTCAATTTAATGTCATAGACATATTTCTTAAAAAAGTTTCTTGGGTCTGGCTTTGTCTTGAACGCAAAGATGGAATAAAGAAGCATATTTTGCTCACGGGATGAGAAGAGCTGAGAACAGAAGATTTTTCCGTGGACATGCTCGGTGTCATGGTTACGCACGAGCTTCGAAGTTCAAATTGATATTTGCTACTGAAGAAATCACGGACGGGTATTACAAGTTTTCGTTAAAGACCGTTTGGGGCTATCAACGTTCAATCGTATTTGTCGTCACACAGTTAGGTGACATAAATCTGCAACCAACACGATGTCTTCGGACTGTTGCAGACAACAATGAGAAGTGGGCGTCAGTTTCAACACTGGGTTTGGCAAGCTTGCTGTAGTGCTTCCACTGACTGTTCTTTGCTGTGTGTGAAACTGAATCGTGTCCGTTATTATCGGGAAAGGAAGTATTGTTTTTCGAAAACCATGAAACTAAAGCTCCCTTTCTTGAAGGAAACCACGAGAACGAAGGTAGAAGGTACATTGTGTTGTTCAGTTTTTTTCCATTGAACATCGAGGATGTGTCGATACATCGCAGCACATAAAGAAAAAGAAGCACCTGTTCTCAGTTTCTGCGAGAACTTTTAACAGTATCACTTCCTTTGTAAACACGAATAAACTACAAACAGAGGAAGAAAAACGTATCGCTGCAGGAGCAGCGTGGTTTGTAAAACACAGCCATTCTTTCCATTCAATGGGCTGTGGGGTCTGCTCATTGGAGACCTATTTGAGGAGAAATCCACAAGTTATAGGACAGAATGCGATTCGATTTTAGTGAACGTTTTGTCGCCGTACGCAGTGCATGAAGTTGTCAGAATAAGAATACTAAATAAGTGTCTGCGATGGTTGATCCACCAAATCATGAAGGCTTAAGGCTTAACGCTAGTGCTGTCTCTGCCTAGGAATTTCATTGCTACCAAAGGTGTTCAGTGCAAAATAATCTGTCTTCAGAACATTGGTGCAGAAAAGCTAGCTATATTCTGGATATTTTAAAAATACAAAATATATATTTGACATGATTGTCGTATTTTATGCAGTCACTGTAATACTAACTTTGGTGGCTACAAGAGTGCAGGAATAAACAATATTTATTCCAAACTGAACATTGAAGGAGTCGGTTGCGCCACCCATGTGGTACACAATGGAGTTCAAACTAGTGACATAGAAAAAAAAAGCAGTGAATAAAATATTGAAATATTTTAACATTTACACTGTGCGTGTAAGGTAATATTAGAACTAGGTGACTGTCATTGTTGCCAGGAATTACAAGAGTTACTGATATGTATGAACCTTTGAATTTTTATTTTCTATGTCAGGATAAGTGTCCTGCATGACTGAAACAGTTTTTTGAGAACCCGCAGTCACTTTTTTGGCTTCATTTCATACAAACCCAATTGAAAATGTTTTCAAATTCAATCCAAAAGTTGGAACGAACCACGATTTCATCTACAGAATCAGCCGAGGAGTTACAGATACTTAAAGAAGAAAAATCCGTAACAGAAATTTACATAATTAACTTGGAAAAGGTAGGCATTTTCACTCAGTGAAAATACTAAACGATTACCAATTTATTTCATGACACTGTTGTGACTTTCCTAAAAAGTTGACTTCTCCATTTAAAAAAATGAAAATTCTGTTTCGTGGTCTGAAATTTCAGATAGATGAAGATGTACTGTTTGATGGTATAGAATGCGTGAACAACATTGGTTCCAAGAAACTTGCCGAATGGGATAAAGTTAATTTGGAGACAGATAAGAGATGGTGTGATGCATTCCATACACTTAAAAGCACAGGTACTTCTTGCATACAGACGCTGGCGACTTTTTCTCTTGCTGTACTAGGCACAAATACTGCTGTGCAAAGGGTATTCTGAATTTGAATTCCCTTTGGATTGACGAGAAAAACCATTTTAACACCTGCTATTAGCCAATTCAAAGTGTTTGTAAGATATTAGGTCTTCTGATAATTACAAAGTTAGTACTAGTGTTCCTGATACAATAGCTAAACGGTCGACGGATTTTTGGCGTCTACATTAGTGTTCATTTGTTAGAAATCATTCTATCAGCTTCTCAGTATTTTGAACTATAATCAGTTCTTGGAATAACGATGAATTATTACGTGATGCAGTGCCGTTACAAGCATGTTTTAAAGTGTCTTGTTAAAATACATGCTTTTTTATGTGTACAAAGTTTAGTTTTTATTTATTTTACTAAGGTGATGCAGAATATTTTCTTTTCCTCTAGTGTCACTTTTTTTTCGCAAATGTCCCTTTTTTCACGTGGAAAATCTGGTCACCCTAAACTATAGTGATGAATGCTACAGGATGCAAAGCTGGTGAGAGCGTGCAAGGTTTTCTAATATTTCGCTACATGTATCGAGCTTCGCTAGTTTCTTTTCTAATTCTTGTAAGAGTAACTGGCGCCTCATGCTGCAGAATTCACTCTCGCAGAGGAACGCGTAGAGCTCTGCTGGGTTTGGGGTGGGGGGGTCTTCTACAGACGTACCGGGAACAGCAGCAACGCCAGAGTCGTCGCGGGAGGCGGCCCGCCCCCGCACCGAAGGCCTCCGGCCCCCGCCGCCCCCGCTGCTGCTGCCGCATCCGCCACCACCTGTTGTCGTCGTCGTTTCGTCGAAACCTGGTGGCGGACCGTTCTTCTCAGACGCATGTTGGAGCTGAGTGCTGCACATGTGCTCTTTTGTGCGGATTCGTTTGCATGTGTGCACTTTTGTAGAAATCTGTCTGCACGGGTGCACTTTTGAGGAAATTCGTTTGCACATTTACATACTCTTCTGCATATATGAGTGTGGTATCCATGTGTGCTGCTTAGTGCAAGCAAGCTTTTACATCTGCAGTTTGGTGCGAACAGCATCAGTAGTTAGGTAAACTGTCTCTGTTATCTCTCTGGCCCCCATTTTCAACTGAACTCAGCTGTACTTGTATTGTGACCCCTTTTTTTTGCGTCAAATGTAGGCTGACTTGACATATGTAAAACCCTTGTCACTGTATATTGTAGCAACCAAAATACACACTGATAAATCTATGTGAATTTACATTCCAGTTCCCACCATTTCGAAATGTCTGAACTGTGAAAGTGATTCAAAGGGAATGTACCAAGATCTCTTGTGAACAAACTTCATTCTGTAGACAGTAATTTTGATAAACTATTTCGATATCCTGCTTATTACACAATCGAAATTTTTTGTTGCGATATATTTGCAAGACTGTGCCAAGTAATTGTAAACTACTACAATTTCTGTGGCACAGGAATCGATATTTTTATGCACTGGTGGAGCCAAGTATGGCTGCATTGGAATTCACGTAAGTAGTTTCCCGTCGTATTAGCAGCTTTCCACTACGATTTCAAATGGAACTAAGTTCCTTTGCATCAGTAGCGTAAAATACTGCCAAGTTTCAGTTACTACTGCAGATGGTGTTGATCAGTGTGGCATTATCTATCATTCAGTAACAAACAGTCACCGCCACGGTAACCTGCTGCTGTGGCTAAATATTGCGCCATCAAGTGGTCGCATGCGCAGAAATAACTTGAAATTCATTCAGCTAGTTGAAGGCAGTCCTTAGAGAACTGATTGATTGATTTAAGGAGATCCGCCTCAGTTGTACTGAAGTTTATTGAAACCAAGTCTGGTTTGAATAATCATTAGTACAATTGAGGCGGATCTTTTTAATTTACTTAATCTTGCGTCTCAGTTGTGGATATCCTACAATACCAAACTTGGTATCTTAATGAACTCTTCGCCCTCTTATTTTTGGTATTACATGACCAAGACAACAATTTATTCGTTTTACAACTAAAACAATATCTGACGCCTTCTGAAAACTACCGAATTATGAATTAAAGAACGCTTGCAGAAACATTTGTAATGATCGACCAGGATAGGTTTCGACTGGAAGTTATCAACAATACGTTATGGACACTGAAGACCCAAAGAAACTGGTAGACCTGCCTAATATCGTGTAGGGCCCCCGCGACCACGCAAATGTGCCGCAATACGACGTGACATGGACTCAACATGTCTGAAGTACACGGCTGCCCATAAATCCGTAAGAGTACGAGGAGGTAGAGATCCCTTCTGAACAGCACGTTGCAAGGCATCCCAGGTATATTCATGTCTGTGAGGTCCGGTGGCCACCGGAAGTGTTTAAACTGGAGCCACTGTGTAGCAAGTCTGGAGATGTGGGGTGTCGCATTGTCCTGCTGGAATTGCTGAAGTCCGTCGGAATGCACAACGGACATGAATGGATGCAGTTTAAGCTTACGTTCGTGTCACCTGTCAAAGTCGTACCTAGACGCATCAGGTGACCCATGTCACCCCAACTGCACGCGCCCCACGCCATTACAGAGCCTCCACCAGCTAGAACAGTCCCCTGCTGACTTGCACGGTCCATGGATTCATGACGTCCATGCGCTCGATACAATTTGCAACGAGACTCGTCAGACAATTCAACATGTTTGCTGTCATCAACAGTCCAATGTCAGTGTTGACGGGCTCAGGCGAGGTGTAAAGCTGTGTGTTGTGCAGTCATCAAGGGTACACGAGTGGGTCTTCGGTTCCGAAAGCCCATAACGACGATGTTTCGTTGAATGGTTCGCACGCTGACACTTTTTGATGGCCCAGCATTGAAATCTGCAGCCATTTGCGGAAGCGTTGCACCTTTGTCACGTTGAACGATTCTCTTCAGTCGTCGTCGGTTGTTGCAGGATCTTTTTCCGGCCGCAGTGATGTCGGAGATTTGATGTTTACCGGAGTCCTGCCATTCACGGTACACTCGTGAAATGGTCGTACGGGAAAGTCCCCACGTCGCTACCTCGGAGATGCTGTGTCCCATCGCTCGTGCGCCGACTATAACACCAAAATGCCTTAATTAATAACCTGCCGTTGTAGCTGCGCTAACCGATCTAACAACTACACACCAGTCACTTGTTGTCTTATACAGGCGTTTCCGACCGCAGTTCCATATTCTGCCTGTTTACATATCACTGTATTCGGTTACGCTTGCCTATACCAGTTTCTTTGGCGCTTCAGTGCATATTGTTGTGGTCTTCTGCCGCAATTTCTTTGCTACGGCTCTCCAAGTTACTCTGTCCTTAGTCAAACTGAGCCACAAATTTCTCCTCTCCCCACTAAATTCGGTACCTCTTCATTACTTATCCGCCCTACCTCTTATCTAATCTTCAACATTACTTCTAACGCCACATATCAAGAGTTTACAAACACTTCTTTTGTCTGTCTTATTTATCGTCGACAACATAACGCTACATCACACAAATACATTGGCGTGTAAAACTTTAGGACGACAATAACGTTGACATAGCTCGATGAAACTTGGACCATACATAGACAGAACTGCTACAGTATAGTACGGAAGGCAACAGAAGGAAATATGCAATGGGACGAACATGGACGACACTTTTATTGAAAGTCAATAATTACGGCCTAGTTACCGTCATTTATGATGGCCTCCAAGACATGGTTCTCAGTAGCGTGTGAGATCGCCACAGGCAAACATGCCTTGCAACGCGATAGAAGACAGGTATGGGGGTTTCATTCCTCCAACAGAGGAACATTGACCGCTGAGTGTACCGTGTCAGTACGCCCACACAATATTGTGCTTCCCCACACCGTAACAGCAGGACCGCCAAAACTGCAGTGTTCGGTTATGGTCCTGGGTCCGTTTTGTGTTTTCGCCTACCGCCAGTGAGAGTACGCCCAGCATTACCGAACATGACCGTTCCGGAGGTCCACGTGTTATGGGGTGGGGAGGAACATAGTTGCGTGGGCGTACTGTCTTTGAACGCGGTACACTGACAGGTCAATGCTATTGTGACACTGTACTGCTTCCGCAAGTGCGCCATTCCAGGGCTGCATTCGGCCGTGACTTCATTTTTATGGATGGGAACCAGCCACTGCGGGGATGGAGGAGTTCTTGGAACGAGAGGATATTTCTACATCTACATGAATACTCTGCAAATCACATTTAAATGCCTGGAAGAGGGTTCATCGAACCACCATCAGAGTAATTCTCTCTTATTCGAATCTCGTACAGTGCGCGGGAGAAACGAACACCTACCCCTTTCCGTGCGAACTCTGATTTCCCTTATTTTATTATGATGATCGTTTCTCGCTATGTATGTCGGCGCCAACAAAACATTATCGCATTCGGAGGAGAAAATTGGTGATTGAAATTTCTTAAGAGGACTCTGCCGCAACGAAAAACGTCTTTGTTTTAGTTACGTTCACTTCAAATCCTGTATCATTTCAGTGACACTCCCTCCTCTGTTTCGCGATAGTACAAAACGTTCTGCCCTTCTTTGAACTCCCTCGATGTACTCCGTCAGTCGTATCTGGTAAGGATCCCACACCGCGCAGCAGTACTCCAAAAGAGGACTGCTAAGCGTAATGTTGGCAGTCTAGTAGATCTGCTACAGTATTGTTAGCCTTCCCCACAACGTTTTGTGTGTGTTCCTTCCAGTTTAAGTCGTTCGTAATTGTAATTCATAGGTATTTAGTTGAATTTACGGCCTTTAGATTTGACTGATTTATGGTGTAACCGAAGATTAATGCACTTCCTGCCAATTTTTGGACCATACAGATGTTTTTCGTAAATCGTTTTGCAATTTGTTCTGATCTTCTAATGACTTTACAAGTCGGTAAACAACAGCATCATCTGCAAACAACCTAAGACGGCGGCTCAGATTGTCTCCAAATCGCCGGCCGGAGTGGCAGAGCGGTTCTAGGCGCTACAGTCTGGAACCGCGCGACTGCTACGGTCGGAGGTTCGAATCCTGCCTCGGGCATGGATATGTGTGTGATGTCCTTAGGTTAGTTAGGTTTAAGGAGTTCTAAGTTCTAGGGGACTAATGACCACAGCAGTTAAGTCCCATAGTGTTCAGAGCCATTTGAACCATTTTGTCTCCAAATCGTTTATACAGACAACGAACAGCAAAGGGCCTATAACACTACCTTGGGGAACGCCAGAGATCACTTCTGTTTTACTCGATGACTTTCCGTCAATTACTACGAACTGTGACCCCTCTGACAGGAAATCACGAATCCAGTCACATAACTGAGACGATATTCCATAAGCACGCAATTTCACTACAAGCCGCTTGTGTGGTACAGTGTCAAAAGCCTTCTACAAATCAACGGAACCAATTTGAAATCCCTTGTCTATAGCGCTCAACACTTCATGTTTTCTAAATCCGTGTTGACCGTGTGTCAATAGACCGTTCTCCTCGCGGCAATTCATAATGTTCGAACACAACATCAAAGATCGTGTTCCAAATCGACGTTAACGATATGGGTGTGTAATTCAGTGGATTATTCCTACTACCTTTCTGTGCAACTTTCCAGTCTTTGGGTACGGATCGTTCGTCGAGCGAATGGACTGGCCTAACCGTTACCTCGACTTAAATGTCATTGACCGCTTGTGAGATGCGCATTGGGACACGTCCACGTGTACCGACTACCCAACAGCACTGTTAGAGGAACGTAGCTCTTACCAACCTTTTGATCAGTATGGGAATACGTTGCAGAGCATGCGCTGGCGTCCGCGTTGATCACAAACCCTATTAAGGACCACATACTGCCTTCTGGAATGTCCAGGAGGCCACTATAAATAGCGGTGGCTTCAGGGCGTAATATTTCTGGGCTTACAGCCACCGTATTCGACTACATAGAAGCTCTTCTTAGAGCAGTTCAGAAGGCAGCAGTGACGTAATATCGTGTGATGTACCGATGGCGCATGGCTTGCTCGGCACGGGTATCGTGAGAAAGACCGCCGAAATTGTAGTCCTTCTCCGCGATTGGCTGCTGCGTTCGGTAGTCGCGCGCCAAAATGCTAATCTTCTGTTATTAATATTAGACAAACTAAACAGCGTATTTACTTACATTTCAATGTAAAGCATCTCTCGCCGTGATTCCATTATTTCTCAAGTATTAATAACCAGCAGAGTAACAAACAACAGCTAAACTAAAAGGCAGACGAAGCATTTCGGTGGTCTTCGGTTCGCGGCTAACCTTATGGCGGGCAAAGTGGTTCGGCAGCCAGAGGACAGACGTGTTTTCTGTCGCGGCCGGCATCGGATTAAGATTTTATTATCAGTGTATGGTTATTTGGACATGTAGTTGAGAACAGTGCGATAGTTATTACGGAAATTCTGTCTCGAAATCTGGCAGAAAACCCAAAGACATTTTGGTCATACATAAAGCACACCAGTGGCAAGACGCAATCAATACCTTCACTGCGCGATAACAACGGTGAAGTCACTGATGACAGTGCCACTAAAGCAGACTTATTAAACACGGTTTTCCGAAACTCCTTCACCAAGGATGACGAAGTAAATACTCCTGAATTCCAATCAAGAACATCTGCCAAGATGACAAACATAGAAGTAGATATCCTCGGAGTAACGAAGCAGCTTAAATTCACTTAATAAAGGCAAGGCCTCCGGTCCAGATTCTGTACCAGTCAGGTTCCTCCCAGAGTATGCTGATAAAAAAGCTCCATATTAAGCAATTATATACAACCACTCACTCACAGAAAGATCCGTATCTAAAATTGCAGGCCTGTATCACTAACATCGATTTGCGGTAGGATTTTGGAACATATATTGTATTCGAACATTATGAAGTACCTCAAAGAAAACGATTTATTGACACATAGTCCAGTTTCAGAAAATATCGTTCTTGTGAAACACAACTAGCTCTTTATACTCATTACTTCATGAGTACTACAACAGGGGATATCAAATTGACTCCACATTTTTAGATTTCCAGAAGGCTTTGGACAACGTTCCTTGCATGTGTCATCTAACCAAACTGCGTGCCTACGGAGTATTGCCTGAGTTGTGCGACTGGATTCGTGATTTCCTGTGAGAAAGGTCACAGTTCGTGGTAATAGACGGAAAGTCATCGAGTAAAACAGAAGTAATATCCGGCGTTCCCCAAGGAGGTGTTATAGGCTCTCTTTTGTTCCTGATCTATATTAACGACATAGGAGACAATCTGAGTAGCCGTCTTAGGTTGTTTGCAGATGATGCTGTCATTTACCGTCTTGTTAAGTCATCAGATGATCAAAACGACTTGCAAAATGATTTAGATAAGATATCTGTATGGTGCGAAAAGCGGCAATTGACCATGAATAAGGAAAAGTGTGTAGTTATTCACATTTAGTACTAAAAGAAATCCTCTAAACTTCGATTACGCGATAAGTCACACAAATCTGAAGGCTGTAAATTCAACTACATACTTAGGGATTACAATTACAAATAACCTAAACTGGAACGATCACATAGATAATGTCGCGGGTAAAGACTGCGATTCATTGGCAGGACACTTAGAAGGTGCAACAGGTCTACTAAAGAGACTGCTTACACCACGCTTGTCCGTCCTATTCTGGAGTATTGCTGTGCGGTGTGGGATCCGCATCAGGTGGGACTGACGGATGACATCGAAAACCTACAAAGAAGGGCAGCTCGTTTTGTATTATGGCGAAATAGGGGCGATAGTGCCACAGACATGATACGGGAATTGGAGTGGCAATCATTAAAACAAAGGCGTTTTTCGTTGCGACGGGATCTTATCGTGAAATTTCAATCACCAGTTTTCTCCTCCGACTGCGAATACATTCTGTTGGCACGCATCTACATAGGGAGAAATGATCATCACGATAAAATAAGAGAAATCAGGGCTCGCATAGAAAAATGTAAGCGCTCGTTTTTCCCGCGTGCCGTCCGAAAGTGGAACGGTAGAGAGACAGCTTGAAGGTGGTTCATTGAACCCTCTGCCAGGCACTTTATTGTGAATAGCAGAGTAATAACGTAGATGAAGATCAAATACGCAGTTCATCACTTCGTTCTAGAATGAAAATTATTTGTGACTCTAAAGTGAAATGTAAATTGTGCAGTTTCTCGGGTTCGGCCCTCAAAAAGCGAGTGGTGTCCCACGTAAACAAACTAGTCGGACATTTAATTATTCACATCGTACCAGTTGATCACTAAGACTTTCGTACAGCTTCAAGATAACTGATTCACGAACTTGTGTTGTTTTCTGCGCAGGGGACAACTGTAGAAGGCTGCTGGTTGGTGAAACTTGGTTAGAACGTACGGCAGTGGAAGTAAATAGGCGTCTGGGGTGTCCTGCTGTCTTAGTAGAAATGAGATCAGTGTCACATCTGTGGTAACACAGAAGAGGTATGAAGGAGAGATATTTTTTAGGGAAGGAGTTTATCATACGCACGCATATATTACTTCACTTTCTCTGCCTAGTGTGATCATTGTCTTAGAATAAAAGTATGATTTCTGATAGTCTTATTGCGTATTTCCTTCAGTTACCTTTCCTTCTATGCCGTAGCTGTTATTTCTGGGTATGGCCCAAGTTTTATCGAGTTGCGTAACTTGGTGGTGACACATCATACGGAAATTGCCGTTGTCCTCAAGTTCTGCACGTCATTGTACTTTACCCCACATTATGTCAAAACGCAGCATTACGTGAAACAAAGCAGTGACGACTGAGGTACTTTAAATAAGAACATTACGTTACTGACTGGACGAAGTTTCTTTGCCACTCAAACACAGGAGAGCTCCATCGGCAACGGTGGCCATGTGAGAAGTGGCGTCAGCAGTTCAGTGTAATATGCGTTTTGAATATAACTCAGTCTGCGAGAAATAAGAACTGAGCACTGTTACCAGAACACCTGTAGCGTTAGCCTGAGGCTCGAAACTTGTAGATGCGAGACTGTGGGGGCGACTTACCGGAGGAGGAGAGGGCGGCGTCGGCCTTCCTGGAGGCGGCGGTGCCGCCCCCGCTGTTGGCGGAGGCGGCTGCCACGCTGGAACCGCCCCCGCGGGGGCCGCGCGACTTGAGCGCCGTCTTGCGCACGATGTAGAAGATGCGCGCGTAACAGACCTGCGGGCACAGTCGAGCAAGGACGACTTCATTAGAGACCGCTGCGACCCTGCAGGACAGGAGGAGGAAGGAAACGGTTGTGTCCAGCCTGGCATTTGTCTTAAGCAGTTTAAGGTGCGATGCCGATTCGGAGAACTACTACGACCTGTTGCAAGAAACAGTCAACACCCAAAATAAAAATGACTGTGTCAGAAGTGTAGGAGACAATGGGCGCCAGAGTTGGAAACGTCCCAGCTGAAAATGTACAAGGTCTTCAGGGTATAACCGGAGATACCCTTGTCGGCGACTGAACAGCATTACATCAGTATTTACTTCATTCGCAGACTATAAGGAGACTATCAGGAGTAGTAGCTTTTAGGTTTGGCAAGAGCGAGACATTAAAATTTATTTTCCCTGGGCAACAAGTTAGGTACTGAAGTATGGAAACAATTGAAGGGCTTATTTCAATAGTGGTACAAGTCCATTTTTGCTCATTTTGAGATACACAGTCCTAAAGTTAAATGAGCGCTGAAAAATCTGCAGCTGAGATACCAGAAATATTGAAGCATATGGCTTGTTCCTAGAGATGAACCTTTCTTTCTGTTTGTTTGGATCATTTATTTCGAAACCATTATAGGCAGAAAAGTGGTGGCAATGGACTTGTACCACTATTGAAATAAGCCCTTCAATTGTCTATTCTGAAAGGCGTGGTCCACTTAACAGTGCTGTTACGACCAGACAGTAAATAATGTGAGTGTTGGACGCATATAAAAAAGAAAACATCTAACACACTGAAGTGGGTACAAAACTATTAAGAAACCAATGAGCACAATATATCTGCACTTATACCCCCAAGACCCTCTATAATATAGGAAGCAGCGGAAAGGAAAATAGATAAGGCATATTACCACGAGAATTTTCATTTATAATAAACATATTTTTCCGATGTAAGGTGATACACTGAATGACCTGGGCTGAAAGAGAACAACAGTCGATAAGATAGTTTACTTTTTTGGCAATCAGAAAACAGCTGCACATAACATGCACAGATGTGGCAGAGTAGACGGGGGGGGAGGGGGGGGGGAATGTAGATCATTATTTGTTAATGGCAGTGAGACATGTTCATGTTAAAACAAGATGGACGACGAAGAACAATGCTTCTAAAAACCATGAGTACAGGAAATGGAAAACATATTTACTAAAATAAATTCCCAGAAAGGACGATTATGGGAACAGACTCGATATACTGAGTGATAAAATACAAGAAAGTCGACATTTGGAGGACTGGGAAAATATTAAAACTGTAACAGAGCAGGCAGCTGCAGATGGTCTAGAACAAAGTTAAAAACAAAGATTGGAATGGTGACGTAAACAGTTTGACAAAGAGGAGAAAAAGAGGCAGATTTTTAAACTGTTACGCAACAGGATAACTGAAAACAGAGAAGAATGTAAAAATGATCTCAAGAACTATGTTGGTAAATTAATCAAGAAAGCCGGGATATCATTTAGGTAGAAGAAAATGATCTCCAGGAATTTGTCTATAAAATAATGATCTTGAATGGAAAGAAGATAAATGAGACACGATGGCTGGACAACTATCGTAAACTTTGGGCAACGGGAGACGATGTAAATAAAGCTCCAGACGAAAATGATGTGCGCGGAGGAGTCGAAAAGGGATAGCAGTGGACGGAACAGAAATGGACTTCGACGAAGCGAAATGTACGACAAAAAATAGAAACACATTGGACAGTGATGTAACTAGCACGGATCTGATTCAATACGCATCTTCCACAATGAAACTCAGACTTCACAACTATATTAACAGAAGCTGGACAAGTAAAAATATTCCAGAAGGCTGGAAATTAGCTACAATATTACCTACTTACAGGAAAGGAGCATGAAGTAACTGCGAAAATTTTAGGGGCATCTCTCTGCCAGACATGGGGTATAAAGTTTATTCTTAAACGAGAATACAGAGACAACCAGGAATTGTTGAAAATATTTTGTTAGAGGGCTTTTGGAAAGGTGGAATGCTGACATCAGAGAGGAACTCGGACAGAAAAGCCTCAGTAAGCAGATTAAGGAATACACAATCAACTGGAAGGGCATGTCAAAAGAATGGAAGACGACAGAATACCAAAATTAATGACGAATTATTTCCCAGTGGGCAGATGATATTTAAGAAGACTGAGGAAGAGGTGGGAAGATATAGTTTAAACCGAGGAGGTGTAAAAGGCAGATGCCTAATACATGCACAAAGAAGGATATTCCAATCTGGCAGCTGTGGCGTGTTCGGAAGTACTGCGGAGGAAGATGAGGTGTAGAGAGTAGGGAAAAAGCAGAAAAGGTGAGACTGAAGGGGAAAAAGGAGGAGGAAAGAGTTAGGGGAGAAAAAGGCAGGAGAAAGATGAGAGAGAAAGAGGATAAGAGAGATGGTGATGGGAGGCAAGGAACTGGTGGAGGAAGAGGGCAAAAAGTTAAGTACGTAGTCTTTATTCACTCAAATTCCTTTCCAGAGTGAAGACCATCATATTCAGTGGGATCATACCACGCAGTAGCCAGGAATGAGTTGGCTTACTTACCACGAAAAACCTTACGACTTATCTTAGAAGAAAGATTAAGAAAAGGCAAACCTACGTTTCTAGCATTTGTAGACTTAGAGAAAGCTTTTGACAATGTTAACTGGAATACTCTCTTTCAAATTCTGAAGGTGGCAAGGGTAAAATACAGGGAGCGAAAGGCTATTTACTATTTGTACAGAAACCAGATGGCAGTTATAAGAGACGAGGGACATGAAAGGGAAGCAGTGGTTGGGAAAGGAGTGAGACAGAGTTGTAGCCTCTCCCCGATGTTATTCAATCTGTATATTGAGCAAGCAGTAAAGGAAACAAAAGAAAAATTCGGAGTAGGTATTAAAATTCATGGAGAAGAAGTAAAAACTTTGAAGTTCGCCGATGACATTGTAATTCTGTCAGAGACAGCAAAGGACTTGGAAGAGCAGTTAAACGGGATGGACAGTGTCATGAAAGGAGGGTATAAGATGAACATCAACAAAAGCAAAACGAGGATAATGGAATGTAGTCAAATTAAATCGGGTGATGCTGAGGGAATTAGATTAGGAAATGAGACACTTAAAGTAGTAAGGGAGTTTTGCTATTTAGGGAGTAAAATAACTGATGATGGTCGAAGTAGAGAGGATATAAAATGTAGACTGGCAACGGCAAGGAAATAGTTTCTGAAGAAGAGAAATTTGTTAACATCGAGAATAGATTTAAGTGTCAAGAAGTCGTTTCTGAAAGTATTTGTATGGAGTGTAGCCATGTATGGAAGTGAAACATGGACGATAAATAGTTTGGACAAGAAGAGAATAGAAGCTTTCGAAATGTGGTGCTACAGAAGAATGCTGAAGATAAGGTGGGTAGATCACGTAACTAATGAGGAGGTATTGAATAGGATTGGGGAGAAGAGAAGTTTGTGGCACAACTTGACTAGAAGAAGGGATCGGTTGGTAGGACACATTTTGAGGCATCAAGGGATCACAAATTTAGCATTGGAGGGCAGCGTGGAGGGTAAAAATCGTAGAGGGAGACCAAGAGATGAATACACTAAGCAGATTCAGAAGGATGTAGGTTGCAGTAGGTACTGGGAGATGAAGAAGCTTGCACAGGATAGAGTAGCATGGAGAGCTGCATCAAACCAGTCTCAGGACTGAAGACCACAACAACAACATGCTTACCACGATGACGATGCAGGGTATGACGAAGGCGACGATGAAGAGGAACTCCTTGGGCGTGCGCTCGTTGTGGTCGTGCAGGATGGTGCACGACCCCACCTTGTCGTCGAGCCCGAAGCGGCCCCAGACGCCGAGCCACGTGGGCACCAGCGCGCCGAAGCCCAGCAGCCACGTGGACGCCACCATCAGCGCCAGCCACCGCCGCCGGTACAGCCTGCAGACACGGACACCGCTAGCGTTGGGGGACGCTCTCTGCTTAGGCCAAAGCTGATATGTCAAAGAAAATCTAGGGCCTCGCCTTAGATCTGATCATAAAAGTCGTTTGTCTTCTGTTCACTGCAGTGTGAAATGTGACCGCTTGGAACGCTGGCGTCGCTACAGCTATGTGCTGTGTCTCTAGTGTGTCTGTTACCATGGCTTCAAAGTTGGTGTGTTCCTTCGAAATTTTTTTTTTTTAATAAACTTGCTTCGACTAGGTTGGGGGTTAAGCAAGGGACACAATGCATGCTATTAATAGTGTGTTGATGTACAGGTGGAATATGCTGCAGGCGACTTCATATCCACAATCACAACTACAACCATCCACCTCTACATCTGGAAACATCCAGGCAGCTCCTCAGCAAGCCGGAACAGAGGATGCGGTCACACTCAAAAATAAAAAAAGTAGAATGGAAAGCTAACAAAGAATTTTTTAACTCTGGTTGCCACAAGTTAAAAAGAGCATCTGTTTCGTACTTTTTATTAATTTTGTAGTTGTTGGAACACTAATTCCATTAATTAACTTATTCAAAAGTAAAAATAGTTCTTATTGCCCATCTTCACACATTCCCCCTTCAGTGCTTTATAAATCGCTTCACATGTTTCGGGACTTACTTTGGTTAATGTGCAAGGTGCTATTCCGGCGCTAAGTTCTAAACTAGAGTAGCTCTCTCCTGTATCAAAAATTGCAGTCACAGTTGGCCTGTCTTCTTCACACACAGCATTGCTCAGGAAAGTATTCTGTTTTGTAATATGAGAAGCCACTTTGCTGAGCAATTCTGAAACACACTCTCATCCACTTGTAAGTAATTTATGTAAGACTTGACGTCCTCCATTTGCTTCTACACTCCTGGAAATTGAAATAAGAACACCGTGAATTCATTGTCCCAGGAAGGGGAAACTTTATTGACAAATTCCTGGGGTCAGATATATCACATGATCACACTGACAGAACCACAGGCACATAGACACAGGCAACAGAGCATGCACAATGTCGGCACTAGTACAGTGTATATCCACCTTTCGCAGCAATGCAGGCTGCTATTCTCCCATGGAGACGATCGTAGAGATGCTGGATGTAGTCCTGTGGAACGGCTTGCCATGCCATTTCCACCTGGCGCCTCAGTTGGACCAGCGTTCGTGCCGGACGTGCAGACCGCGTGAGACGACGCTTCATCCAGTCCCAAACATGCTCAATGGGGGACAGATCCGGAGATCTTGCTGGCCAGGGTAGTTGACTTACACCTTCTAGAGCACGTTGGGTGGCACGGGATACATGCGGACGTGCATTGTCCTGTTGGAACAGCAAGTTCCCTTGCCGGTCTAGGAATGGTAGAACGATGGGTTCGATGACGGTTTGGATGTACCGTGCACTATTCAGTGTCCCCTCGACGATCACCAGTGGTGTACGGCCAGTGTAGGAGATCGCTCCCCACACCATGATGCCGGGTGTTGGCCCTGTGTGCCTCGGTCGTATGCAGTCCTGATTGTGGCGCTCACCTGCACGGCGCCAAACACGCATACGACCATCATTGGCACCAAGGCAGAAGCGACTCTCATCGCTGAAGACGACACGTCTCCATTCGTCCCTCCATTCACGCCTGTCGCGACACCACTGGAGGCGGGCTGCACGATGTTGGGGCGTGAGCGGAAGACGGCCTAACGGTGTGCGGGACCGTAACCCAGCTTCATGGAGACGGTTGCGAATGGTCCTCGCCGATACCCCAGGAGCAACAGTGTCCCTAATTTGCTGGGAAGTGGCGGTGCGGTCCCCTACGGCACTGCGTAGGATCCTACGGTCTTGGCGTGCATCCGTGCGTCGCTGCGGTCCGGTCCCAGGTCGACGGGCACGTGCAACTTCCGCCGACCACTGGCGACAACATCGATGTACTGTGGAGACCTCACGCCCCACGTGTTGAGCAATTCGGCGGTACGTCCACCCGGCCTCCCGCATGCCCACTATACGCCCTCGCTCGAAGTCCGTCAACTGCACATACGGTTCACGTCCACGCTGTCGCGGCATGCTACCAGTGTTAAAGACTGCGATGGAGCTCCGTATGCCACGGCAAACTGGCTGACACTGACGGCGGCGGTGCACAAATGCTGCGCAGCTAGCGCCATTTGACGGCCAACACCGCGGTTCCTGGTGTGTCCGCTGTGCCGTGCGTGTGATCATTGCTTGTACAGCCCTCTCGCAGTGTCCGGAGCAAGTATGGTGGGTCTGACACACCGGTGTCAATGTGTTCTTTTTTCCATTTCCAGGAGTGTAGTATCTCGAAGTAATACCTATGGCTTCCTCCAAGTATGTTTCCTTTTTTTTGCCGCCGCGTTTCTTCCAAGCACACAAAGTGAAATTGTGGTACTGGCAATTGCAGCGCATAATAACGAGTTGTTGTCGGCCATCTTGATATTTTACGAAACATATGTCGATATTGTAATACCCCTTTTTTGCGCCACGTTCATAGATCGTTGTCAAAGAAATTTGATCTTTTTTTTTTGTCAAACAATTGTCGTAGTGTAGTACAGGCCTTACCGGAGCGATGGGCAGGTCTGCATCTCATCTCAGACCTTTCGCCTGGAGCTCCGCCCGAACATCTTAAGAGGTCTGCTTTCTCTATGTCGGTAGTTTGTAATTTGCTGTCATTGCATGCGGTATGAATGGAGGTTAATCACTTCATGATCACAGATTAATGACAATTCTTAGGAACTCCCTTGTGGCCCTCCAAATGTTTCTTGCCTAAGAAAGCCTTCCCCCCTCCCCTCCTCCTCCCCCCCCCCCCCCCGAACTCACGTTGGGAAACACTGTGACGACTGCTAAGTAAATCTCAAAATCATTACCAGGCCACAAAACACCACCTCGGCGAAAGTATGTATCGCGATTTCGATAACAGCCAGTTTCTCTCGAGCTGAGAAACATGTGAAGTCAAATATAATTCTGAAATAATTTATATATTTGAAATGTCACATACGAGCAAAATTAAAGACACGAATCACATAACTGGCAAATACAGCAATTGTTTATATGCTTCTGCATGAGCCCTAATTTCTCGTATCTCATTTGTCTGGTCCTTAAGCGGAATGTATGTTTGCGGCAGTCGCATCGTTGTGCAGTCAGCTTCAAACGCAGGTTCTCTGAATTTTCTCAATAGTGTTCCTCGAAGAGATCGTCACCTTCCCTCAGTCATTCCCATTAGAGTTCCCGGGACAATTGCGTGTTGTTCAAACCTACCAGTAACAAATCTTCAAGCCCCCCCTCTGAATTGCTTCGATGTCCTCCTACGGATCCCAAACACTTGAACAGTACTCAAGAATACATCGCACCAGCGTCCTATATGCGGTCTCCTTTACAGATGAACCACATTTTCCTAAAATTCTCCCAACAGACCGTAGTCGCCCATTCGCCTTCCCTACCAAAGTTCTCATGGTCAACCTGTAATCACCTTCTCCTTCTTGTCCTCCTTCTTCAAAAGTCAGAAACTGTCCAGTAGCAAGATGTGTCGTCGTTTGGATGGTCTTTCTTTCAAATCAAATGCTGAGTGCCACAGTGGTCATCATTTTACACACATCAGTAAAAGTTTTGCATCAACCCGTTATTTCGAAACTCATGCCAAGGAAAACCAAAAAACTTGCTCTCAGGTACATGTACACTACTGGCCATTAAGATTGCTATACCACGAAGATGACGTGCTACAGACGCGAAATTTGACCGACAGAAAGAAGATGCTGTGATATGCAAATGATTAGCTTTTCAGAGCATTCACACAAGGTTGGCGCCCGTTGCGACACCTACAACGTGCTGACATGAGGAAAGTTTCGAACGGATTTCTCTTACACAAACAGCAGTTGACCGGCTTTGCCAGGTGAAACGTTGTTGTGATGCCTCGTGTAAGGAGGAGACATGCGTACCATCACGTTTCCGACTTTGATACAAGTCGGATTGTAGCCTATCGCGACATTGCTCTTCGCGTTGGTCGAGATCCAATGACTGTTAGCAGAATATGGAATCGGTGGGTTCAGGAGGGTAATACGGAACGCCGTGCTGGATCCCAACGCGGCGTCGTATCGCTAGCAGTCGAGATGACAGGCATCTTATCCGCATGGCTGTAACGGATCGTGCAGCCACGTCTCGATCCCTGAGTCAACAGATGGGGACGTTTGCAAGACAACAACCATCTGCACGAACAGTTCGACGACGTTTGCAGCAGCATGGACTATCAGATCGGAGACCATGGCTGCGGTTACCCTTGACACTGCATCACAGACAGGAGCGCCTGCGATGGTGTACTCAACGACGAACCTGGGTGCACGAATGGCAAAACGTCATTTTTTCAGATGAATGCAGGTTCTGTTAACGGCATCACGATGGTCGCATCCGTGTTTGGCGACATCGCGGTGAACGCACATTGGAAGCGTCTAATCGTCATCGCCATACTGGCGTATCACCCGGCGTGATGGTATGGGGTGCCATTGGTTACACGTCTCGGTCACCTCTTGTTCGCATTGACTGCACTTTGAACAGTGGACGTTACATTTCATATGTGTTACGACCCGTGGCTCTACCCTTCATTCGATCCCTGCGAAACCCTACATTTCAACAGGATAATGCACGACCGCATGTTGGAGGTCCTGTACGCGCCTTTCTGGATACAGAAAATGTTCAACTGCTGTCCTGACCTGCACATTCTCCATATCTCTTACAAACTGAAAACGTCTAGGCAACGGTGGCCGAGCAACTGACTCGTCATAATACGCCAGTCACTACTCTTGATAAACTGTGGTATCGTGTTGAAGCTGCATGGGCAGCTATACCTGTACACGCCATCCAAGCAGTGTTTGGCTCATTGCCCAGGCGCATCAAGGCCGTTACGGGCAGAGGTGGTTGTTCTGGGTACTGATTTCTTAGGATCTATGCATCCAAATTGTGTGAAAATGTAATCACATGTCAATTCTAGTATAATATATTTGTCCAATGAATACCCGTTTATCATCAGCATTTCTTCCTTGTGTAGCAATTTTAATGGCCAGTAGTGTATAATTTACATGTAGCGTGTCAGAATAAAATTAGTTCGAAGAATTTGTGTGACGACAAAATCGTCTGTCTCCTACGAGACAGTAGTTCTGAGCCACGTCAATACGTGGTGTAACATTCCTTCGGTCGGATATAAGCTTGAATTCGTCGTGGCATACCACCGACGAGATATCCAAATTGTCCCACTATTCAATGGCGATTCTGTATAAGCCGCGTTGTCAACGACCAAAAACAGCTCGTCATGTTCAGTTGGCCTTCTGTCCGGAGAACAGGTGGGCCACTGCATCCTGATGATCCTGGAACGCTGGAGGACCGTGTTCACAATAAAAGTATGATGAGCACACGAGTTATCTTCAATCGAGACGAAATTGTCACCAAAATGTTGGCGATACGGTCCCACTCTGTTGACTGCAGAATCTCGGCCCTATACGGAAAGCAGTGAGACATCCCTCGACAACAACGAGAAGCGTACGGTGGCCCCATGTGATGCACCACAGAGCGTCACTCCGCTACCACCTCGTTGCACGTGTGAAACACAGAGTTGGAGCAGTTCTAATTTACTGGGCTGTCTCAGATTATTTGGGTCCAGACAGATCCAAGTTTCGTCGGTGAGAAACACTCGACGCCAATCCTGGGGCGTTCGTCCTGCACGATTTCTTTTCCATCTGTAACCGAGTCCATGGGACTTGCGGTGTGCGGCTCGGTTCTCGCTATGGTAGCTCGGAATGTAGATGCGCATCATGCAATCGTCTCCCAACACTTTGATGCGATACGTGACGTCCCGTTGTTAGGTTAATGCATTAAGTTGTTCTGAAAGCGGTGCTGACATTCAAGATAATAAAAGCGGGTTAAAAGCTGTGAGCTATCTGGGGAAGTTATCCTTGCATTACTGAGCAACTGTTTCACCAGGTATCCAGTCTCGTTAACCAAACTGCCAACCAGACTAACATTAATTATCATCTTTTAATAGTCATCTTACGACAACCAGTGATTTTTTATATATATATATATATATATATATATATATATATATATATATATATATATATATATATATACGTATATGTAAGACAATTTAAATAAAAAGAAATAAATCAGTTTATATTTAGACATTTATTTTAACATTGATCATTGTACCGTTAAAATTACAGCATATTAAACGTGATTCATAACTAAACTGGTGCCTTATTTAGGATTATGGAAAATGTGAGTTTGTAATCTTACGGAACACATCAAATATGGAGCCAAGATTGGCAGACTGCGTACAGCACTGCATTCATAAAATAACACACGAGGAACGTTGAAACATATGCAAGAGGAAATTAACCACAACCAACCGATTCAATTTTCACCCAAAGAAGTTACGGTCGTAGCGCAATCCTGTCCGTCATGAAATTACCACACACTGGTATACTAAATTCATACTAACTCTCTATGAAATCTTCCCGAAAAGAATAGCTGAGGGCTACTTTGATGATTACACCACATACTTCACGTGGTCAACTTGGTTTACACAAAGAGTGTAGCTCCACAATAATTTCGAGAATTAAAATAAATTACATCGAAAAGAAAAAAACCTCGAACTGGTTACTATCGTCATACTATTAATCTGATGGGTCAAACAATTGTATAAGCACGTGGTACTGGTCTCACACAGTACACCCCACGTGGGTTGAACATAAAGAAAAGTTGCTATATTGAAAAATATTGTCAAGACGAGACGTTATAACCTCACACACATTCGTATTTAAGTTTGATGATCTTAGTTAGAGTTACGGGTCATCAACACGTGGTTCCACTTTACTCACAAAGTAGTGACAAAGCAACTACTGGAAGATATTCTGAACTTCACACTCGAATTACACTGCATAGCAATTTAAGATAACATTAGGTATTTTAGATTTAAACCTGAAATAAAGGTGATTAAATTTTCAGTTAGGCTGAACTTAAGAAATCCATTGTCCTACGGACATAGCAGACACGCGCTTAGCCGGAGATCTTACCACTTCAGACTCTCGCTGCAGACAGACTGCTGTGGGCCCCTACCGAGGGTGATTCACAGATACAAACGGAAGTGACCAGAGAGGCAGCTTCCTATACCAACATGACAAGGGACAGACAGGACCATATCAAGAATAGAAACCTCTCTGCTTTTAGAAAGCGTAGCTACCTGTTCCGGCGTTGGTCCTACTGTTCTCTAGCAGACCGGCTTGTCTGCTACCATCGAGCATGCAATTAGAAATACATTTGCTCATTCATCCTTTCACGCAGAAGGGAAGGGGGATGACAGTATCTTATCATATACAGTATATAAAAGAACGCGGATGTAGGTTCCGTATGAGAATGTGTGACATGAATTACATATAACTGCGTTTTAAAGTGCAGTAATGTGACACATCGTTCTTGATTATATGTAAAAGTAACACGTTCCACTGCTCAGCCTCCTCCCAGATAGTCAGAAACACCACAGTAAATTTAGAAGTAGAATGTATGCCGTAAATGACAACAGATTTAAGAAATCAACATGAAAGGAATCCAACAGAGACCTTTCACTGTAGCTTCGTCCAACGCCGAATTTAGTTCTGGAGCACTCAGTCCACGGTTCGTTTGACTGAAAAGTCGTTCATGTCGATGGTCCTGTGCACCTATCCCACAAGGACGGCCTGTGCGGTTGAAGTCTTCAACACTACCTGTCAACTGGAACCGATTCCATGTCCGCACCGCATCACTTTGACTCCGATTTCTGGAAACATCCCCCAGGCTGTGGCTAAGCCATGTCTCCGCTATATCCTTTCTTTCAGGAGTGCTAGTTCTGCTAGGTTCGCAGGAGAACTTCTGTAAAGTTTGGAAGGTAGGAGACGAGATACTGGCAGAAGTAAAGCTGTGGGTACCGGGCGTGAGTCGTGCTTCGGTAGCTCAGTTGGTAGAGCACTTGCCCGCGAAAGGCAAAGGTCCCGAGTTCGAGTCTCGGTCGGGCACACAATTTTAATCTGCCAGGAAGTTTCATATCAGCGCACACTCCGCTGGAGAGTGAAAATCTCATTCTGGAAACATCCCCCAGGCTGTGGCTAAGCCATGTCTCTGTCTCCGCTATATCCTTTCTTTCAGGAGTGCTAGTTCTGCCGGGTTCGCAGGAGAACTTCTGTAAAGTTTGGAAGGTAGGAGACGAGATACTGGCAGAAGTAAAGCTGTGGGTACCGGGCGTGAGTCGTGCTTCGGTAGCTCAGTTGGTAGAGCACTTGCCCGCGAAAGGCAAAGGTCCCGAGTTCGAGTCTCGGTCGGGCACACAGTTTTAATCTGCCAGGAAGTTTCATATCAGCGCACACTCCGCTGGAGAGTGAAAATCTCATTCTGGAAACATCCCCCAGGCTGTGGCTAAGCCATGTCTCCGCTATATCCTTTCTTTCAGGAGTGCTAGTTCTGCCAGGTTCGCAGGAGAACTTCTGTAAAGTTTGGAAGGTAGGAGACGAGATACTGGCAGAAGTAAAGCTGTGGGTACCGGGCGTGAGTCGTGCTTCGGTAGCTCAGTTGGTAGAGCACTTGCCCGCGAAAGGCAAAGGTCCCGAGTTCGAGTCTCGGTCGGGCACACAGTTTTAATCTGCCAGGAAGTTTCAATTTAATTTAATTTTTTAAAAGTAATTAACTTCACAGTACTGTACTAAAAGATGGAATTAAGATCCTATAATATTAATATGTTGTTGTTGTTGTTGTTGTTTTTTGGGGAAGGAGACCAGACAATATTAATATGTCTCCACAGCTTTGAAGCAAATCTTGCCATATGACCAGACTCTTTGAAATGTAAATATTGTATAACAATGTACAGCGTTCAGTGACAAGCAAGTGGAGTTCGCTAAGGCAGCATTTACTCGAGAGATGTAGTTATTACCAATTTTGAGATCAGAAGGTGCATCAAACCTTTGTTGGTCGGTTCTCTCACATTTAGCGAAACACGTAAACGCAAAGAGTTGGGGAAACAACCGTATAATTGTTTTGGCCGCAGAGACTTTCGTTCGACTGAAAAAACTGGCGGAACGAAAAAACAATCGACTGTCCCATCACTACATCAACTTCTCCAATCGCTACTGACTGTCCGTATGTTGAGTATTTGGATGTATTCGCCTAGACTTCCAGAAAGTATACATACGCCACATAAGTACAGAACAGTGGTTCAAATAACGCTAACGCCTCTGCGCCAGTGCAAGACGATACATATCTGCCTGCCTCAGCGCGGCGTGCTCAACAGCCAACACGTGCGTGTTATGTAGGGAGAAAATGAAGCAGCATAACCCGTCTGAAGATGATGGCGTGACCACGTAGGTGCGGAGTGGCGTTAAAATATAAACAACAGTGACTCAAACAGCGTACCTATAATTCTTTATATTTGTTTTCTATTGGCGTTATCAAATCGTAAACGCTTCCTTACGTTCTGCGAAATTGCATTTATGTAGTAACGAACCAGGTTTCGGATTCTTAAGTCATCTTCAGATGACACAGATAAAATGACGTGCGACTTACACAGATATTATTTATGCAGAAGATACGAAAATGATGACGTAAAGAGTGTTTACAAAGGGAGAAAGCATTACATTTTTTGTCACTTAGAAATAGTTATGGTAGCTAAAAAAGTATATCTACGTGACAAATATGTAATAGTTTCGTTTGTAAACATTCTGTATGTTATCATTTTCTTATCTTCTGTTCAAATAATATCTGCGTAAGTCGCACGCCACTTTATCTGTGTTTGCAGTATTCAGTTGTTTCCTTAAGATGGCCTAGGAAGACAAAAGACGGTTCGTTACTTTATAAATATAATTTTGCAGAACGTTCGGAATTGTTTCCTCATTAAAAATACTAACATTTCCCGACAGGCACCGACGGAAAAATTAAGTGTCGTAACTATTTATAAATGTTGGACCATAACGGTCATATGGCAAGATGCGGTGAGACAGTGTGTGTGTCTCCGCTTTCTGGCCCTGCAGGCGTAACTAAGGCACACAAACACTGTAGCACATCCAAATACTCAACATACGGATAGTCAGTAGCGACTGGAGAAGTTGATGTAGTGATGGGACAGTCGATTGTTTTTTCGTTCCGCCAGTTTTTTCAGTCGAACGAAAGTCTCTGCGGCCAAAACAATTATACGGTTGTTTCCCCAACTCTTCGCTAAATGTGAGAGAACCGACCAATAAAGGTCTGCTGCACCTTCTGATCTCAAAATTGGTAATAACTACATCTCTCGAGTAAAAGAATTTAAATATTTAGGTTAATGGATTGCAGAAAATTGTAATGAAAAGAAATCTGTCAGATCAAGAGTACAGAAAACGGAGACAGCGTTTCAATTAACAAAAAACATTTACAACAAAAAGAGTCTCTCGTGGAACTGCAAAATATGACACTACACAACAGTAATTAAACTCGAAGCTCTCTACGCATCTGAGACACTAAACCTTCAACACAGAACACTAAAAGAGGAATTAGAAGTGAAAGAACGTAAAATAATGAGGAAAATCCTAAGACCAACAACTAAAGATGGTGTGCATTATCCAAAGCCCAATGCAGAAATATATAAAAATATCTCCAAAATAACAGACACAATGCGCATGAGAAGAATCCAATTCATGGGGCATTTAGAAAGAATGGGCTCAAACAGGTTAACGCACAAAATCCATACATTTTTAAAGAAAAAAACTACAAGACCGAACTGGTACAAAGACAGAAAAAGACCTGAGAGAATTAGGGTCCCCAAAACTACACGATAGAATTAAAATCAGAAAAATCACGAACACACGGGGTTTTGAGGAAGAAGAGAGAAAAACTAACCGACAAACGTGGTCTACGCAACGAAAGCTAGCCCATTCGTTGTTTGTGAAGGAATACTGGGCGAAAAGGAAGGCCAACAAATGTTGATTACGCGTGGTCCTAAGTGATCCATCCGCGAAGAAGAAGAAGAAAATGTTGGATTGTATAGTAAGTATAAAACGTATTACAGCGTAAGTGGCGTAATTAACACAATGCATAATATGACGAATACATCGTTACGGGTGAGACAATATCGTATTGCTAGGGGACATATGAAAAATTAACGCTTAGAGCAAAGTTGGCGAGACTGTCGTGATGCTGGGACATCGCGGCAGACGGGTAGGCAGGTCAGTTACGCAGCCCTTGGCCCTTCCCTGCTGCCTGCAGTCGTGGCCAGGCCAGACAATGGGGGATCTGAAATATGGCGAACCGCAGCTCTGCGGTCAGGGGCGTAGCCCACAGGGTCACTGACCCCCAGTGTGTGTCTCCGCTTTCTGGCCATGAGGCGTAACTAAGGCACACAAACACTGTAGCACATCCAAAAGCTCAACATACGGACAGTCAGTAGCGACTGGAGAAGTTAATGTAGAGATAGGACAGTCGATTGTTTTTTCGTTCCGTCAGTTTTTTCAGTCGAACGAAAGTCTCTGCGGCCAAAACAATTATGCCGTTGTTTCCCCAACTCTTTGCGTTTACGTGTTTCGCTAAATGTGAGAGAACCGACCAACGAAGGTCTGAAAGTTACACCAGTAGTATGAATATTTTTACTGTCTCTGCGCTTCAGTGATTGAACTTACTCCTTCAGCCATTTTTTTTCTATTATACACACATCAAAAAACGTTTTGCATCACCTCTGTTACGAAACCTGTAAGAAAATTGGAATAGAGATCAACATAAACATCATTTCCGCCCTTTTTATTGCTCCACCATACAGCGAGACTTTAAGAGGTGGTGGTCCAGACTGCTTTACACTCTGGTACCTCTAATACCCAGTAACACGTCCTCTTGCACTGATGCATGCCTGTATTCGCCGTGGCATACTGTCCACAAGTTCATCAAGGCACTGTTGGTCCAGATTGTCCCATTCCTCAACGTCATCCCTCAGAGTGGTTGGCGGGTCGCGTCGTCCATTAACAGCTCTTTTCAATCTATCCCAGGCATGTTTGATAGCGATCATGTCTGGAGAACATGCTGGCCACTCTAGTTAAGCGATGTTATACTGAAGGAAGTCATTCACAAGATGTGCACGATGGGTCGCGCATTGTCGTCCATGGAGACGAATACCTCGCCAATGTGGTTGCACTACCGGTCGGAGGATGGCATTCACGTATCGTACAGTCATTACGGCGCCTTCCATGACCACCAGCGGCGTACGTCGCCCCGTCCCCCCCCCCCCCCCCCCCCAAAACATCAGGGAACCTCCATCTTGCTGCACTCGCTGGACAATGTGACACCGTGATTTACATGTATGCATCTAAGAGCTCTTATGGCGTTAATGGACTCAGTATTGTATTACTTATTTCTACTGCATATAGTTTTTAGGACCATGGCATTTTGCTGTATGCACTTTACTACAGACACTCGCAAATAATGCGATAGGCGTCAATATGTAACATTTTTAAAATATTTTTTAAGCTTTTCGTTCCCAATTTTACTATTCTTATCTGACTTCTTATTTGTGGTGTATTTTCCTTTACAGCCTTGTGAAGAATGGCACTAAGTGACCGAAACCGGTAAAGAAATTAAATTTCTTTTATGCAGCTGGTTGCTTATTATTTCATTACACACAACTACAGTTGCTGAAGATGGATAAAATACTTAAAAGTTATAGTTACGTTGAGTGTAGATGACTACCTAGAACGCTGGCCGGAGTGGCCGTGCGGTTCTAGGCGCTACAGTCTGGAACCGAGCGACCGCTACGGTCGCAGGTTCGAATCCTGCCTCGGGCATGGATGTGTGTGGTGTCCTTAGGTTAGTTAGGTTTAATTAGTTCTAAGTTCTAGGCGACTGATGACCTCAGAAGTTAAGTCGCATAGTGCTCAGAGCCATTTGAACTACCTAGAACATACTCATGATCGGTGCATTGTTAGCTGAAATCTAGAGCTACAATAAAAAAAGTGAAATGATTTTGTGACCGCCGGCCGAAGTGGCCGTGCGGTTAAAGGCGCTGCAGTCTGGAACCGCAAGACCGCTAGGGTCGCAGGTTCGAATCCTGCCTCGGGCATGGATGTTTGTGATGTCCTTAGGTTAGTTAGGTTTAACTAGTTCTAAGTTCTAGGGGACTAATGACCTCAGCAGTTGAGTCCCATAGTGCTCAGAGCCAATTGAATTGATATTGTGACCGATGATGACGTTTCTTTTGTTTTGGATTGAAGTAGGCCACGGGCTGATCTTGTTTTAGAGCATTCTGTTCAAATCTGCACTGGGAGTAGGTACACTGTGTGGTCAAACGGTTCCCCGAATTTTGGTTTCGGTTTTCGTGCACTAATGTTTATGCTTATTTATCTAATCTTTGTTAGAGAAATATACATATATCAGCAGGCACCTTGCCTTGTTAAGTGCTTCTCCTTTCAGTTGTTTTAAAGAGAAATATACTTTATAATTCTGCTCAAGTTTAGTGTTCTGTTGCCCTTAGAGTTTATATATATATATATATATATATATATATATATATATATATATATATATAGAGAGAGAGAGAGAGAGAGAGAGAGATTTTGTGATGAATGTATTTAATGCGTGATGTTTGTCCAAGCACTGGTAGAATCTGGTTATCTATGGTAGCATTTTATCCAGTTGTGCCGCCGATTTAAGATTTGTTTTAGTTCCGTTACTTCGTTCTAAGTTAACATTACTCCTTCCTTTAGAATGCAAAGCATATGGTGTCTTGTTTCATTTCGAGACGTGTTGTAATTTTTTCTTGCATGTGGTTTACATTACTGAAGAGGCTGATTCCCTGTGTATCATAATTAACCAATCTGAGACAGCCCACTGCATTTTGGGAGATCTGATCGGACTGTTATGAGCAATTGGATTCCACAAAAGAATTGTATATAGCTCAATGTGTATACTGAATGTCATAAAGGAAAATAATTGTTTCTCTTGGTGGCGTTTATTGTTGTTTTCAAGTTGGCCACTGTAATTAAATGTGATAAAATTTTGTAAAAGACAGTAAATGTACGTTTGTCGGTGTGTGCGCTCCTGGCTCCTTCCACTACCGAACTGACTTTTCTATCCTGCAGTAATTTTGAAACAGATCGCTTTACTTTTTATGTCAGGCCATGTGTATTTAGAAGCGTAGCGTATTTTATTGGTAAGGAGATCTACGTAAGCTGAAATAGGTTTCCGGCGAGCGTATACGCAGCCCGACTGATGGGCTTCGCTCGCGGCGGAAGTGTGTTTCGGCGGTGTGAGGGCAGAAAAGTACATCAAAACACATAAATCAGGGCGCGCGTGCGCTCTGAGGGGATTTATCCCTCGGCGCGACAGAAGCGAATTTATTTTTATCGGCCTTTTAGTGCCGCGTCCGCTGCGAAGGAAAGAAGCCCCCAGCCGAATCTCGCAAAACGGTACCAGCGGTACCGCAAAAGGTACGCGGTCGAGATTGGGAAGCGAAGGGGGAGGCAGAAATAGGCGAGAATACACCTCCCCCATTTTTCTTCGGTGTAAGTAATCTCTGCGTCTGGGAAATATTGGTTATCTTGCGAGAGAAATCCGCGAAAGAATGAAGGAAGTGACAGATTCAGAAAATGCGAAGCAATAAGAAAAGTTTATGTGCGCGTATTTTCTGAGCACTTTCTAAACTCGTAGCTGCCAATCGGAGTAAGCGTATGTTAGCACGGAGGGGCCCGTCCATTACACATTAGACAGGGAAGCGGAAACCCAACATTCGGTAACAAACATGTGAACCACCGCTATCACCACACAAAAATAGCCGTGGTTAAGAATCAGGCGTCGACAGGGACCAGATAGAGTATCTAGCATTAGAACCAGAATTTAAAAGATCTTCGGAGGACCTAAGATCAAATAAGGCAGAAACGATAGATAGCATTCCATCGGAATTTCTAAAATCACTGGGAGAAGTGGCAAAAAAACGACTATTCACTTTGGTGTGTTGATGTGTAAGTCTGGCGACGTTCATCTGACTTTCGAAAAGACATCATCCATACAGTTCTAAAGATTGAAGAGACGAGAAGTGCGAGAATTGTGACACAATCGAATCATGCATCCATGCTACTGACAAGAATAATATACAGAAGAATGAAAAACAATGTTGAAGACGCGCTACATGATGACCAGTTTGGTTTTATGAAAGGTCAAATGAGTTCTTTGTAGCTACTTCCTTTGTTGATGGACTACATTACCTGAGAATTCTTCCAATGAATCTCGGTTTGGCATCTGCCTGAACTGTGGTTAGTTTTATGTGGTCTTTCTATCTTGAACCGCTCCACATGCCTACTCGCAGATACCGGGTGATCAAAAAGTCAGTATAAATTTGAAAACTGAATAAATCACAGAATAATGTAGATAGAGAGGTACAAATTGACACACATGCTTGGGATGACAAGGGGTTTTATTAGAACCAAAAAAAAAAAAAAATTACAAACGTTCAAAAAATGTCGTACAGATGACGCTTCATCTGATCAGAATAGCAATAATTAGCATAACGAAGTAAGACAAAGCAAAGATGATGTTCTTTACAGGAAATGTTCAATATGTCCACCATCATTGCCGGCCGAAGTGGCCGTGCGGTTCTAGGCGCTGCAGTCTGGAACCGCGAGACCGCTGCGGTCGCAGGTTCGAATCCTGCCTCGGGCTTGGATGTGTGTGCTGTCATTAGGTTAGTTAGGTTTAAGTGGTTCTAAGTTCTAGGGGACTAATGACCTGAGAAGTTGAGTCTCATAGTGCTCAGAGCCATTTGAACCATTCCACCATCATTCCTCAACAATAGCTGTAGTCGAGGAATAATGTTGTGAACAGGACTGTAAAGCATGTCCGGAGTTATGGTGAGGCATTGGCGTCGGATGTTGTCTTTCAGCATCCCTAGAGATGTCGGTCGATCACGATACACTTGCGACTTCAGGTAACCCCAAAGCCAATAGTTGCACGGACTGAGGTCTGGGGACCTGGGAGGCCAATCATGACGAAAGTGGCGGCTGAACACACGGTCATCACCAAACGACGCGCGCAGGAGATCTTTCAAGCGTCTAGCAATGTGGGGTGGTTCTAATAAAACCCCATGTCATTCCAAGCATGTGCTTCAAGTTTTACCTCTCTATCTACATTATTCCGTGGTTTATTAAGTTTTCAAATTTATACTGACTTTTTGATCACTGTATAGATTCAACTGTTTCCAACGATTATTCTGCAACCATGTAATCGTACAATAATGGGTATTTCTGCTTACTTGTGCACAACACATATTGCGTACACTCTTCGGAGTGTCAATGTGACCCTAACGGTAATTTCAGGCTAAGAAGGTGCACATTCCCAGTCTACTTGACGCTAGACCGGTTGTCCGCCACATTCGTGTATTGCCTAACGATGCGATTCTGAATTCTATCCACTAGCGTGTGCGACGGGATGAACTGTAGCAGGGCTTGGAGCACCAGGAACGAACCACGGACATGTTCCCTCAGCAACATCAAGACGCTTCCGCGACACTTTTCCACTTGTTAATGCCCTGGGGTCAGCCTTTGGGGAGCCACTCTGGTTATTGCTTCTGTTGCAGAGCGTTTCTGTGACACGCAAAACCAGACACTTCCGCGAGCAGCTGTATTAAAACCCTTCCAGGCCTGAAGTCATCGTTGGCCAGCCGGCCAGCAATGTGATGTCCAATCTGTGGTGGTCAGTGTTGAACTAATGACGTAAATCTCCACTGTCACCATGCATCGTATCTCTGTCTATAATCTCGAGCATTCAGACGTTTGGGCATCCTTGGGACTACAACACGGGTGGGATCTGGCAGTTCCCACATGTGCTGAGATACTTAGCAGCTCCGAAGTCCAATGATTATAAATAAACAGCAATAAATAAGTTCTTGTATCCATGAACCACCTTCTAATCCTGCATCAAAATGGTTCAAATGGCTCTGAGCACTATGGGACTTAACTTCTGAGGTCATCAGTCCCCTAGAACTTAGAACTACTTAAACCTAAGGACAACACACACATCCATGCCCGAGGCAGGGTTCGAACCTGCGACCGTAGCGGTCGCGCGGCTCCAGACTGAAGCGCCTAGAACCGCTCGGCCACCGCGGCCGGTAATCCGGCATCCACATTCATCTTTGGCAGAGAATTGCCACCCATCCCAGAAACAACGTTACATGCGAGACACAAAACACTGCAGATTTGAATCATTGCAGTAGCTTGCGCTCAACAACTTCATGTCCTGGCTGCAGATTACGGCCCATAAATTCGTCAGTCAGAATACAACTGTGCACCGCCTTTCTTGGAGGCAACTGGGAGTTCCGTGTCAAGAAAGACATTACGCAACCGTCGCAACACAATCGACTTGTCTTTCAGGCGATCGTTGCGAATAACAGTAGGAACCCTCCAGCACCGTCGTGTACGAAGAAGTTTGCTACGTGAACACCTGAACTGGTACCTGTATCGACAGCGTCAGCTTCCCTTCACCGGAGAGTACAGGATTTGTGCGGCGTCTGGTGATCGTCGCAGAAATGTGTGGTGACAATGATGAACGTCTCAGCTTTAAGCAGAGCCACCAGTCTGGCAGCGAAGTGGGTCAGGCACATTTTGGGCCAACTGGTGTCGTATACGGTCGTGGGACACGTCTCGTCGCTACCGACGGAATAGGAACAGGCGCCTACGATCACTGGACCAGCTCTGCACTCAACATTCTTGCGATAGTTCCCTTTCCCACGATGACAATGCACCAGCACACAGCGCTCAACTGGTCAACATGTTTCTCCCGGCTGCAGGGATGGAATGGCCTGAGGTGTGTGCTGGACACCTACATTGGGACCAGCTGAAAGCTCGCAGAAATCCTACTCATACAGTGATTGACGAGCCAAGCACGTTATAGGCCATACAGTGGTTATTGTTTTGTTTTCATTTCACAGTTTCTTTTCTTTTTTTTGTTTTTTTGCAGTTTCGTGGTATATGTTCTCTCATTGCTGGGTATCTATGATGTAAAATCGTGTTTAAGGAGCTACAACGAAAATCCGGGGATTTTAGTATGAAAGAACTCAATGAATGTAAGATTTCAACAATAATGTTGCGAAGAGGAAAAAAAAAACTGGCACACATTTGCAAATGAGTTTGCTATAGTTTTTGAAAATGCGACATCCACAATAACACAAATTATTCTTTTACAGGAAATAGATAATGGGATCGGCTTAAGAATTCCTGCAGAAAAATACAACTGTTTAACGAACTTGGAAAAATGCACAGACATTTCTAGAAAGAGCAATTAGCCGAATGGGAAACATTAAAAAATCTATATATCTTGGGAAGATAATCCAAGTAAATGGTTTGGAAGAGGCTGCTATAGAGGGAAGCATGCGTAAAATTAGAAGAGCATATGGTATAATTGGTTCATTGGTTTAAAAGAGGGGGGGGGGGGGGGGGAAGGTCCAAATTGCTAGGTCATCAGTCCCTCGTTCGGATTAAAATAATTCCACAATGGTGGGAGTAAAATAATCGAGACATACAAAACACAGCTGCAAGAAAGGAGAAAACCACAAGAATGACAGAGGGGCAAAAAACATTAAAATGGACTAAATCGGACAAGCAAATCACAGAGAGACGCAAGAAACATATAGAAGAGACCAAAACAAGAGAGTAGATTACTATGGTTGGCTGACCATGAGAATAAAAAGGAGAAGCCAGTCACTCTGACACACATTAAAATCTCCACCCTGAAAACAATAGGGTGGAGGACTCAGAGGGACAAAGGACGTGCGCTAAAACTTAGATCAAATGAGTAAAACCCACCCTCACGAATAAAACGTAAAACTAAAGCTGCTGTTGAGGCATTATCGCCCAACACCAAAGGTAGGGTGCTGGGAAAGTGAAAAGTCCGTCACAGAACGGCTAAAAGTGGGCAGTCCAGCAAGAGGTGGACGACCGTCATTTGTGAGCCACACCGACACCGAGGTGGGTCCTCACGATGGCAGAGGTAACCATGCGTCAGCCACGTATGGCCAATGCGGAGTCGGCAGAGAACAACTGATTCCCTGTGAGAGGACCGCATGGGAGTCTTCCACACATTCGTAGTCTCCTTAATGACACGCAGTTTGTTGTGCATACTGTTATGCAATTCCGTCTCCTTAAAACCCTGCGGCGTAATAGAGGTCAGTTTCGGAGATGCCCATCTCCAGAAGCGGTTTCCGCGTAGCCTGTTTGGCCAGCCTGTCGGCAAGTTCGTTGCCTGGGATTCCGACGTGTCCTGAGGTCCACACAAACAACACTGAACGACGGGACCGTTCCAGGGCATGGATGGACTTCTGAATGGACGCTGCCAAAGGATGGCGAGGGTAGCACTGGTCGATAGCTTGTAGGCTGCTCAGGGAGTCAGTACACAGGAGATAAGACTCGCCAGGGCATGAACGGCTGTGCTCAAGAGCAGGGGATACAGCCACCAGCTCGACAGTGGAAACACTACAGCCATCGAGCAAGGAATGCTGTTAAATATATCCTCCAGGAACATATGCAAAGCCTACGTGACCATCAGCCATCTAGCCGTCTGTGTATGCCACTTTATGGCCCCAGTACATGTCGAGAATCGAGAGGAAGTGATATCGGAGAGCAGGGTCAACGGAATCCTCAGGGGCCATGAGAAAGGTCCAGAAGAATCTGCGGTGGACACCATGGTCGTGAACGTAAGTGGACCTCGAGGAGAGGGACGCGAACTGCAATCGTAAGCCCTGACCAGGTCCGGCACGCCTAACCTGCAATGGAGGGACTCCAGCCTCGTCCTAAAAGCTTCTGTTGCTAGTCGAACGCCACAGTGGTGCACTGGGTCGAGTAAACGCAACGCTGAGGGTGCCGCCGAGACGTAAACCAGACTCCCATAGCCAAGGCGGGACTGAACAAGAGCTCTGTAGAGATGCAGCAGCGTAAAGCTATCTGCACCCCAGTTAGTGTTGCTCAGGCAGTGGAGGGCATTGAGATGCTGCCAGCACTTCCGCTTAAGCTGACGAAGATGAGGAAGGCAAGTCAATCGGGCGTCGAAAACCAGTCCTAAGAATCGATACGTCTCCACTACAGTGAGTGGATCGTCATTAAGGTAAAGTTCAGGTTCTGGATGAACGGTACGACGCCGACAGAAATGCATGACACACGACGATGCAGAAAACAGAAAGACGTGGGCTACAGCACATGACTGCGCCTTGTGGATGGCTCCCTGTAGGCGCCGCTCAGCAACACCAGTACTGGTGGAGCAGTACGAAATGCAGAAGTCCTCCGCATACAGAGAGGGTGAGACCGACGGCCCGATAGCTGCTGCCACTAAAAATAGACACTCAATACGGAGCCCTGCGGAACGCCATCCTCCTGAATACGGGGGAACTATGAGAGGCACCGACCTGGACACGCGAGCGACAGGATGTTTTGGATAAAATTCGGGAGCGGGCCCTGGAGACCCCACTCATACAATGCGGCAAGGATATAATGTCACCAGGCCGTCTCGTATGCTTTATGTAAGTCAAAAAAGACGGCAACCAGATGTTGGCGTCTGGAAAAGGCTGTTCGGATCGCACACTCGAGGGACACAAGATTATCAGTGGTAGAGCTGCCCTGATATGGAGCCAGTAGGCCACGTGACTCCAGGACCCAACCCAACCGCCAACACACCATACGTTCCAGCAACTTACAAAGAAAGTTGGTGAGGCTGATGGGCCGGTAGATATCCATACCAAACGGGTTTTTACCGGGTTTGAGCACAGGAATGATGGTGCTCTCTCACCATTGCGATGGAAAGACGCCATAGCACCGATTTCGGTTGAAGATGACGAGGAGATGTAGTCGGACTAGAGATGTTTAATCATCTGACTGTGGATCCGATCTGGCCCAGGAGCTGTGTCGGGGCAATGTGCTAGGGCGCTGAGGAGCTTCTACTCTGTAAATGGGGCGTTATAGGCTTCAATGTGCCCCGTAGTGAACGAGAGGATTTTGCTTCCCATCCTCCGTTTGAGGGTGCCGAAAGGCTGAAGGGGGCGTTCTCTGATGCAGAGGCTTGAGCATAATGCTCGGCAATCGCGTTTGCGTCTGTAGATAACACGCCACTAATGTTAATGACAGGGACACTTGTTGGGGTCTGGTACCCAAAAAGACGTTAGATCTTTGCCCAGACTTGGTAAGATGACGTATGGTACCCAATGGTCGAGACGCATCTCACCCAACACTCCTGCTTCCGTCGTTAATTTGGCGAACGCGGGCACGGAGCCGTTTAAAGGCTATGAGGTGCTCCAGGGAAGTATGCCGCTGTAGAGCTCGCCGACGTTCCTTAATTGCTTCACCTACTTCCGGCAACCACCAAGGGACTGCCTTACGCCTCGGGCATCCTGAAGAGCGAGTGATCGCGTTTTCTGCCGCAGAAACAATTGTTGTAGTGTCCTGCTCAACCATCACATCGACGTTACCATGTGCGGGAGATTGAACAGTGACAGCAGTGGTTGAAAGTTTGCCAGTCCGCCTTGTTTAAAGCCCATCTGAACAGGCGTCTATGGGCTTGATGCTGGGGCAGTGGCAGGAAGATGGGGAAGTGGCCACTACCACACAGGTCGTCATGTGCTCTCCAGTGGATAGATGGGAGAAGTCTTGGGCTGCAAATTGATAAATCAATGGCCGAGTAACTACCATGTATTCCATTATTTTTCTTTCTTTCTGGATAATCCTGCAGTCTGGCGAGCAAGGCGAATGGTGCTCTCTGCAGTTGACACAGATGGGAGGCGGGGCACAGGGAGTATTGAGATGTGAAGGACGCCCACAATCCCGACAGGTGACGCTAGAAGTACAATGGGAAGACATATGGCCGAACTTCCAACACTTAAAGCACCGCATAGAGGGAGGGATATATGGCTTTACGTCACAGCAGTAGACAATCACCTTGATCTTGACTGCATTTTGGACAAGCCCTCCACCTCCCCAAACGTGTCCTCTACATGCTCCCCAAAAAACTGAGGTTTCATTGACAAGAAAGATTCCCCATCAACACTCGTACATACGAGGTACTGGGGTGAATAAGCTTCGCTGCCATCCTTAGCCTGGCGTTCCTCCCATGGTGTGGTCGGTGGGTGGGAGGGGCGAGGGACACGATTTGGGGTTGTATTTCTTAGCGTTGAAGTTAGACCTTGATCGCTAAGAGACTGCTGGTGTTTGATCACTAGCAAGAAATGACATACTACGCTTCATGTCGCTTCATCCGCCCTGTTGCCATGATGCCGACCAGCTGCCCTCCCCACAGGCACCACCCAGCCGCAGCAAAGGCCACCTGGCAGGATGGCCATTGCCGCGAGTCCCAGGGTCACGGGCATCTACTCTTTGGCATATGTGGGGAGTTCACGGCGTTGGCATCAGCAGAGCGATCCCTGTGTGGTCTACATCTATCTCTACATGGTTACACTGCGATTCACACTTAAGTGCCTGGCAGAGGGTTCATCGAACCCTGTTCATACTGCTCCTCTACCATTCCCCTCTAGAACGGCGCGTGGGAAAAAGTAGCCCCTAAATCTTTCCTTTCGAGCTCTGGTTTCTCTTATTTTATTATGATGATCATTTCTCCCTACGTAGGTGGGTGTCAATTAAATATTTTCGCATTAGGAAGAGAAAGTTGGCGATTGAAATTTCGCAAAGAAAACCGCCTTTGTTTCAGTGACTGCCACCTCAACTCGCGTATAATATCAGTGACACACTCACTACTATTGCGCGATAACACGAAACGAGCTGTCCTTCTTTGCACTTTTTCGAAGTCCTCCGTCAATCCTACCTGGTAAGGATCCCACACCGCGCAGCAGTATTCCAGCAGAGGACGGACAAGTGTAATGTAGGCTGTCTCTTTAGTGGGTTTGTCGCATCTTCTAAGTGTTCTGCCAACAAAGCGCAGTCTTTGTTTCGCCTTCCCCACAATACTACGTATGTGGTCTTTCCAATTTAAGTTGCTCGTAATTGTAATTCCTAGGTATTTAGTCGAAGTGACAGCCCTTAGATTTGTGCGATTTATCGGATTTCCTTTAGTACCCATGTGAATGACCTCGCACTTTTCTTTGTTTAGTGCCAATTGCCACTTTTCGCACAATACAGAATTTCTCTCTAGATCATTTTGTAGTTGGAATTGATCGTCTGATGATTTTACTAGACGGAAAATTACAGCGTCATCTGCAAACAATCTAAGGAGGTTACAACGTACAGGGTACGCTACCACGCTGTGTATTGGGCGCAAATGAGCTAAGAAGTCCATTATTGCCTAGAGTGCAGAAAGCGATACTGCAACCTGGAAGGTGCAGCGCGTGATTGACACTACGCACCATGTAAGGCGCCCTTCCCCAATTGTCCCGCTCTTCGGAAAAATCTTGAAAAATGGAGGTAGAACCCTACAGGCGACCATCACACAAAGGCCGAAACGTGTGAGACTCCTTTTAGTCGCCTCTTACGACAGGCAGGAATACCTCGGGCTTATTCTAACCCCCAGACCCGCAGGAGGTCATATAGTATAACTAAAGACTTTTACAGCTTACAGTAGTGAAGGCAGAATGTTTATGTGCAAGCAAATATCTAGCATTAAAGTATAATCTAGAAATAATAGAAAGACCACTCTTTAGCAAAGTCTTAGGTCCACGAAAAACTGTGGAACGCTGGAATTACATAGTAATGATGAAATTTATTGAAACATAGAAAACATACCAGAAGCGATTTATATAAACACGTCTTGCGCATTTACATAGAATGCAATGGAGTAGATTAACCACAAAGCGATTCAAATATTTGTGTCATAGGAAGTCAACGCCAAGGTGGATCCATCAAATGAAATAAAAGATTTAGAAAAAAAATAATATAAAAGCTGAAGAAATAAGCGTTTACGGACAAAGTATTGAATATGGAAGGATGCCAAGGTTGAAAAGTGAAATAAACTGGTCTCGTTATGAGGAGACAGGAAGAAAAAACATAGTGAATAGATGAAAGAGTACAGGAAGGAAGAGACAGAGTGAGCATCTTAGAAATTGAACCTGGCACGTGGTGCAGCAGCTTACGTAACCAGTGAGTCCTCAGAGAAACCCAGAGGAGAGAATACTGGCGGCGTCCGCACCGGAAAATCGGAGTGATATGCCGACCACGCCACGCGTGGATGTGTAGTGAACGGCAATAAAGTACATCAAGAAGCAGACATTACACGGTTGGTTGGTTTGTTGGGGGAAGGAGACCAGACAGCGAGGTCATCGGTCGCATCAGATTAGGGAAGGATGGGGAAGGAAGTCGGCCGTGCCCTTTGAAAGGAACCATCCCGGCATTTGCCTGGAGCGATTTAGGGAAATCACGGAAAACCTAAATCAGGATGGCCGGACGCGGGATTGAACCGTCGTCCTCCCGAATGCGAGTCCAGTGTCTAACCACTGCGCCACCTCGCTCGGTCATTACACGGGTGTGACAGTTTTGTTCAGCTAATGAACGATAATAGGGAGGGTTGGTTTTCAGAGAAGGTTGGAGTGGTTGCTTTCTCTTCAGAGATTGTTTACAGACGAGCGAAGGTCTTGGCGTTGTTATATCAAGGGAATTATACTTTGTAGTCAGTTCAATAGTTCAAATGGCTCTGAGCACTATGGTACTTAACATCTGAGGTCATCAGTCCCCTACAACTTAGAACTACTTAAACCTAACTAACCTAAGGACATCACAAACATCCATGTCCGAGGCAGGACTCGAACCTGCGACCGTAGCTGTCGCACGGTTCCAGACTGAAGCGCCTAGAACCGGCCGGCGATTTTAATAGAAACGATACTATAGCGTTCTGTGCTTTTATGTTCGGACTTTGTGGTAGAACCTTTTCATATTTGGTTGCTACACAGAGATTTGAATGAAAAATTCACTAACGACAAGCACGAAAGATTGTAGAATAATTTTCGTCGTTCTTATTATTTATATTCCCAACATACTTATTTCAATGTAAGAGACAAGCAAATATAAGACCTTAATAATCAACCAGTCGCATGTTGTTAACCGTAACGGGGGAATTCAAAATTGGTGCAGTTCGCGTTATAGCGTTGGCTGTGATAATTGTTATAACGTAGACGCATTACACTTGAGAAGAAAACTTACTTGTGAATCAATGGCCTCAAACAAGTTCGTAAGCTGGAGGCCACTCCGTGGCTCGCGTGTGCCTAACTTATCCCTACAGTGAAATGGCACCTACAGTTCATCTTGGAATCCGAGCTACGCTGGCGAATCTTCACAAAGTTGAGAGATGAAGTCTAGGTTAAAGGAACGCTCAAATATCCCGTTGTCTCGCTGAGATTCGATTCCATAACCTTTTTGTTTCCAGGCCCGCACTTACCACTGGACGACCAAGTGTTGAGGTGTTCGCATACGAGACAGACATCGATTCTCACGGTTCAGTGACCTCGTGATGAAGCTGATGCGCAGCACCTGCGAAAGTTCGAGTTTTCACTCAAAAGTGAGGCTCCTGAACACCGGGAAAATATTGTACACGGATACTATTGCGAAAAATTCCGAGGTTGTGAGAGACTAAACTGCTTGTCCTTCGTCTCGTTGTGGTGGAACAACGTGGACGGGAGGAAGCGGATTAAGGGGGTCGGGCAGACGGCGAGCGAGCCGTAGCAAGGGTTGGAGGGGAGGGGAGGGGGCAGTCCCCCGCCCCCCTCCCCCGTCACTTTATCAGAGGTGCGGTAATCTCATCACCGTGGAGACGAAAGTTTGACAGCCCTGGAATTGGCGGCGGCTTCTGGAGCCAACTTTCTCCACAGCTCCAGATGTAACGCGAATTATCCGCAGCTTCTGTTCTGAAACTCTTTCCGTTTACCAATACGTTTGTAGCTACACTCGAAATAATTGCCGGCGGGTGTGGCCGAGCGGTTCTAGGCGCTTCAGTCTGCGACCGCTACGGTCGCAGGTCCGAATCCTGCCTCGGGCATGGATGTGTGTGATGTCCTTAGGTTAGTTAGGCTTAAGTAGTTCTAAGTTCTAGGGGACTGATGACCTCAGATGTTGAGTCCCATAGTGCTCAGAGCCATTTGAACCATTCGAAATAATTACACACCTCCCTCGCTAGGTCCTCTATGCCTCAAGGAATGGTTACATAAGCGTGGAGGCGCAAATGCATTTCATCATGAGCAGTTCCGGAATATCTTGCTTAAACAAAGCGTATAAGGAATGATGGGCCCCTAAAATAGCGCCCCATTCGCTGCGAAAGCAATCATTCTCTTTGTAAGGAATATTATTGTCACAGAAGAACTTGATAATCTCCTGATGTAATGTACCACTAGTAGCGTCAGTAAGTGGAATCAGTCTTAGAAAGGCATCAGTTTTTTCGTCTGCTTCACTCAAAACGCGTACTGCCAAACACAAATGTCTTATTACGCACCCCATACCTGTTGATTCAAGTTAAGAGAAAGTTTCACGGAAATTGCCTTGCCTATAACAATATTTATGATTCCAGCTACTTTTGTTCAGCCACAATGAATGTGTTTTGCAACTGCCCGCATCTCGTGGTCGTGCGGTAGCGTTCTCGCTTCCCACGCCCGGGTTCCCGGGTTCGATTCCCGGCGGGGTCAGGGATTTTCTCTGCCTCGTGATGGCTGGGTGTTGTGTGATGTCCTTGTTCTAGGGGACTGATGACCTAAGATGTTAAGTCCCATAGTGCTCAGAGCCATTTGAACCATTTGTTTTGCAACTTGTGAATCAGGACGGAATGCCTGCATTAGTTTAGGTAAACGCTCAATAACGCGAAGTGGTAAATTATGCTCGGCAACGCGAATTTCACTGGCTTTAACCGTATCATGTAATCTTGAGCTTACACAGACTGATTACATATTGGTAAGATTAGGTTACCTTTTCAAAATCAATTAATTACATGCTTCTTACCACTCGCGTGCTTTGCAAAATCACTTTTCCGAGACGTAATTTTTAGGTCACCACCACATGCACAGCAGTAGGCATTGCAAGGACATTTCTTGTTGCTTCTGGGCCAACCGCTAAACACCGTTGTTTTTTTTTTAACACTGGGCATTATACTTCGTAGCATATTTTACATTTTTGGGCACTGTCATTACAGATTCATAATCCGAATCGAAATCGTATCTCCACTACCTTGCACAAGCTTATGATGTCACCTGGTGAAAGTCAGGAACTGCCCAGTCCCGTGCACGCTTTTTGTTGTACATCAGCTGCGCAGCGTTTGCTTGTCTGGCCCTCGTGTTCAACCAATTTCGTAGCAGTATAGCGGCAGTAAATGGTTCGTTTTGATAGAACTGACAGGTATTGTTATGTAGCAGCATATACTGTCGACGATGGAAGATTAATTCACAATTTCAGGGAGTTCGGAAAATTTACACAAGTTTTCGTATTTTCTATAATAAATCGGAAGGTCTTCCAAAAATTTGGAGGACGTAGGAATACTGCACAGAAGGTACTAATGTACGTGGCCTCTGGCGAAATGGAGTTGCTTCCGTCGACAATGGACTGCAACTGCGCGCCTCCATCGTTAAGGAAAACTGTCGAAATGCCAACAGTTTCAGTCCTATCACGTAACAGCCGCAGGTGTATTATGGGTTTCCCCACATGTCTATGGACCAAGTTACTGATGGTTCAAATGGCTCTGAGCACTGTGCGACTTAACTTCTGAGGTCATCAGTCGCCTAGAACTTAGAACTAATTAAACCTAACTAACCTAAGGACATCACACACATCCATGCCCGAGGCAGGATTCGAACCTGCGACCGTAGCAGTCACGCGGTTCCAGACTGAAGCGCCTAGAAACGCAAGTTACTGATACCACAATATTTGATGTCTGTCCTGCACTCGTTTCATGGCACAAACACGTTTCTGCTTCGGGAAGTGCTATATATGTATCACACAATATTTGCAGCTTATGTAACTCGCAGCTCCTCTGCATTTTTCATTTAATATAAGTGAGTTAAAACACGTGGTGCGTCTCAGTAATTTGTATTGATGCCCCGCGAACGGTAATGACAACGAAGACTATTGTGTGAGTGTATGTGAAGACACTTAGAAGAATGTGAATGTTATACACAGGACAAGGAGACTGAGAACAAATGTTTCGTGGCAAGGTAAGATAGAACCCCACCAAGAGTCCAGGCACATAAGCGACCGTAACACTGACCAGTTAAAACAAAGAAAGAGGCTGCCAGCGACATTTAGCCATACAGGAGAGCTGCACGACCTCTTGGGGAGGGAGGGGGGGGGGGGGGGAGCAGGGCAGTACAGTAATGTCTGTGCTCTCAGCCGTTCGCGGTAGTAGCACAGCAAGGCGATGTTGACTGACGTCAAAAGGCCAGATCAGGCATTCATCCGTAACGTTGCGCCTGCAAATACTGTAAAGGCTGCTGTCCATCTTCGGGGATCGTAAGTCAGTCTACCCTCTCCACAGACAATCACCTCTCCGGGATGATTGCATCTTCAGCACGACTATCCGCGTCGTCGACACACAAAACCACCCCATCTCGGCAGAATCCAAAGATCTTGATATTGTTGTCACACGGAAAGCATTACATCCTACTTTTTTTTTTTTTTAAAAAAAAGGGCTAGCTTTCACTTGCACGTCATTGTAATTCATTACTGACGAAAATGAAACAGAATTCAACAATGTAATCTAATATTTAGATAACTGAACCTTTATTTAAGAATGTCCAGGCTCAGTTGTATATACGTGAGGTAACGAAACGCACTTACCACTTCTTTCTGTTTTTAATTAAATATAAAAATACCCGTTGTTAACATTCTACATCTCAACATCAACTGTAAGTAGCACGACGTTTTATCTGTGCCTGCGACATTCAGTTTAAGTCAAACGCCGTCTAGCGCCCAAATGAACATTTTTGCACTGCACTAGGGAAACCCATGCTATAAAACAAATCATTGCTTAACTGAGCAAACAGATCTCTGCTGCTGCGATGTCACTATCATTTGTCATCGACAAAAGGCGAACGATGAAAAAGAAAAGAACGGTATTCGCTCTCATTTGGTAATACTCTTATCGCAAGGACTCGCATACGTACATGAATTTGCTGAAAATAAACCTAATTTTATACCGTAACTGCGATGCCTGCTTTTTTAGAATCCTGAAACTGTATCGACGTACTTTCAGGGACAGCCAAACCAGCAGTCACTGGAAACTAAGAGCAACACACAACTTTTAATAATTAAAAAGCAGTTACTGCCACACAAATGACGAATTCGATCAAACGAAACTACAGTCAGACCAGTGTGTCGTCAACCTGATGAATCGGCCGACACACGGAGGTCAACACAACCAACACGTCTACCCACAGTCCAGCCGGCCAGACCCGGTGTAAACACAGAGACAGACACAGCAGGAAGTGGAGGACTGCCGGAGCCACACATGGTCGGGGTCCTCGGTGGTCTAGTGGTTACAGTCTGGAACGTTCCAGCGCCTCGGCTGGGGCGTATAGCCCCAGCCGGGCCGGGGTTCAATCCCCGGCCGGCGCTGGAATTTTCAGACTCCCTGACCCTAGCCTCCACCTCTCCCTTGGCATGTGGAGCATGCCGGGAACCCCCGTGGGGTCCGTGCTTCGGATCCCACGTGGAACACACCAGCAAACTACAAAACACAGCCAGATTATGCTGTTGCTAACAGTGACCATTATTATACAACTTTTTTTTCCTTTTGGTTTTTATGTGCTTCTGCAACTGAAGGTTTTGAAATTGCGTTTTGACAGTGAGGTATTTCTAGGATAAAGATTTATATAAATACCTAGAACACACAACCTACATTTTCATCATACTTTTCCCTTGAAATGACTCTCTCTCTCTCTCTCTCTCTCTCACAATCAATCATACTATATAGTATCTCTAGGCTTACAATAATGTAAGAACTTCCAAAAAACGAAAATGGCTTATTCATATGGGCTTTTGCATGCTCAGTGTAACAACAAAAAAATAAAGGTTTTGTACAGTTAGTACTGAATATATATGAAAACTTTATTTTTCTTACATTTTACTAATACTGAGCTGTATACATTTTCCAAACACAAATAGAGATAAGTTTTCTTGAAATATATTGTATTCAGTGGCAAAACGAAATGTGTGATATCACACAGGCCAATAATGAATGGTTCAAATGGCTCTGAGCACTATACGACCCAACTTCTGAGGTCATCAGTCGCCTAGAACTTAGATTTAATTAGTTCTAACTAACCAAAGGTCATCACACACATCCATGCCCGAGGCAGGATTGGAACCTGCGACCGTAGCGGTCGCTCGGTTCCACACTGTAGCGCCCAGAACCGCACGGCCACTCCGGCCGGCTGTCAACAATGAAAACGAGCTTCCATGATAAGTAATTAGGTTATTTTTGTTCTTTTCAGTATGTTCAATGCTAGATAATATCACAAAAATACCGTTTCATCGATTCGTTTTACGATTATCGCTCAGTATATATAAATACTCGAATTTGTAAGCGGCTTTAGTAGCTGATCCATGTACTTCATATGGCTATTTCGTTGGCAATGGTTGAACTGGTTAGTATACGCATATCTTAACTACTACGACAAGTTCTTTGGCTTTGGATACGAAAAAAAAATTATATTACCACGCGCAAACATCACGTTGGGCTTCATGTACAGTCTGTCACAGCCTTAAGCAAATATGCAAAATGGTTCGAGTATTTCTGCGAGGTCTAGTGGTGTACAGAGACCACAGTAAGTGAAATTGAAAGAAACGATTGAAGTCTATTAACGTTCTACCACTGAGGATGTAATGCGAAAAAGTTATGTAGTGTTCTCTTTAAGTTTCTTGATCCCAAATGCAGTGCAGTTATTTTGATACTGATGAATGAAAAAGGTAGACCTTCATCCTACTGCGCCGATTAAAATGAAAAAAATAACAAAATAAACAGTTATTATCAAACTCAGTGTCACACTTCCATTTTAAATGCTCAAAACCGTGTGTCAAATTGTGTTAACTAATATTAATTTACATGGGGAAGAATGTTGAATATAACACCCCGTGTGCATCAAGCTAACTAGAGATAAAATTTGCATTAAATATTGTATACATATAACATACAAAATACACAAAAAACTGGTAACTGATAAGCAGCGAAACGATGATGCAGTTTGTTTTGTAATAATCGTATAAACCAACGTTAAGTCGCTGAATTTTGGCACCCCTATTGCTGTTCATCACTCCGCTGATAGAGGTCTCTACTGGTCCCCCTACCTGTAGTACAGGCGTTCTCTGCTAGAGGGCGCTAGTTCTGGTGGTGAGGACTCTGCTAGCAGAGTTCGCTGCTTCACTCAGCTTCCAAGCAGGTGGCATGACCACAAAACCATCGGACTAAACGAGAAACGTAATTATCCCGTTACTGAAGAAGAAAAGCACCGATAGATATGAATATAACCGTATCATCTATTCAATGAGTCATTGTGGCAAAATAGTAACTAGAATTACTGTAGAAGAGTGGAGCAACTGGTAGCAGTCAACCTGGCGAGTATCAATTTGCAAGGAACACTCAAAGCGTTGCAAACTCTGTTACAACACTGGTAGAAGAAATACAAAAGCACATTGTAATATTTTTGACAATTTTAATCTGAATGTACAGTTTGATTTTGTTATGTTAACAGGGGTTAAATAGGGGATGGGAAAGGTTATGTAGAACTCGAGCAGAAACCAGGCAGCAGTTGGGCATAAAATGAAGTCCACAGTTGAGAAATTAGTGCCATAGGATTGAGGTCCATCCCAGTGTTAGTCATTTTCCGTACAGAAGACGCAGAATACTAAATCTATGGGAAATCTGAGAAATGCACTCATTTGAAACTTTCAGGCAGACTAAAACTGCGTTTTTTAGCGGGCCACTGCTAGACTATTTACACACGGAAGTCTGAAGTTCGAGTCCTAGTATGGCACACAGATTTAATCTGCAAGGAACTTTTACAGCCACGCACACTCAGTTGCTGAGCGAAAGTTCATTCTGGAAACAGTCCACTAGGCTGTGGCTAAGCTATTTCTCCGAGATATCCTATCTTGCAAGAGTGTAAGCTCCGCAAGGTGTGCGGGAGAGCTCGTGTTAAGTTTAGCAGAGAGGTAGTGGGGGAAGTAAAGCTGTGATGACTGGTCGGGATAGCTCAGTCCGCTGAGCATTTAACAGCGAATGGTGGAGGTCCCAGGTTTGAGTCACAGCCCTCCCTCACACACACCCCCACAGTTTTAATTTGCCAAGGAGTTTGAAAAGCTTCGTTTCCAGGTGACATCATGCTATGAGAGATGGGTACACACTTGAAAGATTAGGTGAACACAGTCTAAAACAAAGGTAACAGAGAGCAGATGAATTAGATCAAGATTTATTGAGGGAATTACAGTAGGAAATGATAGAGTAGGAGACGGCTTTTAGAATTTGGATAGCAAAATAAATGACCGTAGTGAAAGTAGAAAAGATATGAAACTGTAACTGTCAATAGCAAGAAGAGCGTTACAGACAAGTGTAACCTCCCCCTCACTTACCGACCTTAATGACAGTGAAAAATGAAACCGCGTGTACCTAATGGGAGTTTTGGAAAAGCAATCGTCACCGAAGTTAACCTGTCGGTAAAGAGGGAGGAAAGGGTTACATCTAAATGAAAGGAAAAATGCAAATGAAACTGGTGGAAATTAATTTTGAAAAGGGGTAAAGTTAATAAAGAAAGTAAATGTGCGGCCGTTACGTTAACAATTAACTAGCGGTAATTAGATATTTGAGATTTGGAGGAAATCACGGTCGCCAGTCCTAAGGACAATTACTATAGTAACTGAAAAAGAAAGGTTATTACACATATAATTAACACTAGAAGCGTGGCAACTGAAGGTTGACACGTGTAGTGTGAAAACTGAAAGTTTGTCAGAAGTAATAAATTTCGCTACACCCTGACTTAATTTAGCAAAAGAATTAATAACCGGAAAATCGAAAGTTAATTTAGTGACTGAAGTTAATAGTGAGCTTTCTTTCTGAAGCACATCGAAATTCAGTAAAATACGGTTAGTCTTGGACTACCTCAACAATCATTTCAAAAACTACTTGAATCTACGCAATTTAGAAATAAGAGATTTAACTTTGAACTTGAATTAAATGATCCTGAACAATTAACAATAGTAAAATTTAGTACGTACCAAGCTGAGCTGCAGTCACAGGTAAGCTAAAATACGATAACAAAACTCGCACTCTTAATTTGTGCTTGTGTAATCTGAATATTGAAGCCAGCTATGAATACCTTTGAGATTAAAGCAGTGAAATGATGTTACTTTAATGCTGGCGTCTGAATTTCAACGATACTCGGGTTCATTCCGGAAAAGGAAGGGACCTTGCTTGGTAATGCAATTGGGACAATGAGCAACAAAGGTTCATGCTAAGTTGCTGTAATTTTGCGAGGCAAATGGAACAAGATTAAAAGCTGAGGTCTGCCATACAGTTCTGAAACTTTACGTGCTTTTAGTCTTCCTTGTTGGTTGATTGAAGGTTTGAAGCCGTCGATCGAGGAGGTGGCGACAGTCACTCATTGTCGGCCGTCGCTGTTGCAGAAGCTGGATGTTGGCGCGCCTTCTTCTCGACACGGTCACCAGGCGAAACGGGCTCTTGATGTGCGCCAGCTAATGCTTCCCGTCCGCGACACCATGTCAGAAACTATCATCGCGAGTCGAGCGCAATTACATGCTGCCAAACCCCGAAAGCGCGGCAACTCGCGGGAGCTTCACACAACACACCTGCTCCACTCGCTACTCCCGCCAGACTCTCACTGCCCCGCCCGCGCTTCACGCGGCAGAGTTAACACTACCAAAGATCCTACACACTTTGATTCTTCACACGACCCATCGATGTAATCGTTCTATAGCAATTTTCCCTAGGCAAGACCCAGCGTAAAAATACAAATAATATTAACGAAACAAACCAATTATACATCGACATAAGTGCATAAATATATATATATATCCAAACAGTAAAGCAATTACAATATATAAAGAGACAGAAATGTCATATCTTGAGGTAACAAAACAAGGAAAAAAATAATAGTACAATAGATGGAAATAGAAGGATATGCATTTCCGGCGTTACACGTGCCCCACATTGTCTGAGGATGTTCGTGTAACGTAAACAGACTCAGAAAATGTCCCAAAAAAGAAACAGCGGAAATGCATATGCTCAAAACATCAACAAAATTTAGCATTCGTCTAATTAAGCATAAATCAATGTTTAGACCATAATAATTGAGTGGAGACACTCCTAATCTTATTCCACTCTGTCATCTTGCACAAAATAAAACAGGTTGACAACATATTAAAATTCATAGAAAACATAGAAAATGGTTTAGCTATTCTAAAATTGTCAAAATTCCCAACAGTATCAAGAAATGGAATACTATTTACAAAATTAATCAAAGTACATGGTCATAAAAACAGGTAGATCAAAATACGCAAATTTATAATTAATTACATAGAATACACATTTTTACATAACCCTTTCATAATTAATATTCTCGTCATGGGAGTCCATTAAACGCTAAACAAGAAAATAACACACATCAGATCGAAAAAAACATAAATATTGACAGTAGAATTCTTTCAGCTGTCCAGGAAGAAAAACAATTCCGCCTTCCGTACTCGCAAGTACAAAGAATGCCGCCAGCGGCACAAGAGCCAACAGCGGCACAAGAGCCGACAGCGGCTCGCCTCGCCAGTATTGTTGCGCCCGCGTGTGCGGCACGCTTGATCTCACTCGCCCTTGTGACGGCGTTTCCAGAACGTCCGTTTCACTGAATTCTTTCGGAAAAACTCACTCCCGAGTAATCTCAAGGAGTCCATAAACACTGTCACAGTGGATAACTCAACACTGTCCATCATCACACGCATGTACTAGCCTGAAACTTAAAACAGCGTCTAAGTACATCGGCAATGACTAGTAAAACACATATTCATGAAATCTTACAGCTAGTTACAAAATCATATTTACATTGCTTAATCTACTGTGACTCAGCTGAAAACTTAAACTAGCAGCTTGGATTTTTAAATTGATTAATATTCAGTAACTCTTAAATCATTTAATCAACATAAATTACTTATTAATTACAACTTCTTTAATGACCTCTAGGTCAGGCAAAAGCATCGCCACATGGCACATCCTTAAATCTTACACTCTATATCTACATACTGTGCAAATTACCCTATCTGTGGTACTAATCAATCCTTGGTTGGTACAATTTCAAGTCTGCAATATTCCGTAAGCATTTGTGTGAGGTATACCAATGACTTTATATGGTCCATTATAAACAAACTTAAATTTAGAGATTTCATGGTCTATCTCGCTCGATTTCTCATGAGCTTTTACAAGTACTAAGTCTCCGATTGCAAACTTAGCAAAACGCGCTTTAGCGTCATGACGACGTATGCGAGCATCGGCTTTTAGCTTCATTACTTCTCGCAAACGATCTTTTTTCACACCAATACTAATGTTAATCCGTGGAGGGAATTTGATTATCTCTTCCAATTCACTTTCTACACTTTTGTCAATGCCGAAATTCCTCATGTTATGGCAGTTCAAACTCATTCCTACGTCAATGTCATCCGGCCAGTTAACAATGTGTATAGGCTGGTATTGCCTATGCACACCGTCTCCTGCCTCGTCAAAACTAACTACTATTGTTTTATCTTGGGACGTACATGTCAAAGTTTTGCTTTCGCAGTTAATCACTGCACGGTACTTTAATAGCCAATCTAACCCGATAATTACTTCCGTAGTTAAGTCTGGCACGACGACAAACTCTTGTTCAAATCGTGCCCCACATATCTCGAAGTTGACAAAAATCTGTTTCGTGACCGGTTTACTGGCCTTCCCAGTAGCACCGATAATTTTCACTCCTGTTACTGGCATAACTACGATGCCAGGTCTGTCTTTCAGTAACTCAAATATTTTCCCAGATACAGCACTCAATTCTGCACCGGTGTCAATCAACACGTTGAGTTGTAGGTCGTGCATATTAACAGACACTACTATCTGTCTACACTTGTCCTCGACTGTTTCTTTATTTTCCCACAGTAAATCCTCGTCTATATCCAGGTCATTCCAGAAAAAACCATCCGGCTTTGATCCCAAATCCGGTTTATCTGGCGGCTTTTTCAGCCTCTGTTCACATACAGTTTTAATTTCAACACGTCTGTCCTGAGGCTTAGTCTGTAGCTTCGCCTCCAATACCGAAACCTTTTCCTGTAACTCGTCAACTAGTGAGTGTTGCTTTGCTATCGATTCACTAATTGTCACCTTCGTTGATTCCTCTTTGGTCAGATTGATCTCATCTGCCAATCTACCTGGAGGAATGTGCCCAGTCGCATCTGAAATTACTTCCTCTGGATCTGCGCAACCCACACTGCTACCGTCTGACCGCATAACGTCAGCTCTAACCTCATACACGCTGAAATCTATGTGCTTTTCTACCAATTGTGTCCGGCTATCACTAAAATTTTCGTAATCTTTCCCCTTAATACTCTCGCAATGTTTAAACTGGAGGTTTGCGTCGGATGGGTCGGCTACTTCTACCACTATAACTTTCGGTAAAGTCTGCCGGTTAGGGCCAGAACTTTCCGTTACTCCTTCAACATCTAACTCCTGCGGGACGAAACACGAAGAATCTTGCTCGTGCTGCCCATTAACATCAACTATTTCTGGTAAAGTCTGCCGGTTAGGGCCAGAACTTTCAATCACTTCACAAATACTATCTTCCTGTGGGACGAGACGCGGCAAATACTGCACGCGCTCCCCATAAACACTTCTCCCATACAGACCCCTATAATCTCTTAGTTCGTCGTATAAGCGACCGAACTGCCTTAACCAGACCTCATCCCTCTCTGCATCCCCTCGCTCGATGACGGACGTTTTATCCGACATCTGATCTTCTCTCAACAATTGCGAATCATTCTTAAACTCAATCTCCAGTTCCGCTGTGGGTATTACAGCTGCCACTTTATAATCGATTTCCGGAACACTACTTAAATTGTTCTCACTGACAGTGAATGTATTTTCTACTGCCGTGTATACAGTTGATCTACTACTTGTGGGCGCACTCCTTTCTCCTAACACTGGCACACTCTCCCGCCGTTGATTATTCCACACGGAATTTTCATAACGACGACACCTGGGTTTTCTCCTGTTATTGGGCCGCCAAAATTTCTCCACGCCTGGTCGGCCCCTCACCGGCGCGGCTAATGGTTTCCCTGTCTCGTCCCAGCAGATACGCTCCCCGGATGCTGCTGAGGCGGCTGATCACACCCTCTGGCGTTATTACTATTCTGTGAAGCCCGTATCACGTTAGTATGATACTGGTTTCCGTCATTCCTGTTATTATTTGCATTGCACCGATTGTTATTACGGTCCGAACCATTATTGTTATTGCTGCCATGGTTGCGGTATGCATTATTCCCGTGGTTATCGTTGTTGTGGTTGCTGTGGTACCCGTTGTTGTTACCACGGCCTCTGCCACTGTCGCGATTATTGCGCCAATTGTCCTCGTCCTCCACTCTTTCCAGGAAATCATTGATTGTCCTGTAATTGCTTCCTACGTAGCGTTTTGTATCATCTGGAAGCTTCTTGTAGAGTTCCCAGACTATTTCGGATTCCGTGCGGCGATCACGCAAATATTCCAACTTGCGGATCCAGCCCTCACAAAACTCCTTCATCGAGCCGCGCGAATTCGCATCGAAAGGCCTCGATACGACAAATTCGCGCCAGACGCTTTGCTGTTTTTGCTCTGACCAGTATTCAGCCAGAAACAAATTTTTAAACTCGTCAAAAGTCAGGTTCGTAATGTCGAGGTTTAAGCCCCAACGCTTGGCATCACCAGCCAGCACATCAATAACCGCATTAATTTTTCTCTCATTAGTCCATGATCTGGGTAAAACTCTTTCACAATTTTTAATGAAATCCGTCGCGTGTATACCGCCTTTTTTCAAGGGGTCGAACCGCTCCTCTTTCGTCAACAATTCCGAACTATGTGCACAGATTGGCACATAGCTCTGTTTTTCGTCAAGTTTCTTTTCTAATTCCGACACTCTCGTAATTACTTGGCAAGTGGTTGTCGCAAGCGTTTCCACTTCCCTCTTTTTCTCTTCGCAGGTATTAGCCTGCTTCGTCACTTTAGTGTCTACTTCGGACACTAAAGCCTTTAAAGTTTCCACCTTCTGTTGATCCTCTTTTTTCACTAATTGAATTTGTTCCGTCACCTTATTCTCGATGATCGGAGCAACTGCTTCTCCTACACTTTTCTCGATTCTGCTAATTTCGGAATCAAAACGAGTATTTATGCTCGCAATTTCCGCCTGAACGCCTATCATTTCCTGTTTAAGATTACCGATTTCGGTATTAATTACAACAATATCTTCTTTGATTTTATCAACTTTGGTGTTAACAACTCCAACATTGTTGATAACAACGTTAATAGCTTTGTTCTGATTGTCTAGCTTTCGTTCAATCTTTTCAGACTGAGCTTCTTGCTTGGCAGACAGAGCTATAATTTCTGCCGATTGACTCTTGATTTCATTAATCAAAACATTCAATAAATCAGTTAAATTCCCGGAGACTACCGGTTTTACATCCGTAGCTGGTTCCTCTATACATGTTCCCCCGTATTCATCATCAAGGGGTACAGATTTGATTTTCGCTTCCGATTCCGAAACATTTTCTAAAGTTTGGAATTCCATTTCTGCTCTTTGTTGCGTTTCGGCGGTCGCGTCTTTCATGCTAGCCGCCTGCCCCTGAACAATGGGAACCGCCGTGCGCGTTTCCCACTGTTCGACCGATTGTTCCGTATCCAAGTCTACCAAATTTTGGTAATTGTTGCCTTCACTCATTTTAATAATTTTCAATATAAATGACAAATCTCAAATATAATTAGGATTACTCCCACTACTTATTCTCGCTGACGTAACGGCCTGTACGTAACCAGTACTTTGTTACGATATTTGCACAATGCAAACTTCGTGTCCAGAACAACCTCAAAATTGAAGATTGTCCTGTCACGGTCGCCACGTGTAACCTCCCCCTCACTTACCGACCTTAATGACAGTGAAAAATGAAACCGCGTGTACCTAATGGGAGTTTTGGAAAAGCAATCGTCACCGAAGTTAACCTGTCGGTAAAGAGGGAGGAAAGGGTTACATCTAAATGAAAGGAAAAATGCAAATGAAACTGGTGGAAATTAATTTTGAAAAGGGGTAAAGTTAATAAAGAAAGTAAATGTGCGGCCGTTACGTTAACAATTAACTAGCGGTAATTAGATATTTGAGATTTGGAGGAAATCACGGTCGCCAGTCCTAAGGACAATTACTATAGTAACTGAAAAAGAAAGGTTATTACACATATAATTAACACTAGAAGCGTGGCAACTGAAGGTTGACACGTGTAGTGTGAAAACTGAAAGTTTGTCAGAAGTAATAAATTTCGCTACACCCTGACTTAATTTAGCAAAAGAATTAATAACCGGAAAATCGAAAGTTAATTTAGTGACTGAAGTTAATAGTGAGCTTTCTTTCTGAAGCACATCGAAATTCAGTAAAATACGGTTAGTCTTGGACTACCTCAACAATCATTTCAAAAACTACTTGAATCTACGCAATTTAGAAATAAGAGATTTAACTTTGAACTTGAATTAAATGATCCTGAACAATTAACAATAGTAAAATTTAGTACGTACCAAGCTGAGCTGCAGTCACAGGTAAGCTAAAATACGATAACAAAACTCGCACTCTTAATTTGTGCTTGTGTAATCTGAATATTGAAGCCAGCTATGAATACCTTTGAGATTAAAGCAGTGAAATGATGTTACTTTAATGCTGGCGTCTGAATTTCAACGATACTCGGGTTCATTCCGGAAAAGGAAGGGACCTTGCTTGGTAATGCAATTGGGACAATGAGCAACAAAGGTTCATGCTAAGTTGCTGTAATTTTGCGAGGCAAATGGAACAAGATTAAAAGCTGAGGTCTGCCATACAGTTCTGAAACTTTACGTGCTTTTAGTCTTCCTTGTTGCTTGATTGAAGGTTTGAAGCCGTCGATCGAGGAGGTGGCGACAGTCACTCATTGTCGGCCGTCGCTGTTGCAGAAGCTGGATGTTGGCGCGCCTTCTTCTCGACACGGTCACCAGGCGAAACGGGCTCTTGATGTGCGCCAGCTAATGCTTCCCGTCCGCGACACCATGTCAGAAACTATCATCGCGAGTCGAGCGCAATTACATGCTGCCAAACCCCGAAAGCGCGGCAACTCGCGGGAGCGTCACACAACACCTGCTCCACTCGCTACTCCCGCCAGACTCCCACTGCCCCGCCCGCGCTCCACGCGGCAGAGTTAACACTACCAAAGATCCTACACACTTTGAGTCTTCACACGACCTATCGATGTAATCGTTCTATAGCAATTTTCCCTAGGCAAGACCCAGCGTAAAAATACAAATAATATTAACGAAACAAACCAATTATACATCGACATAAGTGCATAAATATATATATATATCCAAACAGTAAAGCAATTACAATATATAAAGAGACAGAAATGTCATATCTTGAGGTAACAAAACAAGGAAAAAAATAATAGTACAATAGATGGAAATAGAAGGATATGCATTTCCGGCGTTACACAAGGACAAAAAAGTTAGCATAGAATAAGAATTTACGTGTTAGGAAGTCATTCCCGAGATTATTTTGTGTGGAATGAAGCGTTATAAATGGGACTGAAGTGACGATGACAAACAGTAGCCTGTGGTTCGTCTCATTTACAGTTTATATGTGATTGAAAAAAATCTTCTCCATTCTCTCCGATACGCCTTAAATGAGATTTCGCAGATCCATACGTTGTCTATAGGTTGCATCTCAAGGGCACAAACGTTGTGATACTTTAGAGATTCGTAGACGACTACACACATTGAACTGTTTAACCCATGAGAAGTATTGTCTATTCTGTCGCGTCCATCACCACGAAAAGTTCGCTCAGTTGCCTCAGTGTTCCTGTCCATTTGAGAAGTTGATGGCCGACCCGAACGTTACAGATCCTCGTCTACTTCTAAAGCGATTTATCCATTGTGAAACTTCACAATGAGTAAGACAGCTATTACAATACCAAACCTTTACGCAGTTCAGAGTATGACAGACAACACACCCTGAATTTAGCGAGTAAACGCAGCTAAGGTCCAATGACATTAACACATATCGTTGTTGAGGAAGTGTTTTCAACTTACCGAGCACTAAAAAGTTCTTTATTTATCGACTGGCGCACGGAACCAATACGTTCCGAAAAGCTGGGAGAAAAAAATACGATTCTTCAAGCTGTTATATCTCGGGTTTAGATGACAGATATAAGGTGTCAAGCCCTAGCGACCGTTTCAATACCTATCCGAAGAACAGGCATGTTGTAGCTAACCTACAGCACAGGGTCACAATTTAAACAATACAAACTTCCTCCAGCCCAGGCAAATTTAGCACATCGGTTGGTTGCTTTGCATTAGATGCTGTCTAGGGTGGGACTTACACCGTTCATATAAGCACGATTTCTGCATGGGCGTCGCTGAGGTAGCCCCGAAAAACCATGTTTTTTTTGGGGGGGTATAGAAAGCACCAGGTGTGGGGATGGTCACTTCTTTAATTTTTATTCATGGCAAATTGCCGAAATTTTTGCCAACGTCATTCAGATAATGTTCTCATGGAACACTGAAACTGTTTTCGATATCATTATCCGATACCGAAATCCAAAGGTTTAAAGTTACCGTACTGATGCACGTGAAGCAGGCAGGAACAACTGGACACGGTTGTGTGGTCATCGGAAGGGTTCTGAGATCACCAAACTATGTTTGCAATTACCATTGTTTCACCGATCTACATATTACTCCGCAAGTCACCTAAAGGCGTGTGATGGAGGGTACTTTAGGTACCACTATCTGATCCCTCCAACCCTGTTCCACTCGGGAACAGTGCGTGGGAAGAACAGTTGTCGGTAAGCCTCTGTATTTTCTCCTCTTGATCAATACGCGAGATGTGCGGGGGGGGGGGAGAAAGGGAAAGTAATATGTTGTCCGACTCCTCCTGAAAAGTGCTGTCCCAAAAATTTCAATACTAACTCTCTCCGTGATGCACAAAGCCTCTCTTGTAACGTCTACCAGTGGAGCATGTTTAGCATCTCCCTATCGCTCTCTAGCCAGCTAAATGATCCCGTGACGAAACTTACGTAATAGGGATCCCAGATAGATGAACAGTACTCAAGAATCGGGCGAACGAGCGCCTTGTAAGTCACTTATTTCGTAGATGAGTTACATTTCCTTAAGGTACTTCCGATGAATCTCAGTCTGGTATCTGCTTTCCCATTATCTGTTTCATATGGTCATTCCACCTACGGTCGCTCTGGATAGTTACGCCTAGATATTTTAGGGCAAACTCACTCTCTCTCTCTCTCCAGCTGTTTGTCATCAATAGTGAACAGTAGTGGATTTCTTTTCTTATGTATGCGCAATATGTTACATTTATTTACGTTCAGGGTCTACTGCCAGAGTCGGCACCATTCATCAATTCTCTGCAGGTCGTTCTGCAAATTCTTACTATCTCCTGGGATTGCTACTTTGGTACAGACAACTGCATCATCTGCGATTAGCCTTTTAGAGAATCCACGCTTTCTACTACATCATTTATGTATATATTGTAAACAGCAACGGTTCTATCACACTTCCCTGTAGTACTCCCGATATTACCTTTACATCTGTCGATTTAGTTCCGTTAAGTGCGACTTGTTGAGTTCTATACGCAAGAAAGTCTTGACTCCAATCGCAAGACTGCTCCGACACTCCGTAAGCTCGTATTTTTTTCATTAAACGGCAGTGCGGGACGGTGTCAGATGCCCTACTGAAATCAAGGAACACGGCATCAACCAGAGCGCCGTTGTCCTCTGTGCTGTGGATCTCATGGAGGAACAGAGCGAGCTGAGTTTCGCGGGATCTCTGTTTGCGGAATCGATGTTTGTGTGTATAAACTGTTCATGTTGATGTAAATTGGACAATTGTAAGAAATGGTCACACTTAGGAACAATGTAAGAAATGGGTGTTACGTAAAAGTCAGTGTGCTTTTGTTTGACACGACGTATAAGGTGGCAAAAGCGAATTGGCGCGCTAGCTAGAGCAAGCTTGGGAAGTAAGTCTCACAGTCTAGTGATTGAGGCAAGACTCTTCTCATCTACATGTACGTGGTTACTCTGCTACTCCCAGTTAAATACCTGGCAGAGGGTTCAATGAACCACCTTCAAGCTGTCCCTCTACCGTTCCACTCTCGAACGGCACGCGGGAAAAACGAGCACTTAAATTTTTCTTTTCAATTTAACTCGAACCTCAGCTACTACTGATATATGATCTGAATAAATATCTGCCACTGGATAACTTTTAACTCTTTAGGCAATTTCGGTATCATTGATGTATCATTACGTAATCGATTTGATAATTTTTTGTTGTCAAATCGAGATATCCAAGTGTACTGTCATCTTTTGTGGTTATCAGATAGAGTTTTTCCAATTACCATGGAATTTTCTTTGCAGTATTCCAACAATTTTTGCCCTCTCTCATTTCTTTATCCCAGTCCAAATTTTATTTTAGCAACGCATAAAATAAACTTCAGATTTTGCTACGTTTTTGTTTTTAGAGTGTTTTAAATTGTGCATTGGTTACAAAACCAAATTTCCATAAAGTCTGTTTCGAAGACGTGTAACGGAGAGAAAATCAGGAAAATTTATATTCACCAAAACAGCGGTTTTATACAAAAGAAATAGAAAGACGGTCTGAGAGACCCCTCCATAGTAACTGCGTTCCTGTCAACATCCATAGTAACCAAGTGTAAAGAAAACGATTCTATAGTTTGTGCCGATTCCAAATTAATTAGCATTAAAGCAGCCAATCGGTCCTTTACGTGGGCAAATTCACCAGAGACGGTGTCGCGAAAAGTGTTCTTCATTTAGTGTCCTACAATCCAACAAGAGAGCGATAGAAACATTGGGCATGGAACGGTAGCAACGATCGGACCCGAACCAGAGGCTGAGCAGTCCCCTAAGTTACGACAGCACGGACACTAATTGTGTATGGCGGGCCGCTTATCACCACAATCTACCCTGCAACACCCTTACTAGCTTACTAGACTGTTTCTGACCATCACACAGACAATTATCGTCGCGACCATATTATAAACGAATAGATGAGTCGCACTTTACCATTTTTCTTTCTTTTTTAAAAAAGAAAAAGAACAGGGAGAGAGTGCGCTGCCACAAGGTGTACTCCGCTTCTGTAACCATCTACAGATCAAGTTACTAATACCACAATGATGAAAGTCTTTATGGCACTAAAAACACAATGAATTTGTAATGTGGTGATGGCAGCACAATCCGAACGTCTTTTTACATGCTTTCTTATATAAAGTTTATTTCTTTGCCATTTTGTCATGAGAGTCAGGAATGTTCTAAATCTGTGAACGTCATTTTATCTCCCTCCCCTTTTTCAAATGTCCTATGTTTATTCTAAAATGCTTGCTTGTATTTAATTTAGCAGTAAAACCTGTCTCTATTTCTACAAGCGGTGTATCTGTATCACAGAATCTTTGACGCTCATGTACCTTGTAGCTACTGTGCATGTTGGATTTAATGTGAGTCAATGCGCGTGGTGCGTCTCGATAATTTGTGAAGTTGCCCCAGAGAATGTGCATGTGGACATTGTGAACTAGATACACCACCACCAAGGCAGAGACAGAGTCTAGCTCTAACAGTCGAAAGAGTGAAAGAGGATGCAGTCATCGGGGAAACTGGCCAATATTACAAGGCCAGATCAGACTGTTGCCACTGCCAACTAATGAAATGGCTGCTGCCCCTCTTCGGGAACCACACGTTTGTCTGCCGTCTCCACAGATACCAACCTATCTGTTGCCGAGGCGCACAAGCCACCCTATCTCGTCTAGGTCCAAATTTAGTCGTATTCTGATGTCACACAGAAATCATTACATTTAAATAAAAAATGAAAAACTGAAATTTCATGTGCACATCATTATCTAAAGGAACTGAATTTACAACCGTAGTATAATACTTGCATAACTCAAATTGTAATTGAGAATGACATTTTTCCTCACTGTCAATTCAGTTATACAAATATAACGATAAACACTTACAATATTCTTCCGTTTTTAATGAAATGTCAACACTCAAGACCTTAACATTTTATGTATTTTCAGTATCAATAATGTGAGTTAGTCTCTCACGTCATTTTACCTGTGCTTGCGACATTCAGTTGTCACTGCGGTGGCTAAAAGGTCAAAAGCCGGTTCGTAACCAAATAAATAATATTTTGCAGAACATCAGGAAAGCGTTTCCTATATAACGCAATTTTTCATGTCCTCCGCAAACCAACTGAGCTCTCACTTGAACAAACAAGTCACTGATGCCATGACATTTGTTATCGACAAAAGATGAGCAATCAAAAATAAAAGAACAGTGTTCGGTCTCTCTCTTTTGTCTGCTAGCAGCCCTATCGGAAGGACTCAGGTCATGAGCACAGTCGCACACATACGGGAGTTTGCTGAAAATAACGCTAATTTCACACCATGATTCTAATTACCTTCATTTTTTAGAATCCTAAAATCGTATCGACATACTTTCAGGGACAGCCAAATCAGCAGTCACTGGAAACTAAGAGCAACACACAACTTTTAATAATTAAAAAGCAGTTACTGCCACACAAATGACGAGTTCGATCAAACGAAACTACAGTCTGGCCAGTGTGTCGTGGACCTGACGAGTGCTCGGCCGACACACGGAGGTAAACACAACCAACCCGTCTACCCACAGTCCAGCCGGCCAGGCCCGGTGTAAACACAGAGACAGTGACAGACACAGCAGGAAGTGTCGGACTGCCGGAGCCACACACGGCCGGGGTCCTCGGTGGTCTAGCGGTTACAGTCTGGAACGTTCCAGCGCCTCGGCTGGGGCTATTCGCCCCAGCCGGGCCGGGGTTCAATCCCCGGCCGGCGCTGGAATTTTCAGACTCCCTGACCCTAGCCTCCACCTCTCCCCTGGCATGTGGAGCACAGTCCGCCTTTAGCCGCGGAGCAGCTCGGACTTGTTTACGTCCCGGCTGCGACCGTTCGCGGAAGAAGCGGTGTTTACACCGTCGTCACTCGCGTGTGTTATTGTTTGAATCGAACGCAATGGCACACAATTTCCGAAAAACCACGATACAGTTCACGTTCTGTAACGAGTATGCACGACCGAAGGCATTCGAAATCGAACGTTTCTTGAGGGACGAAGTGCAACTTAATTACACTGAGGTTATTGGAATTCATTTATCGATCGTGAGCAGCACTCTTTACGTAAAGATGATTGACGACGCAGCATGCGATAAGATCATTGAAGCTGCCAAACGAGGATTCCAGTTCCGACACTCCGATGGTCACATTGGCGAAGTGTTAGTCGCTCATTCGGGCCTGGGCGTGCGTACGATTCGAGTCTTTGAGCTGCCATTCGAGTTACCAGAATCCTTGGTCACTGAATCGCTCCAGCCATATGGCAGAGTTATCAGTCATACGGCCGAACGTTGGACAAGTTTTAGCACGTATCCAGTGCTCAATGGTGTCCGACAGGTGCGAATTGCACTTACGAAACATGTGCCATCGTACATCAACATCGGCGGCTGTCGAGCTATTGTCATCTATGATGGACAGCCCCGGACATGCTCCGGGTGTGGTGGTGAAGGACATCTTCGATCTGCGTGTATGCAGAGGAGACTCGTGCAACTCCCCAGCGGAGACCTTCAGAATCCGACTACACCAACGTCACTGCCGATGACTTACGTGGCGGCGCTTCGCGGGGAGGCGACGCCGAGGTCGGAGCGCACTATTGAACCGACGCCGCAGTTGATTGAGGCGCCTTCGGACCCCACTGAAGAAGGAACAGCTCCCACCAACCCTCAGTGCCAGACATTACAGGTGGTGCAGAAAGAGGATGAGAGCATCACAACAGGCATGGAAGCTGAAGTGGAACGGCCCCAGGGCGTTGTAGCGGCGGCGAGAGCGCAGGTGATGCAAGATTTGCCAACACCAGAGGCCGAGGTTAGGGCCCGCAAACAACGCTCGCCAAAGCGCCGCAAGAAGCGCCGACTAAACTCTGCGGAGACGCTCCCTTCTCTTCTTGGAAGCCCAGATGAGTCTAACACTATGGAACTGTCTGACTTGGAACCACAAGCTTCGGATGTCGCAGACCATATGAATTCGGACAGTGAAAAGATGTCATGTCGCTCGGAAGACGCATCCGCTCCGGGGCCTGCTACCCCTTCTGCGGTGGAGTCTAATGCTGCGAAAGAACAACAGATGTCACACATCAATGCCGCACAGGAAAATTTGGAGCACCCCAATAGTATCAGCTGGTATGAACAGGACGACGAAATCACCGATGTGGACCATTCTACTGGTGGGGACTCGCATCCGTCCGCATCTCAAGAAACCTAATGCCGCAGGGACACGTCCGTCGGGCGACCCTCTGCGGATGTGCAAAGGGACTATCGATACGGTGAAACTTTGTCATTTTAACATCATGTGGAGATGACAGCTACTCGACCCCAGGCATACAGAATAGGGACAGTGAATGTAAATACCATTAGATCGCCCGTGAAACAGCAGTTGTTTAGGGACATGATATACGCGTCGGATGTGGATATACTTATGGTGCAGGAAATTTACATTCCTGAGTTCCAGGAAGTCCATGGATACATCTCCTACACCTCGCCGCACTCGAACAACGACAGTGGAACGGCGATATTGGTCCGGGACGGGATTCCGGTCCGAGACCTGGCTTATCTACCTTCGGCACGAGGACTGGCGATAACTGTTAATGGAATTCGCATTCTCAATGTTTATGCCCCTTCCGGCACAGACAACAGACGGGCGCGTGCTAGATATTATTCGGAAGAGATTGTGCCCTTATTTACCGGCAGATTCGATCATTTCATTATAGGTGGTGACTTCAATTGTGTTTTAGCGCAAAAAGACCAGACTCCACATTACAATACCTGTCGTGAATTGCATGTGCTATGCCGGGATCTGGAGTTAAGCGACACCTGGGACATGATTCATAGGAACCGTGAGGGATATACTTTTTATACCAGTCACTCGGCGAGCAGACTCGATCGAATATATGTTTCGGTTGGCCTACAGGATAAGGTGGTCGACGCGGAACGATGGCCTGCGGCATTTACTGATCATCTGGCCTACATTTGTACCATATCACTCCCTAGGCAAAGTGTGTGGAGAAGCCGCGGGACATGGAAGCTCAATTCGTCACTTTTGGCGGACCCCGAATGTCGTCGGAGAGTCGAGGAGGTATGGACCACATGTCAACGCCGTCTACCAACATATACCTCCGTGCTTCAATGGTGGCTCGAGTGTACTAAGCCGGCATTAAGAAGAGCTCTCATACAGTATGGTCGGGATAAGACGAGATGGCAACGAGACACTCTTGATTATTATTACACCATGCTTCGTGAGCTGTCCTTCCAGGTGCCGTCTGCAGAACATCATGCGGAAGTTCATCGTGTCAAGGCACGAATCCTATCGATCACGCGACGACGACTGGGTGGCATCCCAATACGGGCAAGATGTCTCGATACCATCACTGGGGAACGTACCTCGATGCACCATGTGTCGCGGGAACATAAACGTTACCGCCGGGCATTGGTAACAGAGCTCCACGGTTTAGATGGCCGTCAACTGACAACACAACAGGACATTGCAAATGAATTTTTAGAGCATTTCCGCCACCTCTATGCCGGTACACCGACGGACCGTCTGGTGGGGGAAGAGATACTGCAACATCTGCAAACGACACTGACAGAGACGGATAAGGCAGCGCTTATGGAGCCACTCACAGAAGACGATATAAAGGTGGCACTCACAAAAGGAGCGGCCCATAAATCACCAGGACCAGATGGGATTACGCTAGAGTTTTATCGAGAATTCGTGGACATGATGATGCCACAGTTGGTGTCGATGTACAATGAGGCGATGCGTCCGGACATGCGCCTACCGTCGGATTTTATGACGGGCTTTCTTCTTCCTATCCCGAAGATGGCGGAGAGTCGTAGTGTTAATCAATATCGGCCTCTCACTATGCTAAACACCGACTATAAAATCTTTGCACGACTACTAGCGTCTCGTCTCAAGCTGGTGATTTCCAGGACAATATCCCCTGATCAGGCTTGCCTAGGGGTGCGAAGCAACATCTCCTCGGCGTTAAGTGAATACCGTGACGTTATCGCCCTTGCGGAAACGTGTAAAATGCGAGCAGCGATGATATCTGTGGACTTCGATCGTGCGTTCGACAGGATAGACCATGACTTCTTGGTGTCAGTCATGAGTCGAATGGCGATTCCTCCGGTTTTCATCTCCATCGTTATGAGGCTAATACGAGGGGCTACATCGAAGGTGATTGTAAACGGTCGGGAAGCGGGCTCGATTCCTATTAACAGCTCAGTCCGACAAGGGTGCCCACTCTCCATGATGCTGTTTGCGATAGCGCTTGAGCCGCTGATGTGTGTTATGAGGCGCTCACTTACTGGGATAGCCCTTAATGAGAACTCTTTCATTTGTCGCGCATATGCGGACGACCTGATCCTTCTTGTCAGATCAGGACATGAAGTTCGTCAGGCTGTTGAACATCTAGACTCTTACGGGACGGCGGCAGGCAGTGTCGTTAACATGACGAAATCCAAAATTATGCACATTGGACGGGGTCTGGTAGACGTACCGGGACCGTTCCAGACGGTGGAATCGCTGAGATGTCTGGGGATTACATTTACCCGTTCACTACGGCGGTCAGCGGCGGCGAGTTCTCGGCGGCTTCTGCAGAATGTTCGTCTGACGATACGCAACAACTCACTGAGAGCCTTTGACATGATCCAACGTGTGGCATACACCAACGTTCACATAGCGTCACGAATGCCCCATTTAGCGCAGATCCTACCAATACCGAAGGGTATCGCCGACCGCCTCATGGCTGCCTTTGGTTACTATGTTAGTACTGGGATGTTATTTAAGATCAAATATGATACGTTAACGCTACAGTTCCGGAACGGTGGCCTCAACCTCACAAACGTGCGAAACAAAGCTCTGGCGCTTTACATGCGAGCAATGATACGAAATTGGCAACAAAGAAAGCATACCATAACGTCAGCTCTGATAGAAGCACTTGTTCCGCCTTCGTACGAACCCCCTATTGCGGTGGGCAATATTTCGCCTTCTCTTGCACACATTGCCTCATTTCTTGTTGATTACAGTTATGTTCGTCTGAAAGTCCCTTCAACGAGAATACCCACGACTCGGGAGATCTATAGATGCTTGATGGATCACCATGGCCGCAACATAATGGAATTCAAATACCCGTCGAGAACGTGGAACCACATTTGGTGTGCAGTGCATACTCCATTACTGTCAACAGCAGCGAGATCGATGTGGTATATTCTTATAAACCGTAAATTTGTGACCAGGAGTCGATTACATACAATTCATATGGTCGATTCTCCTCTTTGCACCAACTGTGGACTGTTAGCCACGGAAGAACATGGTTTAGTGTGTGGCGCAGCGAGGGACGTCTGGATGCTGACGCGTCGAATATTGGCCTTCCTTCGGCGCACTAACTACACAGAAATCACATCGGATGTACTTTTTCTACCGGACAAGACCTTTTTTCCGAATCAAAAGACGTATGCGGTCAATTGGATCGCTGGACATGCGGCGAAATATTTGTATTCGTACGATATTAAGTCCGTGATGGATTATTGGTTGTATTTACAAGAACAACACGAGCTCATACGGAGTCATACGAAATACAGGACTTACTTTTCCAATTTTTTAGGAAGTGTTTTTCACAATCCGCCCGACAGCTGGGGTGTCCCAGAACTGGGAAGACTCCTGCAGCAGAACGACTAGAGACACTGGCAGAAATGGTCAAGATTATATGGCTTTCTGCCAGGTTTATGATGCGACACCGCGTGCTGCAGGGATTTTGATGCAGATGATAACTTCATTTTCACTCCCGCCCGTGACTAGGATTGTCATTTACTTTATTCCTGTTACAAAAAAAAAAAAAAGAGGGCGGCCTTTGCGTTGATTTTATGGTTTTCAAATTGTCTTTGCTGTCTCGATACTTTACTTATCCCTAGGACAGCACAATTGTACGAATAAAGATTGTTTGTTTACCCTGACTTCCTGTTCCCAGAAAAAAAAAAAAAAAAAAAAAAAAAAAAAAAAAAAAGCGGTTACAGTCTGGAACGTTCCAGCGCCTCGGCTGGGGCTATTCGCCCCAGCCGGGCCGGGGTTCAATCCCCGGCCGGCGCTGGAATTTTCAGACTCCCTGACCCTAGCCTCCACCTCTCCCCTGGCATGTGGAGCATGCCGGGAACCCCCGTGGGGTCCGGGCTTCGGATCCCACGTGGACCACACCAGCAAACTACAAAACACAGCCTGATTATGCTGTAGCTAGCAGTGATGACTATAATAAATTTAATTTTTTCTTTTTGCTTAAAATATGTTCTTTATGTACTTTACAGCTGCAATTAAAGATTTGAAATATCGTGCATTTCGTTTTGTGAGATATCTCAAGGAAAAAGAAATTATAAAAGTATGTACAACAATTCACATGTATTTTCAGCATACTTTTCTCTTAAAATAACTCTCTCAAAACTAATTTTACTATATAATATCTCTAGGAGTACAACAATGTAAAAACGTACAAAGGAGAAGGAAGAGAAAAAAGAAGAAATTCCTTATTCGTATGATCTTTACTGTGCTGGTTGCCAATGTAACAAAAAACTATTTGACACTTTTTACATTTAATACCGAATATATCAAAAACTTATTTTTTCATTGATTGTACTAAGACATATTTCATATACTGTACTGGATAAATTAAAAAAAAAACCGAATACATCGTATTTTTTGCTTAAATCATCGTTGTGGCAGAACGAAATGCATGATATATAACGTACGCCAAGGATGAAAACAAGCTCTTTTAACAACTAAGTAGCTTATCCTACTGGCTTTTCATGTGTTGTAACCTATTAAGGCGAAAATATGGTTTGAACCATTTCTTTTTACAATGACCACTCAGTATTTAAAATTCCCGAATTTCTGAGCGATTTTAGTGATTGAGCCATGTATTTCAAATATGTAACAAACAGTTAGCAGTTGTTGGTAAGAATATTAGCCACTATGACGTGAAATACACAAAAATGTGGCAACTGATTAACAGCGAAACGATGATGGAATTTCTTTTGTAATAATGGTGTGAACTAACGTGTAGTCCCTCAACGTTCGCAGTCTACTGTTGTTCACCACTCCGCTGGTAGAGGTCTCTACTGGTCCCTTATCCAGTCAGCTGCCCCCCTGCCAGATGGCGCTAGTTCCGCTGGCGACATCTATGCTGCTTCACTCCTCATTGTCTGAGCGTGTGACATGACCACAGAACCTTCAGACCATGCGAGAAACGTAATAGTCCCCATACTAAAGAAGGCAAATGCCAACAGTGGGGTGAATATTACGAAATCATTACTGACACGAATTATCTGTAGAGAAATGGAACTACAGGTAACAGCCAACCTGGGGAAGATGTTTGGAAGGAACACGCAAAGCACTGCAAACCCGACATAAAAGGGAGGCCACAGTTGAGAAGGGAGTGCGTCACGGTTGTAGCCCACGCCCATGTTAATCACATTGTGTGTAGAACACGCAGTATACGATATCCTCTAGTAATTTACAAAACGAATCGAAGATGAGACAGAAAGAATACGAACTGTTCAGAAAATGGATTTTCAATCTGCAACGGACTATGCACTGATTTGAATTTCCAGGCAGATTAAAACTAAGTTCATCGTGGGCCATTGGTAGACCTTTTGCACGCGCGCGCGCGCACACACACACACACACACACACACACACACACACACACACACACACACACACTTTCAGGCTGTGGATTTTTTTGTTTTTTGGTTTTAGGGCGCAAAACTTCTATGGTCATTAGCGCCCAGCCCGTGACTTAGGAAACAGTAAAAAACCGAAATTTAAAACCAGCAGCAATGGGAACAAAGTCATAAAATTGGAGAAACTAAAAGCAGAAGGAATGCTTAAAAATCCACTACAGAAAGGGGTTGGTTGTCCCAAAAAAAAAAAAAGCTTCAAATGACTGACGTCATTTCACTGTCACTAATAAACTGGAGAACGCGGTCGGCTGAGCGCGTGTCATCTGCTAAAATCGACGATAGATCAGGCGGCAGCTGTAGACGGGAGCGTAACGGATTAAAATAGGGGCATTCAATTAAAAGGTGTCTTATCGTCCACAGCTGAGAGCAGTGGGGACAGAGTGGGGGAGGATCGCCGCTTAAAAGATGTCGATGGCTAAAAAGACAGTGCCCTATCCGGAGTCTAACTAAAATTACCTCCTCCCGACGACGCGTTCGGGAGGAAGAGGTCCAAGCGCAAGGAAGGGCTTTCACTTCCCGCAATTTATTATGGGGAAGTGTTGATCAATGTGCATGCCATAATTGAGCAACTTTGCGACATAAACCGCTCCGTAGATCGGTGAAGGGAAGCGACTGAATAGCTGGCCGAGGAACAGAGACTGCAGCCTTGGCTGCAATATCGGCCGGCTTATTTCCACAGATACCAGCGTGTCCCGGGAGCCAGAGGAACGCCACTGAGACGCCCCCCAGGTGGAGCAAGCGCAGACAGTCCTGAATCCGGTGGACCAGAGGGTGCACAGGGTAAAGAGCTTGGAGACTTAGGAGAGAGCTGAGAGAATCTGAGCAGATTACGTACTGTATCCGCTGATGGCAGCGGATGTAGTGGACAGCCTGGAGAACAGCGTAAAGCTCCGCAGTATAAACCGAACACTGGTCGGGAAGCCGAAAGTGATTTGGGGTGTCGCCAACAATATAGGCACTCCCTACACCTAACGATGTTTTCGAGCCGTCGGTGTAAATAAATGTGGTGTCCGTTATTTGTGCACATAGAGCAGCAAATGCCCGACGATAAACAAGTGTAGGGGTACCATCCTTGGGAAATTGACAAAGGTCACGGAGCAAGTAGATCCGGGGACGGAGCCGAGGCGGTGCTGTACCCCAAGTTGTCAAGAAGGTTTTAGGAAAGCGGAAGGAAAGAGAATGGAGCAGTTGACGGAAGCGGACTCCCGGGGGTAGTAGGGAGGAGGAGCGGCCTGCATACCCTACATCAAAGGAGGCGTCGAAAAAAAGGTCATGGGCTGGATTAGCAGGCATGGAAGACAGATGGCTAGCATAACGACTCAGAAGGACTGCCCGCAGGCTGTGGATGTCTACCAAAAGGGTTAATCACGCCAGGTATGCGGCAGAGCTTGTGTGAAGGTTGGAAGGTAGATGGCGGTAGTAAATATGTGAGGGTGGGCCACGTTTCGTGCCTGGATATGTTAGTCGGAGAGCATTTGTCTGCGAATGACGGAAGTACCGTGGTCTCGCCCCGTCTTCCTTTCATTATCGTCGTCGTCACTTTGTAAATTAATAACTATGGCGTCCCATCCTTAATCCAGTACTGTCTTTCAAGTTTCTCCATGTGGGGACAGTATGCACACCAGTCATCTTATCGTTTCAAAAAAAAATGGCTCTGAGCACTATGGGACTTAACATCTGTGGTCATCAGTCCCCTAGAACTTTGAACTACTTAAACCTAACTAACCTAAGGACATCACACAACACCCATGCCCAAGGCAGGATTCGACCGTAGCGGTCACGCGGTTCCAGACTGAAGCGCCTAGAACCGCACGGCCACAACGGCCGGATTATCGTTTCAAAACCTGTATCATTTGAGACAAGTGTTTGTGTATGCTCTTCCTCGGTTACTGCAGAATTTAGTTTCGAATAAAAAAAATGGTAGCTCAGAAAATTGCTACACAACTTCTTTCACCAACTGCAGCAACCTTGTCATGCAAGTATCTCCAAGAATATTTCTTCCTTTGACGAAATTTTTTAGTTTTGCCCACGCCATTTCAATTGGATTTAAGTCACAGTTGTATGTGGAAGTCGCAGACACAATGCGTCCATGAGCGTCAAGTATTTTATTAATTTCAAATACTTTGCCTTCCGGCTTATGTTGTTTAATTAAATCAAAAAATTTCGTTTTTATCATTGACAAATCAGCTTCCGCTTTATTTTTTAATAACCATTCAATTATTTACCTTTTATTGGAGGACCTAGTTGGAGCTTTCTTACGCTGCTTGTAATATGAAGCCTTGTCCATAACAATAACACAGTTCGGTGCCTGATTCGGAATTACTTCAGTCGATGTCCAACTAGAACCTTTTCTGTAGTTCATTTGCGCATGGTAATCTTATGTTGCACATCCTGTTTTATAAATGAACTGTGCGTTGGGTAAAAACAATATTGACCACTAAAATCCTATAGCTTCCGCTAACATTATCCATAATACCATCAACGCAGGGCCCTGCCAACATTTTCTGTAAGTAATGTTGTCCATCGAAGTTTCATCAATATAAAGGAATTTTCTGCCTACCTCCCTTAATTTCCTCACTTGGATCAGTTATTTACATCGCCTGTCAATTATATCCGTTCTCTCTAGCATAATCTTTGGTTTACTTACAGATCCAGGTAAATCCCATTTCACGCCGTGTCTTGTGTAAAACATCTTTCTGCCAAGGAAAATGGATTTTTGGTTTCACGTAATTTCCGTAATATCGGCACTATTTCTTGGTTTATGTAAACGTCCTCCATCGTTTGTCGAATGACCGATTCTGCGAAACTGTCTACACGTTTGTATAAACTGCAGCCCTTTGATTGGGACTAGTGATATTAGCCAACAGTTCGTTTTGTATCGCCTCCTTAACACACGCTGTAATAACGTTAGAGACGATGGAATGCTCGTTACTCCACAAATACCTCCACTTCTTCGTATTCTGCACATTTTCTTGCAACGCAGGGCGATTATCCATCACTTCAGGGTACCGAAGTATGTTGTTGTTGTTGTTGCGGTCTTCAGTCCTGAGACTGGTTTGATGCAGCTCTCCATGCTACTCTATCCTGTGCAAGTTTCTTCATCTCCCAGTACCTACCCGAGGCAGGATTCGAACCTACGACTGTAGCAGCAGCAGCGCGGTTCCGGATTGAAGCGCCTAGAACTGCCTCGTCACAGCGGCCAGCTGAAGAGGCGAACTAGGGAGATTTACAAAGACATGAAAACAATAACAGACACCATTAGAAAGAGAAGGATGATATTTTATGCACATATCAGCAGGATGAATAACAGGAGGCTCACAAGGCAAATCTTTGAGATAGCAAAAAACAAGACAAAGTGGATCCCTGAAACAGAAGAGGACATCAAAGAACTGGGGATCACAAAAGACAACATAAAAAACAGAGAACAGTTTAGAAACATCATACAGAAACACACACGGAGAACAGAACGGGAAAAAGATGGTCAGAAGAGCGCCAGAGAGAACACAGTGAACGTATGAAGAGAATTTGGGAAGAAAGAAGAAGAAATAATGACTACTCAAGTTCAATCGGTCTCTTAAAAGGGAATAATAATAATAATAATAATAATAATAATAATAATACTGCTGTACTTATATTTATTAAATATCATGAATATCTGTAAGACAAATGATATGAACTAATTATGTATTTGGTTATTTTAGTATTCGGGTTCCTTACGTCAATCGATGAAAACGGAACTCTTATATAGGGCCACTTCGTGTGTGTGTGTGTGTGTGTGTGTGTGTGTGTGTGTGTGTGTGTGTGTGTGTGTCAGACTGTTACGACCCCTTTTTGTCTGGAACGGGCAGACGTATCAATTCGAAATTTATGTCGCATACTGAGGTCTATAACACTTGGTGATGTAACGAATATGAGCTAAGTCAGTTCTGTCTAAAGTTACAACATTTTGTGTCACATAGTTTGATACTCACATAGTCAGTCATCAAAATCTATAGGGTACTTCCGGTTGACCTAGAATTATGAAATTCGGAAAGAAGCGAGGTTTAACAGTACAAGTAAAAGGGGGAAAAATCAGAAAACTGTCACTTTCTAACTATAGCAAACGAAAAAAAAAAACTGCGCTACGAACTCTACTTATAATGGAACTTTTGTGGAACGATTGTCCGGAATATTTGTTGTGATATTAACTGCGCAGTGCACGTTGATGCCTTAAGAATTTATACTTCCCAGAGTCTCCTGGGCGAGAGCGAAGATCACGAAGGAGTTGAGGAGGTGTTTGTTTTCCTTTTACGGGGATAATAGGCGTTAGTCGTCGCTTTTACTTCATATTTATTGTGCGAAACACGGTCGTTATTCCGAGCATTCACCACATCTACTACTCGACCATTATTACTCCGGCAGAGCCTACGTTGCCAAATTTAAACATTTTCAAATCAACGAAATATACGACGCATACTGTATGTGACTGCCTATCACTTGGCCACTGCCGCAGTCGTGCTGTACCCGACGACAATACTCTGCTACTGTAAGGCTCCGTTGTTAAGGAAAACTATGATATACCAACAATTTCAACCCTCGTCTGTAAGAGCCGCCTTACTATTCTAATTGCGAAAATGACTACAGGTAGCCTCGCAGCTCGAAAAGGTAAATATTCATAAACATCTAGCAAAAAGAAAAACACCTCACTGAACAAATGTCAATCTAGTAGAATGCGCACGCACGCACACACACACACACACACACACACACACACACACACACACACACACACAGAGAGAGAGAGAGAGAGAGAGAGAGAGAGAGAATAATTGCCGTGACCATATTGTCAATGAAGAGACTAAGCTGCCTCATACTCCTTCCAAAATCAACACCTGCAAGGTGTTTTCCATACTACACAACAGATACAGCTCTACCACCTGTCTGCAGATCAAGTTACTGATTCGACAATATTGGATATCTTTAAAGCATGTAGTAATGACAGCAGAAATATCCTTTTACAGGCTTCCTTAAATAACGTTTATTTCTACGCAGTTTTGTGATATGAGTGAGTTATGTTTTAAATTTATAAATGTCTTTTACTTCGCTCTCGTCTTCTCAAATGCCCTACGTTTATACTAAAGCGCTTGCTTGCATCAAATTTAGAAGTAACATACAAAGTTTCTTTTTTCTAGAAGCGCTGTATATGTATCACAGCATCTTTGAGGCTCATGTACCTGATAGCTACTGCGCATTTTCAAAATAATAGAAATGAGGTAACACACGTAGTGAGTCTCGGTAAGTTGTGTTGTTGCCTGAGGAGTGACCGCAACTGTTACACAGGGAAGGTAAATGCGCTCGAGGGGAAAAAAAAAATAAAGGCTGTAGTTTCGGATTGCTTTTAGGTGTTCGCGGTACCAGGCCACGTTGGCTGGTGTTACAAGGCCATGTAAGCCAATCATCCAGACTGTCGCCCCTGCACCTACCGAAAAGGCTGCTTCCCTTCTTCAGGAACCACGCGTTTGTCTGGCCGCCCCACAGATTCACACCCCTCTGCTGTGGTTGCATCTACGGTACGACTATCTGCGTCATCGAGGCACCCAATCTCAGCAAGATCCAAAGTTTCTCACGTTCATGAATCTTAACTGAGGAATAACAATACTGAACTTTTACACATACATTGTTATTAAAGCCAAGTGATGTAAAATGAAACTGAACTTATTAATTTAATTTAATAGCTGCGTAACTGAAACTTCATTTAATAATGTAATTTTCCCCCCTGTGTTGATTTAAGATACAGTTATGCACACATACATGAGGTAACAATACGCAATCACAGCTTTTTTCCGTTTTTACTTAAATATCAAGATTTCCGTTGTAAACATTCTACATCTCAACATCAACTGTAAGTCGCACGTCGTTTTATCTGTGCCTCCGACATTCAGTTGTCACCTGGAGGTGACCAAACAAGTCAAAAGCCGGGTGGAGCCCGCATAAAGAATATTTTCGCATTGCACCAGGAAAACGTTTCCTATTAACACAGTATTTGTTCTGCCTTCTACAAATCGACTAAGCGCTCACTTGAACAAATACATCTCTGCTTCCATGTCATCATTTGTCACTGACAGAAGACGAGCAATGAAAAATTAAACAACAGTAATATCTGTCTGTCTGTGTCTGTCTGTCTCTCGCCTGGAAGCAGCCTTATCGGAAGGACTCAAACGCATACATGAGTTTATTTGCAGCAAACCTAATTTTATACCGTAAGTCCAATGCCTACTTTTTTAGAATCCTAAAATCTTACCGACATTCTTTCAAAGACAGCCAAATCAGAAACCACTGAAAATTGAGTAAGAGCAGTCCAGAGCCTTTAATAATTAAAAAGCAGTTACTACCACAATCCACGAATTCGATCAAATGAAACTACAGGCAGGTAAGCGAGTCGTGGACCTGACGACTACTCGGCCGACACACGGAGGTGAACACGTCACGTCTACCCGCAGTCCAGCCGGCCAGACCCGGCCTGTGCCCGGTGTAAACACAGACAGACACAGCAGGAAGTGGCGGACTGCCAGAGCCACACACGGCCGGGGTCCTCGGTGGTCTAGCGGTTACAGTCTGGAACGTTCCAGCGCCTCGGCTGGGGCTATTCGCCCCAGCCGGGCCGGGGTTCAATCCCCGGCCGGCGCTGGAATTTTCAGACTCCCTGGCCCTAGCCTCCACCTCTCCCCTGGCATGTGGAGCATGCCGGGAACCCCCGTGGGGTCCGTGCTTCGGATCCCACGTGGACCACGCCAGCAAACTGCAAAGCACAGCCTGATTATGCTGCTGCTAACAGCGATCATTTTTATACGTTTTATTTTTTCATTTACATCTGCAACTGAAGATTTAAATTTATAAAACCACTAGAACGCAAAACGTATATTTACAGCATACTTTTCCCTTAAAACGACACTCAGAATCGGTCGCACTATATAATACCTGTAGGATTACAACAATGAAATAAAATTACAGAAAAAATGGAAATGGCTTATTCGAATGGTTGTAAAAAAAAAAGAAGAAAAAAAAGAGACATATTACATAATTTACACTGTTGTTATTGAATATATCATCGATTTTACCAACACGTATTTCATATACTGTACTGCAAAGATTTTCGAAACCGAATAAGCAGTTTTTTGTCTTAAATTATCTGTGTGGCAAAACGAAATGCATAACATAACATTAAAACGAGCTCTCTTGACAACTAAGTAGCTTATTATAGTGGTTATTAATGTGTTGAATGCTAATCTCGTTTCACCCTTTTTTTACTATTACAACTCAGTATTTATAATACATGAATTTCTCGGCGATTTCAGCAACTGAGTCATATATTTCGCATAGCTACTGTTTTGTTGACACTGGCTCCACTGGTTAGTGAATATCGTAACTACTATGACAAGTTCTTTGGCTCTTCTCTCGTGGACACGAAAAAAAATTGTGTTTCCACGTCCGCACGTAAAATTGCGCTTAATGAAACAGTCTGTCGCAGTCTTAACCGAGGATGGAAAATATTTCAAGTATCCCTGCGAGCCGTACACTGATCTACAATAAGCGAATTTGAAGAAAATGACAAGTCCATTAAGGTTCCACTACTGATGTTGCATGCGAAAAAGTTATTTACTTAAAAAAATCTTGATCCCAAAATGCACTGCAGTTATTTTGGTACTGATTAATGTAAAAAAAGCCCGTCGCCCTCTACAGCGCAGATTAAAATCACCAATATACTTGGAATGAATAAAAAATAAACTGCTGCTATCAAATACAGTATCACACTTCAATTTTAAATGGTTGAAACCGAGTATGAAATTGAGTTTTTTAATATTAATTTAAGCGGAAATAATTTTTAATATAACGCCTCGTGTGCGTTAAAGTCACTAGAGATAAAATTTGCATTACGTCTTGTGAGCAGAGAGTTATTTTGTAACATGCGGAATATGCAAACACGTAGTAACTAATAAGCTGTGAAACTAGGATGCATATAAACTAACGTTAAGTCGCTGAAGTTTCGCAGCCCTGTTGCTGTTCACCACTCCGCTGGTAGAGGTCTCTAGTTGTCAGCTATCTGTAGTAGAGGCGTTCGCTGCCAGAGGTCGCTACTTTTGCTGCCGAGGACTCCGCTGCTAGAGTTTGCTGGTTCACTCGTCAATGTCCGAGCGGGTGGCATGACCACAAAACCATCAGATGAAATGAGAAACGTAATAATCCCAATACTAAAGGAGGCAGGTGCCAAGAGGTGTGAATATTAACAAATCATCAGTTTAGTAAGTCATAGTCGCAAAGTCCCGACACCAATTGTCTATAGAAGAATGGAAACTACTGATAACAGCCGACGTGGGGGAAGATCAGTTTGGGAGGAGAACGCAAGGCGTTGCAGACAGGACGTAAAAGGAAGGCCATAGTTGAGAAGCGAGTCTGACAGGGTTGTAAGCCCACCCCCATGTCAATCATTTTGCATATAGAACACGCAGTATACGATATCCACGAGAAGTTTAGAAAACGAATCGAAGATCAGACAGAAAGAATACAAAATGAATTTTCAATCTACAACGGAGTGTATACCGATTTGAAACTTGCAGGCAGATTAAAACTAAGTTCATCGCGGGCCATTAGTAGAGCTTTTGCACGCGAAAGTTCGAATCCTTGTCTGACACACAGTTTCAATCTAGCAGGAACTTTCACATCAGCGCACACTCCGCTGCAGAGCGAAAATTCATTCTGGACAGAATCCTCTAGGTTGTGGCTAAGTACGCGGGAGGACTTGTATGAAATTTGGAAGGTGGATGGCGGAAGTAAACCTGTAAGGGTGGGTCATGATTCGTGCCTGGATAGGTCAATCGGTAGAGCACTCGTCCGCGAATGCCAGAGGTTCGGGGTTCAAATCCAACCCTCCACCCCCACCCACCCACCCACCCACCCACCCACCCACCCACCCACCCACACACCCACACACCCACACACACACACACACACACACACACACACACACACACACACACACACACACACACACACACACACACACACACACACACACACACACACACGAGAGAGAGAGAGAGAGCGCAAGTATTGCTTTGCCAGAAAGCTTGATTTGCATTTGAGGTTGTAATGCTATTAATGATGGCTATCCACTTGGATAATTAGGTGAAGGGAATTGTTCAAATGGCTCTGAGGACTATGGGACTTAACTTCTGAGGTCATCAGTCCCCTAGAACTTAGAACTGCTTAAACCTAACAAACCTAAGGACATCACACACATCCATGCCCGAGGCAGGATTCGAACATTCGATCGTAGCGGTTCCAGACTATAGCGCCTAGAACCGCTCGGCGACCCCGGCCGTCGTGAAGGGAGTATCTATGGAAGGAGGTAATAAGATCAAGTGTAACTAACAATAGCCGAATTAAGTCACGAGTTAATGAGGGAATTAAAGTAAACAATGTGGAAGTAGGAGTAGGCGATGACTTGCAATTTGAACAGCAAAATTAATGATCGTAGCCGAAATTGGAAAGATATGAAATGGGGACTATCTACAGGAAGAAGAGCGTTACAGAGAAGTTAGCACTCGGTAAGAATTTAATTGTTAAGAAGTCTTTTCTGAGATAGGAGGAAGCGTTTCAAGTGGGATTGATGTGAGGATGATCATCAGTATACAGTTTATATGTGACTGAAAAAAATCTTATTCATTCTCTTCAATAGGGCTTAAATGAGATTTCAACTGATCCGTAAGTTCCCGTTTGTTGTTGACTATAGGTTACATCCAACGGGCACAAATTTTGCGATGGTTCAAAGGTTTGTGGGTGACTGCAAATACTGAAGCACGGCTGATATTTAACTCATGGAAGTAATGTCAATTGCGACACGATGATCATCGCAAATCATTCGCTCAGTGTTTCTGTCAGTCTGAGATGTGGATGACCGTCCTGAACACTACAGATACTCGTCAAATCTTAAAACAAATTCGTAATACTGAATAACACAGCTACCGCCATACTGCACCTTCACACAGCTCGGAGTACGACGGACAATGGGGCACTCGTAACAAAACGCTCTGAATTCAGTGGATGAACACAGCTAAGGTCCAACGATGACTTCAAGACTTACTCTTGGTGGGGCATTGTTCTCAACCTACCGAGTAGAAAAAAGCCTCTTGTGTGTCGGCGCATGACAAGTGTGCCGTACCAATATCTTCCAAAAAGGCCGGTGAGAAAATGCGATTTTTGAAATCATCGTATCTGGCGGTCTATTGATCGCAGAGTAAAGGGCTCAAGTGTTTTTGATAGCCGTTCGTCTAGCGAGAATTAGCATACCAGTCGGTAGAATGGGCATGATGTAGCTATCCTATAGAAGAGGGTCAAAATCTAAACATTTAGCCTTTCATCTACCCCAGGCAAATTGAGCAAATCGGGTGGTTGTTTTGCATGAGGTGTGGTCTACGGTGGGCTCTGTACGACTTATACAAGCACCATTTGTTCGTGGGTGGTTCATAAGAAATTCCCGTGTGACCGTGAGTCTTTGGTACCAGTTTGTAGAAATGGTAAATTCTGTAATATCTCTTCGTGGCAGACCGTCGAAATTTGCACCGAATGTTCTTAAGAAGATGTTCTCGGGGAACCTTGGAAGTTTTCTGGATATCTTTGTCCGTTGCCGAGATCCAGCGGTTGAAAATTACCTTTCTTATGCACGTAAAGTATACAGTTCATATCCACCTGAGGCGTAAATGTAGTTTTAACTGGAGCAGTGAACAAATGGCCAGTGTTGTGGGTCACCGAACTGCGTTTGCCATTTTTTCACCAATAAAACTTTATAACGCGCAGTCTCGTTATAATTGGCACTTTATGCGTATACAGACCACCTTCACCTGGACATCATTCAATGATGCCACGTAGCGGCGTAAGCGCCTTACAAAAAATAATTTTGTCATACGAAATTCTTTGCACTTGCTAATCAGAGACTTCATTTTTTGGTATACTGTACGTGAAGCCTAAAATTGTTGCGCACTTTTATGTGAAGTAGTGCGCAGTGAGCTTGCGTTGAATGGGACAGGATTTTGTGTTAATGTTGTGTTGTGTTAAGTGTTGTTGGTAAGTGTCGAAGTTCGTAAATGTGTCGAAATATGTAAGTACACTGTCAAAACTTTACTGATCTGCAGAATAAGTTTTATATAAGAAGCACACCTTGCTGTAAGAGGGGAAAGGAAGGGAAGCAGCTGAAAAATGCTCTAGTCGGGGCACAAAAAAGGCGGATACGTTCTTCGTTGAAAGACTCTGACAGAGAAATGGGCAATCAGCTCCCTCAATGCTCATTCCGCAATTCTCACCGAAAATTTTGTCATGCGAACATAGTAGCGTTTTTTTTGTCCTGAACGACAGTGGGGGAGGGAGAGGGGGAGGGGGGGAGGGGGAGAGAGGGAGAGAGAGAGAGAGAGAGAGAGAGAGAGAGAGAGAGAGAGAGAGAGAGAGAGAGAGAGAGAGAACGACAATGATCGTGGGAGAGAGAAAGAGGCAATGCGAGAGAAAGAGATCACTTCAACCTGAAGTGATCCCTGAGGAAATAGAAATCTACTAATACCAGTACTGCTGGCCACTGCATCAGAAGCGAGATGGAATCTTCCTACACGTCGGTCAGGTGCCAGAAGATAGTGTAGTAAACAGCCGAAACTGGTAGCCAAATAAAATAAGTTTGGGAAGTAGACGCCTGAAAGGTGTTTGACATCCTGTGTCGAACAGCCTAGTCCCGCTACCAGCTCTGGAAAGATGGTCATACAGAGTTTTCCACAGGTGCTGGATGCGGAACGTCTCTGTGTACTCACCTCGGGTAGAGCCTGGGGTGTCCGATCATGACGTATCGGTTGATGGTGATGGCGAGCACGGTGAAGAGCGAGACGGCCATGAGGGCGTAGCGGAAGAGCGGGAAGAGCCGGCAGAGGAGGTCGCCGTGGGTCCAGGCGCGCTGCGCGAACAGCGACGCGGCCAGCGGCAGGTTGAAGCAGCAGAAGGACAGGTCCGACACCGACAGGTTGATGATGAACACCGCCGTCGCGTTCCGCACCTGCCGGCACGCGCGGAAAAAGAAAATCAGGTCCGGACTGCGTTCTGTGCGGGGAAACACAGAAAGGTAATCGTCAAACTGTGTCTAGAAGATAACTCTAAACTGGATTGAAAATCCTCAATTGATGATGCGGAGCTGGGTGTTCTTTCCATGCTAATGTAACTTTTACGAAAGAACTGGAGCAGAACAGTGTGCTCAGTGATCGACAGTGCGAGGAGGACGTAAAAGCAGACTGGCACTGCCACGGAGGCCGTCCGTGCTGTAACGGCACATCCTCCTCTAGCATTACTGCTCCTCAACAGTAGTTGTCGATACCAGAATTTTTTTTCGAATTTTGGGCAGGTCAGTATTGTCTCAAATGGTTTCCTGAAAACTTTCATATAATTTCATACACAATATGTCATGAAACTTCCTGGCAGATTAAAACTGTGTGCCGGACCGAGACTCGAACTCGGGACCTTTACCTTTCGCGGGCAATTGCTCTACCAACTGAGCTACCCAAGCAAGAATCACGCCCCGTCCTCACAGCTTTACTTCTGCCAGTACCTCGTCTCCTACCTTCCAAACTTTACAGAAGCTCTCCCGCGAACCTTTCTTTCAGGAGTGCTAGTTCTGCAAGGTTCGCAGGAGAGAAAGCTGTGAGGACGGGGCGTGAGTCGTGGTTGCGTAGCTCAGTCGGCAGAACACTTGCCCGCGAAAGGCAAAGGTCCCGAGTCGAGTCTCGGTCCGGCACACAGTTTTAATCTGCCAGGAAGTTTCATATCAGCGCACACTCCACTGTAGAGTGGAAAATTCATTCTAGAAACAATATGTTATATTTCAAGCTAAAATTTATAAAAAGAAATTACTTTCTATAACACTTTAGTCTAGGTTATAATCGATAAGTACTAGCTCAGAATGTACAGTTAAAAGTATTTTTCAGAAACTTTTCAAATAACGAAGTATTGGCACACTTAAAATTTATATTATTAATTACGCAGTTCTATAACGTTTACTGCGTTGATTTCTGGACTCGTCTATTAAATAAACATCGAAATTAATACCATAACAGATACTAGTAGAAAATGGAAAAATTGTAAATCCTTTGGAATATTGTATAGCCGCAGAGTGTGGGAGTCGTAAGATTGCGTCTGACGTGATCGGAGGTATTTTTGTGCGAGCAATGTAGTTTCGGCTTTGTTAATGTGAAAAATCAAAATACTGCATGATGTATCAAAATGTGACAAAATATATTTATGTAGAAAATGCTACAACAACAGTCTTCAAATTTAGTTCAAACTAACCGTCAGGACCTGATGTGAGATTGTCAGTTTCAAGAATCAGACCCCTAGACAAAAAGAACTGGAGTCGTCTCAACATGACAAGCTAAGTAAACTTGAAGGTTTATTGTAACCTTCGCTCCTCTCAAATCTTCAGAAAAGGCTTCTCTTATTAATTATTTGGACTGGACATTGTTTAATGTGGACAATAGACGGAAGAAGGGAGGAAGGGGAGATTACAGGGCTCCATACTGCGTTTTACTTCTTACCAGGAAAACACAGAAAGGCAAACCTCAAACGGTGTCTAGAAAACAACTCTACAGTGAATTGAAAGTGCTAAATTGATGATGCGGAGTTGGACGTTGCCTGATGGACTGACATCATGCAGTTCATCTACAGTCGCTGTAGAAGGGCAAAGATTGTTGTGACATTCATTCACTACCCTACTGCTGCACTTCATCTGACACTGCCTCTACGAAAATATAGTGTTTCAGGTGATGTACAATTTTGTACAAATATTAATATAATTTTTTCTGTATAGAAAGGGCCACATGACAGCCGGGAAACTGCAACATACACGAATTGGACAAAAATATGGACACACCAGAGACAACACATTGCCATGCCTAATAGGGTGCAGGAAACCCGTTGGGATTCGAAACAGCCTTCGGCAGGTCCAGAATGGCCCTGTGTGGTTTTTAAAGTAATCTTATAGCAACCTTCCTGTAAAATAGTGGCAAGTTGAGGTAGGGTGGACGGCGATCTCGCACCCTCCTCTCCAAAGCAGATGACAAAGCCTCAGTAATATTCAGATCTGGCGGGTCTGGTGGCCGGCCGGAGTGGCCGAGCGGTTAAAGGCGCTACAGTCTGGAACCGCGCGACCGCTACGGTCGCAGGTTCGAATCCTGCCTCGGGCATGGATGTTTGTGATGTCCTTAGGTTAGTTAGGTTAAGTAGTTCTAAGTTCTAGGGGATTTATGACCACAGCAGTTGAGTCCCATAGTGCTCAAAGCCATTTGAACCATTTTTGGGTCTGGTGGCCAAGGAAGACGCGACAACTCCTCCTCGTCCTCACAAAAGCAATCCTCGACGACGCTACCTGTGTAAACAGGGGCCTGTCACCTTGAAACACAGCATCGCCACTGGGCAACAAATACTGTACCATGCGATGGGCATCATCAGCTGAATTGGTCTCATAATCCCTGGCAGTAATGCCATCCTTCAGAGTATACACGGAGCCCATGGAGTACCACTATATGGCTGTCCAAATCCCCGCCATGTTTCACTCTTGGGACGTAAACTCGGTCGGAAGTTGGAAACTAGACTCATCCGACCAGACGACGTTCTTCCATTACTCCACACTCCAGACTTTATGGGTTCGGCGGCCCGTTTTTCTGTTGCGGTAAAAATATTCGATCGGCGATTCTTGAAACGACGATCTTGGGCTACCTCAGTTAGGAAAGCATCGACCATAAGAGCACCAACAACTCGGTCACGTTCAAATGCGCTTAGCTCCGACACGATGCACCTACAACTATACAGAACACTGTTGTGACCAAAAGTGACATGTGTAACGTGTTGAGAACACTGGGCAGGAGCCATTCGAGGACGAACACAACAGTACAACATGCAGGCTTGGTTAGCTTCGGCAAGCATCGATTCCTCGCGGAGTTTCCGTATTTTTCTCCAACCCTGATATCATTTTATTCAGCGACTATTTTACTATCACCACCATCATCTGGTGGAACGTAATTTAGTTGCACTGAGACGTGTCACAGTAAAGGATTAATGGAGTACATTGATCGTAAACCTACTGAAAAGTTATGCTCCTGCATTTCCTAAAGATTGAAAGTTGTAGTACAACAAAAGATTTATGGTAGATCATATTTCTTGTGCTTCTTCTTTCTGTCATATATCATTTGTGTGCATCAGGTGCCTAAACCTGTAATAACACAACATGCGACGTACAAGAAATGTTTGTCCTGTACTTCATCTACATAGGACGGAACTGATGTCAAGTGCAAAGTTGATACCTTTGTAAATTACAAACTCGGTCACTGATAGACGTGCTCAGGAAAGCTATGGTGACCGGCGACCAGTCACGAAGTTGCCACAGTCATTCCTTTCATACGAGTCTATCGGAATAACACCGCCATTCTGTAACAGGTTTACGTCACTCGCTTACATCGTGCGGTGTAGGATATTAACTGACTGATGGATTGATTAGTGCAGGGAGCCAGAACAATAGTCGACTTAGGCTACAACTGACTGGGTGTGTTGTGCGGTTCCTCTCCCTGTCATTTTTGTAGAGCCAGCCGGTACCCTTAGAAAGTTATAGGGGACCCCTTATTAGTTCTTTATTAAAAACCGTTCGTTCAGGAATTAAGGATCCGAATATTCTGGGTCTTTTGATCTCCAACACTTCGCATTGGCAGATTAAATGAGACGCGGTTTCATCCCTCTCGCCAAACAGTCTACACTTAGGGGTTTCTTTCACTCTACCTGTCGTGTCTAGATGTTTCATAAAGTTCGCATGACCAGTCTTTAGTCGTAACGCGAGTTTGATCTGCCTCCTGTTCGAGCCCAGGATTTCAGAACATCTCTTGAAACAAGTCTTTGGCGTCATTAGCTTGCGATGTTTTTCTTAACTTGGTCCAGTATTCTACGTGCGGCTTCCTGATCCAGCTACGTAGCTCTGATTTTGCCACCGCCTGAGGGATGGTTAGGCAGGTACCGGTCCAATAAATGAAGTCTTCGCGCCTGTCCTGACCAGCTTATCAGCTTGTTCATTGCTCTTAATTACTAAGTGACCACCACCTGGGCAGACTATCCTCCGCGCACACTTTGATAGCAAATACTTCCGTTGGAATACCGTGGTCAGATTCACTATGGAGACGGCCCTTTTTTTATTAGTTTTTTTTATGTAGGGTAATATGAGAGTATCGGACATTTTGTCTGTTGTATTGAAGTACTTCTCTTGGCGGACGGCACCTGCCGAACGGCAGCCCGCCGCACACCACTGTGTCCCCGACGGCCTACCTCTCAGGCGCGTCCACTCTTCACTCACTCCCGCTTCAGAAGCCAATCAAACGTCTGATGACATCATCTTCCCCGGTGAACCAATTAGCGAGCAGCTCGTCGTCGCAGCCCACGGAGCGATACACACACTACGCGTAATATTAGAGCCGACCCCGACGGGCCTATGGGGCAGTCTTCAGCGAACCTACAACGGGACTTCCAGTAAGCGTCACCGTCGACCATATTCCGGATGTCTTGTGAAAGTCTGTGTCAAACTTCTTTGTGTTACATATTACAGGGATGAGTGTTCTGATAGATGGTTCTTAACCTGACCTGCTCCTTGTGTAGCTGTTCCGTACACTACATTGGCGTCGTCGTGTTGGGGCGATTTGGCACTGGTCACATAGCTACGCCACAACACTTCGGTACAATTTTTTTTATCACCAAGCTTCCGAACGGTTTGATACGGCCTGTCAGGAATTCCTCTATAGTCCCAAACTTTCCATCTCAGAGTAGTACTTGCAACCGACATTCTCAATTACTTGCTTGATGTATTAAAATCTATCTTCTGCTACAGTTTTTATCTTCTACAGATAGATACCTGTGCTACAATGTTTTAACACATGTCCCATCGTCTTGTCCCTTCTTCTTATCGGTGTTTATCATATATTCCTTTTCTCGCCGATTTTGTGGAGAAACTTCTCATTCCTTACCTTATCAATCCACCTAATTTTCAACATTCTTCTGTAACATCACATCTGAAATGCTTCTATTCTCTTCTGTTCTGGATTTCCTACAATTCATGTTTCACTACCATACAATGCTGTGCTGCTAACGATCATTCTCAAAAATTTCTTACTGAAATTAAGCTCTATGTTTCATACTAGTAGAATTCTCTTGGCCAGGAATGCCCTTTTAGCCAGTGTTAGTCTGCTTCTGATGTCGTCCTTGCCCCGCCCGTCATAGGATATTTAGCTGCCAAGGTAGCAGAAATCCTTGACTTCATCTACGTCGTGATCACCAATCCTGTTCTCCTTGCTGCTACTTCTCATGAATTCCGTCTTGCTTCGATTTGCTCTCATTCCATATCCCTTTTTCATTAGGTTGCTCATTCCATTCAGCAGATTCTATAATTCCTTCTTCAGTTTCACTGCGGATAGCAACGTCATCAGTGAATCTTATCACTGATATTCTTTTGACCTTGAAATTTGGCCCACTCCTGAACCTTTTCTTTATTTCCGTCATTGCTTCTTAGATGTGTAGATTAAACAGTATGGGCGAAAGAATACGTCCCTGTCTTACACAAATTTTGATCCGTGTACTTCTTTCTTGGTCTTCTGTTCTTAGTGTTCACTCTTTGTTCTTGTACACACTGTATATCGCCCGTCTTTTCCTGTAGCTTACCCCTATTTTTCTCGGAATTTCGGTCATCTTACACCACTTTACATTGTCGAACTCTTTTTCCAGGTCGACAAATCCTATAGACGTACCTTGATTTTTCTTCAGTCTTGCTTCCGTTATCAACTGAGACGTCAGAACTGCTTCTCTGGTACCTTTCCTGAATCCAAACTGATCGTCACCTAACGGATCCACAATTTTGCTATCAATTCTTCTGTATACTATTCTTGTCAGTAACTTGGACGCATGAACTGTTCAGCTGATTGTGCGATGGTTGTCGTACTTGTCACCTCGTGAAATCTTCGAAAATGTATGGTGGTGTTTTTCCGAGAGCCAGATTGTAGATCACCAGACTCGTTTATTCTACACACCAACGTGAATAGTCGTTTTGTTACCACTTCCCCAGCGGTTTTAGAAATTCTGCTGAAATGTTGTCTATCCCTTATTCCTTATTTGATCTTAAGTCTTCCAATGCTCTTTTACTGGATCCCCTGTCTCTACCCTATCGATTCCTATTTCTTCTTCAATACATCAGACAATCTTTCCCCTTATACAGGCCTTCAATGTACTCTTTCCACCTATCGACTCTCTCCTTCGCATTTAACAGCGAAATACCCATTGCCCTCTTAATATTACCACCGTTGCTTTTTATTTCACCGAAGGTTGTTTTGACTTCTCTATACGCTGGGTCAGTGCTTCCGACATTAGTTTCTCTTTCGATTTCTTCACATTTTATATGCAGCCATTGCGTCTTAGCTTCCCTGCTCCCCCTGTTTATTTTATTCCCCGGCGGCTTTTATTTCTGTATTTCTGAACTTCCCTGAGCAGTTTTGTAATTCCTTCTTTCAACGATCAACTCAAATATTTCTTCTGCTAACCATGGTTTCCTCGCAGTTTACCTTCCTTGCAGCTATGTTTTTCTTTCCAACTTTTGTGACTGCCCTTTTTACAGATGTCCATTCCTCTTCAACTGAACTGCCTACTGAGTTATTGACTGCTAACTCATAAGCATGAATTCCAGCATGCGGTGTTATCAACTACTATGTGATATCACAGGGAGTGCCATGTGCCACGCAATACACAGTGGTCTGCATAGCAAGAATGTAAAAGTAGGTGCCAGTGGACTTCTTCGGAGGGAGGTCCCCTCTTAGTCTGTTTTCGTCTCCTCTTTTCTTCGTCCCTCATGTTTCATTTTGCTACCAAGGTAGCAAAAGTCTTGCAGTTGTCTACTCCATTGTCCCTAGCTCCGTAAGTTCGTCACTAGTCTCGTTTAGGCACAAGCATATTGAAGAAATAAACGGTACTTTTTCTTGTACCCGTAACACCACAGGTTCCAGAAAGAAGCTAATAGAAACTTTTAGGTCGTTGGCTCGTGTGGGAAGCGTGCGTTCACCTCTATATTTAGTGATCGTGCTGTGTCGTGTTTGATACTGTGTCATTACGTCAGATTGGACGTCTCAGTGGTCGTAAAGTTTTGGGCTGTTGCTCAGAGCGGCTTCCGATCTACACACACACACACACACACACACACACACACACACACACACACACACACTAATTCTAGACGCCCTCGCGCCTTGCGGGAACCCTTCTGCTGCAGTTCAGTCCCCAGACGCGGCTCTCTCAGGCTCGTCTAGGGACGCGGCGAGTTGTAACTCTGTTAGACGTAGTTCTCCTGGCACAAACACGGAACTCACTCCCTGCCTGCCTCACTGGCCTCCAGTTCCCGCTGGAGAACACGCAGAACACGTTACCCCACTTGTTTCCCATCAGCTAGAGAGAAAAATTGAACTAGAGTGCCCCGAATTCATGCACCACACGAGCGTAGCTACTGCATGTTAAGGGAAGACCTACGAGAAATAAACAAGGCTTGAGTTAATAGCAAAAACATTCTCTCTAAATGATCACTGTATCAAATTCTGAACGCATGTAGTAGAACGAAATCTTTTTCTTTCTCTTGTATGGCATGGACCTTACCGAGAATGTGACTACTCCACAAGCCTCATTTCTTTCTTTCTGTCTTATGTGCTGGCTCTATATTCCGTGCTGATACTCTCTGAAGTTTCTAGTTTATTGGTGGTATTCAAAGAAAGTAATGTCAGCTTTCTATTTTCATTGGGTGTGTCACATTTCATATTTGTACGCTAAATATTTTTCAAATAGTAGCTGTCGATAGTCGATTGTTAACGCCACAGAGGTTGTGAGCACGAGCACAGTGATCTTTGTCTGCCAGTAGTATTTTCGCAGCGACAGCAGAGAGAAGCTAGCGAGGGAATCGGGTGTTGCCTAAGCCACTAAGCAGCACGACGTGGATTAACAGATTTTTAACGTGGAATTGTAGTTGAAGCTAGCCGTATGGGACATTAGATTTCGGAAATCGGTAGGGAAATCAATATTCCGCAATCCACAGTGTCAAGACTGTGGAGAGAATACCTCATTTCAGGCATTATCTCTCACCACGGACAACCCAGTGGCCGACGGTCTTCACTTAACGATCGAGAGCAGCAGCATTTACATAGGGTTGTCGGTGCTTACAGACAAGCAACACTGCGTGAAGTAACCGCAGAAATCAATGTGGGACGTGTGTTTAACGTATCCGTTAGCACAGTGGGGCCCTCAGGGTCTCACCATTCGTGTTACAATGTGGGACTTATCAAACAACGATGTCATGTCAGAGGGCCATAGTTGTTTGCGATTGGTTTGAAGAACGTTCTGGACAGTTAGAGCAAATGATTTGGCCAGCCAGATCGGCCAACATCCAACGTTTATGGGACACAGACACATCAGTTGGTCACACAGACACATCAGTTGGTGACACAGACACATCAGTTGGTGACACCGACATATCAGTTGGTGCAGAACAGCCTGCACCGGCAACACTTTCGCAATTATGGGCGGCTATAGAGGCAGCGGGGCAAAGTGTTTCTGCAAGGAACTTCCGACTTGTCACGTCGAGTCGCTGGACTGTTGTTGTTGTGGTCTTCAGTCCTGAGACTGGTTTGATGCAGCTCTCCATGCTACTCTATCATGTGCAAGCTTTTTCATCTCCCAGTACCTACTGCAACCTACATCCTTCTGAATCTGCTTAGTGTATTCATCTCTTGGTCTCCCTCTACGATTTTTACCCTCCACGCTGCCCTCCAATACTAAATTGGTGATCCCTTGATGCCTCAGAACATGTCCTACCAACCGATCCCTTCTTCTGGTCAAGTTGTGCCACAAACTTCTCTTCTCCCCAATCCTATTCAATACTTCCTCATTAGTTATGTGATCTACCCATCTAATCTTCAGCATTCTTCTGTAGCACCACATTTCGAAAGGTTCTATTCTCTTCTTGTCCAAACTATTTATCGTCCATGTTTCACTTCCATACATGGCTACACTCCATACGAATACTTTCAGAAATGACTTCCTGACACTTAAATCTATACTGGATGTTAACAAATTTCTCTTCTTCAAAAAACGCTTTCCTTGCCATTGCCAGCCTACATTTTATATCCTCTCTACTTCGACCATCATCAGTTATTTTGCTCCCCAAATAGCAAAACTCCTTTACTACTTTAAGTGCCTCATTTCCTAATCTAATTCCCTCAGCATCACCCGAATTAATTAGACTACATTCCATTATCCTTGTTTTGCTTTTGTTGATGTTCATCTTATATCCTCCTTTCAAGACACTGTCCATTCCATTCAACTGCTCTTCCAAGTCCTTTGCTGTCTCTGACAGAATTACAATGTCATCGGCGAACCTCAAAGTTTTTATTTCTTCTCCATGAATTTTAATACCTACTCCGAATTTTTCTTTTGTTTCCTTTACTGCTTGCTCAATATACAGATTGAACAACATCGGGGAGAGGCTACAACCCTGTCTTACTCCCTTCCCAACCACTGCTTCCCTTTCGTGTCCCTCGACTCTTATAACTGCCATCTGGTTTCTGTACAAATTGTAAATAGCCTTTCGCTCCCTGTATTTTACCCCTGCCACCTTTAGAATTTGAAAGAGAGTATTCCAGTCAACATTGTCAAAAGCTTTCTCTAAGTCTACAAATGCTAGAAACGTAGGTTTGCCTTTCCTTAATCTTTCTTCTAAGATAAGTCGTAAGGTCAGTATTGCCTCACGTGTTCCAGTGTTTCTACGGAATCCAAACTGATCTTCCCCGAGGTTGGCTTCTACTATTCCGGGCAAAAGAAGATCCGACACGATGTTAAGAGGTGTCCCATGACTTTTGTCACCTCACTGTATGTAGATCAAGAAAATTGACAGCCACTGCCATAGCACATTAACGCCAAATTTCGCCGCACCGTCATCTGCTATCATACGAAATCGCACCCCACACCATAACTCGAGGTGTAAGTCCAGCACCCAGACACTTTGGTTGCAGGCCCTCAACTGGCCACCTCCTAACGAATTCATGGCCATCACTGGCACGGAACAACAACCAGCTTTCGTCAGAAAACACAACAGACCTCCAACCTGCCGTCAAGTGAGCTCCCAGTTGACACCACTGAAATGGCAAGTGGCGGTGGTTTGGGTAAGTGGAACGCACGCTACAGGCCGTTTTGCTCAGAGCTGTTATTCAAATACCCGATTTGTAACAGTTCTTTGCGTCACTGTAGTACCAACTGCTGCTCGAATTGCTGCTGCAGATACCGGTAATGCCACGTGGCCGTCCGGGGGTCGGTCTTCTCGCGACCGTACATTCTCGTGATCATTGCTACCAGCAGTCATGTACAGTGGCTACATTCCTGTCAAGCTTTTCCGCAATATCGGAGAAAGAACATCCAGCTTCTCGTAGCCTTATTACACGACCTCCCTGAAACTCAGAGAGGTATTGATAACGGTATCTCTGTTGCCTTACAGTTATTCGCGACTAACATCAGCTCATAATGTCCAGTCTCACAGGTAACTAACGCTCACGACCGTTACAGCGCGTATTTAAAGCAAACCTGACCTGCATCCTCAAGGTGGAGCTACTGGCACCACTCTTATGCGACTGGCGCAAAGTATGACTGGACACCGTCGCCCAGATGTAGAAACACACCTACCAACTCTCATTCATGTCGCGCAACTCCTCCTTGGTGTTGTGATTTCTTTGCCATCAGTGTACTCTGGTCTCTATGTTCCCCTTCAGTTCTTACCCTCCACAGCTCTCTCCAGTACGATGACAGTCTTCCAGTACGCACCCCCTTACAACTGTTTCTTCCAGTCAGTGTTTTGGAGTCACTGGTTTCCTTGGAGTTTCTGCAGAGGTCCTACTCATTTGCCATCAGTCACCTTTCCCGGCGTAATAATTGAAAATATTCTTCTCGGGTGTGCAGCCGGATCATAACGTCATCTTGACACAATATTTGCGTGGTCCAACTGGCCGCCATCTTCAGGTGAGAGTGATGGTACACGATCTCGCAGGAACTGCCTTCTCAGCGCAAGCGGCGGCCCCTATATAGGCCTCGGTGGCTTTTCTGCCTTTTGCAGGGAGTATTTCCTCGAAGATAGGAATAATTCCAAAAAGATATCGTATCAAAAGTATTTTTCGTCCGCCAGCCAAGATTAGAGCGCTTCTTGGCTCTGTTAAGGATGACTTGGGTTTGAGGAAGCCCGGTGTGTACAAGATATACCTTGCCACTGTAGGTAGGCTTATATTGGTCAGATAGTCCGGACCATTCAGGATCGGTGTGTTGAGCATCAGCGGCACACACGGCTGCTTCAACCTGAGAAGTCTGCAGTGGCGGAGCACTGTCTCACCGAGGGACACAGAATGCTGTATGACGAGACACAAATGGTTGCCCCTGCATCTCGCTATTGCGACTGTGTTTTAAAACAATCCATAGAGATGAGTTTGTATGATAATAATAGAGACAAAGGTTATCTTTTAAGTAAGACTCGGAACCCGGTGTTATCAGACATTAAAAAACAACGGTCTGTGTTTCGATGTTCGGAATAAATTTTTAATAGCGATATCTCGATTTCGCCTGTTTCCACCACTGGCGGAGCGGTGTGTTTACTTCCGCTAGAGGGCAGTTACGGCACCTCCCGCACGCGTTGTGGGCCTTCTGCGGCCTATACAGGGGCCGCCGCTTGCGCTAAGAAGTCAGTTCCGGCGAGATCGTGTACCAGCTCTCCCTGAAGATGGCGGCCAGTTGGACCGCGGAAATATTGTCTCAAGATGACGTTATGATCCGGCTGCACACCCCAGAAGAATTTTATCCATCAGTCAACTTATTTCCCACCATTCTTCAATAACGGCGTATCCCATACGCTTACATTTCCTTTATTTTACATCTTCCCCACTCACTTCCTTTTAGTATTCACGATACACCACCGCAAATTTTTACAGTAACGGAGCAGACGTTAATGCGAAATGGGAAGGGAGGGGCGTCATCTGAATGCTGACGTCACAGTAAGTAGCACTTGCAGGTTTACGAGCGCGGGCAGACAAGTGGAGCTGCGGCAGTTAAACCGGGGAAACAAGTTCCGCGTGCTCTGTGTTCCGACCGGCCACATCTCGGCTTTTTACTGCCGGACGAACTGCGCGCCCGCGCTAAACAACAGTAAAGGCAGGCGGCCGGCGGCCGTGGACGAATCCCCCGTCGTGCTGGACTGCGGTGGGGAGTCAGCCTTCCAGCGTAGGAGCGTCTGCGTCCCGCCACCCCGCGCTTAACTGCCGCGAGTCTCCGGCGAGAGCACAGTGGCGGCAGTGGGAACTGGGCGGACGTCCATCTCCACGGTAGTAATGAGCCCGATAAACGTCGTTCTGCCGCTGCTGTCTTTCTTTAGACAATTCCAACCTCGGTTCACAACGACGAGGGCTGGAACATACACTCCAGAGCGCTAGATGCCCCTCATGTTCGTATACCGTTCACACACAAGTGTTTCCAGATTATTAGCTTCCTTGTAATCGCCAGTCCGACGCACGCGCGAAGACGGTATAGCAGTTACGTGCTACTTCCTGTACCTGGTCCCGCTTTGCTCCGGCTCAGTCTCTTAAAATGGTTCAAATGGCTATAAAATCTGAGGTCATCAGTCCCCTAGACTTAGAACTACTTGAATCTAACTAACCTAAGGACATCACACACATCCATGCCCGAGGCAGGATTCGAACCTGCGACAGCAGCAGCAGCGCGGTTGCGGACGGAAGTGCCTAGAACCGCTCGACCACAGCGGCCGGCTCAGTCTCCTTTAATGGAAAAGATAGGAAAGGGCAATCAACCGTTTCTAATACATATGAGAATTAGATGTACGTCCTAATTTCCTCCTCTCCCATGCCTCCACCCTTGTCCCCCCCTCTCTTCTCTCTCTCTCTCTCTCTCTCTCTCTCTCTCTCTCTCTCTCTCTCCCTCTCTCCCTCTCCTCCGCCAACCCTTCCTTCCCCCTCTCTCTGTCCATTACCTTCTCCCTCCTTTCTCTGTCCATTTTCTCCCTTCACCTCTCTTTCCATAGTCCCCCCCTCTCACTGTCCATTTCATCCCACACCTCTCCCTCGTCTTCACTCCTCTCTCCGACCTAGAGCCTTGTTTATTATTATTGCAAATTCAGATTCTGTACTGGTAGTCTAATCACAACTTCCCTATTTGTTAACAACTTTTCACTATTGTGTATATATATACACAAACAAATAGGAAAGTTATGTTGACGTGTTTTTGGTTTATGATTACAATACCAGTACAGAATCTGAATTGGCAACCACAATAAAAAAGGCTCTAGGTCGCAGGGAGGGGTGAAGAGAAGAGAGAGGTGTGGGAGGAAATGACACCAGCCCCCTCCCCCCCCCCCCCACATATATACATATAGCTAACTGGCGTGTGCCGAAGGCCATCATCGCTCCTCAGTTACGTTCGTTCAGGCTGTGTTCCCGTTTGCTCCATGTAAACTGTTCATGGAAAGTTGTATCTTGCAGCGAGCTCAGTACTTTACTGGAGAGACTACTCTTCGGATAGAAAACACCGACGGTGTTGCCATGGGGGGGGGGGGGGGGGGGGAGTGTAACTGATAGAAGGACTTCGGCAACGCGACCTTGGTTCGCCGCCAGGTCCCTTGGAGCGCTGCAAGTTTATCAGTCCATTACCTCGCTTTCTTGTTGACTGATTTTTTAGTGTTGCATGTTCGTTTTCGCTACGCAGTTGTGACAGAAGCTAGTTTCATCAGACTAAGCTTTTGATTACCCTTACTCGTGTATTCGGTACTCTTTGAATTGCGTTGTAAATATGTTGCTGATACTTTGATTACTTTCTGCTCGTATCCGCAATATTAGGTAGCGTAAATGATTCCATATTTGTTTCATATAAATCAGAAGCTGCTTTCGTTGCATGGTGTCATGTGGAGCCGTGTGCATTTCTTATTGCTTACGAATCTCTGAGTGAACTGCTCGATTTAAATGCGTTGTAAGCGTATTGCTTTTCTTCTACTTTATTTTGGTTGCATCTGTTTTCCGTACTTTCTCGCCGCATTTAATGGAGAACTGCATGTTAGCAGGTTTTAACAGCGTTGTTATTCAACTTCATTTCGCCGTGTCGCGGTATCACTAGTCTATGTAATTCTGCTTTGAATTGTGTTGTTTCTTGCGCTGGGTGCCATGCACTTCGCAGTGACTTGCAAGAGTGTGGATGTAGATGTAGACGAGTATGCTTCGTAGTCTTGGTGGCTAGTGGATTCTTCCTTGCAATAGCGAACAATGCGACAAAAGTTACGCAAATGATTTCACACGGTATTTACAGGTAGTACGAACAGTGCATTTTAGCAAAGTGGCTGAAAACTTCGTTAACCTCCATTAAGTGCGAGGGTACGAGAGGCGGATGGGAACAAAAATAACGCAGAATACGTGGAATTAAATCGAGCAGCTCACAAACTTACTCGTAAGCAGTAGCAAATAGACATGAGTCCAGAAAATTACATGCGACTAAACCAGCTTCTGTTTCACGTGAAACAAAAACAAATAAGCAATCAATTACCCTACCCAATATTATGGATGAGAGCAAAACTTAAGCAGAATACGTGCAAAATATTTACGATGCAACTCAAAGAGTGCTGTGAACAGAGGGAGGTCGTAATCAGGCATGTAATTTCCACAGCCACATGGTCGAAATCGCAAAATTGGGTTTCAAAAATAATTAGACTTTACCAACAGACTGCCAGACCCACCCATAAAGTAAAAATGAAAAATATCATCTGGTACTAGTATTTCGCAAAGCAAGAATTCGGATTATCGCGCCATGTTTTCTCGAGTTCGAAGTTCACCGCCAGACCACTCGGAGCGCTGCTGTGTACCAGTATCGCAACATGGCCCTCGCACATCTGATCTTTTGGTGTTGCGTCGGTGTTGGCATCCGGGGTTGTTCGGACATACCGATTACCCTAGCGACTTGCTAGCGGTTCTTTCAGTGGGCTACCAGCTAAACATAGCGTCACGTGGTATCAACGAACAGTAATTTCATTTCCCCTGTTTAGTAGAATGATCCGACACCTAGACCCTATCTACTATTATGGCGCCTGTGACATATTACGTCGCAACTTGGCGTCACAGAGTGGTGTCCATAGCTTAGTGTCTGGAATGTTGATACCAGCAACAAAGTATCTGATATTCTGGAGCAGTGATTATCTACATCTACATACATACTCCGCAATCCACCATACGGTGCGTGGCGGAGGGTACCTCGTACCACATCTCTCCCTGTTCCACTCCCAAACAGAGCGAGGGAAAAATGACTGCCTATATGCCTCTGTACGAGCCCTAATCTCTCTTATCTTTGTGGTCTTTCTGTGAAATATAAGTTGGCGGCAGTAAAATTTCATTTCGCGTTATTGTCGGAATTTAAATAATTTAAGATGCTTTCATAATCTACTCATTGAGAGTTATATAAACTTGTGGTAAAAGTTTGACAGAGCAAGACGAGAATTGTATTAGGAACTGTGTGTATTGCCTTGAGACATTGCATCTCGCCGCGCGAATATTACCCAGACCATACTCGTCCAGCATTTCTAAATGAAAGCACATAGTGACTTCTGATGAACGTTAAGCATACTCTGAAACCTTCCCTGAAGTTTTTCTCGCTTACATGCTTAACGTCAAATGTTAAACATGTTAATCATTCGTAAAGTAATCAAACGTCTGAAGTTCTTTTAGACACGGCAGTTCGATCCCTGAAGGAAACCGCTACAAAAGGACGTCTGGCGCCACCGGAAATCGTCCGCCAACACTTTGTCTTTAACAGAAGTTGCTATCCGCGACACGATCTATCACCCGCAAACATCCAATGCAGAAACTTTCAGACACCGTGTACACTGCCACCTCTTTGCCTGGGACACCACACGTCCATTAAATGGCGAAGTACTTTACGCCTTGTGAGCACTGAATGAATCAGCAGTAATAATTAGGACAGGGGCGACGGGGGAGGGGGGATAAAAAGGCGTAGCGAACGAAATGAGAAGCGATGAGAAGTTTCCACGAAGTACTGACGACACAGGGAGTGATAAAATTTGCCACGCCGCTAACTGCGGCTATTAAACAGAGACATTAATAAGGTCGGAGAGGCGCTTTAAGAGTGCTTTGTTGCCGGACGTTAATGCTGTTATAGTTCCATAAACGGGGCTACGGAGTGCAGCGCTGTACGAGATAAATCTCGCAATAAGCGTTCACGATCCACAGCCCGCCGTGGGATGGCAGCCGTAACTGTGTTAAATGCTTCGCGTCATCCTCAAACGGCGAAAATGATTGCCGCAGTATATATTCCTTTTACTGGGGCAAGTGCCCGCTTTTTTTTTTAGTGTTGAAGACTGTCCGCGCAATTACACTAGTCACGGTGTGAGTTACCCGCATTCAGCTGCTGTGTGCTCATGCGTTAGTTACTACACTTTGTTCGTACTGGAACGTTACCACTTACTGAAGAGTTACAAAATTATGTGTGTGCTGGCATGGGGGAATGGAATGTACCTACACCAGTTTGCTGAAGAACATCTGCAGCGTTGCATTCCATTACATCAAGACGGCGGAAAGTTCAGAAGTGGGATAGCATTCAGAAGAACGTCAGAAAACGATGGATCAACTGAACTATATAACAGATGTAGGAGAGGACTGTTTCTCTCAGATGGTTTGCAAATGATCGTTTACCGCCGGCCGGAGTGGACGTGCGGTTCTAGGCGTTACAGTCTGGAACCGAGCGACCGCTACGGTCGCAGGTTCGAATTCTGCCTCGGGCATGGATGTGTGTGATGTCCTTAGTTAGGTTTAATTAGGTGTAAGTTCTAGGCGACTGATGACCTCAGAAGTTAAGTCGCATAGTGCTCAGAGCCATTTGAACCATTTTTGATCGTTTACCGTCTAGTAAAGACATCAGAAGATCAAAACATACTGCATAATGATTTAGACAAGACATCATCAGTGCGATGCGAAAAGCGGCCATCGACTGTAAATAATTAAAAGTGTGAGGCCAACCACACGCCTACTAAAAGGAATCCGTCAGATTTCGGTAACATCACGAATCACACAAATCTAAGGCTGCCAGTTCAGCTACAAGGACGAACAACTTTAACTGTATCCATCACAATGAAACTGTGGAGGGAGGCGAAACAGATATTGCATTTTATTGGCAGAACGTTTAGAACATGCAACAGGTCTGCTAAGGAGAATGCCTACACTAAGATTGTTCATTCTCTGGTAGAGTGCTGCTGTGCGGTGTGGGATCCTTACCAGATATGTAGGCGGAGGACATCATAAACTTCAAAGGAGAGCAGCTCGTTTCGAATTATCGCGAAATACGGAAAGACGTATCCCGTATATGATAACCGAGTTGGGTTCAAATGGTTCAAATGGCTCTGAGCACTATGCGACTTAACTTCTGAGGTCATCAGCAGCCTAGAACTTAGAACTAGTTAAACCTAACTAACCTAAGGACATCACACACACCCATGCCCGAGGCAGGATTCGAACCTGCGACCGTAGCGGTCACTCGGTTCCAGACTGAAGCGCCTTTAAGCGCACGGCCACACCGGCTGGCACCGAGATGGGTAGGCAGGCATTACAACAAAAGTGTTTTCCGTTGTTGCAAGATCTTTCCACGAAATTTCTATCGGCAACTTTCTCCTCCGAATGTAAAAATGTTTTGTTAGCACCTACCAGCAAAAAAGCAACGATAATCGTAATGACATAAGAGAAATTATAGCTCACACGAAATGATTCAAGTGTTCGTTTTCCCCACGTGCTATTATGGAGTGGAGCGGTGGAGAAAATTGTTTACGGCGGTTCGATGACGCCTATGTGAGGCACGTAAGTGATAACTGCAGGATAGTGATGTGCATGTAGACGTGAGGAGGTGTGACAGTAGGCCTGAAGGCTGATTACTGTACAACAAAAATAATGTACAGTCAGTATTCCGATAGAAGAATAGTGGAGACTAATGAGGAAAATTATAGAAACAGTTGACGAATTAGTATACTTAGGACAACTGAAAACAATCGGATGTATACTTTAAAAAATGAACAAGAGGGCAAAAGTGGCTTGGAGTTCATTTGGGAAGAATGTGATAACGAACGTTAAGAAACTGAAGATGGAATGGAAACACGGATAAACAAAATATAAGAAGATGAAAGGAGGAGAGACTGTTTGCATTACTCGATATAGTGAGCTAATGGAAGATAGTCTGACGAGACACAAAAACTAACTTGGGAATCTGCGAGAGTCCTTTATCCAAAAGAGCACGATAAATAGATGATGGCGTTGCTGCTGCTGATGATGATGATGGAGTAACGTTATTATGACTAGTTGTAACCGCCGCCAGCTTCATACAGAGCAGATGAATGAGCTAAGAGTGATTCAATTAGGAGCTAAGGGGTGAACACGCATCTCTACACTTGTTGTGTGCACGAATACTACGAATCTTGGACAATGAGTGGTATAAAAACCAGACTGCATTACGACCTACCTGGTGCATGAAATTCTGACCCACAGAAATCAGCGTATTTTCCAAAAACAACTGTCATGCGAAACTCAACTCGCGCGTCTTCAGGCATAATATCCTCTGTACCGTAGACGTAGGAAATGTGGCTCATTCGGTGGCCATTACACCAAGCAGTCAGCACAGGAACGTAATGGCACGGATTTTTGAATATAAGTAACCAAAACATCTTTACTAGAATAATTTGTTTACATCATTAAAAATAGTTGCGAGACACAAAGTTAAAAAGACATTGCCTCTCATCTTGTTTTGGTTGTACGACACCACTACCCAGAGCAATTTCATCATTTGAGAAAACAAAGAGTAGAAGCTAATGTAAAATGTATCTTAACGTGAAATAGCCGTCGGAAGATGACCCTTTCGGTTCGCAACCGCTAACGGCGTTATTTACATAAATAAATAGCATAGCAAAAAAGTGGCTGGTTGGTGTTGTCTTTTCCGTAAGAGTCAACCTATATACTTAAAGCAGATTATGTGTTTGATAAATGTTTCTCGATTGGCAGTTTAGTAGTGCGGACGTTAAAACGTTTCGGTGTTCTTTACCATTTCGCATTGTGGTGTTAGAAGAGCAAAACCTGATTAAAGTCTGTAGGTCAATGCCATTTACTTGTTGAGCAGATACTTGAAAACCGATTACAGTAGGAGTAATCCACTAAATTACAGGTTCATATCGTTAACGTCGATATGCACCAGGATTTTAGAACATATATTGTGTTCGAACGTAACACACAGTCAACATGGGTTTAGAAAACATCGTTCCTGTGAAACACAACTAGCTCTTTATTCACATTAAGTGCTGATTGCTATTGACAAGGGATTTCAAATCGATTCCGTATTTCTGGATTTCCTGAAGGCTTTTGACACTGTACCACACAAGCGGCTCGTAGTGAAATTGCGTGCTTATGGAATATCGTTTCAGTTATGTGACTGGATTTGTGATTTCCTGTCAGAGAGGTCGCAGTTCGTCGTAATTGATGGACAGTCATCGAGTGCAACGTAAGTGATTTCTTGCGTTCCCCGAGGTAGTGTTATAGGCCCTTTGCTGTTCCTCATCCATATAAACGATTTGGGAGACAATCTGAGCAGCCGTCATCGGTTGTTTGCAGATGACGCTGTCGTTTATTGACTAATAAGTCATCAGAAGATCAAAACAAACTGCAAAATGATTTAGAAAAGATATCTGAATTGTGCGAAAATTGGGAGTTGACCCTAAACAACGAAAAGTGCGAGGTCGTCCACAAGAGTGCTAAAATGAATCCTACAAACTTCGGTTACACGATAAATCACTCTAATCTAAAATCCGTAAAGTCAAGTAAATAACTAGGTATTACGATTACGAGCAACTTAAATTTGAAGGAACACATAGAAAATGCTGTGGGGAACGGTAACCAAAGACTGCGTTTTACTGGCAGGACACTTAGAAAATGTAAGAGACTTTTTAAGGAGACTGCCTACACTATGCTTGTCCGTCCTGTTTTAGAATACTGTTGCGCGGTATGGGATCCTTACCAGACAGGACTGACAGAGTACATCGAAAAAGTTCAAAGAAAGGCAGCACGTTTTGTATTATCGCGAAATATGGGACAGTGTGTCGCAGAAATGATACAGGATTTGGGATTGACATCATTAAAAGAAAGGCGTTTTTCGTTGCGACGGAATCTTCTCACGAAATTCCAATCACCAACTTTCTCCTCCGAATGCGAAAATATTTTGTTGACGCCGACTTACATAGGGAGGAACGATCACCACGATAAAATAAGGGAAATCGGAGCTCGTACGGAAAGATATTGGAATAATAGAGAATTGTGAAGGTGGTTCGATGAACCCTCTGCCAGGCGGTTAAATGTGATTTGCAGAGTATCCATGTAGATGTAGATGTGCGGGACCGCTATCAGGTTGGACCAGCGGAGAGCGAGCGAATCACTGCAGGTTGGTTGGACTGTCGAGAGAGGGCGACAGAAATATGGAAAATTTCTGCCGGCAGACACCCGAAGAAAGACGCCTCACATCTGGAAAGAGTCTGTCCCTTTCGAAAATCGTCTCTCTGGACGTAGGAAGTGAACGTTCTCGTTTTTGGGACCGCCCGTAACGCAATGAGATCGGCGTGCACCTCGCTTGGGTGTGCAGTTTCTTTTGTCGGAAGACGGCCAGTCCACTGGCGGCCTAGCGGTAGACGAGGCGAGGAGACATGGCAGGGGGGAGGGGGGAAGGGGGAAGGGTGAGGGGGGAGGGGGGTTGGGGGAAGGGGGAAGGGTGGAGGGTGGAGGGGGGAAGGAGGGTTGGGGGAAGGGTGGAGGGGGAAGGGGGGAGGGGGGAGGGGGGAAGGGGGAAGGGGGAAGGGGGGAGGCGGGGGAGGGCAGCTCACACACAGTAGCGCCAGTGAGCTGTCGAAGGCGCCGGCAATGGATGCTCCGGCGGGCGGCGCGAAACAATTCAGGGAATCCGGCGAGCGCCGCCCGGGGCCGATAAATCGTGGTCTCTGGGGACCGGCACGCATCGGCACCGCCGCGCCTCTAGCGGCCGCGTCCGGAAGCTGCGGCGCACAGTAGACGGGGAAACACCCGGGGAGAGACACTGAGTGCCCGGTGCACCGAGACAGACTGCACCTTCCAATGTGGATCATCCTTCCTGACCTTAAACTGCACCCAAAAACGAAGGGCAACGCCGTGGCCTGGATACTGGGACACACTTCCTACGTCATTTTTGAGTTGCAACTCAGTGACGCCGTGCAGTACATGGCCTACCTGTGGGAATGTCACCAAAGATTGCAAAGTTCACCGCAGTACAGTGAACATTTTACCAACACTTTATCGGTCGCGCTATTATACGGATATCAGAGGACACTCAACGCACAGTGAATAATTTCGCTAGAAGTGTCCCCTTTGTTTCTCTCCATTCTGATTTTTTTTTTTAGTATTGTTACCAAAAAGCTCTCTGTGAATAACTTGTCACACATTTCAGTTGTTTTTGATTCAGTTCTGTTTTTAAAGATTTTCGGTTACGTGAAATATTGAACAGCTATTCACAATATCATTTTTCTCTTCATGTACTATTGTAGCGATGTTATGTTCACAAATAAATAAAAAAATTTGCGTTCCTCTGGCGCATAATTTTTGGAAGTCGGGATTGCGTTCGCGCTAGAACCACCCCATATTGCTAGACGCTTGAAAGATCTCTTGCGCGCGTCGTTTGGTGATGATCGTGTGCTCAGCCGCCACTTTCGTCATGCTTGGCCGCCCAGGTCCCCAGACCTCAGTCTGTGCGATTATTGGCTTTGGGGTTACCTGAAGTCGCAAGTGTATCGTGATCGACCGACATCTCTAGGGACGCTGAAAGACAACATCCGACGCCAATGCCTCACCATAACTCCGGACATGCTTTACAGTGCTGTTCACAACATTATTCCTCGACTACAGCTATTGTTGAGAAATGATGGTGGACGTATTGAGTATTTCCTGTAAAGAACATCATCTTCGCTTTGTCTTACTTTGTTATGCTAATTATTGCTATTCTGATCAGATGAAGCGCCATTGTCGGATATTTTTTGAACGTTTTTTTTTTTTAATGCTATTAAAACCCCATGTCATTCCAAGAATGTGTGTCAGTTTGTACCTCTCTATCTACATTATTCCGTGATTTATTCAGTTTTCAAATTTATACTGACTTTTTGATCACCCGGTATATATATATATATATATATATATATATATATATATATATATATATAAACCTGCACTACACTGTGCAGTGTTAACACACACAGAGTTCCACCGGCCTGTAGGGCCTGTTTTCTACGCGGGATTCATGGGCTCGTTCTTCCTGAGGAATCTCCACATCTGTGGCGGAATTCGCCAGGGGTCGATAGCTGCGATCTTCATTGCGTGAGTGGAAAAAATTGCACCACGCAGCAACCGTTCAAAACGCTCACATGTTTCTTTTTCATAATTTACAACTTGTGTGGACTTACAAGGGTAACGCGCCAACTCGTCATTACCGATTTCCCTGAAACTTATGCTTTTGTGTACGGTCTGGCCAGAAATGGTACTAACAGAAGTGGGAGCTCCAGATGTCTAACAGTTCTGATAACGCAGCATTTTTGGCGTTGGTCGAACTCGAGCTATTTGCAGTGAGGTCGTGTGACTAGGGCCTCCCGTCCGGTAGACCGCTCGCCGGGTGCAAGTCTTTCGATTTGACGCCACTTCGCCGACTTGCACGTCGATGGGGATGAAATGATGATGGGTAGGACAACACAACACCCAGTCCCTGAGCGGAGAAAATCTCCGACCCAAGCCGGGAATCGAACCCGGGCCCTTAGGATTAACGTTCTGTTCGCGCTGACCACTCAGCTACCGGGGGCGGACACTTGCAGTGAGGTGATGAAAGATGTTGGATATCTCCTAATATCATGTCGGGCCTCCTTTTGCCCGGCACAGTGCACCAACTCTTCCTGTAATGGACTTAAGTTCCCTGAATAAATATTGAGCCATTGTAGTCTCTGAAGCTGTCCGTAACTGCGAAAATGTTGCTGGTGCGGAAGTGTATGCACGAACTGACCTCTCCATTACGTCCCGTAAATATTGCATGGGATTCGTGCTGGGCGATCCGGGTTGCCGAATCAGTCCGTTCGAATTGTCCAGAATGTTGTTCAAACCTATTGCGAACAATTGTGGTCCGGTGACATAAAGTCGTTGTTTGGTAACGAGGTCCACGAATGTCTGCAAATGGTGTCCGAGTAGCCGACAATGACCGGTTCAGTAGCACCAGAGGACCCAGTCTGTCCCATGTAAAAACACCCTACACCATTATGGACTCACCATCACTTTGTACAGTGGCTTGTTGACAACTTGCGTCCATGGGTCCGTGGGGTCTGCGCCATTTTGGAACGCTACCATCAGCTTTCACCAACTGAAATCGGGTCTCACCCGACCAGGACACGCATTTTCTGTCGTCTAGGGTCCAACCGATACGGTCACGAGCCCACGAGAGCCGCTGCAGGCGATGTCGTGCTGCTAGCAAAGGCACGTACGTCGGTCGTCTGCTGCCATACTCCATTAACGCCAAATTTCGTCCCCCCTATTCTTATGGATGCGTTCATCGTACGTTCCATATAGATTTCTGCGGTTATTTCATACGCTGTTGCTTGTCTGTTAGCACTGACGACGCTGTGCAAACGCCGCTGCTCCCGATCGTTACTGGAAGGCCACTCTTGACACTGTGGATTTCGCAATATCGAATTCCCTGACGATTTCCGAAATGGAATGTCCACCGCTTCCAGCTCCAACTAACCACTCCGCTTTGAAAGTCTGTTAATTCCCGTCTTGAGGCCACAATCACGCCGAAAGTCTTTTCACATCATAACCTGAGTACAAATGACAGCTCCACCAACGCACTGCAATTTTATATCGTGTCTCCGCCATATTGCCGTCATCAGTACGTGTGCATATCGCTATCCCACGACTTTTTGTCACCTCAGAGTACGTCAGTACAGTTTCCTGGGATCGGTCAGCAGAGCTGAAAGAGTACAGAATTGTAAGCCGTGAGTCTTTGGTTCGAGTCCTCTACGGAAATTTTTTCAATTTTTATTTTGTTTACACTGCAAATAAACCGAAGTAATGCTTCTATGGATGTTCCAGGGACATCAGCATTTTCCCTTGTACTGTCAGACATTTTGGGTCGATTCGGAACTTTTCACAATATCATCTGTCTGTTCTCACAGTATTCTCGAAAACTTCGCGTTACACGGTCGTACGCTGTACTGTCTGCCATCGGGTTCCCCTAAATGGCAGGCAGCACCGCATAACAGCCACGCTATCAGGGAAACAAACCAACAGCCAAACAGGCGAAAACATCAGGTAAACACGCCGAAGATTCCAGTCGATTAATAGGATCCTTTCCTTGCACAGGTCGCCGCGACATATCCGGCCACGGATTTCTACGCCGGGTTTATATTGGCTCCAGCTCACTATATAGGCCCGGCCGGTCGATGGCAGACCAGTCCTCGTTCGCTGCTAATGGCAACCGCTATAGCAGAGTCTCCGAGAAGATATCACCGAAGCCGGTGTACTGCACCGCCGATCGAAGTACCAGCCGACCGGGAGGAACCACATCTCCGGCTAGATCGACGGACGTCTACATCTATTGTACAGCCAGCAATTGTACTGTAGAAGAGGTTACGTTCAGTAAACTGCTGGATAACACAACATACGCCAGCAAGCGAATCAGCTCCGCAGCTGTAAATGGCGTTGTCCCACCAAACGTCGTTGGGCCGATATTACTTGTACCGGAAATCTGCTGTTGGCGCGGACCTACCAACGACTGCTCGAAGGTCAAAACGAAACTAACGGAATACGAAGTCTTGTACACTTTAATTATGATCCCTTCTTCGAAAGTTATTTGCAGAGTCCTTCTGTACACTGTACGCACAATCCTTTATTGGATTCTGCATGCACCACAGGCTTTTAAGTGGTTGTTCTTCCCGCACTCAATACGCCATTGGGACGAGGGATGGTCGTAACATGTGGTGTGATGCTAAGTAGACTATGCGTCGGCACGCGCTTCACTTTCACAGTGGTTTTCAGAACATGCACATTGTTCGTCCAAAATATTCTGTGACTGACTTCATTCCCGCCGTAGAAGCGACGCCGACGTAGTGAATGTGGTTGCAGCTTTAACTGACACCTGACAACAATAGGCGAGCATTCGACTGGTCAGTAGTGAGCAGTCAGTTAACGTCATGTCTCAACAGTGTTACGTCACTAATCGCAGTGGAGCAACGTCTCCAAATCAGGTGTTCGAGACGTTCTCCAGAATGTTTTGAAGGAGACAAAAATGAATGTGAAGTGTATCCTCCACAACTTGACTCCCGAAGAAAAACCAACATCTGGACGTCTGCCCTGATTTCATTGAAATGCAAAACTCGGACGTGGCTTTTCTCGAAGCGAAACAAATAATTAACTGTGATCGATATGAACCTACCAGAAAAAGACAAAATGCAAAAATTCACATGAAGCGTCGAATGTTGGACGACTTAACTGACATGCAGGTTACATGTGACGTGCGAGTTGAACAATTCCCAAATGAGGTTTTTTGTTTTGATTTTGGGGCGCAAAACTGCTATGGTCATTAGCGGCCCAAATGGGGTTGTATGAAAGTTCTTTGCGTTGTAGTCAACCGAGGGAGAGACCACGTAAAACACATGAAGCTATAAAGACCACCATCATAGCGTTTATCTATTTTTTTTTTGCACTACTGGCCATTAAAATTTCTACACCACGAAGATGACGTGCTACAGATGTGAAATTTAACCGACAGGAAGAAGATGCTGTGATATGCAAATGATTAGCTTCTCAGAGCATTCACACAAGGTTGGCGCCGGTGGCGATACCTACAACGTGCTGACATGAGGAAAGTTTCCAACCGATTTCTCATACACAAACAGTAGTTGACCGGCGTTGCCTGGTGAAACGTTGTTGTGATGCCCCGTGTGAGGAGGAGAAATGCGTACCACCACGTATCCGACTTTGATAAAGGTCAGATTGTAGCCTAACGCGATTGCGGTTTATCGTATCGCGACATTTCTGCTCGCGTTGGTCGAGATCCAATGACCCCAACGGCGTCGTATCACTAGCAGTCGAGATGACAGGCATCTTATCCGCATGGTAGTAACGGATCGTGCAGCCACGTCTCGATCCCTGAGTCAGCAGATGGGGACGTTTGCAAGATAACAACCATCTGCACGAACAGTTCGATGACGTTTGCAGCAGCATGGACTATCAGCTCGGAGACGATGGTTGCGGTTACCGTTTACGCTGCATCACAGACAGGAGCGCCTGCGATGGTTTACCCAACGACGAACCTGGGTGCACGAATGGCAAAACGTCATTTTTTCGGAAGAATCCAGGTTCTGTTTACAGCATCATGATGGTCGCATCCGTGTTTGGCGACATCGCGGTGAACGCACATTGGACGCGTGTATTCGACATCGCCATATTGGCTTATCACCCGGCATGATGGTATGGCGTGCCACTGGTTACACGTCTCTGTCACCTCTTGTTCGCATTGACGGCACTTTGAACAGTGGACGTTACATTTCAGATGTGTTACGGCCCGTGGTTCTACCCTTCATTCGATCCCTGCGAAACCCTACATTTCAGCAGGATAATGCACGACCGCATGTTGCAGGTCCTGTACGGGCCTTTCTGGATAAGAAAATGTTCGATTGCTGCCCTGGCCAGCACATTCTCCAAATCTCCCACCAAATGAAAACGTCTGGTGAATGGTGGTGGAGCAACTGGCTCGTCATAATACGCCAGTCACTACTCTTGATGAACTGTGGTATCGTGTTGAAGCTGCATGGGCAGCTGTACCTGTACGCGCCATCCAAGCTCTGTTTGACTCAATGCCCATACGTATCAAGGACGTTATTACGGCCAAAGGTGGTTGTTCTGGGTACTGATTTCTCAGGATCTATGCACCCACATTGCGTGAAAATGTAATCACATGTCAGTTCTAGTATGACAGATTTGTCCGATGAATACCCGTTTATCACGTGCGTTTCTTCTTGGTGTAGCAATTTTTATGGCCAGTAGCTTATTAAACCAGTCCCGAAGCTTTCTACGATTGAAGCGGTATGTAGATATAGTTTATGTTAGAATTCAGCTATACTTTGAAATAGTATTTTCTCCTCAGGGTCACCAAATACGGCGCAATACTGTTGGAGAGCAACATCATGTACGCCTGTGAGTCTTTCACGCATCAACGACAGACACAGTGGGGCAAGCATTAATACCGTGACAGAAGAAGCCTTCATTTCCTTACAACGCAAGGGGGCAGTCAAAGAGATACTTTTATGTTATTATGTAAACTCTTATACTGTTGGGCTAGTACCTAAGTTCGTAGCGTTTTCCGGTAAGTTCAATGAACACAACACACACTATTTACAACTGTCTGCCAAGGCTGGGGAAACTTTTCGAGTCTGCGACTGTAGAAATCACATGGTTTCGAGGCGAATGACACGTATAGCTATGTTCGGAGCACATTTTCATCCGGAAAGAAAGTTCCTTGAAGCTTGCTCGATAGAGAGCAGAAACGTGAAAGTTTGAGGACACAAGATCAGGTTAGTAAGGTGCGTGAGGAATGACTTCCCAATCCAACCCTGTATGGTGCTTTTTGTCAGTGTAGCAGCCTGTGGGCAGGCGCTGTCCTGGAATAGCATCACTCCACGCAGTCTTCCCGGTCGTTGTTCTTGGACTGCGTCTGCAAGACGTCTCAGTTGTTGACAATAAATGTCGGCAGTGGTGGTCGCACCTCGGGAAAGCGATTCGTAGTACGCCAGACGCACAGTGTTCCACCACAAGAGTAACACTATCCTTTGTGTATGCACGCAGGTCTTTGTACTCGGAGTTGTTGCTTTGTTTGGCTCAAACATTCCTTCCTTTCCTTCGTCACCACTAACTACACAGGATAGGAATGGTCGGTGTTGCTCACGAGCCTATTAATTACGAGCAAGCAGAGGTGCACGTATAGCCATCCGCTGATTTCTATGAGTTTGGCTTAGAGCATTCGGTACCTATACATCCGATTTTTGAACCTCCTTACTCTTCGCACTATGGTGGAATGATCACAGGTCATCACATTTGCCAGTTCTCCAATACACTGACGTGAATGATAATGGATTACTAGGTTCAAACGATCTTCGTGAAACACCGAAGGTCTTCCTGGAGAATCACTGATGTCATAGTGATCCTCCTTAAAAGAAGAAAATCATTTCCTTACCGTGCTCTGTCCGGTGCCTATACGCCGCGCAAATGTTTTTGCGCTGCCTCCGCTGCTGTCACCCCTCGACTGAACTCAACAACCATTTCGCGTAGGCGGCCGGAGAGGCCGAGCGGTTCTAGTCGCTACAGTCTGGAATCGCGCGACCGCTACGGTCGCAGGTTCGAATCCTGCCTCGGGCATGGATGTGTGTGATGTCCTTAGGTTAGTTAGGTTTAAGTAGTTCTAAGTTCTAGGGGACTGATGACCTCAGAAGTTAAGTCCCATAGTGCTCAGAGGAATTTGAACCATTTCTCGTAGCACCTCAACAGATTTGTCTCCAGAGCTATTATGGGCGTTGTTGACTATTCCAAGACACAGTCGCGGTACGCGCATGCACGTGCTGTAATGTTGATGCATTAAGTTGTTCTGAAAGCGGTGCTGACATTCAAGATAATAAAAGCGGGTTAAAAGCTGTGTGCTATCTGGGGAAATTATCCTTGCATTACTGAGTAACTGTTTCACCAGTCATCCAATCTAGTTTACCAAATTGCCAACCAGACTAACATTAATTATAATCTTTTAACAGTCATCTTACGACAACCGGTGATTATATATATATATATATATATATATATATATATATATATAGAGAGAGAGAGAGAATTTAAATAAAAAGAAATAAATCAGTTTATATTTAGACATTTATTTTAACATTGATCATTGTACCGTTAAAATTTCAGCATATTAAGCTTAATTCATAACTAAACTGGTGCCTTATTTAGGATTGTGAAAATGTGAGTATCTTATCATATACAGTATATAAAAGAAAGCGGATGTAGGTTCCGTATGAGACTGTGTGACATGGATTACATATAAACTGGGTTTTAAAGTGTAGTAGTGTGACAGATCGTTCTTGTTTATGTGTAAAAGTAACACATTCCACTGTTCAGTCTCCTCCCAGATAAAGTCAGAAACACCACAGTAAATTTAGAACTGGAATGTATGCTGTAAATGACAACAGATTTAAGAAATTAACATGAAAGGAATCCAACAGAGACCTTTCAGTGCCTTCCGCTTTAACGAAGCTTATAATCTGCAAATTATGCCTTTTCCTCACTTAGGCAGAATTTATCACTTATCACCACCATCAGCGGCAAATGGAATACAGATTCACTAAACAACTGGCTACGATCTCGTTTAACCCAAGCATTAAGCTACGGCATTGTGAGCAGAGGGCCCAGAACACCACTGAACGCTCACTGGCCGTCACAGTAGGCGCGACGTAGGTGCGCAGAACAAGCGTACACTCGCCAGCCACCGTTCGTGACTCCAGCTACAGTCGCCAGTGAATCCAGACAGCCTCGGCGTGTGCGGCGAGCTCCCACCAGTGACGGACAGCCCCTGTCCAGCCACCTGCCACCCGCGTCGCCTTCCGCCTACCGCCGCACCTCCAGCCTCCGCCACCAGCGCGTCCCGGAAGGCGGCGATTGGAACAAAGATTGGCGCTGATTGGCCGCCTCCTGGGGGCGGCCGGCACACCGGATGGGGGCCCCAGGCGGCGGGAACGCCGCCCCCGCGGCAGCCGCCGCACTCACGCACGCACATACACGCTCGCGCACGTGGCAGGAAGGGCCAATCACGGCCGACAGGTAGTCCGGGAAACAGCTGGGGAGGAGTGCACTGAGGTCCAGCGTACACTCGACAGGCGGTGGCGCGCCGGGCGCACGCGCTCTGGTCGGATGACTCGAGGACAGCAGGACGCAGCTGCTCCACAACGGCGATGTCTCTACCTGTGCTCTCGTCGGATGCATCATCATCATCATCGTTTATTTAGCTTCGCCGCCAGCGCATGGGTTCACAGATTGAGCCTATTAACAAATCGGACCCTCGTCAAAGGAGCGGCTTACTTAGGCTATTAGGTTCACACGGCTCTAAGCACTATTGGACTTAACATCTGCCGCCATCAGTCCCATAGACTTAGAACTATTTAAACCTAACTAAGACATCACACACATCCATGCTCGAGGCAGGATTCAAACCTGCGACCGTAGCAGCAGCGCGGATCCGGACTGAAGCGTCTAGAACCGCTCGGACACAGCGGCCGGCAGGCTATCAGGAGCTTTCGGCACCACCTCAGTTGTATCACTCTGTGTGGCGCTAAGAATCTACCAAATACACACATTACGATAAGATACAGAGCGGCTCTGCACTGGCTTAAGGTGGGAAGGTGCGACCAGGTTCGAAAAATCACTGGAGTGCAAATTGACACGAGACGCCAACAAAAAAACTGTTGGATGGATACCTGGCAAGGTGAGCGGGACACAGGGGATACCGGCCGCTGGCTGCACCATTTCTTTCCCGATGTAAGGGAGAGACTAAAACATATGGATCCCAGCCACGGTAGGGTCCACTTCGTAACAGGACACGGCCCTTATCCCACGAACTTAAACTGGGTGAGTCTGAGGAAGACGTCGACGTGTACATGAGGCGAAGGAAGCTCTCCAGAACACGTCGTCTTTTTCTAAGGACGATATACCAACATCAGACACACGATATGAGCCGCGGCTGGCTCGAGTTATGCTTGCCTTCGGTTAAACCTTGGTTGCAGTGGTTTTGTGTCTCCTGCAGTTATCTCGCTAATGTTGCTGTCCTCTCCGTGAGTGGCAGCAGCAGCGTGTATTGATACTAGTACTGCTGTACTATCTTTGGTGTGGCGGATATAGTTTCCGACTGTGCGGTGTGTGACCAGTCGGTCGGTTGGTGTGGAGCAGCAAGGAAGTATCCGTCGCGCGAACTCTGGTTCAAATAGCTCTGAGCACTATGGGACTTAACATCTGAGGTCATCAGTCGCCTAGAACTTAGAACTAATTAAACCTAACTAACCTAAGGACATCACACACACTCATTCCCGAGGCAGGATTTGAATCTGCGACCGTAGCGGTCGTGCGGTTCCAGACTGAAGCGCCTAGAACCGCTAGGCCATACCGGCCGGCCCTTGTATTTCAATTTCTTGCTTAGGCCTTGTGTCTTGGGTTTTGAGTGTGGCCTTCAGCCGATCTAAAGTTAATGAAAGGGGATCGATTAAAGTTTTGAGTGTTTTACATCCTTGTTGTGATATTGTGTGTTGATAAATGAAGTTTGTATGTTGAGTGCAACTGACAGCAACTTATTTTGGCTTCTTTCCACAACCTAATCCGCTCTGGCCTGCTATCCCAGGCATTTCACAATACACTTAAACCTCAACAATATTCAAGGCACCATACACGCAATGCTCAGAGACCAAGACCAATGGACCATGTTAGACACACTCACTGACGATATATCCCAAGCGATCTGTAGAGAGTATGTACGAGACAGACAGCGTGCCTATATGCAAAGGCGGGAAGGAATCCAGAGCGTGGAGAGCAGCACTGACTCCGAGATGGAATCAGATGAAGACACTGATCCCGACATGACCGTAAATGAAAATGAAGAAATACCCTAAATAAGCAACACAACAGCCTTTTAAAAAAAAATTAGGTTAAGGTTTAGTTACTAGGAGATTCAGAGTAGATGTTAGATTTAGATGAAGAGTTGTGATTGGCGGTAGGTGCCTTGACGGACAATTCCAAGACACTCGCTGTCTTTCACACATGGTGAAGGGACATTCTTCCACTATCATCTTTCTTATCTCTTGTTTTTATTCTTCCTAAAAATATGGTTATGGTTTACAATTTGATTTTCCAAAATTCTGTTAATTTAGTAAATGTTTAGTACCTTTTATCTACCCATCTTAAATGTAAGAATTTTGTTTATTTCAGAAAAATTGTTCCGAATCCATAATATGTCTGCCAGTTATGTTATAAATTCTTCTGTCTTCATAAATTCCTATCTTGCATTCATAAAACGCAAAGTTTACGATTTTTGTTTCTTAATTTCTGCTAAGTTTATAACTATTTAAAGCTGCACTATTATTAATCCTTTTTAAAAATACGAAATAAATATCATTCTATACACGTAAAATTTCATATTGTGAACGTACGACCTGTCTTAGTAACACGGTGGCCGGTCATTTGTAATTGGCGACAAATAAAATAAATAATCTTCTTCTTCGAATCGTATCTTCTTCCTGAAACGTCTCTGCTTATCCAGGCCGTTCACTGATCGTCTTCGCATCAACCTCACACATCGAAAACATTTACGTAAAAATGGCGTAGTGTAAAGAGGAAGCACACTTGAAAACGGGAATAGTTTCACGAAACGCGACGTGTAAAGTGTGATTAAAAGAAAATCGTGACACTAGCAGAAAAGTTATTTATAAACAAACGCATCGTCATAACAGTCGCAGGCTTTCAAAAAACGATTCACAATGGACGAAATGATCTCTCTTCTCTCATAGTCTGCTGTTCAACACTTCCTCCCACTGTTGCAGTCCTCGGTTCACATCAAACTTCACCTGCTCTTTGCGTCTTGTGTCTTGTTATCTCCCAATGGCCTTCTTCCAGATTCTGTCCGTTCCAGGACTGGTCTTTCTTTTCCCATTCTCTTATCGAGGGCAAAGTTTGAATCTCATCGTGAAGCGCACCCAGACAGCTGAAGTGCTTAAGGCGACCGCTCCCGACTGGCAGCATATCCGGGTTCGAGTCCCTGTCAGACACACATTGTCAGTGTCGTCACTCCGTTACACAGCTGTAGGTCGTCTACATCCACAACTGTGATCATCTCACGCATGCCATTTCAGCGCATTCATCGTCAACGCCGTGTTTTCACCCATTGTCCTGTTCTGGTTCAACAGCCGTCCTCTTTCTGTGATGTCACTCACCGCGTATTCCTGATCGCATCCTTAATTTCGATAATAAATGATTTTGGCTCCGGTAACAAACGCGATGCTTTCTTTTCGCAGACTCCCATCAAACGCTTCCTTAATTCCACCCAAGTACCAGGGGCAGGTTTGCACGGAGCTTGTCAGCCCCCTTAACCACATGCTTTGATAGAATACGTTTGTTGACGCATTTCTCTTGTATTTTACTTGGTTAGAACCGCTGCAGCATTGCTGCTCTCTCGAGCCTTTGCTTGAAGTACATCCACATCTACAGCTGTCACCTGGAAGCCAGTGTAAGGCGTGTGGCGACGGGTACCTAATGCGTCTCTCCCACTCTACTGCCTCCTTGTTCCATTCATGGGTTACACGCAGCAAGATCGAGAGTGCATGTCAGTCTGTATGCGGCCGAATTTCTCTTGTTTTTGGTTTATTGGTCACTGTAAGAGACCCAGGAGGCAACGCATTCGTCTCACTCTCTCTGATATCATATCCCTCCCTCCATTTGTTTATGTTTCACTAAAAAAAACGCGTTACTAATCCTGAACCTCTGCTTTGTATCTTTTTCTGTATCTACCTGTAACACAATGAGGTACACAATCCCGGAGTGGTGGACAGCACTCATTAACTGTTCGTAGTAAAAAAGCAGTTAACCTATCAATATGTGCGACAGAATGGAATGAAATGAAATAGCTATGAACAGACCACCTCCACAGAAATGAAACCTACAATTTCATCTCGTATGTTCCACAAATTTATTTCTACCCTATATACATGCAAAGGTTTCGCGGTTCTCTCTGAAGGACTTTGCCTTGTTAGCTTCTCGTCATACGAGGTGTGGGTATAAAATAACGGGACTGACGCTGTCACAGAGTAAGTCCCCACGCACCAAAGATGGACGACCAATAGCTGTGAAGTCTTCTGAGTCGAATACGGTATCTCTGGCGCCTGTGGACAAATCAGTGTGGCCCCGTCTTCGTTTGTGTAAGAGCTGTTATTTTGTTTTGCCGGGAGAATGGTAAGAGTAGCAACAGGGCAACGAATTGTCGTGAAGTTTCACATGAAACCTACCTTTTACTAAAAGAAGTGTATGGCGGAGGCTGCTTATCAGGTACATGAATTTTGAGTGGTTCAAGCTTTTTGAACGAGGCAGATAAAAGGTTGAAGATGATTCTCGTCCGGGACGCCCTTTAATATAAAAAACGGTTGAAAGAAATCGGGAAGTAGGTAATCTCATTAGGTCTGTTCGTGTTTAGTATTCAGTCGACTGCTGAACTGTAATAATTAACAACGAACGCGTAACGCAAATTTACGTAACCAATTTAACATGAGAAACTCTTTTGCGAAACGATCGAACAAAAAGAAGCACTTCAAAATGTTTGTACAGACACTTTGAATACCATTGAAAAGATCATAATTTCTTGGAAAAACTGATAACATATAACGGATCTTGGTTTTTAATTTATGATCCAGAAACAAAACGCCAATACATGCAATGAAAGCGGCCGACTTCACTGAGAGCGAAAATGCGACATGATGTCCAGCATCTGCAAACATGTGTGCTATTGTGTGCCGTATTTATATCAAGCAAGTAGCATCTGTGATTGTATATATACCCTAGCTACATACAGGCGTTGATATAAGTCATCGGGTACAGTTGAAAATCTGTGCCCCGACCGGGACTCGAACCCGGGATCTCCTGCTTACATGGCAGACGCTCTATCCATTTTTTTAAAAATCTCATTTTTGTTTCATTGTTCGTGGCGGGCGTCCGATGACACTCCTTGATCCGCTCACTCGGGTTTTTATTACAGAGGGTAGCTAAATCCTCTGATCGAACACGCTGAGCTAACGTCCCGGCGATCCATCTGAGCCAACGTGTACACAGAGGATAGTGCGACTGTATGTATATATATATATATATATATATATATATATATATATATATATGTATACAGTCTTTTGGGCAAGGTACTGTGTGTTTTTAAGTACTTTAGCGATGACAAACGTTTATAATGTGCTGAGTTTTATCCGCTTCACGTATTGTCCTTGAGGTTTAGCGTAAAATGGTCATGTTTCACTACAAAAAAAAAAAAAAAAGCTTAAGGCCTGCAGCTAACAGCTAAGACTGTTGAAGCCGTTTGTCTTGAATAAAAAATATTTTGTGCTATCTTGGCTTCTGAATCGTTTTTAACAATTAAAACAGATCGCCCTTCAATACTATCATAATGAGAAGATTCACTCAGTTTTAATTGATTGGTTATTTAATTGATTATGTTGTCCGCGTTTAGTGTTGTTCAAAGGGGAGGTAGTGTATATAAAGGAGGGCTGAAGAGCGTCAGATGTTAACTCAGTACTGCGAACGACGTGGAGATACCGCGTACTCCTCTGAGACAGCGTTATCAGCACCTCAAAGACAGGGAGGGGCCACACATGTGCGCCTGCCATCCGAGAACGAGCAAAACACATTCTGCGACATCCCACACCGTTGGTCGCAGAGGCATACGAACCAGCTGCCGCTGGGAACCGAAACGGGAAACGCTAGCGCTGCGGCAGTGCCGTGAGCGCGAAGCACGGACTGATGACGTATTGAGGGGGGGGGGGGGGGAAAGGGTTGCAGTGCGGTGATGCTGTGAGAGGTACTACCGGCAACCTCGCACTGCCGATAAGATGGCACCGCGATGCGTTCAGCGACGAGTCACTGCTGTGTGCTGACACGGATCACCACTGTCGGCGACTTAGTGACAGCTCCCATTGTTCAAATGTTTTGGAGAGGCACGGCGGTGCGACTCGTGCTGTGGCGAGCCTCCTGGTTCGACTTCAGGCCGTGGCTGGCAGCGACTGAGGGAACGCTGACGGCACATCGCTAGGTCACGGGTTTCCTGTCTCCCCATGCGTTACTCGTAAGGGGCCAGTATCGTGATGCCATTTTCCAAGAGGACAATGCCCGTCCACACGTGATATGTGCATCTGCGAACTGGCTGTGTGACCCTTAGATACTGGCCAGTAGGATCCCCAGAACTGTACCCCAACACAACAGGGGTGGGGACCGGTTCGGCAGTACATTCTCTCCCAGTGTAGATACCGAAAAATAGCCACAACAGTCGTGGCTCAACTCGCTGCAGGAGGGGACACCACGGCTTCTCAAACGAAAAAGTGCATGCGACCTAGTCGGAGAGGGGAAATGTCAGAATGATAAGAGCGCTGATGTTTCTAAGTTCTTTGTACATTCGATTCGATACTGTAATCACTGGAATATTATCAAGTACTCTCTCAACCCCTGACGTTTCGTTTCCTTCTCCTCTTCTGGGCGCTCCACTCTTTTCTTTCTTCCAGGCAGTGTGTTTAAATGCCAACAAGCCACCCAAGGTGGTTAGCCAGCCAATGATGGAACATGTCAACAACCTGCCCAAGAAGGTAACAAGAACGAGTAGCTCAACTGCTGGCGACTTAGTCCTTCTTGTCGAAAAATAAACAAGCTAAGAAATGATTATTATTCCCGTTAAAAGATGGAAATCCGTGGCAAAATGTTTTACGAAACACCGAACCAACTGAACAAAGCTGTTTCACAGAGGAAGACCGCAGTGGAGTTCCTTCTCTAAATCCTCGCACGAACGAAAAAATGGCTCCCATCGAAATAAGTGTCCAAGGAATAGAAAAGCAACTGAAATCACTGAACAGAGGAAAGTACACTGGACTTGACGGGATACCAATTCGATTCTACACAGAGTACGCGAAAGACGTTGCCCCTCTTCTAACAGCCGTGTACCGCAAGTCTCTAGACGAACGGAAGGTTCCAAATGTTTGGAAAAGACCACAGGTAGTCCCAGTTTTCAGGAAGGGTCGTCGAGCAGATGCGCAAAACTATGGGATTATATCTCTGACATCGATCTGTTGTAGGATTTTAGAACATGTTTTTTGCTCGAGTATCGTGTCATTTCTGGAAACCCAGAATCTACTCCGTAGGAATCAACAAGGATTCCGGAAACAGCGATCGTGTGAGACCCAACTCGCTTTATTTGTTCATGAGACCCAGAAAATATTAGATACAGGCTCCCAGGTAGATGCCATTTTCCTTGGCTTCCGGAAGGCGTTCGATACAGTTCCCCACTGTCGCCTGATAAAGCATGAGCCTAAGGAATATCAGACCACCTGTGTGGCTGGATTGAAGAGTTTTTAGCAAACAGAACAGAGCATGTTGTTCTCAATGGAAAGACGTTAAAGTAACCTCTGGCGTGCCACAAGGGAGTGGATAGTGTCGGAAGTTCAATGCGGCTTTTCGCGGATGATGCTGTAGTATACAGAGAAGTTGCAGCATTAGAAAATTGTAGCGAAATGCAGGAAGATCTGCACCGGATAGGCACTTGGTGCAGGAAGTGGCAACTGACCCTTAACATAGACAAACGTAATGTATTGCGAATACATAGAAATAAGGAGCCTTTATTGTATGATTACATGATAGCGGAACAAACACTGGTAGCAGTTACTTCTGTAAAATATCTGGGAGTATGCGTGCGGAACGGTTTGAAGTGGAATGATCATATAAAATTAATTGTTGGTAAGGCGGGTACCAGGTTGAGATTCATTGGGAGAGTCCTTAGAAAATGTAGTCCATCAACAAAGGAGGTGGCTTACAAAACACTCGTTCGACCTATACTTGAGTATTGCTCATCAGTGTGGGATCCGTACCAGATCGGGTTGACGGAGGAGATAGAGAAGACCCAAAGAAGAGCTGCGCATTTCGTCACAGGGTTATTTGGTAACCGTGATAGCGTTACGGAGATGTTTACCAAACGCAAGTGGCAGACTCTGCAAGAGAGGCGCTGTGCATCGCGGTGTAGCTTGCTGTCCAGGTTTCGAGAGGGTGCGTTTCTGGACGAGTTATCGAATATATTGCTTCTCCCTACTTATTCCTCCCGAGGACAACACGAATGTAAAATTAGAGAGATTCGAGCGCTCACGGAGGCTTTCCGGCAGTCGTTCTTCCCGCGAACCATACGCGACTGGAACAGGAAAGGGAGGTAATGACAGTGGCACGTAAAGTTCCCTCCGCCACACTCCGTTGGGTGGCTTACTGAGTATAAATATAGATGTAGAACACACACTGGAAACGACAAAAAAATCATCATTTTCCCTCTCCGACTGAATGAATTGGTCTGTTGAAATAAATTCCATTTCTGTAACGCAAGGATAACAATGTTGTGACAAAGAGAGCGGTTCCACTACAGCGAAAAAATACCAGTCGCGAATGAATGAGCGCAATAAAGAATGAATTTCCCTTATTGCACGGCCTACGGCTGTAGAATAATTGGAAGTGGAAAACACTGTATTTCAAAAATACCACTGCGAGAGCGCGATGTTCCTTCCGCTCTGCTGGACCGGAAAGACGAGTGCCCGGCTGTTACGTTGGCACGCCTGCGCGGCGGCGGACAAACAGGATCCTCGTACGTCAGGGCGCGGCGTGAGCTGCTGTCTGCTCTTTCTTGGTTTCCCTCCGCCCTCGTATGTAAGCTGGAGGAGCTTCGCTACCAATTTCCGGTCGGCGAGCACTAGTGAGAACTAACTGGCCCACGCGGCGCAGGAATTGGGGTCGCAAATACCAGCCTCCACTCTCGGGAGAGAGGTTTTTGATTCTTCTTTTACGGCGCGCGACCGCATATTTTGGCCGGAATTTTCCCCCAGTCCGGAATAAAAGAATCAGGTGGAAGAAGCTATGCGCCTTCAAGAAATAAGCTAACTTTGCACCGAGGCGTGGGATAAAATATGTAGTTAGACGAACCTGCTTCTGGCGAGCGTTTTGTCCCCCTTCCTTTTATGGGTCACTGTAACGTTTCTGGCTGTGGGAGCCACAAGCTTTGTTCCCGTGTTCCACGTCTAAGCCCAGCGAAGGTACAGCAGTAGCTGAGGAGTGGAGTGAGATACAAACAACAGATGGTATTAGAAGTGCGCGTATCGTCAGTATCTGCACCAACTTGATTGGCTGCTGTGACACAACGTGGGGAGATCTTCATCCTGTCTGCACGCCAAAACTCATACTTTCGTTCATTTATTATTACTGAACTGTAATCGAGATCTGAGAATAAACATGCAGCTACAATCCGTTCGCCATAAGAATAAATCTAGTGTAAACATTACACTTTGTATTCTTCCGCGTTTGCTGGAACCTCATTGGATTTCCGTTTCACGTGGGACTGCTGCCATGCTGTCTCGGGTACTGTCAAGTACAATAATATGGGCGCGTTTAGTGCTGTGCGTTAGGAGCACATCTACTTAGCGATAATACGGGATTTACCGGCGCATTTAACTTGGACAGCACTGGACAGCTGGTACAGCTAGCCTCCAGTCACACGTAAAAAGACACGAGCAGAGGAGCAATACAGCTTCCACAGTCATTTTTAAGCAGAATGAAATAATATACTGCAAATCTCCCACAATACGCTCCTTTGACGAAACCCGCAACACGTTATCGTTTTTAGCTAACGTACTACTGTAATTAAAAACAAGAATGATGAAAATTCCTGACTTAACCACAGGGTAATGTTTCTCCATAAGCTGTGTGTAACGTTAAGAGAGTATTGAAGGATATCACCGTACAGTTGAATACTGAAGCCACTGAAGGTATTAATTACAGTCAGTAGTCTGATAATATCTTAGTTCCTTCCCTATCCGAATCAGAGAAGTACGTCTCAGTTCTGGAAGTGTCACATGCTACGTTGGTAACGAGCCTATCAACAACAGAATCGACGAAGCCAACCAGGCGCCGCATTTTCTCCTCTTCTTTTATGACGAGCCGAGCCGTTCTATATCCCGCCAGCGTTCCGCACTGACGTGTGAAGAAGCTGCCTGCGTTAGTTCCAGTAAGACTGGCAGCTTAACAGCCTTGTTACTTCTCGGGTCACATCCCGCAGCTTGGCTCCAGATCAGTTCCGTTGGGTTCATATTGTAATGGTGCAGTAGCAAATGTAAAAATGCAGCATTTGTATGATGTACTCGATGCTGTGAAAACGACTGTTTTTCACGTTTCTACGATACTTATCCACCTCCGTGGTATAAAACGATGGACATGGTCCAAATATAGATGATATGGTTTTTCATTTTTGCCTTAACAATTAATTTGTTATGATGCCTTAATTTAAACAACTTTTATGAACAGTCTTTCATAAAATATCCATAATTAAGAATTTGTATTTGAAATGGAAACCGGAATTTCGAGTCCTTTATGTAATTTCAAACAAGGAGACGTGCATTATTCATAAAAAATAATGAGGAGTTTTATAATTATGAGATGTAGGTATTTCAAATTGAACAAGGAAAAAAATGATATTGTGGAGATTTGAACCAACATACGAACAACAGAAATTGGTTAACAACCCATTACACTATCGACGGCGCTATAGTGTGTCTGCGCGCGCGCGCGTGTGTGTGTGTGTGTGTGTGTGTGTGTGTGTGTGAAATCTTATGGGACTTAACTGCTAAGGTCATCAGTCCCTAAGCTTACACACTACTTAACCTAAATCATCCTAATAACAAACACACACACCCATGGCCGAGAGAGGACTCGAACCTCCGCCGGGACCAGCCGCACAGTCCATGACTGCAACGCTTGAGACCGCTCGGCTAATCCCGTGCGGCGCTATAGTGTCAATGTATTTTCGTTATTAACTGCAGTGCTACGAAAAGTTCAAAGCCGATTATCTCCGAAAATTTATGAAAAACATTAAGGCCTGTTTCTCGGCCTTTTTTAAACATATTTGATATGCGTGTTTCACTGCGGAACAGAAAGCAGTCTCAGCCATTTTTATACTGCGCATTAACAGCGCGAGAATCAGAGCACAGCACTGCAGAGGCTGTAACTGTACACGCTTTTTGAAATAAAAACAACGTAGCTAAACCGCGATTAAGAAAATCGTTGATGGCTCTTAATACATTTGAATATCTTAAAGTTTCATGCAACGTTACTTAGTAGAGGATCTAATACGTAAGTACGACCTGCTTGCAAGAGCGTAACACCACCAGTGTTCGTGTGCTACGGCTTCTCACCAATCATCGCGTTTGTATTTGTTTAGATCGGGTTTATTCTTATGATGAAGGGATTATAGTCGATTTTTTAAATTTCAGGTACTATTTATTGTACCATTAACATGTTTTAGAGCCACTGCGGGGTCATTGTCAGGTGGAGGTGTCACAGGAAAATTATAGCGCGGATGAAGTGTAGCTACAGGCTGTGGTGGTTGTGGTCGCGAAAATAACGAACTTATTTATCGGCATCGAAACCGTGCAGTTTGAACATCCTGACGCAATTCGTTCAGAACTTATGACGATTTTACTTCATATATTTCAAAATTGTCACCCTGTATGAGAAATGATTTGCTGTAGATATCACATTGCAGTGCGCTTTAAGTACCGAAAATATAACTGTCTTTCCGTTTCGCAAACGTTTCGTCACCGATAACTAAATTTCCGTCATTTTCGCCAGCATCACCACGACAGCCTCTAGCTGCAGTTGGTCCACGATATATAATATTCCTGTAGCACCTCCACCTGACGATGACTCTGCAGTGGCACGAAAACAGGTTAATGGTTCGATAAATCGCATAAAAAAATGCGAAAAACCGACTGGTTGCACATTTATTCGCAAATAAACTGCCAGTTTGAATCACAGTTACTGCTCCTCATTCATAATGAATACAATGAAAGATAAAGGTTTTGTTTATAATACTAGGGGAGGACCTCTTATTATTCAGCTATCACTCTACACCCGAAACTTCAGTCTCGTATAAATTTACAGACAATTTTGGGTAACGAGACGGAGCCGAAACTCACTGTGTGTCATCGGATTCCCACCGAATGGCCACCTAGCAAAACGGTTCAGGCTGGACACACTTATGGTTCAGTAGAGGGGCCGAACAGTGCGGTCGAATTGATCTCCGTGCGCGTTTGTAATCGCCACTCTGTGAGCAATGCATAATACAAATGAGCTTACGAAGAACAACTTGATGTGTGAAACGTTTTCAGCAATTTCTGAGATGCTTAGTGGTATACAAGGATTGTATTTGCAAAAAATATGGATGATTAGTTGCTTACCGTGTGATTCCCGTAGGTGTCCGTTTTACAACACGATATCTGTGACCGGTTCTCTGTTTTGTCCGACGCGATACCCAGAATAAAAGGCAGATTGTATCCCAATAAACTTCAGAACTTGTTATTTCAATACATGTGAACTTTAGCCAGTCTGTTTGTAGTTCCATTACAGCCTCACAGCAAGAACAACGGGCTCAACACCTACAAGCTACCTCTCTGCTGAGGCGATATTGCGAAGACGACGACACGTTGCTGGACTTGTGCATTTTGCTTTGATGGAGCAGCGGCCCCCTTCACGTCCTGCTGCTCCAGTGCAGACAGACAGCTACATGTCACGTGTGCTAAAACGGAGAACAGACCAGCAATCGCATTCGCACTGATGGACCGACTTCCGCCACACGAGGTGTGGCTGATGCTGTCACAGAGTAAATACGCAAGCGCCAAAGATGAACGACCAACAGCTGTGAAGCGTTAACTCAGTCGAATGCGGCATCTCTGGTGTGTCTAGACAAATGAGTGTGGCAGTGCCTTCATTACTGTAAGAGCTGTTGTTTTGTTTTGCGCAACGAATTAGTGTGAAAATCACACGGAACTTGGAAAAACTGCTTCTCAGACCCATCTTTTACTAAGTGGAGTGTATGACGAAGACTGTTTATCACTTATGCTTTTTAGCGAATCAAGAGTTTACAAGAAGGCTGAGACTAGAAAGCTCTTCAACACCGAAAGCGGATGAAAATATCGAAAAAATAGGTAACCTGATTCGATCTGAACCTCAGCTGAGTAGTCAATCGATTGTTGAAACTGTAAGAATTGACAAAAAATCCGTAAGGCAAATTCTAAATTATAAATTTAACACGAGAAACGTGTGTGCGAAGCTGGTGCTGAAAATTCTCAGGATCGGAAGAAAGAAGCTTTGTAATAATACTTTGAATACCACTGAAAATGATCCTAATTTATTGGAAAGAGTGATAGCATGGGACGAATCTTGGTTTTTTTATTTATGGTCCAGAAACGAAGCACAAATACATGCACTGGAATGAGCCAACTTCACTGACAGCGAAAATAGCTCGAAAGAGCGTATCAAGATTCAAAGCAACGATAACTGTTTTTTCCGATAATCATGGAAATGTCTGTCTTCAGTGTTTTTCTGAAGATGAAACCATTAACTAACGTTACCAACTTGAGGTCGTTACTCCGCGATAAAATAAGAAAAAAACAAACCCGAATTGTGAAAGACCATGTCATGGGTTCTGCATCAAGATAGTGGTTTCCAGCGGAGCACGGTGTCCCAGAGTTAGGCTAACCACCTTATTCGCCAGACGTAGTATACACTCTATTCCCCCAGGGTCAAATCTGCATTAAAAGGAACAACTTTTCAGTCCACTGAAGCAGCGAAAGGAAAAGCGGCATACGTCAACAAGGAGCTCACAGAAGAAAAGTTACTGTTGCCGACAATGGAAAATTTGCCTGGAACGAAGTAGACAAAGGAGAGTATTGAGGATGAAAATACGCATGTTTTTGAAACGAGATGTTTCATAGCAATAGTCCCGGTATTTTATAGTCGCACCTCGTACTCAGTAGTGACGTAGTGTATGTTCTAAATACACGTGTTTAGCGAGGTTCGCCGTACCACCATCAGACAACATTAGGGCGAAGAGACAGTCCACACAACACTAGAGTGAACTCCACCTGTACTACGATTTATTTCCAACGATGCGTGACAGTTTAAGATCACACACCTATACGAAAAACACAAAGTCGCAGCGCTTCGTGTCAAATTGACTCTTAACAGAATGGATAGCAAAACTTTTCCAGTTTGAAGTAAGATCAATTTTACGGAGACCCAGCTTTTTCCATACCTCATTTACTGCACAGTAGGAACTACAGATTTTTTTTTTGCTTGGTGTTTCCGTGGATGAATTTTGAGCCCTTACAGCTGGGGAAACTTTATTCACTAATGAGATTTTGCAGGAAACGTATTACATTTACTAAGACTTATAGCGTCTGACAGATTAGTCACTCGTTACGTCATGGCAACGTCATGCGGCCACTGTCTGCGTTTCAGCAGAAAATTCTAAAGTCAAATGAGTGAATGTTTTCGTTTATTTAAATACTAATGCATACGTATAAAAATGTTACTCTGATTACACTCCCTCCAATTGGAAAAAACTACAAGAATTTGTCGATGTCTATTACATCGTTATGAAGGCTACACCTGCCAGTGTATCGCGATACTGTCTGTTTTCTGCACCCGTCATTGAAGACTAACGGCATTGTGGAAGCAAGAAGAGCTGTTACTGCAACGTGTTTCTTTTCTATCTCTCCTCTCATAAACTACAATAATGGAGCGCCCTAAAATTCATACTAACAGTCATAGGAAGGGAACAGGAATTTAAAAGCAGAAGTGTAAAACGAAAAATTAATTTCATTTTTTTTAATCTCATCAAACCATTAAATCTTAAGTCGGGTAGTGACTTTTCTAGTATGTAGTGCCGTGTAGACTTTTGATTCGACAACTACTCTTTTTTTTTGCGCGCGTTAGTTTACCATGGTGAGGTCCGCACCTCATGGTGAGCCTATGGCGCCTAGATGTAGGACCTAAATACGGTTGTACATCTAAGTCGCGGCCGTTGCCTGGGTGACGGCGCTAGTTCTGCGAGAGCAGCCAGCAGGTAGCTGCAACAGGTGGTGTCGCGCTGTAGTCGAGTGGCTCTGTTTGGCTGACGTGTCGTCTACCTGCTGGGCTGCGACGCAAGTGTTCGTGACGTGGAATATAGATACTCTACAACACTAGTTCGTCAACACTGATGGAATCGACATGTCTCTAAGTGAGAAAAGCCACACAGTACCAGAGGCCAGAAAAACTACAGCGCTCTCAACGACTGTGTTCTGTGGCGCCAGAGTATGGTGTGTACATACTGAGGGGCTGCACTGTTACTCATTCACCTGTCACGGTCATCTGCGATCAAAAATGGGTCAAACGGCTCTAAGCACTATGGGACTTAACATCTGAGGTCATCAGTCCCCTAGAACTTAGAACTACTTAAACCTAACTAACCGAAGGACATCGCATACATTCCTGGCCGAGACAAGATTCGAACGTGCGACCGAGCGGTCGCGCGGCTCCACACTGAAGCGCCTAGAACCGCTCGGCCACCCCGGACGGCCCATCTGCGATCAGATGGAGCTTAGGGGTCCTGTCTGCAGGCACTAACTGTGCTACTTTTAGAGGTGAGCAGTGTTTCCGTCATTCATTCTAGGGTACAACCACGCTCCATCGGCGAGTACTCACTCCTGTTGAACAGCTTCAATCATTTGAACGGGGTCACATTGTGGGCCTGTAGGAAAGTGGATGTACCGGTTGATCAAAAAGTCCGTATAAATTTCAAAACTTAATAAACCACGGAATAATGTAGATAGAGAGGTAAAAATTGACCCACGTGCTTGGAATGAGATGGAGTTTTATTAGAACAAAAAAAACTTCACAAAATGTCCGACAGATGGCGCTGCACAGCAAGTCGTCAGTGGCTGCGCATGACAATCGTGTATAAAAGGAGCTGTAATGAGAGGCAGAATCAGATGCGCCAGCAGTCGCAGCATGTTGACGTTACCTGAAAAGGCGCTTTTAGTGAAGCTGCATCATCAGAATGGGCAGCTTGCTAGTTCAGCGTTATCCTATCGCCATAGGAGGGGGATTCGAACGGGTAAAGATCCGTTGACAAATGCAGCTGTGGCGAGACTGAATTCGAAGTTCGAAGCCACGGGTTGTTTAGACGATAGACCCCGTAGTGGCCGACCGAGCACAAGGCGTAATGCTGCTGAGACAGTTCAGGAAGAAATGGAGACTGTAGCGGGTTCGTCCATGCACGGCGAAGTCAGCGCTCGTGCAGTCGTACGTCGCACCGGCATTCCATACACTACTGTTTGGTTGGCACTAAGGCGTACCCTCCGATGCTATCCGTACAAGATCCATCGGCATCATCAACTGTTACCTGGCGATTTAGTGAAGCGGAAGGCATTTGCGGTGTGGGCGTTTCAAAAGATGGCAGAAGATGACGATTGGTTGAGTAACGTCTCGTGCACCGACGAATCTCATTTCACGCTCCGAGGGTCTGTCAACGCCCGCAACTGCAGAATTTGGGCTACCGAAAATCCTAGAACTGTCGTGGAAACTCCACTGCACGACGAGAAAGTCACGGTATGGATTGGATTTACCACATCTACCGTTATCGGGACTTTTTTCTTCGAGGAAATGCTTGATTCTGGTTTTGTAACTGCTACCGTGACGGGTGAGAGGTACGCCGATATGTTACAGAATCACATCATCCCCAGCCTGGCAGATAAAATCCGGCTGGAACGTACGATGTTTATGCATGATGGCGCTCCACCCCATATTGCCTGACGCGTGAAAGATCTCTTGTGGGCGTCGTTTGGTGAAGATCGTGTGCTCAGCCGCCACTTTCGTCATGCATGGCCTCCCAGGTCCCCTGACCTCAGTCCGTGCGATTATTGGCTTTGGGGTTAACTGAAGTCGCAAGTGAATCGTAATCGACCGACATCTCTAGGGATGCTGAAAGACAATATCCGACGCCAATGCCTCACCATAACTCCGGACATGCTTTACAGTGCTGTTCACAACATTATTCCTCGACTACAGCTATTGTTGAGGAATGATGGTGGACATATTGATCATTTCCTGTAAAGATCATCATCTTTGCTTTGTCTTACTTTGTTATGCTAATTATTGCATTTCTTATCAGATGAAGCGCCATCTGTCGGACATTTTTTGAACTTTTGTATTTTTTTGCTTCTAATAAAACCCCATGTCATTCCAAGCATGTGTGTCAAGTTGTACCTCTCTGTCTACATTATTTCGTGATTTATTCAGTTTTCAAATTTATACTGACTTTTTGATCACCCGGTACTTATCAACGGATTGCTGCCCATGTTGGGCACAGTGTGTATCGGTGGTGTGGCGCTGCTTCCAACAGTGGGCTGTGGGAGACTGCCGCGCCTGTTCACGAGGATCTGGACGTCCGCACCTGAAGATCGACGCACTGTGTGAGCGGCGGTGGCCAACCAAGCATCATTCAGGAAGGAAATCCGGGCCCATGTTGCAACTCCCGTGTCACCGAGACCACTGGGAAACGTCTGCTTGCAGCAAGGTTGCCATCACGTGTGCCTCTGACCACGCTGCCACTGAACCCAAGAATGACTAATCAACACGTGGAGAGTTTTCAGTGAGGAGAGAATGTATGTGAGTGATGGACGTACATGCAAATGCAGAAGGTCTGGTGACCCGCCTGTTCCAGAGTGCATTCGGCCACTACACGCAGGTCCCATCCCAGGTTTGATGATGTGGGGGACCATCCACTACTGCGACGCAACGTGCTGTTCGTGGGTTGCAACAACTGCCCTGGTCAATAAAGCCGTTTGAACACGTACTGGACGTGATGAAGAGGGAACTCACTCGCTCTCCAGAGCCTTGAAAACCCACTGCCGAATTGCAACAAAAGGCGCAAGATGCTTGGGAGTATATATCAAACGATACTATTTGGTATCTCTGATCGTTCGCATTCTTCTACACCAGAGTGGGACGGTAAGTTTCATTTGATCTGGATTTGTTATCAAACATTCTTACAATGATAAACTACTGTCACCTCAGTTGTGAATGGAATGACCTTGTGCTAGTGCATGTTGTTCTGTCAGTTTATATACTTCATACAATGAACTGCAGAGGGTATTTAGTACCAGTATTACTCCTAAAGGGAAAGACTACAGACACTGCTAACCGATTCAGCCACGTTTGTCCGGTCGCTAGTGTACTGTACCACCTGAATGAATCAGATACATTTTGATTCAATAAACCCCAGTTTTTGGGTAGACCACCTCTTAAGTTCCATGATGCGCAGTCTTCTTAAAACTGATGAGATTGAAAGAATAACGGAAAACTGGACATTTTTCTATCATAATACAGTGAAGAGCCAAAGAATCTGGTACACCTGCCTAATATCGTGTAGGGCCCACGCGAGCACGCAGAAGTGCCGCAATGCGACGTGGCATAGGGTTCGACTAATGTCTGAATTAGTGTTAGATGGAATTGGAACCATGACCCCTGCAACGATGTCCATTAATCTGTAAGAGTATGAGGAAATGGACATCTCTTCTGAACAACACGTTGCAAGGCATTCCAGATATGCTTAATAATGTCCTTGTCTGGAAAGTCTGGTGGCCAGCGGAAGTGTTTAAACTCAGATGAGTGTTCCTGGAGCCACTCTGTAGCATTTCTGGACGAGTGGGGTGTCTCATTGTCCAAGTCCGTCGGTTAAACATCACATCTCCGACGTCGCTGCGGCCGGAAAAAGATATTGCAAGAACAGGACCAACGAAGACTGAAGAGAATAGTTCAACGTGACAAAAGTACAACGCTTCTGCAAATTGCTGCAGATTTCAGTGCTGGGCCATTAACAAGTTTGTCAGCGCGCGAACCATTCAACGAAATATAATCGATATGGGCTTTCGGAGCCGAAGGCACACTCGTGTACCCTTGATGACTGCACGACACAAAGCTTTACGCCTCGCCTGGGCCCGTCAACACCGACATTGGACTGTCGATGACTGGAAACATGTTGCCTGGTCGGACGAGTCTCGTTTCACATTTTGTCGGACGGATGGACGTGTTCGGGTAAGCAGACAACCTCATAAATCCATGGACCATGCATGTCAGCAGGGGACTGTTTAAGCTGGTGGAGGCTCTGTAATGGTATGGACTGTCTGCAGTTGGAGTGATGTGGGATCCCTGATACGTCTAGAAACAACTCTGACAGGTGACACGTACGTAAGCATCGTGTCTGATCACCTGCATCCATTCATGTCCACTTTGAATTTCAAAGGACTTGGGCAATTCCAGTAACACAATGCGACACCCCACACGTCCACAATTGCTACAGAGTGGTTCCAGAAACACTCATCTGAGTTTAAACACTTCCGCTGGGACCAAACTTCCCAGACACGAACGTTATTCAACATATCTGGGACGCCACGCAACGTGCTGTTCAGAAGAGACCTCCATCCCCTCGTACTCTTACGGATTTATGGACACGGTTGCAGGATTCATGGTGTCAGTTCCCTCCAGCACTACTTCAGACATTAGTCGAGTCCACGCCACGGTGTGTTTCTGCACTTCTGCGTGCTCGCAGGGGCCCTAAACGATATTAGGCGGCTGTACCAGTTTCTTTGGCTCTTCATTGTTAAATGCCACTTTTCTAAATTTTCTCGATCGTGTCTCGACAAAAAGAGAGTCGCCTTCGCTTAAGGTTCTCACTGTGTACACGTTAGGTACATGTGACGGCATTGGAGACAACACAGTGTCGAGTATAGTCTCCTGATGAATGCTACCCCACATGTGCTGGTAACCTGGATCCCACAGCAAATGCGCCAAGGAAATCGAATACTCCTTTGGGAGCAGTGGTGTCTGAGGATGGCGGTAATCTGCCGCCGAAACTAGTCGTGTGATCAAACACGGACATTCTCAAGATACAGCTGTGGTGGTACTTTTTCTCATATAAATCATCTGTTCGTCCATGCAGTAAGATGGACATCCTTAAATCTTACAGAAAATGTACTAACATAAAACCTACTTGTTGCACTTCGTCAATGGTTCGGAGGATAATGTAGTGGGTTTCAGTACGAAGACTTCATCTCTCCACGCTACTCTAATCTGGGCAAACCTCTTCATTTCCGAATAAATTATATCCTTCTGAATTTTGCTGTATTCATCTCTTTGTCTCCTTGTACGATTTTTATCCCACAGACTTCCCTCCAACACTACGGTGGTCATCCCTTGATGTCTCAGAAAGTGTCCTATCAACAAATTCCTTATTCAGGTTCAGGTTGTGCCATAAATTCCTTTTCTCCCCAATTCTATTCAGTACCCCAGGATTAGTTACGTGATCTACATGTCTAATCTACAGCATTCTTCTGTAGCACCACATTTCGAAAGCTTCTATTCTCTTCTTGTCTAATCTTTTTATCGTCCATGTTTCAGTGCCATACTTGGCTACACTCCATATTAATACTTTCATAAAAAGACTTCCTAGCACTCAAATCTATCTTCGATGTTAACAAATTTCTCTTCTTCAGAAATGATTTTTTTGCCATTGCCAGTCTACATTTTATATCCTCTCTACTTCGCTGGTCATCAGTTATTTTGCTGCCAAAATAATAAAACTCATCTACTATTTTAGTGTCTTCTAATCTAATTCCGTCAGCATCACCTGATTAGTTCCACTACATTACATTATATATATCTGAGGAAAGAGCAAGCTGACTGGGATTCCTTTCTAAAACTTCATTGACCTGTGGACAGAAGCCTTTCTACCTCACGGAAGTTTATTATATTCGAACTGAAGATACGTTCGAGAATTCTGCAGCATCAAGGACATCAGTCCGTAATTTTGCGGGTCCGCTATTTTACCCTTCTTATATCGGGAGTCAAATGCGTTTTTTTTCGGTCGCTTGGGACTTTGCACTCGGCGAGAGACTTGCGATAAATCAAAGATAAGTAAGGGGCGAATACCGCAGATTACTCTCTGTAAAACCGAACTGCGATTTCCTCTGGATCTGGCGACCTATTTGTTTTCAGCTCCAACTCTATCCCCTAACTCTCTCTGCCTCCTTTCACGCAGACCGGATGACTGAATTATAGGCAACTCACAAGGCATACGCTCACTGCAGAGTGGCCACACCCTGCTGGCTGTCGGGGGCATAACGAATACAGGAGGACACTTAGGGTCACTCGGAATAGTGACATCTCGTATCACACCTGGACGTGTGATGCAAAGACTTTGAAACGCCCTCTATGTAGAAAATTAGTTTTTAATTATGTGAAATTGTTATAATACGTTATGACACTTTTCTAAAACAGAAAAAATAAGAATCACATGGCGTCTCCTCGGCCATTATGCTTAGCACCTCTGTCAGATTTTCCGATCGGCTACAGTGTCCTGTTAACGACCGTAGCAGATTTGCTTGGTCGCTTCGTGCCGAGCCAACTCTCTAAGGACTCCACAACAAACGGTGGCGGGGGGGGGGGGGGGGGGCTATCCCTAGATTTATGACCGAATGAACCTGAGCTGTGGTTAGCACACTGGACTCGCATTTACCGCAACGTCGGTTCAGATCCCCCTCCGGGCATCTGGATTTATGTTTACGGCGGTCTCGTTAAACCACTCCCGATAAATCTAAGCCTTCGGTTGTCTCCCTGACTACTAATCGCACGCATTGGTTGCAGACGATATCGCTCTAACTGTTAAATCTGCACTTTTGAACATCTAAAAAGTATTGAAGGGAATGAGAGAAAGGCTCGGAAGTGGGATAAAATTCCAGTAGAAATGGATTAGGATCACAAGAGTTTTTCACTTTTACATCACCCTGATTGCTACGAACCTCTGTACCCACTCTGTCGCGATGGTGCTCTGTAATGTAGGAATTGGTCAAGATCGCTCACCATGAAGTTCTGTACACCTATTTTTATACCTATACTAAAGTAGTAGAATATAATCTTGCGTGGCTTCACAGTACTGGAGCTTTGGCATTACCTTCAGGTCCCTGTGCTTAACTTCTTTAAAGTGCAGTTTAGATCGACTGAGTGGTAGAAATGAACGCTTTACATCAGTAATCAGCCTCCCATCAGAGTCTCATTTCGCTTCCTCCTGATCACCGTCATCCATCATCGTCCCTATCATCACCCTTCTATACACATTTAACAGGGAAATGCGTGATGTCTAACGCTCAGAACCACACGAAAATGTGCGTAGAATGTGCGAGGTTTGTGAGAAAAGCAACGAGACTGACAACACTGAGCGATCTGGCAACGCTGTGTTGTTCTACTTGTGTAGAACGGTGCGTTCATCTGTCCCAGATGCTCAGTTCGAGTTTCAGCTCCTTACAACTGCTACGTAATTTTTGAGAGAGCCATCGGAAAAGTTGTGTTTTTGGAATATAAGAATGTAGAGCAACGTTATGCCATCACGTTCTGAGTTAAAGGTTGGGGAATCCACGAGCATGACTTTTGTAAAGTTCAAACAGGCCTATGGGGAATATTCATTATCAAGAGTACAAGTTTTTCGTTGGCACAAATCATTCTTTTAATGCCGGGAACACGTTGAAGACGAACCTCTCTCAGTGAGACCTTCAACTTGAAGAGCCGACGGAAACGTCAAAGTGTGCGTGCTCTTGTGAGATGTGACCGACGAATAACAGTAAGGATAATGGTTGGCCTGTTAAACACTTTCACCGTACGCCGAAGATGATTTTGGCCGAAGATTTGCACATATGATAGACTTGTGCCAAAATGGTGTGCCAACGCCCCATTTCGCACGGCCTCTTCCATCAAGGAATTTTTTGACCTCGAAAGGCTTTCCCTGTTGTTCCAAAGCCTCCCTATTCACCTGATTTGAGTTCTCGCGACTTTTTTCTTTTCCCGAAATTGAAAAATCTCTTAAAAGGACGTCATTTTGGGACTCTGGAGGGCATTCAATAGAATGTGACCGACATGTTAAAAGCTGTACCATTTGAGGCATTTGAGCGCTGCTACCGAGACTGGGAAGAACGACTCCCCCAGTGTATATAGCTGCAGAAGGGAACTACTTTAAAGGGGGATAATATTGTCACTTAAAAAAAAAGTAAAACTTTTGGTAGTTAAGAAATCAGTCTCATTGCTTTTTCACACACTTCGTAAATGGCTCATTCCAAAAACAATGGCATTGGCCACTCGTATTCTAAAATGCTTGTTTTATGGCGAGATACGTTTCAGTGGTGACCTATCCAATATCTAAGAGGATCTTCGGTAGCGCCAAGTAACTAAATATTGTTGTAACAGGACGAAAAACACACCAAAGACGACAAAATACTGTCAATGAGTTGATTTGTATTTCTTTATGCAATGTTATTGCTCTATAACATGAAAAAATCGAAAAAGTTTCGTGATGTTCATTTCATCACCAGACTTCTGCATGTGCCGTAAAAACGACTTTTTGCAGCGAAATAGAGCACAGTGTTTACAATTTGCTTGGCAAAGGGCCGGTTGTGACACTGACACACCAATATGATCGTTTGAAAATGTGAAACAGTGTGGCGGTTCATATACTGGACTCCTTGGGTGCAAAATTAATGCTGAGTGAGAAAGAGCGGCTTCAGTCACACGTGCATACTGTTCTCTTCCCCTTTGCTCTGACCACGTAACTGAAATCCCACAGGCATACTTCGAATAGTTGTGCAAAACTGACAGATCATTAGAAGAAGTTTGCTGTCCAATAGCGCAATTATTTTGAGCAAAGGGAAATATGACAGTAAGTCACGTCACTTAATTGTGTGCTTTTTTGTTGTTGTACGCGTGAATAACTGTGGTCTACGGATATTTCAACTGTTTCTCATTACCTTTTTTCCACATTTGTCTCATAATTTTTCAATGTATCTTTCTTTTGTTCAAGTGGCCCCAGTATCCTCCTCGACTTTTTCGTGGATAGCTTTGGAATTTTCCCCTTTCTTCCTTAGGGGCAGTCGTTCTGCAGTAATTGGGAAGTTATCAATGTCCCTTCCAGGTTCTTTGCACCATGTGTTATCCATTTTCAATTTACCGGATAAAGTTAATAGTCTTTTTCCCAAGGAGGTTTGCCTGTTCTCGTATCGTACGCGTTACAGCTGGTGGAGAGCGGCTCGTCGTACTTGTCCGGAAGGTCTGAGGCAAAGACCTCCCGCGGACCAAAAGCAGGTCACTTTCCAGGGCTATGATGCAGTCCTTAACGGCAACTTCGACGGAGACGAATACCTTTGGTACGGTGTAGTTGGCGAAGCAGACACACTCCCTTTTTAACTGAATCAACTGTGTGTTCTTGGTGAAACATTGTAAGTTATCTAAACAAACCCTGTCTTTTGCCTTGTTTCACAAATTTGGTCACTGTAAATGCACAATCTAGGTTTCGGGTTACAAGCCCATTTTCAAGTATTCTGATTCCCAAAGATGACAATGCAAAAATAAAAATGATGACAAGGCAAAGATAGTCGATACATTAAGAAGTTATGACTATCTTTGCCTTATCATAATGTTTATTTTAGTACTGTTACCTTAGAGAGTCAGAAATGTAGTTGAAAATGAGCTTATAACCTGAAACGTAGGTTGTGCAGTAACAACAATAAAATTTGTGATACAAGGTAAAAAACACTGTTTGGTTAATTCTTTTTTCTTTTTAGGGTAATGCGGAGAGAAACCACACCTGGTGGCGAAGAGGGATTTTCAAAGTCTGAGGGAGTAATATCTGAAAGAAAAGCGTCGATGCGCTAGGCTTAGCAGCCCAGTAGAAGAGTGAAAGATGGTAGTGCTTTGAGGGAAAGAGAAGAGTCTCGGATGAAGCGAACAGCCTTTTTGTCAGTTTTCCGTCCCATTTCATCAGTATTCAGCTTCTTCGCATTACCAAAGTTCGTATGTTACACCTTGAACAGGCGATCATTGAAATGTGTCTCGCGGTAGCAAGCGCAGTTTTGCACGCGAATCACTAGAACCACTGACTTTGGCATGAACGTGTCGTGCAGTTCTGAGCGTTCCAGTTCACCCACTTCCGTTGTAGCTGTTCCCTCACTCAACTCTCTAATCGACGATGTTTGTTAATGCTAATCTTCTGGTTCGCTCTAATGAATCGTCGTACTTAAAAGTATTAAATACTGCAAGATTAAGAGAAACAATGAAAATACACGCAGTACCTTGTTATGTCGAAACAGCAACCAGACGATGTCAGATTTCGTGTGACTCCTCCCCCTCCACGTTTCCCTCTCCCGCAGACAAACAATAGGCGTCCCCCTCCCCCCCGGCTCTGTATTAGACTCCCGCTGTTTGGCTAATCCCGCGCCCTCCGTCTGATTTATTGTCTCGCGTGCTCGCTGCTAATCTCTAACTGCGCCACTTCACTGTACGCCGGCTGTACTGAGGTGCAGTGGGTACCGCACACTGCAGACACGGGGTCGCCAGCCAATGGCCGACTTACGCCCTGAGCGGGATTTGCGATGTTTATCGGCGATAAATCTCCGGCCCGCCGCTTAGCGGCTCACTGATTACGGCCGACTACTCCCACCACCACCACCCCCAACCAAACAACGACCCCCGCGCCTCCAGACAGCTCGGTATTTCATTTCCAGCCTCTCGCCCTCCTGGCCCCCCGCGTCTTCTCCGGTCTGTTTCCAGAGCCTCGTGTGCTCTTGCCAGATGACGCACACTCTAGCCGGCACGATACCTGGAGCACGGCGAGAAGTTCTCGGGTTTCCCCCGCCGTAGGAAATGTTCAGACCAAGTACGGGTATGCCGCAGGGTCATGTCTTCGGACGGGCTTCGATATTTCGACAGGTGAACACCCCGTCATTTTCTAGCCACAAATGCGCTGTCTGAGGAAATCTGAAATCTCTGTACGGGTGCTACGTCGACCAATAACCGTGATACGGCATACGCAGAAAGACAACACAGACGCGTAAACAACTAACATCACAACGCAAACAAATACGAGCAACGTCAGAAGTTATCCAGTCTAATATATTAGGGTGGTGCGTAAGTACGTAGCGCTTTTGTTTTGCTTGTTGGTATTCCGACTGCTACGAGTTTATTTATCGAATGTAATTTTTTATTTGTAGTTCACTGTAGTTTACAAAAAGTCATTTTGGAGATAGTCAGTGGAGCTGAGACGCTAGAAAACGAAGTGCAGAAATCGGAACGTTTGCGATATATTCTTCTGACTGAGTTCAATAGAGGGGTGACAGCAGAGGCTTCGTAGGTATAAAAAGAGTCCCCGTCAGTTCCGCTACAGACTAAAAACCGAGACGAATACGGCTCTCTCCATTGTGTAGCTCTGCGTTCCCCCCCATGGTGTAGCGAGGGAGGAAAACGATTTGGGTCATACCTGTCGGCACTGTATTCGATCTTGCCAATCTTAGAGACTGCTGGCGCCGTACGGTCACCAGCAAGCGATGACTTAGTCCGCTTCGTTGTGGGTCATCTGCCCTGATGCCGCCCACTCCGATCAGGGGCTCTCCCCAGTCACTGCAAAGGCCAACTGGCTTGATAGCCGTTGCTGGGAGTCCTGATGGCCCAGGAAGACAGGCATCTACTCCTTGGCATGCATGGGGAGTTTACAGCTCAGACAGCAGTGCGATGCCTGTGTTGTCAGGGGACTACTGCCAAATGGGTACATGGCGGCCCCACCACAACGGACTGTCTACCGTGCTGAATATTGGGTGCAGAGAAACCCGATACTGTCATGGGGGCAAAATAGGACAGGAGACAACGCAAGAATATAACATACCGTGGAAAGCGTCTTCGCCCAAACAGTTGAATCGCAGATAGAGATGCAAAGCCATGACAAGAGATTCAGGAGATCGAATCTGAGGACACTATGGATAACTCGTGCACCACGTAAGGCGTCCTTCTCCATATGGGCCGCACTTCTGTAGAATTTTGAAAGTGGCAGGCCAAACCATAGAATAGGACCTGAACTCAAAGGGCCGAAAAGTGAGAGACTCCGTTTAGTCGCCTCTTACAACAGGCAGGAATACCTATGCGCATTCTAACCCCCGGACCCTCAGAGGGGTGGGGGGTGGGGGGGTGGGGTGGGGTGGGGGGAGAGCGGTGGAATTAGTAAAAAGAATCACGTAGTATGCAATATTGGTGGTATAGAGCATACAGATGTCGAACAAACTCATCCTCCGTGATTGACACCCATTAAATATCTGTCAGCGTTTTGAAGTGAAAAGACTACAGGAAACTAAAGGCGGACGACTCGCTGACAACGACTGGGAGAATGTTGAAGTGTTGGTGTGATGAGTGGTAGCTTACTCCAAGTGTACAGAAATGTAAGTTAATGCAGTTGAACAGGGAAAACATTCCCGCAATGTTCGAATACAAACGCAGTAGTGTGGCATTTGAGATATCAAGCAGATTAAATACGTAGGCGCAACGTTGGAAAGCGGTATGACAGGCAACAACCACATAGTGACTGTAGGACGTAAGGCGAGTGGTAGACTTTGGTTTTGTTGGGACAATTTTAGTGTAGTTCGTCTATAAAGGAGACAGCCTAAAAGGCACTACTGAGGCCGATTTTTTAGTACTGCTGGAGTGTTGGGGATCCCCATCATGTCAGATTAAAGGAAGACATCGAAGTTACTTAGATGTGTGCTACTACATTTCTTACCGGTATATTCGACCCACACCTAAGTATCACGGAGATGCTTCGTCAACTCAAATGGGGATCCCTGCATGGAAGGCGACGTTCTTTTCGTGGAACATCATAGAGAAAATTTAGAGAACCGCTATTTTAAGCGGAGTGCAGAACGATTCTACTGCCGCCAACGTCCATTCGAAGAGAAGGTGCGACAAATTAGGGCGCATACCGAGGCTTATAGACGGTTGTTATACCTCGCTCCATTAGCAGTGGAACAGGATACCTTTCGCATGATGGCGGCTAGCTTGCGGACTATGTTTGTAGAAGTAGAACTGTAGTCCATATAGGAGGTCGTAGCTTGCAAAACCCTCGTTTGACCGATACTTGTATATTAGTTTTCAGTCTCGGACGAGCACCAGGTAAGTCTGCCCCAATAGGTGAGTGGTCAGCGTGACGGATTGGCGTCCTACGGGCCCGGCTTCGATTCCCGGCTGGGTCGGGGATTTTCTCCGCTCAGGGACTGAGTGTTGTGTTGTCTTCATCATCGTTTCATGCGCATCCGGCGCGCAGGTCGCCCAATGTGGCGTCGAATGTAATAAGAGCTGCACCAAGGCGGCCGGACCTGCCCCGCAAGGGGCCTCCCGGCCAACGACGCCAAACGCTCATTTCCATTTTACCAGGTAAGACTGATGGAAACGCAGAAGATGGAAAGGAAAGCAGTGTGTATCGTGTCTGGATCGTTTAGTAAGGACGAAGGCACCACGTTGATGTTCATTCAGTTTCAGTGGCACACGCTGCAAGAGAGGCGGTATGCATCAGCGTACGTTCCTAGGAGAGCCAACCGCTGTATTACTTCGTCTTACGTACTCTTATATCTTGCGAAAATACTAGAGAGACTGGAGTTCACCTCGAGACTGACTAACAATCGTTCTTCCCGCAAACCATTCGTGACTGGATCGGCAAAGGAGGGAAGTGGGAGTGGAGCGTGAAACATCCTCTGCCACACACTACAAGATGTAATGCGGAATGTAGTTGTAGATGTAGACTATTTTTACCTACATATTGTTTCATAATGCCCAAGGGGACGAAATTATTTGATCGATAGTAAAATAAAGTGTTCAAACGAAAAAAAAACAGACTCACGCAAGACTATGTTTTTCAAGTAATTTCTGCAATTTATTTAAGTAGAACAGCAGCACGCTCTGAGAGTGTTAACATGTGCTAGATATTACTGAGATCCATCGCTATAGTATACCGCTTTTATGATGTTGGACTGAGGGAAAATGGTAAAAACTTTCTAAAGCCAAGATCACTTAAGTATTTCTATATTTGCAAACAACCAGTTTCGGCAGAATTCGCTGTCATCTTCAGGTGTTCAAAAATTATTTCATAAATCGTGTTCATTTTGAGAGGGACCGTCCCCGCCATGCTTTAGCCCAAACTTGTTTCCTCTTAGCTAAGGCAGGCGCGAGTTTCTCAGCAAGAGGCAAGTTGTCAAGTAGAGAAAATGTAGCATGTAATATGATCTGTGAGCACTACATATATGGACGTGCACGCATGCGCAAGGTGCTACTCGATTTTCAAATGTTTTATTTGTGGCAAATCTTTACATTATGTGTTACATTTTACCTGCATGACAACTTGGGGAGAGATACAACTCGAACACCACATTTTACAAGATTAATTCTGGAAGACCTGAAGATGAGAGCAAAATCTGTTGGTAAATTATTTATGCGATCTTGGCTTTAGAAACTTTTTACCGAATAAAACAGACCGCTCTTTCTAATTTCACAGCACGAGAAAATTCGATGAGGGGGGAATGGTTCACCGAAGCACGTGTTTCCGCGAGCACCTCAGACGAATTGCCTTTCGTGATTACCTGCAGACCACCTGAGGCAGTCCTGTCCCGCAGGAACGCCCAAGTCTCGTCTTCGGCGCAGGGTCTTGCTGAGGAATCCGCGCCCGCCTTAATTAAGAGGAAACAAGTTTGGGCTAAAGTGTGGCGGGGACGTAAAAACTTTGGTAATTAACTAATGGCTGCCCCTCCGCGTCCTAGCTAGTCTTCCAGAGCTCATCTCTTCCGTTTAACTAGAGACTCGTGCCTACGTTTCTCACGCCGGCGTGAAAGACCTCACAGACTTCGGAGTATGGGCTCGAACTTTGGTCTGATGACGGCAGGAGCAGCAGGGAAACGTTCGAATCTCTCCATAGTGTTAGGATACGCACACAGGTTGAAAGGATACAGGAGACTCTAACCGGTGTATTTTCATCCACACTCTTCGAATCATTGTAAAGTGCAGGCAAGAGGGTACTTCCCACTGTAACGTAGTCATACTATTAACATCTTTAACTTTTGTAGTCCTGTCGTCGTCAGTTGTGCGTAATATTACGGTACGTTGATAATTTTAAACGTCTGGACCATCTCATTACAACTGAATGAAGCACGATTGTGTTTCTTTCATTCGTAACTGGACGGTCGAAAATTAAAAATTATCAACATCCCATAACAGTCACACTATGCTTTCATCCTGTTACACTGGCGTACAGAGCGCGGCAAGTATCACTGTTTAATTGCCTATGTGAACGCGATAATGACTAATTTTGTCTTCTTCATCCCTACGGGTGCCATTCCTTATGGCAAGCGCCTGTGAAGGATCCACTTGTACTTGGAGCCCACTGTTGTAATGTAATTCATGAAAAATGACCTGAAACGATTGTCACATGTAGAAGTTATTGTGTCTTTGACACCACTGAACCAAAGATGTTGCTTGAGAGGCAGAATAGATTGTTAAGTAGGGGCGCGCGGAGCGCAATAGCAATGGCCGTTGCACTCGGTCGTAGATAGGATGTAAGTAAGACTTAAAGCTAGTCGCTAGCTGGGAGAATTTAGTCGTTGGTCTATGGGCGAATCATATTGTTTATACTCACACAGAGCCAGTAAATATTAGGTAGTAGTTATATCTATAAAGGTGTTGTGTGTGTTATTAATTTGTGAGAATGTAAGATTATCAAAAAGTGAAGTGATTCCGATCATTAGCAAATATTTACCATTGCCCATGGCAACTGTAGAAGAGTAATGAATCGGTACTGTAACTCAAAGGGAAAGTAACTGGAACAAATTTGTAAGTTAATGAAATTTTGTATATTTAGTTTTACGTATTCAGCAACGAAATGTGGATTTCGCTAATTTTTACAGTGCTGACCCTTGAATGTAGGAATCAAGTATCTTCCATCAGATTTAATGTATAGGTTAATTAGGTATACCAGATTTAAAATATTTTGTGTGTTTTGTAATCATGATAAAGAGAAGTTAAATTTTGGTATCTATTTCGTCAAACGATGTCAGATTTTTTGTCATGTAAGAATCCAAGTGTTTTTAATTACGACAGTAAGTGAGAATTGTAGAACAGTCGAGAGGTTGACTGATTCTGAACTTAATGTAAAATGTTTCAGATCAGTTTTTATGAAGGAGAAACTTTATTTTGAATACCATTTTCAAACTGAAGCATCCGGTTTTAGGATAGTCCCTTATCAGTACCTCATCCTCTTCGATGTCCTGTTTATTTTAACCCAATGAAAATATTTTTTTAAATATATCATTTTTCAATCAGAGTCAGAAAAATATTAATTTGCTAGAATCAGAAAAGTATTAAAGTTTGTAACAGCTTCATTTCGGGCATCAATGCTCAGCGCTGAGCCAATATGCAGTATTTTGAGTGAACATTTGCAAGGTTATTCATTTATCAGCTTATCTACTGATATTATTTGCATTAAGCTATTTTACGGCCGCATTGTGCTTTGCTGCGCCAAAACTGAATATTTTCTATACTTACTGTGGAGAGAACAGGATACCAAGATTACATCCGTTGCGACTATGTAGCTAAGGAAAATTTATTTCATTGTTTATATGCATACGGAATTTTATCAGTCTATTGCACAGGGCCGTAGATGTCGGTGCTCATGAGGCTGAGTAAATTTCAGTGGGACTGATGAAAATTCATTGTACGTCGTCATTTTATTCTCCGGTTAGTTATCGCTGGAATAGCGCACTCGTCCAGTTAGGTCTACAACAACAATAGAGCCCGGTGCTTAATTCCGCGTACGTCATTCGTATTTATAGCGTCGCCTATTACACCGTACACCTATGGAAAACAAATCTACAGCAGCGCACCTAGCGTACGTGTCTGGAACTGCAAACTGATTAACGTCTACCGATTACACGATAAACGCGGGAAATTTTGCATCCATGTCGAGAGATAAACAATACTCATGGCGATACATTAAGGCGTGTTCCATCTTCTTGTCACAGAGCAATCACCCAGCACTATGCTAGAAATAGTAATGTAACTTCCAGAAAACTATTTGAAGATGAACCTGAAAAGGTTCGAAAACCGGTTCATGGAGTAATAAATAAGTATTCAAAAAAGTGACTGGTTGCATTTTTATGTATTTACATTCAGTTAAGCCACGGGTTCTAAAATATCCGTAATGGATATGCTTAACCAATTACATACATAATTTTGGATAGTGCAATCATCTTTACCTGTTATATGCAGTGTGGAAGGGAGGGGGAAGTAACTGGAGACGGAACAATTTCACTGTGTTCCTACCTTTTTTGTACAATGCTCTCCTTCAGAATAAAAATACCTGTTCTCAGATGTGAAAGAACTGCCAGAGATGCAGAAGGTGGTGCTTCTAAAGTAATACGATGGCAACCAGAGGACGGAGGAACAACTATCAGTTAAAATGGCATTGTGTTCAAAATAAGAGTTATAAAAGAGAAATTAAAACAAAAGATATTAGGTAACAAAAGATTTTATTTTCATTTAATTATAACAGAGAACTGGAATAATTAACAAAACTGTCTCTTGTGCATCTTTGATATTGTCATACACACCCTCTTACTAGTCCTTCTGGCTATTTAGTTATCAATGAAGTCTTGAATAGAAAGAAAGAAATCACGAGAAAACGTCGTGTGACAGTTCAATAGAAATTTAAGAACACTGTTTTCCAGTCACCTCCTTTCCATGTTACGATTATGCATATTCCTGTTAACTGATTGCCAGGTATCAATGCTCTTGTAACAACGAACTTCTGTTTTATGACTGTTGTGGATGTCCCTATGTGCGTGAAACTAATAATTAAGGAACAACATTTACATTTCGTATCTGAGGAAGTATCACCTTTTATTTTTTTCCTTTTTTGTAAATAAAAGAAACGACGAATTTAGGTTAAGTAAGCACAAATAGTTTACATTTTTATGGGAACAATGCTAAGTTGGAGACGTTTCTGTTGCTCTCAAGCATTAAACGTCGTTTGTGATAATTAACATGGGCAGTAGAAGGGGCATTTCCTGGGCCACAGAAGACGCAATAGCTCACTAAGTCAACAATTGTGCCCCTAATATTTTCACTAGAAGACAATATTTCTGACAGTGCTATATTGTTTACATATGGATCATTCCCAATGGAAGATAAGAGCGGAACAATATTTTTCTGCAACTGATATAATGTGCCTGCGTGAAGTCGGGGTACTGGTGTTCTGTCAAACTTTTGCTACATGAAAAATCAAAATGTCGTTGTCTAATACGAAAAAAGCTTTTAATACGAATAGTCCCAAAGACTGGTGTGGTTTATCAATTTGATTACTTTCTGCTAGATAAACTAAATAGGCCTTTCTAATATTGCAGCAGTTGTAACGCACGCCAAATAGGCAAAACGGTTTTGGCACAAATGGTTATTTACATAAATAACACGACAGAATATAATTTACAAAGTACCAATATCAAATGCCTATTAGGCCTACTACAAGCAAAAAGTTTTTTGTTAGGAAATAGTTTCACATTTCATTTATACGGACCACATTCTCAAGCATGAAATTGAAAAGTAATAGTACGAAATTTTTATGTAAACTTGGAATCGTCATATTCTTCCATATAATGTGTGTGATGTCCCTGTTTCTTCTCTTGTCTGATTGTATCACTCAATCTTGTCATCATTCATTCTGAAACTATTCCTGCCATTGTCACAACTTTTTCTCTGATTAATTTCGCTAACCCTGTGGAATTACCGGTTCACTTATCCTGCGTTTATTCTCCTCTTAGGCATTATTGCGTATTCGTACAACGCGTTTCCAGCGCTATTTCGAGAATAGAACTTAAGCGGCTGCTAACCAGGGACTGTACAACTGGCCCTTTGTAGTGTAGCGTTCTGACAAAAATCTTCTCTCAAAATTTCATTTTCTTGCTTACACCGAAAGGATGATATCTTTCTTACCTGTTATTGCTGTTGGTCGTTTATTTCGACGCTGTTAGTCTGAATCTATGGATTTCGCTAATAATTATAACAACGCTGATCATTCGCACACCCAATCAGGCACATAAACAAACCGCGATCGGCATTCACCCGTTCCGCTTTATTCGGCTCAGCTCGTATAGCCCCGTCCTCTTGTCTGTGGAAAAGTTTTTTATTTCTATATGCGACGGGGATTCCCCTGGCAGAGACGTCACGTACACTATGCACGCATTCAAAAATAATGATTCGTTCAGAAATCAACTTAGAATGTGTTAAAAATGCTCAGAAATCATCTGGGATGCGTTTTAAAATTATACGAATAATCAATAGACCAACGTGCGCTGGATGCTAGACGCTTTGTGAAACAAGGTTTTTTTTTTCAAGAATATGAATTTGGCACCCCCTGAAATTGCCATCCGTGCAGATGACCCGTTTCCCCCACCCCCTCCCTAGATCCAGGCCTGGTTGCTACAGGAGAATGTTGAAAATTATGGGCACTGATAAGATGAGGAATGAGGAGGTTCTCTGCAGAATCTATGAAGACAGAAATATATGGAAAACAATGATAAGCAGAAGGGACAGGATGATAGGCAATGTCTTAAGACATCAGGGAGCTATAGAGGATAAGAACCGTAGAGGAAGATAAGAGATTGGAATACGTTCAGCAGGTAACTAAGGACGTAAGAAACCTGATGACGGAAAGAGAACGGATCCAGTAGAAGCCAAATTAAGAACCGTATTGGCTAAAGTACACAGGCAGCCATACAATTGGATCGAATGTTACGGAGCACATACATTAGACCAGGAATGAAGATTGCGACATTTACAACTATTGTAGAGAGTATAACAACGTATGGAGCAGAAACATGGGGAATAGCTGAAAGAATTAAAAGGAACTTAGTATTCTGGAAATAGGACTTGGGAAATACTGTGGTAATTTGACATTACGGCGCAAAATTAAAAACGAAGATATTGTAGGAGAGTGAAAAAATGGTTCAAATGGCTCTGAACACTATGGGACTTAACATCTGAGGTCATCAGTCTCCTAGAACTTAGAACTACTTAAACCTAACCAACCTAAGGACCTCACACACATCCATGCCCTAGGCAGGATTCGAACCTGCGACCGTAGCGGTCGTGCGGTTCCAGACTGTAGCGCCTAGAACCGCTCGGCCACTCCGGCCGGCTAGGACAATGAACCTTGACACGATTGTACTGGGTACAATGGAAGCTAAACGATGGACATGGTATGGGCATGTATGTCGTGCGCCGTTTGGCGTGTGATGGAATGGATGCGAACTAATCGCAGAAGAGGACGCCGCACGAAAACATGGGAAAAGGGGATGGAAAGAGCTGTATGAGAGAAGAATTTGTAAGTGCAGGAGATGGACAGTGACAGCTCATGCTGTGGTGTACACTACAGTTTCACACCTCTCACAGTAGTAGTAGTAGTAGTAGTAGTAGTAGTTGTTGTTGTAGCGTTGGGACTCCACTGCGGCTGCCTCTGTGGTCTAGGAGCGCTGCTTGCTTGCTGCTGGTGGCGAAGCGCCGCTTGTGGTCCGGCGTTTACAAACAAGTCGTGGAAACGGAGTGCAGATGTTCCGGCGTGTAAACACCTCTTCGGTGGACTGGAAGCAGCTCCCGGCGGCTCCACGGGGGGCCTCATGGCTGCCTCCGGCGGCTGGAACTGGAGAAGCCGACCCCCTCCCGTGTTCTGCCGCCACGCTGTCATTCTGCACGCACGACAATCGAGACTGCAGCGCCTCTAGCGGACTCGTCGGGAACCAGGTAAGTACCTCAAACATTGGTTGAACCTACAATACGTCTGCGGTAAACCCTGTTGAACAATACCTTGCAGACAGAGGCAGACAGTCTATGTCCAGGATCATCATCATTTTTTTTATCCGTCATCTACTATTCAACCCTACGCGGCGCACATCTCTGTCTTAGGGTTATCGTAGGTTCCTAAAACAGTCCAAGCATTACGGCGTTCCTGAAGGGAAGCGAGTTTCGCTCAGAGTCAAGACTGATTCAGCGGAAATCACTGCTTTATTCACACACCGTATCTTGCCAATAATAGCTGAACCGGTAGGTTTGTGAAAGTCATTCGGTAATGGCGCACACTGTCGCTAAACTGTAGTATCGGTGCACGGTACGAAAATGTTCCAAAAAGCTGAGCTCGAATGTGCGGTTATTTGGGAGTGGGGGTCATATTTCCGGTTCTGTCGGCCACAGAGATAAGGGATCAAGGCGCTCTGGACAGCTCTTCGCCTAGCGAGCATCTGTCTACCTATCTGAAGAAAGGACATATTGTAGCTATTCTACAGCAGAGTGTCAAAATTTAAACATCACACACTGCCTCCAGCCTAGGCAAATTGAGCAAATCGGTTGGTTCTTTTGCATTACGTGCGGTATAGAGTGGGCCTTAAATAGGCTCAAATGGCTTTGAGCACTGTGGGACTTAACATCTGAGGTCATCAGTCCCCTATAACTTAGAACTACTTAAACCTAACTAACCTAAGGACATCACACACATCCATGCCCGAGGCAAGATTCGAACCTGCGACCGTAGCGGTCGAGCGGTTCCAGACTGAAGCGCCTTGAACCGTTCGGCCACACCGGTCGGCTTTGAATGGGCCTTACACGGCTTGTGAAAGCATACTGTGTGTATGGGCGGTTCCTGAGCAAAAGCTGAAAAACATTTTTTTCAGGATAAGTATGAATTGTGGGGGGTGGCCACTTCCGTAGTTTATGTCTACATCTATATCTACATTTATACTCCGCAAGCCACCCAACGGTGTCTGGCGGAGGGCACTTTACGTGCCACTGTCATTACCTCCCTATCCTGTTCCAGTCGCGTATGGTTCGCGGGAAGAACGACTGTCTGAAAGCCTCCGTGCGCGCTCTAATCTCTCTAATTTTACATTCGTGATCTCCTCGGGAGATATAAGTGGGGGAAGCAATATATTCGATACCTCATCCAGAAACGCACCCTCTCGAAACCTGGCGAGCAAGCTACACCGCGATGCTGAGCGCCTCTCTTGCAGAGTCTGCCACTTGAGTTTATTAAACATCTCCATAACGCTATCACGGTTACCAAATAACCCTGTGACGAAACGCGCCGCTCTTCTTTGGATCTTCTCTATCTCCTCCGTCAACCCGATCTGGTACGGATCCCACGCTGATGAGCAATACTCAAGTATAGATTGAACGAGTGTTTTGTAAGCCACCTCCTTTGTTGATGGACTACATTTTCTAAGCACTCTCCCAATGAATCTCAACCTGGTACCCGCCTTACCAACAATTAATTTTATATGATCATTCCGCCTCAAATCGTTCCGCACGCATACTCCCAGATATTTTACAGAAGTAACTGCTACCAGTGTTTGTTCCGCTATCATATAATCATACAATAAAGGATCCTTCTTTCTATGTATTCGCAATACATTACATTTGTCCATGTTAAGGGACAGTTGCCACTCCCTGCACCAAGTGCGTATCCGCTGCAGATCTTTCTGCATTTCGCTACTATTTTCTAATGCTGCAACTTCTCTGTATACTACAGCATCATCCGCGAAATACCGCATGGAACTTCCGACACTATCTACTAGGTCATTTACATATATTGTGAAAACAATGGTCCCATAACACTCCCCTGTGGCACGCCAGAGGTTACTTTAACGTCTGTAGACGTCTCTCCATTGATAACAACATGCTGTGTTCTGTTTGCTAAAAACTCTTCAATCCAGCCACACAGCTGGTCTGATATTCCGTAGGCTCTTACTTTGTTTATCAGGCGACAGTGCGGAACTGTATGGAACGCCTTCCGGAAGTCAAGAAGAATAGAATCTACCTGGGAGCCTGTATCTAATATTTTCTGGGTCTCATGAACAAATAAAGCGAGTTGGGTCTCATGGCAAGCCGTCGAAATATTTACGATTCTTCTCTAAGCCGCTGTTCTCGAGGAAGCTCGAATCCGAGATTCAGAGGTTAACACAATATACCATACTGACGAACAAAAAATATTCTCGTAATATCCGATTTTAACTGACGAAGTGAAAACATGGCAAGGTTTCTGAGGCCACTGAACTATGTTTATAGTCAGCATTCTTTTTTACCGATAAAATTTACCGACGCGTTGTCTTTACGTAATGGGCACTTCACGCCAATATAAATACGCCCAAAGCGGCAGTGTTGTCGTTAAAAATGGGAAAAGTGGAGAGACTGCAAATTTTTTCTAACAACATGTTTAATTTTTAAATTACAATTCATAAGTCGGACGTTTTCGATTAACTGCGATCAATAAGCAAAAGATCCAGAAAAAAATGTAAAGCAAACGATTTTGTGTTAACCTTGAATTGTGTGTACTTATTTGTCGCTTATATTTATCAAAGTGTATAAATAAAATGTCTACAGACTAAGAGAATTCGTTTTATACAAGGTTCCCATCCAGGTGCGGCAGGGAAAAGAAGAGAACCAACGAAGAAAAGCTCTTGCCAGAGCAAAACAGGCGAATATGTTCCTGTTGAAAAGGCACTCTCAATCTTCATTCTGGCTTCCTTACCAAAAAGCTTGGCATGCGAACATATTCGAGCTTTTTGTTGTTGGTTAGTTGGTTTGGAGGAAGGGATCAAACGATGAGGTCATCGGTCCCACCGGAGTAGGGTAGAATTGGAAAGGAAGTCGGCCGAGCCCTTTCAAAGAAACCATACCGGCATTCACCTGAGGCGATTTAGAGAAATCACGGAAAACCTGAACGAGGAAGGCCGGACGCGAGTTTGTACCGTCGTCCTCTCGAATGAGAGTCCAGTGTGTGCCACCGTGGTCGTTGCTTTTTTTTTGTGCTGAAAGAGAGTAGCAGAGAGACAGTAATGGTAGAAGAGAGGGGGTGGCAGTGGGAGAGAAAGAGCGAGTAGACAGTGATGGTGGGGGAGAAAAAGTGGGAGCCGAAGAGAAAGAGAGATGGCTGAAGACAGTCGCGGTGGGAACCAGAGAGAGATTGATGGTCAGTCCGAGATAGTGGCAGTAAATGAGAAAGAGAGATGGATTAAGCATTGGATGCAAAAGGGAGAAGAGACAGTGGCAATGAAAAACATAGATGAGTGGAGGCCTTGCAGTGGTTGGGGGGGGGGAGGGGGGATGGACCCTCCCAGGCTGACCAACACGTGGGTAAACGCGTGGGTACAGCGGAAAAAGTAAGTTGGACCGCAGCCAAGAATTCAGCCTAAGTAATGGTAGTGGGATATACTGTAACGTGATGGGAGAAAAAAAAGGGGCAGTGGCGAAAGAGACATACAGTGTCATTCACGAAGATAAGCAAATATTTTAGTATGTTATTAAAGAAAATAGTTCATGTAAACATAGGTCCGCAAATGTTTAGTTATGCAGTTACGGCTAATAAAAAATTTTACCTGAAATTTAGCAACTTCACTAATAGGAAGCCATCATAAAACTGTACGAGGTTAAAGTAAAGCACGATGTCCATTTATTTTGTAGTTGTTGATCTGGGGAATCTAATAAAACGTGTCCCAGTCGTGTATCTGCAGTAGTTTTCCAGAACATCCAGAGAAGCAAAGAGTTAATTTCGTAAATTTTTTAATTTATCAACTACTTGGCCCAATTTGTTTTTTTAAATTCCAGGCAATTGCACAAAGTTTTCAACAGAAGTTGTACAGAATTTAATTTTAGAGAAACAATGGTAATAGCCTTAACTGAGACTGTATGGATGTGTAAGATAATCTGCTTTCATTAATATCATGGCACACGTAAATTCATGTTAAACCGAGAAAAACAAAGCTCAGTATTAAGGAAGTTGTACAGTGTACATAAAATTTCACAATATATTAATAAATGTTCAAAAATGTGTCCACTGCCAGTTGCACAACTCGCAAGTGAAGGGGAGGATCTCCCGGATGTAAATGATGCACTTTTTGTTTATGGTAATGATACAGGTTACCGTACTTAGATTGTGAAATGCCTGATCGTTGAGAGATACGTCATGTACTGCTACCCGGGATACGTTGAACAGCATCCATAATATCCTTATCATCGTCTGCACGTATCGAGCACTCGTACTGATTATGAACGCTAAGTGAGAACCTGTCTCCCATAACATCGGAAATACTCCACTAATGGCTCGTGCAATCTGAATCCTCTGATCTGGATAACGTACGCGATATTTGTTAACTGCAGCAGTAGCTTTACCACCACATTTGCCGTAAATAAACTCCATATTGGAGTATTCCTCTGTCGTAAGTTTGAAAGGCATCCCTATTTCATAAATAATCTACAAACTACAACAGTTACCATGTGCTTTCACTTAAATACACTGCTGTTATTATGTTCTTTCACTGAGCAATACAGAAAACTAACTCGTTTGAAGGTTAGAAAACGATCGTAACAACTCACAAAGGGTTGCCAATAATCACGTAAACGTTTCTACATTGTTAATGGAAATTAAACGAATTTACTTCTCTCGTAAGCTTTGCTTCTCTGGATGTCCTGGAAAACTACTGCAGATACAGGTGTGGGAAATGTTTTATTAGATTCACCAGATCAATAACAGAATAAATGGAAATAGTGCTTTACTTTAACCTGGTACAGTTATTAGGGAAGTTGCTGAATTTCAGGCAAAATGTTTTATTAGCCGTAGCTCCGTAAGTAAACATTTGCTGCCCTATGTTTATATGAAGCATTTTCTTCAGTTTTATTTGTAGACTAACGTATTAAAATATGTGCGTATCTTCGTGAATCGCCCTGTACAGACAGAGCGAGCTGCCGAGTATGAAGGCGTAATACCAGAAGATATAGAACGTTCTGTGTTAAAAGCGCTCGAATACGTTCGCATGACGAAATTTTTGGTGAGTAAGAAGGAATGAAGATTAACCAGCTCGTCCCCTAATTTTCTGTCAGAATATTTTAATGAGGAGTTTTCGCGTTCTTTCTGCTACGACAGGAGCATTCTTCCGTTGGTCCGATTATGACTGATTCTGGGACACATTTTGAATCTTCACCTATTCCGCTCGGCCAAGTTTATCTGCACTAGAAGCAAGACTAAAGGTACGGAGAAGACATAAAAGAAAGAATCAAAAAATGTTTTGTTCAAACGACGTTGGTAATGGAGGAAACAGGTGGTTAACAACTGGATTTGCAGCATGGCACATGGCTGTGAAACATGGACAACAGTGAAAAATGAAACGAAATCTCTTGAATTCAAGGCGAGGCGCTGGAGATGCCTTTTAAAGAGGGCAGGCAGATCATATCATAATCAGAAAGTCCTGGAAAGAATTTCGCCAGGAAAGGTGATTAGGAGAAGGATACAATAAAGAAGACAGGTATCTAATGGTGACATAACAGGACACAGCCATCTCCTCGTGAGTGTCCATTCCTACAAGGAACATTCCAAGGGCAGGCATCCCGAAGAGAACCTTCGCAAGGACTTTTTAAAACAAGCTACACATAATGCCGAAGAGTCTAATTATGCAGACACGAGTAAGTAGATCCCCATTGAAAGCTGCCAACCAGTCGAGACACTGACGAAGAAGAATAGAAGAGGCGGCAAATAGTATAATGTCATCAAGAAGATGGGGTTGCGAATATTTTCTACCATCTTTTGTCCCTTCTCCGTTTTCTCAGTTCAAGGACTTGGGAACAGCCTTACGGTCTGCTGCTGATGTGGAATCTCATTGCCCAACTCGTCTTTAAATGCTGAATATGTTCAGTCAGCACCTAATTTCTCATGGGATGTCAGTACAGACGTTGCTCAAACTCACAGTAAACAGCTCTCTCGACGTAGTCCAAGGCTCTCTCATCATCTCTGAATCCGACTTTGACTTTTGAGTATTCTTTGTTGCATCATTATTGAAACTACGGGATTAGGACCCGTAATTCGTACTTGCTGGTTCGTTCTTTAACTTCTTTCACGCCTTGCAATTGTGCTGTAACCGCTTCTGAAATCAGCACGTTGATTTAGTAATAGTGTGCCTCTTATTTTCCACATTATTGTTTTCCTCGTTTGCGGTAAAGTAATGCCTTTCGGCTGCAGACTGTTATGCTTGATCGTAGCCAACTATCTGAAGTATTTTATGTCAGAATTAAGTGACGAGAAGAACAATAAGCAGGTCACTCTCGTGACAGAAGCCGTGCACGCGTATCAGACACTGCTACGGGCTGCACACGCCGGTGGAGGACCCCTCCCTCCCACGCCGCTGAGACGAGATCTCGGCAGATTGGGCTGCCCCGGCTCGTATTCTGCGGTCGGCCCGCTTTTCGCCTCCGAGGAAAAACCTCGAGAGCTGCGCCAACTTTTCTTTAGTCGGGTCGTAACTGCCAGAAACTTGCGGCAGTTCCCCGAGAAACAAGGTCCCCGTGGCCGGCCGACGTTGCTCCCCGAGGAATTCCCCCCGAGATGGTTTGTTGTTCCCTCCTCCGGTACAGCAACCGATTCCCAAAGCACCGGAGCCACTGCAGGTGTCCCCTTTCTTCCGCGGAACAGTCAGTTTCGGCAGTCGTGGAGCGGCAATACTATGAAGGGCACAAACGTTCCTGTGACTAACAGTATGTGAGGGGGACAGAAATGTTCTTCGCAAGGCAGCAGACGCGCTCGGCAGCGTACAGAGCAGAGTTAGTTCTGTTGGAAGGAAGAAGAGCAAAAAGACTACTTCACTGTTCCAGTGTTTAGAGTATTTATCAGATGTGATAGCAGGCAGCGAACGGGACGGGATGCTAGGATCGTACAAAGACAAGATGGAAATGTAGAACATAGGCTCGTCGAACTCAAACGAGAAATGCAAGAAAGACGACGTAACCTAGTTGTGTTCATTTCATCAAGTAGTACTGGAAGACTCACTCACGTACGTATTGCGAGATTACGAAGACAAACATTAGAGCGCGCTCAGAGGCTTGTGTGCATAGATTCCAATTACATTTAGGCAGCTACAATATTGCCTTCCCTACGTTGTTCAGATGTACGATGCAAACTTCCTTCGGAGGTGCACGCATGTTTGAAGGAAAATGCACTGCAGCAACTACAGCCGTTACGAAATAAATGTATTCGCTGTTCCGAATATGGACTCAGTCGGCTGCACAATGGAATGACGGAAATGAAAATTTGTGCCGACCTGGAATCGAACCCAGGTTTCGTGCTTATCTCGAGCAGTCGGCTTACCATTAGGCTAGCCCAGCACGGTTCACAGCCAGACCCCCAACTTCCGTATGCCGTCAACCGTGTGTCTACGACCTGCACTCGTGGATCCAGTATGTATATTCTGGTGCATGGGTGGCATTTCAACTGGAGGTCGCTTGTCCGATGGGGGCGAATATGTAAAGTGGAAGTTTGGGTTTGGCCGTGAACCGTGCTCGGATAGCCTAATGGTAAGGCGACTGCTCGAGATAAGCACGAAACCTGGGTTCGATTCCCGGTCGGCACAAATTCTGTCATTCAATCATTCAGCTGATGGTTTGCACATTCGCAACTGGTTTAACGGACCACTTTATTGACGATCATATTGTACCCTAATATTCTCGGCTAATCTTTCCAGCTACTGTTCCCACTTCTACGGTGTTGTTTACAAGCACTTTCTGCGAGGACAGTGCAGGAAAACTGAGCGAATTTAGGATTTCTGTTGGGAAGTTTACTCATTCGTCTTGCGTTATCACTGTATCAGTGCACTGAAATGTATTTTCTTCCATTCCCTGGTATCATATTTCATATTCGCTGATTTTGTTTATTGAGCTACACGTTTTGGTTGCTTAAACTGTTTGCTCACACAACCATTCTACATTTACGTAGTTTTTCTCAATAAGTAGATATACTTCCTCGAGGAGTTGTATGTATTACGTTGCGCAACTCTTAAGTGTCCGGAGTTCTTGCACACGTGCGGAACAGTGCGACTGTACTCGTATATCGCTTCAAAGCTGTATTGTAGAACATTAGAGGGAATTGTAGAACATTCAAGAATATTCCCGAAAGCTCGGTAACACTATAAAGGAAGCTCGATTTATAAATACACTGCTGCGAAAGATACAGGAGACGTCTGGTGATAACTACGATGTGATGACCACTCACGGTCTCCACAACCACTGTAGTGTGCAACAAGGGAACCAAAAGTAGCAACACACACAAAATATAGTGTGTGTGTGTGTGTGTGTGTGTGTGTGTGTGTGTGTGTGTGTGTGTGTGTGTGTGTTTGCGGGCGCTCAACGCAGAGGTTATCAGCGCCCTTGCACAAATGAAACGAATGTGGACACAAAATGTGGTCATGTGCGTTAAGACGGTGGGATGCTATACAAGAGACTAAAACATGAGTAAAACGAGAGAGGAGCTACAAGGAAGCCACAGGAAAATGTCACTTGCCGGCCACTTACGCATAATATGGGCTAGCCAGTTACTCTGTGAACAAATTAAAACCTTCGCCATAAAATCTTGGTAAAAACGTTGGACAATTCTCGAAACTTTAAAACTCTAACCAAATTCTTTTGGTTATTACCTAAAACAGATTGCAGCTCCATCGGCAAAATAAAACGCAGTAAAACAAAATTTATTGGTGACGTGTTGTGTTGGAGGTATTGTCAACTTCGCCCACAAACATTTTAATTTATACATTGATTAGGCAGTGTGATATTTCTTCGACTTGTTTTGTGTGCTACATAAACTCAGGTGACAAAAGTCATGGGATACTGCCTGACATCGTATCGGACCTCCTTTTACCCGGCGTAGTGCTCAGCTACACTTGGCATGGAATCAACAAGTCGTTGGAAGTCTCCTGCAGAAATACTGGGCCATCCTGTGTCTATAGCCGTCCGTAATTGCGAAAGTGTTGCTAGTGCAGGATTTTGTGTACGAAATGACCTGTCGATTACGTCCCCAAAGGTTCGATGGGATTGGTGTCGTGTGACCTGGGTGGCCAAATCACCCACTCGAATTGTCCAGAATGTTCTTCAAACCAATCGCTAACAACTGTGGCCCGTTTACATGGCGCATTTGCCATCCACAACAATTCCATCATGAAGTCCATGAGTCGCTGCAAATGGTTCACAATTAGCCGAACATAACCATTGGAAAGTCACGGATCAGTTCAGTTGCACAAGACTCCGTCCATTGCATGTAAACACAGCCGACACGTTTCTGGAGCCAAACCAGCTCGCACAGTGCCTGGTTGACAACTTGGGTCCGTCGCTTCGTGGGGTCTGCGCCACACTCGAACCCTACCATCAGCTCTTACCAACTGAAATCGGGACTCATCCGAGCAGGCCACAGTTTTTCAGTCGCTGTTAGCAAAGACACTCGCTGCCAGATGCCTGTAACTCCAGACTTCGCCACACTGTCTTTGCGCATACTTCGCACAGTGATTTCCGCGGTTATTCCACGTAGTGTTGCCGGTCTGTCAGCACTGACAACTCTACGCAAACGCCGCTGCTCTCGGTCGTTAAGAGTCTGTCGGCCACTGTGTTGTCCGTGGTGAGAGGCAATGCCTCAAATGTGGTATTCTCGGCACACTATTGACGCTATGGATCTCGGAATATTGAATTTCCTAACGATTTCCAAAACGGAATGTCCCATGCGTCTAGCCCCAACTACCATTCCGCGTTCACAGTCTTAACACTCGGTGTGGGGCCATAATCAGGTCCGAAACCTTTTCGCACCTCACTACTAGCGACAGCTCCGCCACTGCACTGTCCTTTAAATAAAATATGGCGTTTCAGTCTTCGATCGCTATTCTTTATTTTCGATTACCGGTTTCGGACTAGCTGCCCATCTTCAGATCATATATTGTAGTTACAGAGTAACTTGTCCGTACAGAACACACAGTTCGCTGTCATGACATGGAGAGTGGCAGCTAGCCCGAAACCGGTAACTGAAAATAAAGAATAGCGATCGAAGACTGAAACGCCATATTTTATTTAATGAACGATCGCGGAATTCCCATTGAGACAATCATGTCTAGTTTTGATGCACTGTCCTTTTATGCCATGTGTACGCGATACCATGGCCACATTGTGTGTGTGTGTGTGTGTGTGTGTGTGTGTGTGTGTGTGTGTGTGACTACCCCATGAATTTTGCCACCTCGGTAAACTAGGGATACTTTCCAGATACTGGTGTCGATAAATAAAGTTTTGATTCCTCTCAGGATGTGAGATCGACGGCGTTTTTCGCGAAGACAAGCTGGTATTCTCGGTTTCCTTGATGTGTCACGTCTGTTTCACACTCTCAGGAGTCTCTCTACGTCACATAATTTGTGTACATATAAGAAACTCGCAGGTAAAATCGGTATGTAGTCTCGTATATCAAGCACTAATACTTTTTACGACGAAAATAATGAGAAGTAAATTCGTCAGTCTGACCTTTTTTCTGCTTCTAGAATCAGCCGTCGCTGCAGGTGCGTGCGTATGCGGTTTCTGCTATCCATTACCTGCAAGAAATACAGAAGGGTCATTACTGCGTGGTAAGAGAGGGAGCAATAAACAACGCTCTATGTACACTAGGAATAACAACCTGAAGCAATGATGATATTGTCACGGCCTAGGACTCGTAAACATTGAAATATGGATTTACATTACGTGGCAGAGAATCTGTCACACGATAAAAGTCGAGTTGTCAAATCTGAAATGAGTCTGCGAAGAGGATCTCCATATATCCTTTACACTATTGTAAACACAAGAACTGCTTTACAGAGTATTAAGCACCGACGATTTTGACCTCTTCCTTCATGTATATTAGCTAGTGTTAGTTTTGGAGCTCCATCTTCCGGCGCAAAGACAGGACGCATAGACCAGCCAGGTGCTCCCCACTTGTGCTGTATGATACAAATCCGGGGTGCCGTACACTGTAAAACCATAAAACTGATCGGTTAACCCTCATAAAAATGGTCAATAACGAGGCAACGTGACAGAAACACAGATACTTTACGTGTGCAGTCACTGTTGTAGGTGCTCAGTACTATGACATTTAATTTGATATCACACGCAGACAAAAAATTGAACGTCTGACTACGAGTAGTATCTACAATGTAGCTTCGATTTTCTTAATAGTCCATGTACCGCAGATTTTGTACCTGAATTATACGATGTTGTTGATTTCTCTTAGGTAGTTAATCACAGCCTATGAAAATTTATGATTATAAATTTTATGACGATCAAATCCTCTGACTTAGTTCAGTTGAAACCACTGGAGATGAAATGAGAGAGAGAGAGAGAGAGAGAGAGAGAGAGAGAGAGAGAGAGAGAGAGAGAGAATAGGGGTGGTGGGGACTGAAGGCCAACTTGAGATTGGCCACACTTCTATACAGAAATAAGACAATGTATAAATAAACGGTTCTGCCGTCACATCTAACCCATTTCTCGCGTTAAACATCTCATTTTAGCTGATTGCCTCATCGCCAGTGAAGCGTTCACGTCGCTGACTACACACAACACAATGTCTGAAAACGTAAGGAAACGAATAATACCAACGGAAAACGTGACAGATTTTCGTACGTAAAATCGAATTAGGCCTTTCAACATGTTACAGTATAAGATAAAAATATGAAATCCTTAGGACAGATAAAAATTGCGGTAAGTTTCAACATTTTTCCCTTCTTTATTGACAAACTGAGGTCACTTAACAAATTCCACGCCTCTTTTTCTTCGTTGTTTCCAGTGCTTACCTCCTCCCCATGTTCTCGTTTTCTTTCTTCAGTCCTTATTCGTCCCAATTTATTATTTTTTCGAACGCTTTCTAAATTTCGAATTATATTCTTAAAACAACTTCATCCAGTTATTTAAGTTTCCTTGATATCTATCTATGACAGTTTTTTTGTGTGTAGTCAACGGCGTGATTTCTGTTTCCAGAAATACAGGAGTATTGCTTTCCTTATCCTTTTCTCATTCATTCGGTCGAGGTATTTCAATTTTGTATTTACAGAAAGACATCCTGTATGTTTTCTGTTCACACCACCTCTGCATTTACCAAAAGAGAATTATCGTTGACGGATACAAAGTATCAAGAAGAGAGAGACAAAGCTTCAATAAATTTAAATGACGAAAGTAATATAGCACTTATGTAAAAATAAATTTACAATGTAGTACCAGTTATTAAAATTTTAAAACAATCCAAAAATTGATATGCACTGCTAGAAATAGGAAACTTCGTATTTTAAAAAGTCTATACATAAAGGTTGAAAATACTTCATTTATGAAAATATATTTTTCATTTTCCTGTCACTGAAACAAAAGACATCTTTATCTCTAAGAAAGAGGCATGCCTACACACGGCTAAACATGTAACCGAAAAGAGTGAACAAGCGTATTAAGGGAAACACTCCTGCCGGAGGCAGTGGAAACTTTCGACTAATTGACATAAACCACCAGAGGACTACCAAACCCGCTGAATGACACAGAAACATTCATATAGCTAACGTTTTTGCAGAGAGTAGTTTCTTTCGGTCGTTTCATTCCACTGGGGAAAAAAGCGATTAACTGGCCAAAGGTTGTTAAAACTTTTCGGGTGTCCCGTCACTACCTCTGCTGGAACAGCAGCTCGCATTGGAGACTAGTTTCGCAGTCTGTCTTTTCAAATGGGTCTGAGCACTATGGGACTTAACATCTGAGGTCATCAGTCCCCTATAACTTAGAACTACTTAAACCTAACTAACCTAAGGACATCACACACATCCATGCCCGAGGCAGGATCCGAACCTGCGACCGTAGCGGTCACGCGGTGCCAGACTGTAACGTCTAGAACCGCTCGGCCACTCTGGCCGGCTACAAAAATATAAATGGTGAAAAAAATGTTCAAATGTGTGTGAAATCTTATGGGACTTAACTACTAAGGTCATCAGTCCCTAAGCTTACACACTACTTAACCTAAATTATCCTAAGGACAAACACACACACCCACGCCCGAGGGTGGACTTGAACCTCCGCCGGACGAGCCGCACAGTCTATGACTGCAGCCCCTAAGACCGCTCGGCTAATCCAGCACGGCTATAAATGGTGACAAAAGTTTTGTCTGAAGTTCAAATAATCTGTTGAAATTATTTATAAATTCTGTAGTCCTGTTTAAATAGAATTTTCTGTCGGATTTTTGTAAACATGTATCCAAATTGCATCGTTAAATTAAGTGAATATATCCATGCATAACCAAAATAAATAAATAAACAAATAAATAAATAAACAAATAAATACATTTACGACAACATTTATGCTCTACTGTTGGAAACGTTGGTACACACCCACAGTAATGGATTACGTACTTTACAAACGGAAACAAGACCAAACTGGCCGGAATTTAAGCGGTATCGGATACTTCACTAGTAGGGAAAAAGTTTCCGTCAGACCCTGTTTTATTACTCGGTGCAGTATTTTACTGTTCACGTCTTACCGTTAATGTCCAACGACTGTACCAATGAGCAGGGCGGTGTAATTGTCGAGGCGGCAATGTAGTCCTCTCACTCTCGGAGAGAGAGAGAGAGAAAGAGAGTGCTGCTTCTAATGGGCAGGAAACAAACAGTTCTGCTTTGGGCGGCCACTTCAAAGAGCTGCGGGGTTCCCCGCCGAGATCTGAAGGCGGCGCAGTGAAACCCGACGCCAGGGCGGGGAGCAAAACCCCCCCTCCCCCCCCCCTCTCACACACACACACACACACACACACACACACACACACACACACACACACACACACAGTGCCTGTTCCGCGACTTTTTGTTTACAAATAGTTGGCCTCTGCACACTACACAACCAACAGCTTCCGCCAGCCAGCACTGTGGGTGCCCTTCTACTGTGCCACGGAGAACAGCGTGCGCCTGCAAGCCGCGTCTCTTACTATATGTGAGTACCTGACAGCGCAACACTTCGTGGTGTGACCCCGAGCGCTGCGGTGGAAGAGTGCGGGACGCGCGGTGCAGCACCAGCGTAGAGCAGAGCACGGAGTAGCGTACAGTTGAGGAGGAAGCAAACTGGAAACCCAGAGTGACAGAAGTACTGCCATCTGCTGCAGTGCGGGGACAACTATCCCGGCCGTTCACAATCTCACTGAGTGATTTACATGAGAACAAAAAAATGTCACAAATAAGTCGCATGATAGGGTTAAGAGTGTATTATGAGAGGTAAAGGAACATACCGAACACGGGCAGTACAGAACTGTACCAATACTCCCAACTGAAACCCGGTGACTTAAAGCTTATGCGTAAATCGTGAAACACAGTAGAATTCCTTTTTGCCTTTCCAGGAGCGGCATGCGCTCTTGCTTGTCCACGAATTCACAGCACGAAGTCTAAGTGCCCTCGCGTTCATACCACACTTTATCACCCAGGCGTGGAATGGCTGTGTATTTTACCGCATCTATTCAGACCGCAGTTTTCTAAGTATGTTGTATGATACTTTGTTTTCTCATGTGTAATACTGTGTGTAAAAAATCGTCATTAGCTTCGGTCTCTTGTTTATTTTCAGTATCACACCTGATGATGGGCATGTAATAGCGCGAAATAGGACGTGGTGCAAGCATTGAAAAACGTTACAATCGAAGTGGTAATTTACTGGCTTTTGGTATCTACCGGTGTTCACATACAATTTTTAAACTTTAGTACTTACTTCTTACAGTTTCTTGTCATGGTTTTAGCTCGTTTAAGCAGGACAAATACCACGTGTTTACTTCAGTACACGCGGAGATGTAACATTTTAGAACGAAGGTCCAGAACTAGGCAGTAAATGGTATTGCGTTAGGCGAGTCACAACAAAATAGAATGTGAAATAAACATAAAATCATAATGGCAGGTATACAACAAGACTAATTAATTAACAAATTTTCATTACTGACAGAAATACTACCAAAGAGTCAATTAGAGTCAGCTGTACTAATCCCTGTAAATTAACAGACGAATTGTCCGCCCCGCCCGGCGTTGGCCGCGTTACGGAGAAAGAATCAGTTTGGTGGTCGCGTAAGGGAAAAAAAAACTTTAAAAATGGTTCCGATGGCTCTGAGCACTATGGGATTTAACAGCTATGGTCATCAGTCCCCTAGAACTTAGAACTACTTAAACCTAATTAACCTAAGGACACCCCACAACACCCAGTCATCACGAGGCAGAGAAAATCTCTGACCCCGCCGGGAATCGAACCCGGGAACCCGGGCGCGGGAAGCAAGAACGCTACCACACGACCACGAGCTGCGGAAAAAACTTTAGTTCCTCCCGCGCTAACTACGTGTCGCTTCTCAGAAAAATACGGTTTTTAGTTGGCCCAGTACCGCATTTTCATTAAAACCGCACAACATTGCACTGTGTTTACTAACATGGCCAACAATCTCTAAACAAATGTTGATACATGTTACTTAACAGAATACTGTTATTAGCATGGCACCTATTTATGATTTAAACTTCGCTGCGAAGCGAGGTGCGAATAATGGGGTTAGTTTTTCAGAACTGGTGGACCACGCAATTATTACACACACAACACTTTATGTGGCCTTACTTGGATTTGGCCTCATCTGCAACCATGCTGCCAACAGCTTGCAACTATCACTACGTTTACATGCGATATATCACCCGGTAGCCGAAAACTGAATTTCGGAAACCGTTTTCCGCTGTTGCGTTTATATGTCAAGGCCTGAAGTGCATTTGCTAGCCCAGTTAAATATGGATCCTGGAAAAGAACAGCTGTTACAATTTGTGGTTTAGTCAGCACACTCGCTATTTCAATTAGAGAAGGTGTAAACAGCTTCAGTCTAATATTTCTACGTGGGTCAACTATTATCCGCAATGTAGTTGTATTTTTGTTTATTTTGGTAGCACTGTCGTTCTACGTTGATGGCGCATCCTTTGTTTATTTGTTGTTATATCTTTGCAATTTTCAAGTTGCTAGGTTAGTTTCGTTATCGCTGACGTGCTGTTAATCATGGCGGCTCCGTTGTCTGTTTGCACCAAAGAAGAGCAACGTTCAATGATCCGTTTTTTGTTGTCAGAAGGCGTATCGGGGGCCGAAGTTCATCGAAGACTTTCGGTAGGTTACGGGAACAGTGTTTTGCCACAACGGAGTGTCTACGAATGGATTGAAAAATTCCGAAATGGTCGGACAAGTATTACGTACGATGAAGGAGCCGGACGACCGTTTACCGCCACAAATGAAGAAACCATTGAGCGTACACGTGAAATGATTCTCTTAGACAGACGATTAACTACTGACAAGTGGCACATCGTCTGCAAATTAGGGCACGGTTCTGCCTACGAAATCATCTACAACAGACTTGGGTTTCACGAAGATGGGTTCCAAAACAACTCACACAGTTGCATAAACAAACGCGCTTGGAGATCTGCAAAAACATTTGGATCGCCATGGTGAAGAAGGGGACAACTTCTTAGACAGGATCATTACTAGAGACGATACATGGATCCATCATTACGAGCCGGAGAGTAAATGGCAGAGAATGGAATAGAAACATCCAAATTCGCCGCGCAAGAAAAAGTTCTAGACCCAACCGTCCGCAGGAAAACTGATGCTTACGGTTTTCTGGGCCGCACAAGGTCCAGTGGTGGTGGTGGTTGTTGGGATGTTTAAGGGGGACTAAACAGCGAAGGTCATCAGTCCCCCATTCCAAAATCAGGCGAGCCCAAAATCGACGGAGAAGGTAAAAACCAAAGGGGGAGGAAACGTCCCCCGAGGCGCTAAAAGAACACAAATGCAGCAACAAACACTACAAACAAGAACAGGACAGAGGCACACCAGACAGAAAGAAACAGAAGAAAGGAAGATGGCCGGAGACTGGTTGACTGACCACGAGAACAAAAATGGGAAAGAGTCAACCATCTCACGGCACACCAGAACAGCAACAGACACAAGGACAAAAGACACAGAAAGGGAAAGGTGCAGGACCTCCCTAAATCGAACCATAAAACGGACTACCACGGATAAAATTTAAAACGTCATCAGCCCTGGAGGCATCGTCAGATAAAACCAAAGCCAAAGTGCCCGGGAGATTAAAAGATTGCCGGAGTGTGCGCAGTCGAGGACACTCCAGCAAAATGTGGCCGACCGTCAGCCGGGACCCACACTGACACAGGGGGGGATCCTCCTGACGCAAGAGATGGCCGTGCGTCAGGTACGTATGGCCGATGCGCAGCCGACACAGGACTACCGAGTCCCTGCGAGAAGCCCGCAGGGAGGAACGCCACACGGCGGTCGTCTCCTTGACAGCCCGCAGTTTATTTGGGGCTGTCATGCCGCGCCACTCAGTAGCCCACATCCCAATCAGCTTACGGCGCAACACCATCTGCTGGTCGCGAGCCGTAAGGCCGATCTCCAAAGCCGGGGCGTCGATCGCCCCTTTGGCCAGCCTGTCTACACGTTCGTTCCCTGGGATGCCAACATGACCGGGCGTCCAAACCAGGACCACCGAATTACCAGAACAGGCAATGGCGGAAACAGTCTCCTGAATGGAGGACACCAGAGGAGAGGAGGGATAGCAGCGGTCGATGGCCTGAAGGCTGCTCAGGGAGTCACTGCAGATCACGACGGACCTACCTGAGCAGAAACGCATATGGTCAAGAGCGCGCAATATGGCCACCAGCTCTGCAGTAAAAATACTGCAGCCAGCCGGCAAGGAGCGCTGCTCAACATGAGCAGCATGAGCAAAAGAGTAGGCAGTGCAACCATCAACCAGGGAACCATCAGTGTAGACAGTCTCACAGTCCGAAAATGAGGCGAGGAGAGCAAGAAAACGGCGACGGAGGGCCACAGGCGGAACCGAGTCCTTGGGTCCCTGTGCCAAGTCCAGACGGACGGACGGCCGGGACAAACACCAGGGAGGCGTAGGTGTACGGACCCGGAAGGGAGGCAGAAGAGGGAATGACCCCAGTTCTGACAGCAGGGACTGGACACGGACAGCTATGGAAAGCCCAGACCTAGGGCGCCGTTCGGGCAGATGGAGGACCATAGCAGGGAAAAGCAGGCGACGATTGGGATGATCTGGCGAGCAATGAACGTGGACAGCATAGTCGACAAGCAGACGATGGCGGCGAATCCGCAGTGGGGGAACCCCGGCCTCCACCAGTAGACTATCCACGGGGCTGGTGCGAAAAGCGCCAGTGGCAAGCCTAACCCCACAGTGGTGTATGGGGTCTAACAACTTTAACACAGAGGGGGACGCAGACCCATAGGCCAGGCTCCCATAATCAAGCCGGGACTGCACAAGGGCTCTGTACAACCGCAGCAGCGTGCAGCGATCTGCACCCCAAGACGTGTGGCTAAGGCAGCGGAGGGCGTTGAGGTGCCGCCAGCATTTTTGCTTCAGCTGAGTAACATGAGGAACCCATGTGAGCCGGGCATCAAACACGAGTCCCAAGAAGCGGCAAGTGTCCACCACTTCAAGCAGGTGGCCGTCGAGGTAAAGTGCAGGATGAGGGTGGACCGTCCGACGCCTGCAGAAGTGCATTACTCGAGTCTTGGCAGCAGAGAACTGAAAGCCATGAGTCAGTGCCCATGATGCTGCCTTGCGAACGGCGACTTGCAGCCTGCGTTCGGCGACTCCCGTAGTCGTGGAGCTAAATGAGATGCAGAAGTCGTCGGCATACAAAGGAGACACCGACGACCCCACTGCTGCTGCCAGACCATTAATGGCCACTAAAAATAAGGAGACGCTCAACACCGAGCCCTGCGGGACCCCATTTTCCTGTATATAAGAGGAACTAGAGGTGGCACCGACTTGCACCCGGAAAGAGCGGCGCAATAAAAAGTTTTGAAGAAAAGCCGGGAGCCGACCACGAAGACCCCACCCATGCAACGTGGCGAGGATGTGATGCCTCCATGTGGTGTCATACGCCTTCCGCAGATCGAAAAATACAGCAACAAGATGCTGACGTCGGGCAAAAGCCGTACGGACAGCAGATTCCAGCCGCACCAAATTGTCCACTGCAGACCGGCCCCGACGGAAGCCACCCTGGGATGGAGCGAGGAGACCGCGCGACTCAAGGACCCAACACAAACGCCGCCCCACCATACGTTCGAGCAATTTGCACAAAACGTTGGTGAGGGTAATGGGACGATAGCTGTCCACCGCCAGTGGGTCCGCACCGGGTTTCAAGATGGGGACAATAACGCCCTCCCGCCATTGCGACGGGAACACGCCTTCGCTCCAAATGCGATTAAATATCGCGAGAATGTGTCTCTGGCAGTCCCTGGAGAGATGCTTCAGCATCTGCGCGTGGATGCTGTCTGGGCCTGGTGCTGTATCAGGGCAATCGGCGAGGGCGGCGAGGAATTCCCTCTCGCTGAAAGGAGCATTGTATGTTTCAGAACGACGCGTGTGGAATGAGAACGGCGTCCGCTCGGCTCGCTCCTTTAGAGAGCGAAAGGCGGGGGGATAGGAGGCAGTCGCAGAGCTCTGAGCAAGGTGCGCGGCTAGCCGTTCAGCATTGGCGGCAGCGTCCGTGCAGACAGCGCCGTCCAAGGAGAGCCCAGGGACACCCATAGGGGTCTGGGAGCCATAAATCCGCCGGATCCGGGACCACACGTGCGAGGACGAGACACGGGAGCCCAGGGAGGAGACGTACCTCTCCCAGCACTCCTGCTTACGCCGTGCAATAAGACGACGGGCGAAGGCACGGAGCCTCTTAAAGGCGATGAGGGTCTCCAGAGACGGGTGCCGCCTATGACGCTGGAGAGCCCGCCTACGGTCGCGAATAGCCTCAGCAATCTCCGGCGACCACCAGGGGACAGCCTTCCGCCGAGGGAGGCCAGAGGAACGGGGGATGGCAGCCTCGGCCGCCGAAATGATGGACGTGGTGAAAACACGGACCACCTCGTCAATGTCACCCTGTGGGGGAGACGCAATGGTTACAGCGGAAGTAAAAGCTGGCCAGTCAGCCCTGTGGAGAGCCCAGCGGGGCAAGCGCCCAGAAGAATGACACTGTGGCAGTGACAAATAGATGGGAAAATGGTCACTGCCACACAGGTCAGGATGTACCCTCCAGTGGAGGGATGGGACAAGTCCAGGGCTGCAAATAGAGAGATCGATGGCCGAGAACGAGCCATGGGCCACACTGAAATGTGTGGGAGCACCGGTGTTCAAGAGGCTAAGGTCGAGCTGAGCCAACACATGCTCCACGGCCCGACCGCGATCATCGGAGACAGTCCCACCCCATAGAGGATTGTGGGCATTGAAATCGCCCAGAAGCAGCAATGGTGGCGGGAGCTGAGCCAGCAGCGCAGCCAAGACATGGCGGGGGAGCTCCCCATCCGGAGGAATGTAAACAGAGCATACAGTAATAGCCGGCGAGAGCTCAACCCTGGCAGCAACTGCCTCTAAAGGCGTCTGAAAGTGTACTGGCGAGCTACAGACAGAGTGGTGAACAAAGAGGCAAACCCCACCTGACGCTCGTTGACAGGCAGCACGGTTCTTATAGTATCCCCGATAACCGCGAAGGGCGGGGGTCCGCAGTGCAGGAAACCAAGTTTCCTGCAGAGCAATGCAGAGAACAGGGGAATCACTCAGAAGCATCCGGAGCTCTGGCAGGTGGCGGAAATAACCGCCGCAGTTCCATTGGAGAATGGAAGCAGGAAGGGACTGGGAGGGCGTGAATGCGACTAAGAGGCAGACAGCGCTTCAGAGCCAACCGCCGCCACTGGGGGAGAGTCAGCTGAGTCCATAGGAGAGGCCCCCAAGGGTTCCGTGAGGGCGAGATCCGCGGCAGAGGCGAGGATCTCCACCTCATCCCCGGAGCCAGGACTATGTACAGCAGGCGGTGCTGAAACCGCCGGAACGTCCTTCTTCTTGGACACATTCCGTTCCTTCTTCTCGCGTCTGCCCTTAGGGTGAGAGGGCTGGGAGAGCTTCTCTGAAGGAGCGTCGGAGGCTGACGACGACGCAGAAGCCCTACGACCAGCTGGTGGCGGAACCTTCAGCCACTGGCTGACATCTGGCTGGGAAGGAGAAGAAACGGAGGAAGGGAGAGCCCCGAGGGACCCCTTCCGCGAGAGAGGAACCGGCGGAGGCAACGCCGCCGGAGAAGGAGGGGGAGGAATCGAGCCTCCCGGTTGTGGAGCAGATGTCACTCCCGAAGTAAGCTTGGGGGGAGCGACAGAAGAGGGTTTGCCCCCAACTGCTAAGGGGGCAAGAGAGGAAGGCTTGCCCCCAGGCACGAGGGGGGCAGACAGAGATACATGGCCCCGAGGGCCCACTGAAGGCGGCACAGATGAAGCGACAACCGTCGCCCGTGCGGGCGACGATAACGTGGCTGCAGCATAAGATGTTCGAAGGGAAGCAGGGTACAACCTTTCATATTTCTGTTTAGCCTCTCGATAAGTAAGCCGGTCCAGGGTCTTAAATTCCATGATCTTCCGCTCCTTATGAAGAACGGGGCAATCCGGCGAGCATGGAGAGTGGTGCTCCCCACAGTTAACACATACAGGCGGAGGTGCACATGGAGAATCAGGATGAGAGGGGCGTCCGCAATCTCGACATGTAGCGCTGGATGGGCAACGGGAGGACATATGCCCAAACTTCCAGCACTGGAAGCACCGCATCGGGGGAGGCACGTATGGCTTGACGTCGCAACGGTAAACCATCACCTTGACCTTCTCGGGCAAGACATCACCCTCAAAGGCCAAGATAAAGGCACCGGTGGCCACCCTGTTTGTCTTGGGTCCTCGATGGACACGACGGACAAAATGCACACCACGTCGTTCCAAGTCGGCTCTCAGCTCGTCATCGGATTGCAACAAGAGGTCACGATGGTAAATAATCCCCTGGACCATATTTAAGCTACTGTGGGGAGTGACGGTGACAGGGACGTCACCCAGCTTATCACACAAGAGCAACGCTCGTGACTGGGCTGGGGAGGACGTCTTGAGGAGGATGGACCCATTCCTCATTTTTGACAACCCCGCCACTTCCCCAACCTTATCCTCCAGGTGTTTCACAAAAAACATAGGCTTCGTCGGAAGAAAGGAGTCACCATCAGTCCTGCTGCAGACAAGGTATTGCGGTACGTAAGGCTCCCGCTTGGCACTAGATCGGCGTCCCTCCCATGGCGCAGCCAACGAGGGGAACGTCTGAGGGTCATACTGCGCAGCATCGAAGTCGACTCTACCTCGCTTAGAGACGCTGGTGGCCGTGCGACCACCAGCTTGATGTGATTTATTGCGCTTCATTGCGCCACATCCGCCCAGATGCCACCTACTCCGAACGAGGGCTCTCCCCAAGGGCGCCACCCAGCCAAAGCAATGGGTACCTGGCCGATATCCCGTTGCCCGGAGTCCCCGTGCCCCAGACAAGATGGGCACATACTCCTTGGCATGCATGGGGAGGAAACAGCTCAGGCATCTGTAGTGCGATCCCTGCGTGGTCAGGGGGCTACCACCAAGAGGGTACATGACGACCCCAACACAACGGACTGGCTACCGTGCTGGATTTTAGGTGTTTAAAGGGTCCACAGTTGTCGTAGGCGCTAAGAAGAAGAGTGCGCACAAGGCGAGGAGGAGACCACCCAGAAGATGTTGGGCGTAGTCCCCCCCCACGACAATAGGTAACATGCAAGATGGTGGAGCATGATGGACCAATACAAAAACACCACGTAAGGTGTCCTTCCGCAAATGGCACGCACTGACGACGGAAATTTGGAAGAAAAAAGGAGGTCAAACCCAAGAGGGGACCATCACAGAAGGCCGAAACGTTTGAGACTCCTTTTAGTCGCCTCTTACGACAGGCAGGAATACCGCGGGCCTATTCTTACCCCCGAACCCGCAGGGGGACAAGGTCCAGTACTGGAACATTATGGGGAAAGGAGCACAACAATAAACAGTGTACGTTACAGTGAGATGCTCAATGCCAGGATAAAGCCTGCAATTCGGAGCATACGCCGATGATTGTTGTGAGAGGGTGTTGTGCTGTTGCACGACAATGCCCGTCCGCATACTGCTGCCCACACTGCTGAAACGCTCCAGAAACTCAAATTTGAAGTACTGGATCATCCTCCATATAGTCCCGATCTTGCCCCTTCTGACTATCACTTGTTCGGTCCACTCAAACAGGCATTAAGGCGCCGTCGATTTGCCTCGGACGAAGCAGTGAAAGAAGCGGTGCATTCCTGGCTCGCAGGTCAACCGAGAACCTTCTTTTATTAGGGCATAAGGAAGCTTGTACAACGATGTTCCAAGGGAGTTGAAACGCAAGGAGACTGTGTCGAAAAATGATGTTCTTGTAAGTTTCCTATTTGATTACAATAAAATTTTATAACTGCTTTTCGGATAATAATTGACTTACCCTCGTACTTATCCTTCACTATAGAAAAAGTCACTCCGTCCATAATAGCCGAAAATTCGTAAGAACAACCGCTTGTGTTTAAATGTGAGCGAAAATCGATTGCGAAATTGGAAAACCCGACTTTTAGGTGTTTACATGACTTTTAGGTGTTTACATGACCACCCAGAAGCGGTATTGGGAAATCGGTTTACGAAATCCAGCTTTGGCAGCCCCATGTAAACGGGGTGTACGTACCTTTACCTTACGACAGATCTATTGAAATAAAACTGTATCTACTAAAATTGTTTTGGTCGCTAGGTCTGAGCAATTTCAATACTTTGTGTCTTTAGATGTAGCAGATGCAAATTTACATCGATGACTCCTGTCGGAACAAATTTACTTGGAAACAAGATGGATGCAGACATTCTTTCGCGGGTTAATGGCTGCCATCTTTACGTTGCATAATTGCGCACATTTAATATTTTGATAAAGCGAATTTAGAGGAAAGAAATCTTATAAAATTGAACTTTAGAGTGACATGTGAAACGGACCACATGTTTTGTCCCTTCAGAATGAACGTAAACAATTATTGTTGCAAGTTACTTTTAAACGACACTGGAAAGATTGTCGTAACATCAAAATTAATTAAGATCTTTTGACCATATAGAATGACTGAAAAATTACATTCAACAAAATTTAGGGGCAACTTTGGATAGGTATATGATTCTGGGACAATGATTCTAACAAATACTTCTAACGAAACTATGTTAAAACTTTGGCGAACTATGGGGTTGGCTGTAACATCCTAATACACTGCTAGATACGGTTAATACGAAAATGTCTTGCCTTGTTGGCTGTAGTCGTGTCGGTGTTGAAGTTGCTGCGTGCTATGTGACAATTTGGATAGTCCCTTCACGTCTCCAGTGATGGATCTAATTTATAACTACCACAAGCAGGGGGTAGCCACGTTAACTTGCTGTATCATCGGCTCCTTACAGGTGTTCTTGCTTTCCGACACAAAGTAAACTGGAGACGACTTCAGGAACTGTAAGCCACTGCCACACCAAATTTTTTTCCTGTTGAAGCCTCACATCGGCAGACATGGCACGCCACGATACGCACGCTGCCCGCAACTGCCTCTGGTTTTCCGTTCTTTCCTCCCACACAGTGCTCGCGCCCAGCTCATCCAAAAGTCTGGCGGTCGAAAACCTGTAGTGGATCCCATACTTTTAAGATCTCAGTTTGTTTAAATGAATTACATGTTCTAATATCCTTCGAATGTTACAGTCAGTACATTTACAACTAACATTTATTTCCGCATTTTATTTTCCATAAAATTTCTGTTTTCACAAAACACCCTTTTCTTCCAACGAACGTTTATCACAGAAACAACACTTTTACATCTTGACAGATCTATAGAGGTTTCCGTAACACTAATTGTTAGTAAAAATGGTTCAAATGGCTCTGAGCACTATGGGACTAAACATCTGAGGTCATCAGTCCCCTACACTTAAAACTACTTAAGGACATCACACACATCCATGCCCGAAGCAGGATTCGAACCTGCGACCGTAGCAGTTGCCCCGTTCCGGACTGAAGTGCCTATAACCGCTCGGCCACAGAGGCCGGCAATTTTTAGTATAACATGGATAATTTTACTGAGTCGGTTTGTATTCGCTAACGTTTAAATAAATAAAAATATATTAATCATTTCTCTTTGATTTTAACTGTATCATCACGCGTAAAATGTAATGAATACGGAGAAGGGGAGCACGAATCGTCACGTAATTGTTTCATGCCTGGTAGACCGTTACGGAAACGCTGAAAACGGGAATTGGCTGACGTCAACAGACACGCCAACCATCCCATGAAAGCTGAAAGCCTACTTACAATGTTTCAAGAAACAGAATTAAGTCACGAATCAAGGAATACACTGCAGCTTCCTGCATATCCGGCAGACACGATCAGAATAATTACGATGCGTACAGAGGCTTTCAAGCAATCATTCTTCCATTCTCTCCATCTGTGAAAGGGACAGGAATAAATCTTAACTTGTCGTATAAAAGTAACCTCTGTCATGCACTTTGCAGTGATTTGAAGAGTACAGGTGTAGAAATAGAGCCATCCTACTCTTCCTATTCTTTGTACAAATCACACTATGACTTTTGAATATGTTACAAATTTTGCATGGATTCCTACTCTCCATTCGCCGGCTTCTTACACGGATACAAATAAAATTTTACTAGGAAGTCTTACAAACAATCTCTTGTCGTCTTGGGTGTGTTTGGTGAATTAGTATTGTGGACTGGATCAATATAGTAATGCCGTTACAGGGTTCTCACGTGAACTGCTCCACGAACTCCGCTATCGCACTCGAAGATTTAACTTGTTGCAAGTCTTTCCCTGGTTCCTCCTACTCAATTCGTATACTACGAACGCCAATCTGTTCGTTTACGCCTGTGGTTACTTCAGACATTACGTGCAATGTTGTTATGTGGTAGCGGAATTGAGTCCACTGTACCATCAACTTACCAATGTCGTTATCACAAAAATAGGAAGATATAAAAGTATGTAAAAAGTGGGTAGTCAGAAACTAAGTGAGGCATGTTAAGTGATTGAAACACACAACTAAATGCTGTACATCCAAATTTATTTTCTGCAAGTTACGGGTACGATACAAGTGGTTCCAACATATGCAAAAAGAAAGGCAACAGTTTTTTTGATATTTTGCAAACATTTGGATTTACACATTAATGTTTGTAACTACTGATTAAGTACTAACCAAAATAATTTGGTTGACCGTTAAGAAACCAATATCGTTAACATAAACCAGGACTAGATTTTGACCATTATTATTTACCAATAGATATGAATTTAAAGTGAGCTCGCAGTTCGAGTACTTGATTCTCAGAGGTCATTTTAAAGCAGTTACCAGTGCAGCGGGTAACACCCGGTAACATTTCCGTCACATATCGCGCCTTTCTCCTGTCATCTGTTATTCTGATTTTTTCCCTTAGACACATCTTATCTGTATTGTCTATTTCAGATGTAGACACCTATCGACGTACCCTCGCACCACACTGACTACACTACTGCAACTCCACTCTTAACAGCGACGTCAGTGTCAGAATCCTTACATTGCTGCTTGTGTTTGAACAATTACTGTGGCCATATATTAAATTTTAATAAAGTTTTCAGTCCCTCCTGAAAATTACATATATGTACACATTTTGAAATTTTATTACATCCATATTAACAGTTAACAGGTACAAAGCAAAAATTAGTCATCCAATTTGAAAAACATTTTCATGTATTAACACGAAGTTAACAGTTATCGTACAGCAAACAGCTCTGGTAACACGCTACTTAGTTCAGTTCTACAAGGACTCAACAGATTTTGCTACTACAAAAAACCAACAAACTACTTTAAGTATGAGACTGTACGAAACGAATAAAAGAAAGGCCAAGTCCAAGTAGGACACACACAATTGAGGGTTCCTTGCAAACTTGCATATATTCACGGAGGTGTGTGAAAGGTAGTTTGCTTTTTGCCATACGTATTTTGCTTCTTTTATTGATGAAATATATGCAGTGGCCTGTAATACTTGTTTCTTAATACACATATAATAACTGTATTATGTAGTAGTTACAATATGTTACTACATTACATTTTGTCATATTTTGTTTTTCACATTAGAAACAACTTTCGTCGCACAAATTTCGTGAGAATCGAGATCTCAACGATTTTTGCCTATTTTCGGCAGAGATAAGGGGAGATATCGTACCTGGGAATTCCAAGACCACAGGAAACTCTGTCTAGTAATGTCTCAGACTATACAGGACATACACAAAGAAGCGAGCACGGGGCTTGAGTTTGTAGAACATTTACTAAAATGTGTGTCAATTACTAAGACATGACTACAACTTTCATTTTATATTTCCATGCAGTAATGTTCGTCTGTTACACTACTGACGGATGATGAATGCAATGTATGTTCTAATGGTAAAAAGACATTTTTTATGAGATACAGTTGCAATTCAACGATTTTCAGATTTTTTTGCTTTAGTTGTACTGTGAAAAATTGCTTATTGCCGAATTTTATGATTGCAGGTGAACGTGAAATACGCTATACGTTCTGATGAGTGGTTTTGGGAGTTTCAAAATATATGACATAAATGGCCGAATCTTTCGTACTGAATGATCTCAGAAGTTTAAATGTTCTACACCGTTAAAGGGTCATAGACTTTAGTATGTTACATACAACTGAGCTTCATATGCCAGCCTGTTCCAGAAAAGAAGGGGCTCTTCACAGGTCAACAGACACACAGATTAAAAAAAGGATTTTTTTAATATGACAAATTGAGAACTTGCAGATTTTTCCCTTTACTTGTACTGTGAAGCATTGCTTCTTGCCAAATTTCTTGTTTCTAAGTGAACTCGAAGTTCACTATAGGTTTTAACGGGTTTTAGAGTATCAAACCATGTGACCTAAATGGCCTTTTTTTTTGGATGAACTGATTTAGAGTTTAAAATTTTTTACAGTGCCAAGGGACCATAGACCTCAATAGGTGACAAGTTTCAACTTGATACGTCTAACTGTTCTTGAGAAAAAGGGTTCTTAGTGCAGAGAGTACTCTACTGCATTGGCTCCTTACTTAGCTTGCATTCATTGCGAATCTCTTGCCCAACGTAAAGTCCCGAGCGACTGGAAAAAAGCGCAGGTGACGCCTGTGTATAGGACGGGTAGAAGGACGGATCCTCAAAATTACAGACTAATGTCCTTAACATCGGTTTGTTGCAGGATTCTCGAACATATTCTCAGTTCGAATATAATGAATTTCCTTGAGACAGAGAAGTTTGCTGTCCCTGCATCAGCACGGCTAGAGCATCGCTACTGCGAAACGCAACTCGCCTTTCTTTCACATGATATCTTGCGAACCATGGATGAAGGGTATCAGATGGATGCCATATTTCTTGACTTCCGGAAAGCGTTTGACTTGGTGCCCCACTGCAGACCCCTAACTAAGGTACGAGCATATGGGATTGGTTCCCAAATATGTGACTGGCTCGAAGACTTCTTAAGTAATAGAACCCAGTACGTTGTCCTCGATGGTGAGTGTTCATCGGAGGTGAGGGTATCATCTGGAGTGCCCCAGGGAAGTGTGGTAGGTCCGCTGTTGTTTTCTATCTACATAAATGATCTTTTGGATAGGGTAGATAGCAATGTGCGGCTGTTTGCTGATGATGCTGTGGTGTACGAGAAGGTGTCGTCGTTGAGTGACTGTAGGAGGATACAAGATGACTTGGACAGGATTTGTGATTGGTGTAAAGAATGGCAGCTAACTCTAAATATAGATAAATGTAAATTAATGCAGAGGAATAGGAGAAAGAATCCTGTAATGTTTCAATACTCCATTAGTAGTGTAGCGCTTGAACCGTCACGTCGATTAAATGTTTGGGCGTAACACTGCAGATCGATATGAAGTGGGACAAGCATGTAATGGCAGTTGTGGGGAAGGCGGATAGTCGTCTTCGGTTCATGTCTTATAAAATACTAATACGACCTATTTTTGAGTACTGTTCGAGCGTTTGGGATCCTTATCAGGTCGGATTGAGGGAGGACATAGAAGCAATTCAGAGGCGGGCTGCTAGATTTGTTACTGGTAGGTTTGATCATCACGCGAGTGTTTCGGAAATGCTTTAGGAACTCGGGTGGGAGTCTCTAGAGGAAAGGATGCGTTCTTTTCGTGAATCGCTACTGAGGAAATTTAGAGAACCAGCATTTGAGGCTGACTGCAGTACAATTTTACTGCCGCCAACGTATATTTCGCGAAAAGACCACAAAGATAAGACAAGAGGGATTAGGACTCGTACAGAGGCATATAGCAGTCATTTTTCCCTCGATCTGTTTGGGAGTGGAACAGGGAGAGAATGTGCTAGTTGTGGTACGAGGTACCCTCCGCCACACACCGTATGGTGGATTGCGGAGTATGTATGTAGATGTAGATGAACAGACGGACGGGCAGACTGACAGAAAGACGGACAGCAAAGCGATCCTCGCAAGGGTTCCGTCCTTAGAGACTGAGTCACGCAACCCTAAAAAGTCGTGTCTCTTGAACTGGGAGGCAGTATCGTACCAGTGTAAGCATGAGGAGTTGCAGCAGCCAGGATCCCAGCGACCTACATTCTCGTTCCTCGTTCTGCTACGGGACTGAAGGCGAGATCGCTCCACCCCCCCCCCCCCCCCCCCCTTTCCCCGCGCTACACAGCTGTATCGCTGGCTAACGAGAGGAATCGTTAGCGCCAGGATTTCACCCGGAACAAGTCCCGCCCACTCACCCCCGGTCTTCCCGGTCTTTGTTCGGCGCCTGGGCATCGTTTCAGTTGACCCACGTGGTTTACCGCGTTCAGCTGCACTCGCTCGGCGTGAATGTTAGATTAATATCTTGCTAGGTCTTAAATTTTGCCACATAGTTACAAGACACGTTACAAAAAACGTGTACAGTTGGCCTCAGCTATGCCAGGTACTTCCACAGCAAACATAAGAGAAAACAATTTAGCACTGAATTCTTTAAATGCGAGAACTCAGTATTCAGATGAATGGCCTATGAAGAAACATACTTCTGTGTGAGAAAAAGCACCCAAAGGGAAAACAGGAGAAACCTACCCTCAAAGAATAATTTGCTAGGAGAAATAGGAACCACGGTATATTTGGCACTCGAGTTTCAGAACTCAGACAGTATACGCGAAACAGGCACCAATGTTCACTATAATTCCAGAGGGCATCAAAATTACTTTGTTCTTGCTAGATCGATCCAGTGTGTTTTCGCATGTTATTCACTGAATAGTTTTGCTGAAAAGTTTTAGGGGTGGAAGAAGAGCTGCACACCATGAAGAACGTTTTAAAGCCGTCAAACACAGCAGCATTTATTTCCTCCATAACTGCTCTGTGACAAACATACACATCATCATTATCATTTTTTAAAAATGGTTTGAATGGCATTTATGAAATTAATAAATCTTTTGGTTAAAAATGGACAGGACAAAGAATAACGACAGATTATTTTCCTGAGACGTTTGCAACAGCGTATAGTACATTAATCACACAGAAACAGCCACAATTCTTTATAACCTCGTTTATAATGCGCAGGTTGGAAGTGGGTGGAGTTTGGGAGCTCTGGCGTAGCAGCATTGGTGGAGGGGGAGGGGGGGAGGGGAGGGGGATGTACGTTTGGCTCGTTAGCACGTGCCCTTAGCGCTAGGATTTCACCCGGAACAAGTCCCGCCCACTCACCCCCCTCCACGCCTATCTGTAGTGTAAGGCCCTCCCCTAAACAGCCGCCAGTTCCGCAAACTGGAAGCTACAGCAAAGTTGTTATCGTCACTGTTCAACACATGTTACACTGTGATGAAATTCAGTAATGATAAGAAATTTAAGTTTTTCTGGATAGTAATATAACACGAATTTGAATTATTAAAGAATTTACAAGTTAAAATTCACCCATTACCCATGCAAATACTAACGAAATATGTCATATAAGCAAATATCTTACTTCTTTCATTAGGCATTTCTACTTTATGGCATTCTTATATTCTTTAATTTTCGTGAGTTACTATGAGGGCCTACATAAACAAAACGACTTTCACGTATTTCTATATAACGTTGATGTTAGACAAAAGAGTTAGTCGACTGCACCCGTGGCTTTACTACCGACATGACAGATTCAAGACCATTGTTTTCGCATTGTATGTTTGCTCTGCTGTTTCCCTCAAATAAACGTATCATAATAAGTGAATTAGTTAACGAAAATTTGTCCTCATTGCCCTTAAATAACATCACGTTGTTTTTTGTTTTCTATTGCTGGCGATGCTTTCAATTCTCTATAAATATCTTTATTTCTTTAATAATTCAAATTCGTGTTATATTACTATCCAGAAAAACTTAAATTTCTTATCATTACTGAATTTCATCACAGTGTAACATGTGTTGAACAGTGACGATAACAACTTTGCTGTAGCTTCCAGTTTGCGGAACTGGCGGCTGTTTAGGGGAGGGCCTTACACTACAGATAGGCGTGGAGGGGGGTGAGTGGGCGGGACTTGTTCCGGGTGAAATCCTAGCGCTAAGGGCACGTGCTAACGAGCCAAACGTACATCCCCCTCCCCTCCCCCCCTCCCCCTCCACCAATGCTGCTACGCCAGAGCTCCCAAACTCCACCCACTTTCTTTTCAGCCGCGCTGGAAATTGCAGGCCGGAGCACACACAGGCGCACGTTCGGCTCGCCAATCAGAGACAATGCAGAAAAATTGCATCTGCAGTCGGCTGCACCTCATACCGCCCCGAGCTAGGCAGCTGCCTGGCTGCAACCCCCGTCTGCCTGCTGTTCATCACCAACTCACTAGGCGTAGCGTGTAGCACACGTCAGCACCGCTGCTCTCTTTGCACGAACCATTTGGAGAGGAAAAAAAGAGACAGAGAGAGAGAGAGAGAGAGAGAGAGAGAGAGAGAGAGAGAGAGAAAACCCTAATTCTGCTATTACGTCGAGACAAAATTGCCGGAACCCTTTCCTTCTATTCGTGAACGTCAGCGTAAGATTACGAGACATCTGGCGGCAAACTCCATGGCAGACCAAAATATGTGCACACCCTACGAACTGCTAACACGTAAGTAGCGAAACGAAGAGAGGTGTTTTTCGAGATGGACCGGCATCACTAGTGGTCAGCGTAATTAGCTATTTCCGGTACGCCGACGAGGGGGTACCCAAAAATAACGGAATATTTTTTAAAAGCTGTTTATTTTCTAATCGTTTATCCCATTCAAAATACTCTCCATTACAATTGATACATTTGTCCCACCGGTGATTCCACTGTTCGGAACAATTTTTGTCATCCTTCCTAGGTTTTTTCCTTGAATTCTTGAATGTTGTCAAATCCGTGTTCTTTGATGCTCCTTCTCGTTGGTAGAAATAAGAAAAAGTCGCACGGAGCCAGGTCAGGTGAGTAAGGTGCGTGGGGCAGCGGATCTATGCCATTTCCAGCCAAAAACTGTCTTAAAGAGACATGGCCGCGTGAGCAGGTGCGTTGTCGGAGTGGAAGAACTAGTCTCCTGTCTGCCACAAATCGGGTCTTTTATGACCAACACAGTTTGTCCAAGGTCGCGTGGTCGCCGCGCGGTCTTAGACGCCTTGTTACGGTTCGCGCGTCTCCCCCAGTCGGAGGTTCGAGTCCTCCCTCGGGCACACGTGTGTGTGTGTGTGTATGTGTGTGTGTGTGTGTGTGTGTGTGTGTGTGTGTGTGCGTGCGTGCGCGCCTCGAATTTTTTGAATTTTTTCAGTATTTTCGGCGATTCGGACAGCAGATGATTGTCCGTAACGAGGTTTGTCAGCAATCGACATGTCGCCGTTTTTAAACGGAGCAAACCACTCGCAAACTTGAGTTTTTCCCATAGCGTCATCTTGGTAAGCTGTTTTCAATATTAAAACAGTTTCAGCAGCATTTTTATCGAGCAGATAACAAAATTTCACAGTTGCAAGTTGTTCACTTAAATTTACCGTCACAAAAAACCAACAACTGATAGTAGGATGCAGTAGGGAATGTTTCAGATCAGTCTAAAAAATCCACTACAATAAGACTAGACTAATGTACAATCCACACAACAGAAAGAAAAGTGTACGGGTTTACAGTGACAGAATTAGCTTCACTGGGAGATCAGTTATGTTTGACACGGACTACCAGTATCAGCTTGTAATAGAAATTGACATAAATTATGTTTTCTAGAGTGAGATGAATGCTACTAACTCACCGGACATCTCCAATGCTAAACTAAATCATTTGAAGTGTGTACCAGCCGGAGACGAAGCTCTAGGCGATTCGAAACCGTTCTTGGTATAATAGAAGTTGTACCATCACAAAAGGCTACTACTTCTTCGCTTCATGTATTACGCAATTTGCCAGCTTCGGTTCTCCACCTCTCGTATGGTCTTCCTACATTTCTTTTGAAAATCTTTTTTCATTGCAGTCGCATTATTACACGTTCTAAATGAAAAAAAGAAACATTGCAATCTCTTTTGAACTGCTTATCTCCCTCGTTTCATATCAGTACACAGCTACACTACAATCAATAAAAGGAAAGACGTCGTAACACTTAAATTTATGTTCACGTTAACAAATTCCTTCTTTTCAGACATAATTTTCGTGCTGTAGTTGATCAGCATATCACACCCTCTCTACGTCGACCAGTACCAGTTATTTCACTGCGCAAATATTAACCTCGTCTACTGTTCCATTGTCGCTTTTCCTGCTCTAATTCCTTGAGCGTCGCCTGATTTAATTCAACTACGAAGGTAGTCCCAAAAGTAAGGTCTCCTGTTTTATTTTAAGTACACAGATCTGGCCGGCCGTTGTGGCCGAGCGGTTCCAGGCGCTTCAGTATGGAACCGCGCGACCGCTACGGGCATGGATGTGTGAGATGTCCTTAGCTTAGTTAGGTTCAAGTAGTTCTAAGTTCTAGGGGACTGATGACCTCAGATGTTAAGTCCCATAGTGCTCAGAGCCATTTGAACCATTTACATAGACCTGTTTATTTCTTCAATGGTTTACATCAGTTTACAGCTTGAACATTTAGCTATTTTTCGACATAATCACCATTTCTGTCGATGCATTTTTGTAGACGCTGTGTCAGTTTTTGTGTGCCCATGTCATACCAGCTCGCCGCCATGCTGTTCAGAAAGTTATGAACCTCTTCTTTCACCTCGTCTTCGGAGCTGAATCGCTTTCGGGCCAAATGTTCTTTTAACCTAGGGAACAGGTGATAGTCACTGGGCGCCACCGAAACTGTTACAGGGGAGCACAATACAGAATGTGTACAATTAACGCTGACAGTACCATCACTCTGAAAAAACTCAAACGGGCAATTCAGAACCGGAGAAGGGGAATGTTGAGTAAGGGCGTCCACATTCTCCTTGACAACGCTCGCCCACACATCACTCGGCAAACCGTTGCTCTCCTGCAACAGTTTCAGTATATACTCCTGACTTGGCGCCCAGTGACTTATCACCTGTTCCCTAGGTTAAAAGAAAATTTCACCCGAAAGCGATTCAGCTCCGACGACGAGATAAAAGAAGAGGTTCATAACTTTCTGAACAGCATGGCGGCGAGCTGCTATGACATGGGCATACAAAAACTGTCACAGTGTCTACAAAAATGCATCGGCAGAAATTGTGATTATGTCGAAAAATAGCTAAATGTTCAAGCTGTAAACTGATGTAAACCACTGTAAAAATAAACAGGTTTATGTACTTATAAAAAAATAGGAGACCTTACTTTTGGGATTACCCTCGTACATTCCATTATCATATTTGTTGTTTATGTTCATCTAACAATCTCTTTCCGAGACACTACGCATTCCGTTCACCTGCTCTTGCCAGTGCTTTGCTGTCTCTGGAAGAGTTGCAATGTCATCAGCAAATCTCGAAGTTTTTATTTCTTCCCCTTGAACCTTAACTGCTTCTCCAGATTTGGTTTCCTTCACTTTTTGCTCAATTTACAGACTGAATTACATCTGGCAAAGACTAGAATCCTGTCTCACTTCCTTCTCAACCGCCAACTTCTGCGAACCTTGCAGAACTAGCACTCCTGAAAGAAAGGAGAGCTTCTGTAAAGTTTGGAAGGTAGGAGACGAGGTACTGGCAGAAGTAAAGCTGTGAGTACCGGGCGTTAGTCGTGCTTCGGTAGCTCAGTTGGTAGAGCACTTGCCCGCGAAAGGCAAAGGTCCCGAGTTCGAGTCTCGGTCGGGCTTACAGTTTTAATCTGCCAGGAAGTTTCACCAGTCTGGTTTCTTTACAACATGCAAAAAATCTTTGCCTGCTTTAATTTTACCCCATTACCTTTAGCATCGCAAACAGGGTATTTCAGTCAACGTTGTCGAAAGCTTTCTCTGAATCTACTAATGCTACAAATGTCGGTTTTATTTCTTTTCAGTTTGTCATCTAACTTAAGTCATAGGGTCAGTATTGCCTCGTGTGTTCCTAAACTTTCGCCGGACCTCGAACTGACCTTCCTCGAGACCGGCTTCAATCAGTTTTTTCGTTGCTCTTAATTTGTCTCAGAATTTTCCTCTTTGCTTTTTCTAAGTTGCCCCGTACCATATTCGCAGACAGGTATGTCTTACAGGAAGTAGGGCATCTATCGATATCTCGAAACAATAGCGAAACGCTGAGGGACATCATCAGTGATAGGTACGGCACTTGACACCCCAAATTCAGAAAGTCTGTGCAAGAATTCAGGAAATATTCATTTGTTGCTCCCCCTGTAGCGTCGGCAACATGAGACAGAAGTATTAAATACCTAAACTCGGGGCGCACGCCTCCTCCCTCTCAAATTACTCGCATTTCACACTCCCCATACACACTCGTAAGCGCTGCAGAGGTGAGAAGACTACGCGCGTGCCCTTGGCGGCAGAAGATAAAACTGCCAGGACTGGACGGGCTGGAACGCCATACACGTGCGTGGGAGAGGGTGGAGGGGAGAGGAAAAAAAGAAGAGGAAAATTAATCCGCGTGGGGAGGCCAGGACGACGGCACGCGGCGAGATTGCGAGGATTCCTGCGCTGATTAACTCTCTCCACGTGAAAGAGGGGGGGGGGGGGGAGCGGGGGGGAAGAGGGCATTCCTGTGTGGTGACATGCGAGCAACGCGCGGATGAGGGACGACAAGCAGGGCCGAGTCACAACAGGGGACGTGCTACAGTGTGTGTTACTGCGAGTGGTGCAACCAGTCATCAAAGGGGAAATTTATACGTGTTGCACACCACAACAGGCCGGCAAATTAATTAAATGTACTCATGTATGTACTGTGCACTTGCTTGCAGCAGGAGCTCGTAGATCACTCTTGTCCATTTAGTTGCTGCTGGTGAGGGATATCTAAGAAATACAGAGGATGAAGGAAGAGATGGAGATGGAGGAGGAGGAGGAGGAGGAGGAGGAGGAGGAGAAGAGAGAGAAAAGAAGGAGAAGGAGGAGAAAGAGAAGGAAAAGGAGAAAGAGGAGGATAAAGAGAAGGAGGAGGATAAAGAGAAGGAGGAGGATAAAGAGAAGGAGGAGGATAAAGAGAAGGAGGAGGATAAAGAGAAGGAGGAGGATAAAGAGAAGGAGGAGGAAAAAGAGGAGGAGGAGGATAAAGAGGAGGAGGAGGATAAAGAGGAGGAGGAGGAGGAGGAGGATAAAGAGGAGGAGGATAAAGAGAAGGAGGAGGATAAAGAGAAGGAGGAGGATAAAGAGGAGGAGGAGGATAAAGAGAAGGAGGAGGATAAAGAGGAGGAGGAGGAGGAGGAGGAGGGAGAAAGAGTAACAAAACGAGAAAGAGTAGCAAGACGAGAAAGAGTAGCAAGACGAGAAAGAGTAGCAAGACGAGAAAGAGTAGCAAGACGAGAAAGAGTAGCAAGACGAGAAAGAGTAGCAAGACGAGAAAGAGTAGCAAGACGAGAAAGAGTAGCAAGACGAGAAAGAGTAGCAAGACGAGAAAGAGTAGCAAGACGAGAAAGAGTAGCAAGACGAGAAAGAGTAGCAAGACGAGAAAGAGTAGCAAGACGAGAAAGAGTAGCAAGACGAGAAAGAGAAGGGAGAAGGAGAAAGAGGAGGAGGAGGAGGAGAAAGAGGAGGAGGAAGAGAAGGAGGAGGAGGAGGAAATGTATTATAATAATAATGATGATGATGAGGAGGAGGAGGAGAAGGAAACAGCTGAGTTGTTTTACCCACTGCATCAGTTATTTCTATCACACACATGGTGAATCACATCGATGCACTGTGAATCTTGACAGTTTCCTTCGGTAACCTTTCCGTTAGTGTGTTTGTCATAGTGTTTAGCAGACACGTATTTCAGTTTCTCGATTAGCTGGCTCCTTAGACGTGATCAATCATGAGCTGAGAAATTAAAAAAGCACATGGTCCGAAAAATTTCACTTTTAGCTCTTAGTGGCAGCAGGAGTTTACATAATGAGGTTCTAGTAGTAATGGTGTAATACTACCGCTAAGCGTCTAGCATGTTAGGGTTTTGTTTTATACAGAAAATTGTAATTTTGTTAATATTTTGGACATCACGCGGAAAAGTAAAGTTTCAATAGCATCTGGGCAACCACTCTGCCAACGAGGTTACGCTGCGAGAGGCTGTTAGTACAACCTTTGCTTGTGAGTAGAACGCAGTCTTTGGGAGGGGGAGAGGGAGTGTGAGTGTGGAGTTGTATCTTGTGATAGGGTAAGATGTCTTTACGCTGTGCTGTACACCGGCGATAATTTTCTTATAAAATATTTCATTTATGGACAGATATTTTGTAAATTCATTCAGAAGACTTCAAAAGTTACTGTAATAGCCCATTTGCCAAGACATTCAAGCGTAGTAGTTGATTAGGTCAGGGATTTAGAATTGGAGATTTTTATGATAGCAGAGTGTGATTTATTGATTTTTCTTCAAAGGTGGATAGCATAAGTGTTGGTATGAAAGTAAAGAGAATTTGTTCACGTTTTTCAACTATTAATGTCAAGTGAATTTTTAATATACCAAGTGTTAAAATATTTTGTCTTAGTGATGTAAACCTTTGTCAATACAGTTAGTTACTTTGGTTACTTTGTTTTTCCATCAATCAGCATTCGTCTCTTTATTTCAAGTGTCACATACGTAATTTTGTTTTCCCTAGTTTCTCAGAAACAGAACATTAATTGGTTGGTCGGTTTGGAGAGTAAGGGACCAAACTATGGGGTCATCAGTGCCTCAACTTTAATTGACAATGATCATTACAGTAATGAGATTTATTTGCAGATAATTTTTGTATATGTTCCATAGTTTAAAGTATTCATTGCACATCGCATTGCCAGTAGTCTGAATTTTTATTTTCAATTAGCATGGCAGCATTAGCCACAGCGGATTGAAGACAACAGAATGGCGTTTATTCATTGCGCAAACAGGTAGGCCATTTATAATTAACATGTGATACACTTTAACATTTCAACAGTGACGTACCTTCTAGACAGGGCGTTGTTGGTAGTTATTTATGTTTCATATTTTTCTGGAAGTCAGATTGCTTGTATTACTGCTAAAAGGACAGTTTTCTCAAATTTAACAGAAGAGACTGTACTCTGCCCACAAGCGTTGCAGTACACACATTTTAATGTTTCATTTCTGTTTAACTTTTGCATTGCTGATCGCTTTTCGAGAATCACTAAATTGCTTACGAACTTAAATACGAGCTTAACTATTTCTCTAATCACGAGTTCAATTTCATATTACCACACAGAGAAAATACCATAAATATAACTATAAATTACCATACAACAGAAACAAATTAGCCACTTTCGAGCGAAATATCAGAAGCTTCGGGGTTTGATCTCGGATGGGTTCTAAGATTGTTTCCATCATTTATGGACACATTACGAACAATGCAAATGTGAAATAATCTACATTTGAGCTCCGGAAACCACACTATGGGGTGTGACACAGGGTGCTTTTTATACAGTTGACAAATTCGCCGTTCCTGTTCCGTTAGCGAACGGTGCTTGGGAAAAATGACAGTCGGTTAGTCTTCATGTGATCCTTAATTACTTTGATTTCTCATCACAGACTTTTGGAAGAAGGGTCTAGAGAGAATAAATATGTAGACTCTATTTTACTACACAGCCACAATTATCTTTACAGATGACGGGTTGCAAGTGTTTCCAACGGACATCTTCAGGTTTAAAATTAAAAGGAGCTAGACATAAAAACGGCAAACAGGAAGGACCCGATTATTTAAAACTAAATGATCGAAATGAATCAATCACGGACGCGTATTTCAACATTATATACAACGAACGTGTTGTTGTTGTCGTCGTCGTCGTCGTCGTCGTCGTCGTCTTCTTCTTCTTCTTCTTCTTCTTCTTCAGTCCAGAGACTGGCTGATGCAGCTCTCCATGCTACTCTATCCTGTGCCAGCTTCTTCATCTCTCAGTACCTACTGCTACATACATCCTTCTGAATCTGTCGAGTGTATTCATCTCTTTGTCTCCCTCCAATACTAAATTGGTGAACCCATGATGCCTCAGAATATGTCCTACCAACCGATCCCTTCTTCTAGTCAAGATGTGCCACAAATATCTCTCTTTCCAATTCTTTTCAATACCTCCTCATTAGTTATATGATCTACCCATCTAATCTTCAGCATTATTCTGTAGCACCACATTTCGAAAGTTTCTATTCTCTTCTTGTCTAAACTACTTATCGTTCATGTTTCACTTGCAAATACTTTCAGAAAAGACTTCCTGACACTTAAGTCTATACTCGATGTTAACAAATCTCTCTTCTTCAGAAACACGCTTTCCTTGCCACTGCCAGTCTACATTTTATATCCTCACTACTTCGACCATCATCAGTTATTTTGCTCCCCAAATAGCAAAACTCCTTTGCTACTTTAAGCATCTCATTTCCTAATCTAATTCCGGCAGCATCACCCGATTTAATTCGACTACATTCCATTATCCTCGTTTTGCTTTTGTTGATGTTCATCTTATATCCTCCTTTCAAGACACTGTCCATTCCGTTCAACTGCTCTTCCAAGTCCTTTGCTGTCTCCGACAGAATTACAATGTCATCGGCGAACCTCAACTTTTTTATTTCTTCTCCATGGATTTTAATACCTACTCCGACTTTTTCTTTTGTTTCCTTTAGTGCTTGCTCAATATACAGATTGAATAACATCGGGGACAGGCTGCAACCCTGTCTCACTCCCTTCCCAACCAATGCTTCCCTTTCATGTCCCTCGACTCTTATAACTGCCATCTGGTTTCTGTACAAATTGTAAATAGCCCTTCGCTGCCTGTATTTTACCCCTGCCACCTTCAGAATTTCGAAGAGAGTATTCCAGTCAACATTGTCAAAAGCTTTCTCTAAATCTACAAATGCTAGAAACGTAGGTTTGCCTTTCCTTAATCTTTCTTCTAAGATAAGTCGTAGTGTCAGTATTGCCTCACGTGTTCCAACATTTCTACGGAATCCAAACTGATCTTCCCCGAGGTCGACTTCCACCAGTTTTTCCATTCGTCTGGAAAGAATTCGTGTTAGTATTTTGCAGCCGTGACTTATTGAACTGCCCAATAAGTAACTCATAATTGTCCCACTTGTGCGGCCGTCTTGCTCTAAGTCTACGAGAACCGACTGACTCCGAAGCAGAAAAACCACCCGTCTAAGGGGCAGTGTCCGCTAGCGGAGCTGGCCAGCTCTGCGTCAGTATTTTCCAAAATTTTGTAATATTTACATTGTAAGAACAAATAAGGATGAAATTTCCAACAACAAATTAATGAAATTTTAGATAGGATGTTTTTGCTCCTCAAGTTATAGAAACGCTTTTATATACATGGTGCAGTTTGTCGCTTTTTTAACCCTCACTAGATGTCCATATTGGATGGATTTTTTTCTGTAGTACTATGCATAAGTGTAGTGTAACACACGTACTTCAGTGACAACACTCTGCCTGTGCAGTAAGATGACATGACAATTGTATCATGTCAGTATTTGATAATACTACAAGGGCGTCGTGAAAAATAACGCCTGCGAATTTTTTATGTGAATACTCTAAGCTTTTTAAATCAAATTTATTAACACTCTACATCTTTATTCTTCATGTCTACATACTGTTTTTCTTAACATAGTCACCTTGCCGACGAGCACATTTCTCCCAACGAGGTACCTGTTTGTTGGTGCCGTCACTGTAAAATGTCACACTGTTAACGGAGCCACAGTTACGCCTCTGCTTGCTCCGCTTTATCACTGTCAAAGTGAAGTCCTTGAAGTTCTGTAAGTCTTGCTAACAGATGAAAATCAGATGGAATCAACTCGGGATTTTTTCAGATGTCGCAGCACTCGTTGTGTGGTCCGGCATTCTCATGCTGAAGGACAGGTTGCTACACGTGCGGGCGAACTCTTCGGCTAAGTGCTTTCAGTTTTCTGAGGGTCTCGCAGTACCTTGCACAGTTTATGGTAGTGCCTTTAGGCTTGAATTACAAATGGACCGCACCTTCAACATCCCATCACGCTGTGAACATGATTTTTCATGCTGATACATCCTCTTTAACTTCTTTGGCGTCAGAGATTCCCTGAGGCTCTCGTGTTTTTGGAGTCAAAATGGCGAACCGAGATTTCATCACCAGTCGCAATGCTGTTAAGGAGCACCGTACACAGCTTCCATTCTTTTACGGATTTCAGTCGGAGGTTACATTACACACTGGTATGTTACACGTTACAATTCGGAGCGCCCTAGCGGCAGTGGGTTTCAGCTCGCGTCGGTGAAGCGGGAAACTCGGCCGAGTAATGTGAGTGAGATGTAACATCTCAACCGATACTGAGAACAGAAAAATCGGAGACATTACTTTACAGCATGCCCCCGTGTACTGCCTGACAAGACACCAACGACAAAAGAAAGCCAAACGCACCGCATCCGTATTACACTAATGCTTTGCGAACTACTTGCGCGGGAGAAGGTAGTTCTTACTGTATCATGTATTAAGAGTCTCTCTCCGTTGGCTTTTGGGATGGAGCGTGGAAGACAAGACACATTCTGCGTCTCTATGCGGTCTGAGCTATTGTCGCTGTATGATTTTTTTTATATGCGCCGTCTCTACGGCATAAATACGCTTGAAGAAGAAGCATATTCCTAATTTCCGCTCTGAAAGACGGTTTTCTGAATTTTATGATAGTTTCTCCCATTATACGAGTTTATGGTGTCGTGTACCTAGTGTCCTCATTCCTGGAGAGTAAGAGGCATCCTTGATAGCGTAGCAAAGTGGCGTCAGATAAACAACAGTGGTACAGATGCCGCGTTGGTTAAAATTTCAAGAGCGACATGCCTTGTGTTTTCTGCGCGCATTATCGCTTCCATCGTCGTCTACATGTACGTGGCTGCACAGTAAGCTACAGGTAAATGTTCAGCAGAGGGTGCGTAGAACCACTGTCACACTATTTCCAGTCGGTTCCATCCTTGAATAGCTATTCTGAGGTATGAACACCTTCGCCATTCCGTGCAAACTCTGATTACCGTTATCTTATCATGGTCGTCATTTCTCCCTACTTACACTATGTGATCAATATTATCCGGCCAACTGGCTGAAAGTGACAGAAGTTCGTGGCGACCTCGGTAATGCTGGAATTCAATATGGTGTTGCCCCCCACCCCCACCCCTTCCCTTGATGGCAGCTTCCACTCACGCAAGCATACGTTCAGTGAGGTGCTGAGAGGTTTCTTGGGGAATAACAGCCCATTTTTCACGCTGCACTGAGGAGAGGTATCGACGTCGGTCGGTGAGGACTGGCACGAAGTCGGCGTTCCAAAACATCCCAAAGGTGTTCTATAGGATTCAGGTCAGGACTCTGTGCAGGCCAGGCCATTGGACGGGTGTTCTCGTCGTGTGATCACTTCGCCACAGGCCGTGCATTATGAACAGTTGCTTGATTGTGTTGAAGGATGCAATCGCCATCCATCAACTTTGGTGCTTAAAACATCAACGCAGGCCTGAGCTGTGATAGTGCCACGCAAAACAACAGGGGGTGCAAACCCACTCCATGAACAACACGACCACACTGTAACACCACCGCCTCCGAATTTCACTGTTGGCACTACACACGCTGGCAGATGACGTTCACCGAGCATTCGCCATTCCCACACCCTGCAATCAGATCGCTACGTTGTGTACCGTGATTCGTCACTCCACACAGCGTTTTCCCACTGTTCAATCGTCCAATGTTTACGCTCCCTGCACCAAGTGAGGCGTCGTTAGGCATTTGTCGGCCTGATGTGTGGCTTATGAGCAGCAGCTCGACCATGAAAACCAAGTTTTCTCACCTTCGGCCCAACTGTCATAGTACTTGTAGTGGAACCTGATCCAGTTTGGAATTCCTGTGTGATGGTCTGGATAGATGTCTGCCTATCAAACATTACGACCGTCTTCAACTGTGTGCGGTCTCTGTCAGTCAACGGACGAGGCCAGCCTGTACGCTTTTGTGCTGTACGTGTCCGTTCACGTTTCCACTTCACTATCACATCGGAAACAGTGACTTAGGGATGTTTAGGAGTGTGGAAATCTCGCGTACAGACGTATGACAAGTGACATCCAATCACCTGACCGTGTTCTAGGCCCGTGAGTTCCACTGAGTGCCCCATTCTACTCTCTCTCGATGTCTAATGACTATTGAGATCGCTAGTATGGAGTACCTGGCAGTAGGTGACAGAACAATGCACCTAATATGAAAAAAAAAAAGTTTTTGGTGGTGTCCGGATTCTTTTGATCAGATAGTGTAGGTGCGAGACAAACAAATATTTTCGCATTCGGAGGAAAAAGTTTGTGACTGAAGTTTCGTGAAAAGATCTCGTCTCAGCGGAAAACGCCTTTGTTTTAATGACTGTCACCTAAACATTCGTATCATATCCGCGTAACTCTCCCCTCTGTATCTGAACCAGAACGGAAAATTCTCCTGTCATAGCACAATAAAGGGGAATATGTCCTGGGCAGAGTTAGGGATGTAAAAGAGAGGAACTAACTTTTCGACTTACCTGACAGCTTCGAAGATATTTAAATCGAAACATCTTGGCATATTCGCGACCTTTTTTTGATTTTTGCTTGTTAGTATTAGTACCCATGTCATGTAATATAACCCATCGTGCCAAGTGAAGTGGTATGATACATGTCGGTTGTGCGGAACGGTGCCAAAAGCTTTTTGTAAATCTACAAATATGGAATTAATTTGACATGACTTGTCAATGGTATTCAATAATTCGTGTCAATAAAGGGCCAGTTATGTTTCATAAGAGTGTCATTTTCTGAACCTATGCTGGTTGTGTGTGAATAGAGCGTTTGGTGGAGATATTTCATAACGTTAGAAAAGAGTATATTTTCAAATATCATACTCCGAATCGATCCCAATAATGCGGGTCTGTTTTTAGCAGGCTACGTCTACCTTCCTCCTGTATTAGGGTTACCTGGCCAGTTATTCGAAAGGAGAGGGCATCAAATCTTCTACAAGGCATCTAGATTGGCGATTTTGCTGCTTCCCGGCATCGCTTATGGGAAATGCCGCGATTATTTTGTAGAAAAGAATACTCCTTAATTATTTCCCAATCCTTCGTTCCAATCCGAGCTTATCCTCTGTCTGTAATGACCTAAATGTCGACGGTTGCTGATATCCTATTAGTTTCTTTTTCTCCCTTTTTTTTTCAAACAATGTTGTTACCAGTATACTCAAACCCGAGCATTCCTGATTCTTTGCAAAGGCAACAATTCGTACGGAACAACATGGTTGTTCCCCTTAGTAAAACACGATGGAGAATGTTTTGCGATTTGTAAAATGCGGCTTTTGGGAGTCAGTGAACGTTCTGTCAGGGAAATGTTCAACATGACACAGCGGACTTTAAACAGCGGAAATTACACCGTGTTCCGTTTGACCTTTTGACATCAGCGTGTGTGTTGACACGCTCTTTTGTCGGATGCAGTTTGTGCTTATTTACAGGATTACAGGGAGGCTAACATGGAACATTACCAGCGATGACTTGTCAGTTTGGAAAACTTTTTCCCGGAATGTGAAACCCGAACAGTCCGTAGGAGTTGACATGCTACAGAAATTACGACAGCAGGGAAATAATTTTCTACGATTCGGAGTACAAAATATCGTTTATGTGAGAAATAACGCGCGACTTTCTTTAAAAAAGAAAACAAATGTAATGATGCTTGCTACTTCACTCATTTAATGAAAGACAGTAGGCCCTAATCCGTGTGTGTGTGTGTGTGTGTGTGTGTGTGTGTGTGTGTGTGTGTGTGTGTTTTCAACATTTCCTCAAACCTCAAACGACTGGACCAATTTCAACTAAACTTGGTACACTTGTACCTGTCAGGCGACAGTCGTTGTGGCAGTAAGAACCACCTAAATATCAAACCACCTAAATATGAAGCGACCTAAACATCAAAGGGGTGCGTGAATTCCCAGACTCCATTCATCCAGTGTTCGAGAACGAGAGCAATAGGGACGTGTAACAAACGTTACATATAAATACCAAACCTTACGAAATTTTTTCTCGCTGATAAGACCCACAAAACGATCAAAGGAAAAACATTTATCGCTTACTACTTTTCCTCTGCTAATGCTGTAAAGGACCGGCACGAGGCACGACGTTATAATTTATTATTTCTTTACTGCTAACTGTTTTCGTGATGCATTTTACAAACAGTATGCATATACAGGGTGTTACAAAAAGGTACGGCCAAACTTTCAGGAAACATTCCTCACACACAAATAAAGAAAAGATGTTATGTGGACATGTGTCCGGAAACGCTTAATTTCCATGTTAGAGCTCATTTTACTTTCGTCAGTATGTACTGTACTTCATCGATTCACCGCCAGTTGGCACAATTGAAGGAAGGTAATGTTGACTTCGGTGCTTGTGTTGACATGCGACTCATCGCTCTACAGTACTAGCATCAAGCACATCACTACGTAGCATCAACAGGTTAGTGTTCATCACGAACGTGGTTTTGCAGTCAGTGCAATGTTTACAAATGCGGAGTTGGCAGATGCCCATTTGATGTATGGATTAGCACGGGGCAATAGCCGTGGCGGGGTACGTTTGTTTCGAGACAGATTTCCAGAACGAAGGTGTCCCGACAAGACGTTCGAAGCAATTGATCGGCGTCTTAGGGAGCACGGAACTTTCCAGCCTATGACTCGCGACTGGGGAAGACCTAGAACGACGAGGACAACTGCAATGGGCGAGGCAATTCTTCGCGCAGTTGACGATAACCCTAATGTCAGCGTCAGAGACGTTGCTGCTGTACAAGGTAACGTCGACCACGTCACTGTATGGAGAGTGATACGGGAGAACCAGTTGTTTCCGTACCATGTACAGCGTGTGCAGGCACTATCAGCAGCTGATTGGCCTCCACGGGTACACTTCTGCGAATGGTTCATCCAACAATGTGTCAATCCTCATTTCAGTGCAAATGTTCTCTTTACGGATTAGGTTTGATCAAATTGTACAGTTTCACAATCAACATGTGTGGGCTGACGAGAATCCGCACGTAATTGTGCAATCACGTCATCAACACAGATTTTCTGTGAACGTTCGGGCAGGCATTGTTGGTGATGTCTTGATTGGGCCCCATGTTCTTCCACCTACGCTCAATGGAGCATGTTATCAGGATTTCATACGGGATACTCTACCTGTGTTGCTAGAACATGTGCCTTTACAAGTACGACACAACATGTGGTTCATGCACGACGGAGCTCCTGCACATTTCAGTCGAAGTGTTCGTACGCTTCTCAACAACAGATTCGGTGACCGATGGATTGGTAGAGGCGGACAAATTCCATGGCCTCCACGCTCTCCTGACCTCAACCCTCTTGACTTTCATTTATGGGGGCATTTGAAAGCTCTTGTCTACGCAACCCCGGTACCAAATGTAGAGACTCTTCGTGCTCGTATTGTGGACGGCTGTGATACAATACGCCATTCTCCAGGGCTGCATCAGCGCATCAGGGATTCCATGCGACGGAGGGTGGATGCATGCGTCCTCGCTAACGGAGGACATTCTGAACATTTCCTGTAACAAAGTGTTTGAAGTCACGCTGGTACGTTCCGTTGCTGTGTGTTTCCATTCCATGATTAATGTGATTTGAAGAGAAGTAATAAAATGAGCTCTAACATGGAAAGTAAGCGTTTCCGGACACATGTCCACATAACATATTTTTCTTTCTTTGCGTGTGAGGAATGTTTCCTGAAAGTTTGGCCGTACCTTTTTGTAACACCCTGTATATCACTGAATGTAAGGGCAAAATTATGTCATTGTGCAACACAAAGTTCAGGAGATATGACGTCATAAACACTGAGCACCAGGCCAGACGCTGTACAGTACGGGTGTTGACGCCCAGTGAAATTTCTTTTTTTTTTTTGAGTAATTAATAAAACATGCCCCAAAAGTTTAATTAATGCTAAGAAACATTAAGAATCAATTTTCTCTGTGTAAATAAATCTGTAAAGCAAGCACAAGAGGTCATAATCTAATATAAAAATGTATTTTTATACTGCTCGTATAAACACTGTTCCAGAGAAATGTTTACATATCGAAACTTGGTGAAAGACGCTCTGTAAACCAAGTTGAAGGCAGTAGTCGTAATTAGTTTTGAATGCTTAAAGGCAGGAGTTGTGATCCCCCCCTCTCCTCTCTCCTCCCCCTCCCCCCCCCCCTCTCTCTCTCTCTCTCTCTCTCTCTCTCTCTCTCTCTCTCTCTCTCTCTCCCCTTTTTCTATATCTGTTTCCTCCCATCCCTTTGTCCAACTCTTTGTCCACCTTTCTCTGATCTTGAGCTTTGTTTACCGTTACTGCAAATTGAGATTCTGTAGTTGTATTCTAATTGTAAACTAATAAGCTATACATAACTTTTCTGTTTGCTAACAACGTTTCACTATTATATATTTTACATATATATTTATATACAAAAAGGTATAAAATCTGTTTCTGTCTGAACGTTTATTACAGAAATGTGTGAAAATCTGAAGGGTTCAACGCTGTGTCTAAATTGCGAAGCAATCGGTCGGGAACATCTGGAGATTAACGATTTTGAGCAAACCGACATTCAGATTGTTATAACGTTCCCCCTTTTATTACATATTCGAAGACAACGTTATTTCAAAATTTCAGAGCAATCCGTGAAGAACTTCCGGACTTGAGACTTTGAAGAAACGGACATCTTCGTTTGTACTTATATTGAACTATAAATGTTCCTAACTGCAAATCTTCGGAAGTTTTTGGCAGAATACTACGAAATTTTTGACAACGTTGTATTGGAATATGAGTGTTTTATATGTGTAACATATATTTTTTATAAATTTAGTAATAGAGAAATCTTATTACAAGAAACCTCAAAGTTACACACACACACACACACACACACACACACATACACACACACACACACACATACACACACACACACACACACACACACACACACACACACACACACCTTTTCCATTGTTTATACGTTTGTACAGTTTTGTTCGTAATTGGAAACTAATTAGAGCTATGCTAATCCTTACTACGGCATTGGAAAGAGCAGGCAAATTATTCGTAGAAGACAGGGGTGCCATACATGCCTATACATAATGAAGCCGCAGAGATAAAGAATTATTTTGATTAGCGTAGCTAAAATCTGCAATTGTTTAAAATTAATTTAGCCGGCGGCTGTGGCCGAGCGGTTCTAGGCGCTTCAGTCTGGAACCACGCGACCGCTACGGTCGCAGGTTCGAATCCTGCTTCGGGCATGGATGTGTGTGATGTCTTTAGGTTAATTAGGTTTAAGCAGTTCTAGGGGAGTGATGACCTCATATGTTAAGTCCCATAGTGCTCAGAGTCATTTGAACCATTTAAAATTAATTTGAGCGCAATCTGTTGCATGTAGAATTAAGTACAAGGCATCAATTTTGTTCAAATTTTTAGCACGCATTTAACGGTGCATTTAGATTTTGAATCGCATTTGTACACAAAAAGTTGTAAGAGTGGGTGGTGACGGCCTGAAGTCGTTAAGCGAGGCCAATGCTTGGATTTTCAGGGGAAAGGCATGCTTAGAGCTTGAAAGGGCGGCGAGCTTGTGACTCTTCCACAGAGTTCGAAGTGGGTTGGTAGAAGAAGTTCTAAGCTAGACTGTGTCGTGATTTGGCCACATATTTTTACACGAAAGAAGTTTTCGCATCGTCGGTTGTGACGCACTGAAATATTTCGCGTCAGTTCAGTCGGAACTCGGCGAGACTGTGCAGTGGTGATAACTCTGTGCTGTGTCTGCCAGTTGTTCAGTGGAAGTTGTGTTTTTGGAAGTGAAGGCAATTTGGAATTCCAGTCTCGTTTTCAACTCAGTTCAACAGTGAGAACTTTTAATATTTTCGTCGCTGATCGGCATTCAAAATTATTGCATCGCGTGTCGATTTATTTATACCAGTGTCAAGTCTGACTTGGATTACTTTTAGCTGTGAGTACTGCTTGTGTTTTCTAGCTATTTTATTTGTGTACTGTGCTACCCAAACACTATATCCGGGGTACGGGCAAACTTTCAGTCCACTTAATTGTAGAGTTTATCACCATTCTACAGAAGTTTGTGCGAAATTAAGAACAACAAACCCTAACTGATAAAGTTAACCACCTATAGTTGGGTTATATCAAATGCACCTGCGATAAATTTAACGTTATTTTATAGCTTATTAGTACACCAGAGACGATTTTATTAGTTTTATTCTTATTTAAAGCAACAACAGCTGGAGTCCTCCCGTAAGATGAAATATTACGAGCTGTCACTTTCACTTGCAACGCATTTCCGGCCATATCTTGATGAGCTTTTTTGTTTTTTATCCTCTCAGGAATGGTTTTCTGCATATTGTATCTATGTACAAAAATGACCCAACAGCTCGATAGATGAGCGGTACAGCACCGGTAACTGATAGTCTCAGTACCAAGTCTTCTCCAGACTATACTGCACAGAGGCTTGCAGCGTACATATGTGGATGTACAAGCGTCCAGAGCCAGCATATGGGTAGGAGCATCGTATGGTTTTCTGTATTCCCCTACCGTGACTTCAAAACGACGGCGTAACAAGCATATCCTGCGCACCATTTACACATGCGACTCCAGTAGTCTCGTACAACAGACTCTTCCAGTTACTTTATTATTACTTCTCCCACCCTATCATTCGTTTCTGACACTCGTGTCTGCATTTCCAGACCACTGCGTCTGTGTTCAATTTTTGCTAGATCTGGGGCCGTTTGAAGATAGAGTAGGAAATATTTGAATCTCAGTCATACAAATTGAATATGAGAAACAAATGACTGAGAATGTGTGTTTGGAGCAATGAATAATGGACTGTTGGAGAAACAGAAAAGTAGTAAAGAGAATAGTTTGAGTTGTGATGTATGTATATAATATATATGACATGAATTTTCGCTCATAGTTACTGTATGATGGTGCCACGCGAACACTTCCTGTAGGTGATTATACAGGGTGTTAAAAAAAGGTACGGCCAAACTTTCAGGAAACATTCCTCACACACAAATAAAGAAAAGATGTTATCTGGACATGTGTCCGGAAACGCTTAATTTCCATGTTAGAGCTCATTTTAGATTCTTCCACCTACGCTCAATGGAGCAAGCTATCATGATTTCATACGGGATACTCTACCTGTGCTGCTAGAACATGTGCCTTTACAAGTTCGACACAACATGTGGTTCATGCACGATGGAGCTCCTGCACATTTCAGTCCAAGTGTTCGTACGCTTCTCAACAACAGATTCGGTGACCGATGGGTTGGTAGAGGCGGACCAATTCCACGGCCGCCACGCTCTCCTGACCTCAACCCTCTTGTCTTTCATTTATGAGGGCATTTGAAAGCTCTTGTCTACGCAACCCCGGTACCAAATGTAGAGACTCTTCGTGCTCGTATTGTGGACGGCTGTGATACAATACGCCATTCTCCAGGGCTGCATCAGCGCATCCGGGATTCCATGCGACGGAGGGTATATGCATGTATCCTCGCTAACGGAGGACATTTTGAACATTTCCTGTAACAAAGTGTTTGAAGTCACGCTGGTACGTTCTGTTGCTGTGTGTTTCCATTCCATGATTAATGTGATTTGAAGAGAAGTAATAAAATGAGCTCTAACACGGACAGTAAGCGTTTCCGGACACATGTCCACATAACATAATTTCTTTCTCTGTGTGTGAGGAATGCTTCCTGAAAGCTTGGCCGTACCTTTTTGTAACATCCTGTATATGTATCTAATCTCAGGATTATTCAAGTACTATCTGAGAGTGCCACACCGTCCGAGAGCAAAAAACCTCTCACGTGTGTGCCAGCGCCAACCTAGGGAACAAGTGCGTCATTAGTCTCGTTAGTTGCCGATCACCGGCGTGTGTGAGTGTGACACGGTAGGAGCCACCTGCGCGCCGCGAGAACCCCGCCTCGTCCGGGCCTCATCAATCAGAGGCGGCTTGGCCGGATGATTTAGGGGAATCCCCCAGCTACCTACTCGGCGCGTCCAATGGCGGCGCTGCCACCGGCGACACTCATTTGTCAGCGGCGGTAGGCGCCCCGCCGTCTGATGGGTCCGGCGCACTCCCTCCCGGTGGGCCGACGCCATTAGTCACGGCCGCCGAGAGGACGCGTAATCGATGACTGCGTCACCATGGACCACCGCCGCCCCGAAGGTCCACCTGCACTCCACGCGGTAGCGTTTCCACTGAGCGGCGACATCCTGCGTACAGCTGTGGTAATGCACGCTTATTAGGAGCGTTTTTGGATACAGATGAAACTACTGTCTGGAAATAGATAATGGACGGAGATAGCTGAGCAGTATGAAGGCCACTAGGCCGGGTAAGTGACGCACAGAAAAGCAGCGGCTCATCTTCAAGAAAATAATTTAATCAGTTCTTTCTTAGACCTTCGAGATACTGTCTGTAGAAGAAAGAATAGCAGTTCTCTCCAGAATACTTGACACTGGAGGAAGTGAGCGAGCTGGACTGTCGAACATACAGGACAGACCCACTAATTAAGGGCCAGTATCAGACTTTTGCCAAAATATTCCGACGAAGAGGCAGTGTGCTTAATGAGGAACGTTTTGGACGACCACCGAAATCTGATGGAGCAACCCGGAACATTGAGGCGGTCACTAGAAGCAGCCCACCCGTTTTCCTCCGTCAGCTGACCCGGGGGATGGACACTCCACTATCACCTGTGCGGTGTGCTCTTCGTTTTACGTTGAAAAAGGCAGTGTGTTGCATTCAGGCCATGCGTCTCCTTGGGAAGTAAGATAAGGCTGCCCACAAGCCTCTTCGAGGCTCCCACCCCTGGTCTTCTTCGCTTGAAGTTACATCCAGTTCCGTGTGAACAGGGATAGCATCAGTATCTTGAGCGAGTTCCTTGCTCGGATTGTGTAGGCGGGTAACAGCTTCCCAGTTGATCTTCCGCGACACATGTTTCAGATTACTGTTGAAAGGTAGTCTGTTGATGTGCAGGGTGGCCACGTTGAAGTTTAATGATTTTTAAGGCCTCATACGTGCTCTTGTCGTACAGATGAATGTTTTCTATGTTACATTTATGTTTAATGAAAATCATTTTTCACTTTCCGAACACTTGAAAGATTTCCTCAGACACTCCCCCCGGCCACCCCAGATGAGTGCATCTTTGAATCTTAAATATTGAGTGTGAGGGGACCACTCGTTGTTAATGTTCTCACAGATTATAAAATAAAAAAAATAATAAATGAAATAAAATAAAAATACGTCTTGAAACTATTAACTATGTCTTGAGAGATAAGAAATTGTCATTAGCAATTACCGAAGTATCTCACCATTGATGCAAAGAGATACCAAGTATTCACGAGGTTTTGCAACACCAAAAGTTGGATGGTTCAAATGGCTCTGAGCACTATGGGACTTAACAGCTGTGGTCATCAGTCCCCTAGAACTTAGAACTACTTAAACCTAACTAACCTAAGGACATCACACACAGAAATGCCCGAGGCAGGATTCGAACCTGCGACCGTAGCAGTCGCGCGGTTCCGGACTGCGCGCCTAGAACCGCGAGACCACCGCGGCCGGCATCAAAAGTTGGACAATGATAAAGAAGAGGAGAGTCCTTTTAGTGTTGAATGATGTCGAAATTAAACTATATGCAAAGTAACTAAACGCGATGTGCGCTTCTACAAGTCACTTTCCAACACCTGTTTGCTGAAAGGTTTTTATTACGTTGCAAGACATCACATTTTTTATTGGGCCATGTTTCAGTGGTTTCATCCTGATCACTGAAGCAACAAGTAAAGAAGCTGACTTGAAAGAAGAAAGCCAAAGCAAAGAGAGACGGTTGAGAACATCATTTTAGAGATCTTCTGCCAAGTAATGAACAGACAAGGATAGGCAACTTTCTCTATGACCAGATGTTTCCTCGTGGCCCACTAACCTCGTTTCAAGGAATGTAAAATTTTTTTCGATATATTATGCGACAACATATTGGTCACGGTTTGTCCAATGGTAAAGAGAGAACGCCAACTTTGGGGAAAAAACACACTAGAATATACAGGATTACGTGTAAGTGTGGCAAATTCTACTTAGGTAGGTCCGGCAGGATATTGTGCATCCACCTGAAGAAAGACCATTGGATTTGGGAACTTATAAAAAGAGACTACTTTCGCAAACTACGGCATTTAGGAAGGCGATATTTACAAGATGCAACAAAGTCTTACGTAAAGGCAGGAAGATGAACTTCCTTGAAATAATGAACTTCACAAATGTACGTGCGTTTCCCTGAACTCAGTACTGAATGAACACACAGTTCCCTACTCGCCCCTTCTGGCTGGTATTTCTGCCAACAGTGCCATCCACCCGACCGCGTTGCAAATTACGCCTAGCCATGCACTCCACTTTTTTTTCCTTATACCAGTCACCGTAGTTCCACTTGTCCTGTTAAAATGCTTTACTTACTACAGTCACACGTGTTCCACTTATCTGCATCTGTACATCTTGCCAGCTTTTAATACTGAATCTGTTAAAGATAAGACTTTTTGTCAGCCACACTTTGGAACATGTCACTTAAGTTCACTCAGAACAGTAATTTGTTGTACAACTCACTATTTAAAGCGTCAGATTTTACCCAAGTTTAGCAATTTTACATAAAATTTTCACTGAAATAATTTCTCTCGCATTAGTTCTAAACCAAAAATTAACAACTGTCATTTTTGGAAACAGAGAGAATCTGTAATGCCCTAATTTGATCGTACAAGGTTTCACAGCCACACGTATTTATCTTCTTACACGAAGATAGCGCAAGAGCGAAAACCGGTTTGTAAAATAATAAATACTGAAGATTGCACCAGTGTCGTGTTTTATTCGTCGCAGTTGGTGTATATATATATATATATATATATATCCCTTGGTGACATGGAAAACCACAGTGGCCCGCCGAGTGCGTTCGCCCAGTCCTCCTATCCTGTTCTATTCCTAGACAGGAGAAACTCTGCTACAAGTATTCGCAAACCTTAGAATAAAAAAAGGAGTGACGGTAGAAGTTTTGGTCTTATGACAGGACGCATACTGAGTAAGGAAGCTGTTCCACGAAATACCGGCCTGCAAAGATTTCCCGTTGGGACGATACATTCAAAACGCCTAATCGTCAAAACCACCCCCATCAGCCATGTTCGCAATGTGGATTATCAGTGACTCAGAAGTAGTTGAAATGCACCATGAAGGAACAAATTTTCACCACCAAAAAATAACTAATGTAGAGTAATGAAATTTAGGGAATTTATTAGTCTAGGTAACATATTTAAGGAATTAACACCGTGAGACCACAAGTTAATGTAGGTAGGAAGTAAGCCATTGCAAGTGTGAAATGTTGGTACCTTAATAACCGGTGCTACTGTCAGTATGTTGAATGCAAGCACGCAGTCATTCATGAACTGTGTTGTACAGGTGTGAAGTGTCAGTATGTGGGATGGAATTCCAAGCTTGTTGCATTTGGTCGCTCAACGCAGGGACGGATGATGCTGTTTGTGGATCAAGCTGAGTTGTCGTCCTATGGTGTCCCGTATGTGCTCGATTGGGGACAGATCTGATGACCGAGCAGGTCAAGGCAACATGTCGACGCTCTGCAGAACTTGCTGGGTTACAACAGTGGTATGTGGACGAGTATTATCCTGTTGGAAAAAAAACCCTGGAATGCTATTCACGAATGGCAACGCATGTGAAAACACCAGACTGACGTACAAATTTTCAGTCAGGCAACGTGGTATGACCACGAGCTTGCTCACGCTGTCGTGAGAAGTCGCACCGCAGACCGTAACTCCAAGTATAGGGTCCCGTGTGTGTAGCACGCAGACACGTTGGGTGCAGGTACTCACATGGCCTCCTCCTAAACAACACCAGGCCCTCACTCGCAGCAAGTAACCGCTTTGTAACAGGTCTTTGCGTCACTGTACTGTGGTGCCTACTGCTGCTCAGGTTGCTGCGTAGATGCAGTATGAGGCCAAACGCCGAACACGACGGTCTTCTCTATCAGCAGTGCCACACGGCCGTTCGCAGCCCGGTCTTCTTGCGGCCGTACGTTCTCGTGACCACGGCTGCCAGCAGTCACGTACAGTGGCTACATTCCTGCCAAGTCTCTCTGCAGTATAGTAGAAGGAACATCCAGCTTCTCTCAAATAACTTCCGGGAATTCAGCCAGGTAACACTTTCAGCGGCCGCCGATATTTCGGCGGGAGAACACCCCGCACATTTTCAAGGCAAACTGCAACGGACAGGCGGCGTACGTGCAAATTTAAAACTTCGGTTCTCGGACTGAAGCAGGAAAGATCACACACACACACACTGAACACTGGTGCCACCAAACATGACCAAAGTGAGACTACGAACTCGCAGGTGAGGTAGCATTGACTCTGTCCCTTTGACAGCGGAGAGAGCCGCATTCCAAACAGAGTTCAAACAGAAACCTCCATCCCTGTTAACGAGGTGCTCGCTAATTTAATCTCAACTGTCTCCCTAATAACAATGTCCCAATAGCTGGACGTGCATGCCAATATCTCGGTGTTATTATATAACATAGGGTGACCAGCTTCCAAGCAATGTTCGGCAATAGCAGATCTATTTGGCTGTTGTAATCGTGTGTGCCGTTTATGCTCAGTACATCGGTCCTCCACCGTCCTGATAGTTTGGCCAATATATGCCATGCCGCAGCTACAAGGTATACGATATACACCCGCCTTACGCAGTCCAAGATCATCCTTAACGGAACTCAAAAGTGCTCTAATTTTACATGGAGGTCGGAAAACACATTTCACATCGTATTTCCGTAAAATACGACCGATCTTGTTGGACGTGTTTCCTACGTGCAGAACACAATTACAGCAGCCAAATAGATCTGCTATTGCCGAACATTGCTTGGATACTGGTCACCCCATGTTATATAATAACACCGAGATAATGGCATGCACGTCCAGCTATTGGGACAGTGTTATTAGGGAGGCAGTTGAGATTAAATTAGCGAGCAACCTCGTTAACAGGGATGGAGGTTTCTGTTTAAACTCTGTTTGGAATCCGGCTCTCTCCCTTGTCAAAAAACAGAGGGACAGAGTCAATGCTACCTCACCTGCGAATTCATAGTCTCACTATCGGTAGCTCTGACTTTGGTCATCTTGGTGGCACTAGTGTTCAGTGTGTGTGCTATCTTTCCTGTTTCAGTCCGAGAACCGAGGTTTTAAATTTGCATGTACGCCGCCTGTCTGATGTAGTTTGCCTTCAAAATGGCGGTGTGTTCTCCCGCCGAAATATCGGCGGTCGCTGAAAGTGTTACCTGACTGAATTCCCGGAAGTTATTTGGAAGTTGTATACGCCAGGAGAAACTCAGGTCTCACATCCAGCTTCTAGTAGCCCTGTTAAACTCTGTGAGGTTACGATAATAGGGCCTTAGTCGCCCTGAAGGCATTCTTGACTAAAATCAACTCACCCCTTCCGATCTCAAAAGTAACTAACGGGCACGACAGTTAAAGCGTGTATCCGAGGCAGACCTGATTTGCATCTTCGTAGCGGCGCTACTAGCTCCAATCCTATGCGACTGGTGCGGAAAGTGAGTAGACGTCTTCCAGTTGTAGAAACACGCCTACCAAATGTCTATGTAGCACCACTCCCCCTCGCTGTTGTAATTTTTTCTTCCGCCGGTATAGTTGGTACACCGCTGTAATTATCAATTTCCTGCTCGCGTAAAATTCTCGTTCTCAGTTTCAGGTTGAACCGCAGCGCAGTGTTGTCCTGTTTGCATGTCAGGAGGGATGGAGGGATATTATTCACCATCACCATCACCATCACCTACACAAAAACAAAAACACACACACACACACACACACACACACACACACACACACACACACACACACAGCAAATAATTGGTGTGCACTAAAGGGCATTTCTTACTGTTTCACGGATTACTGTTTCTACCCCGATCATTGCTCGGATGTAACACTTAAATGGAAACTTTTTTACTTAGCACGTCACAGCTTCGATTCCAGGAAAGATGCTCCACTGAGAATTAAGTTTTCCCGGCGTGATGTGTGTGCCACGAGGTTTTGCGATTGCAGCGGGATGACGTCGAAATGTCGTCGCAATATTTCGGATGACAACCACTCAGAAAAGGTGGGTGTTATACACTGGAGACAATCTTCAGGTGGGTGTTATACACTGGAGACTACACATACGCGTCGCGAAGTTCACATCGGAAATTGCACGGATGAGCATACGCGAAGGTCCCAGACTTCCTTTAATGTTTCTGTGCTGTGCTGTGTCAGGCTCAGTAGTCATATAAAACAATGTCATAACAATCTAACTACACTTAAACATTAATTTTGATAGTTATTTTGTTCATAATTTGTCAGCTAAGTGCAATGCTAACAACCAGATAATTATCTATCGAGATTTTGAATAATGGACTGTCATTCTGTCTTTAAAATTAGGTACTTCGCACAGTTTGATCTACTGATAATGAAATATGTTGCCAATAATTGATTAACTATGTTTTGACTGCTGATAATTCATTAATTGGGGGATTGTCAGGTGGAATAAGCTTTATAGTTTCATGAAATATCCTTGAATTAACTTCAGCTGAATATGCATTGAAATAAATCTTAATAATCAAATTTATTACTTCAGTCTTTTATTAAGTTACTACGGTTGGCGTAAGCTTATTAAGGGCAACAATTAACTACGATAACCAGTCTGAAATTTACTCTTCACCGTCTATGCAAATAATTTGATAATTAACATATTTTCTCTCGCTGAGACGACGAAAGTCATGAGACAGATGTGCACAATTACACATGGCGGTAGTATCGCGTACACAAGGTATAAAAGACCAGTTCTTTGGCGGAGCTGTCATTTGTAATCTGGTGATTCATCTGAAAAGGTTTCCGACGTGATTGTGGTCGCTCGACGGTAAGAGACTTTGAACGTGGAGTGATAGTCGGAGCTAGACACATGGGACATTCCATTTCGGGGAAATCAGTATTCCGAGATCCACAGTGTCAAGAGTGTGCCGAGAATACCACATCTCGGGCTTTACCTCTCACCACAGACAACGCAGTGGCCGACGGCCTTCACTTAACGACCGAAACCAGCGGCGTCTGCGTGCAGTTGTCAGTGCTAACAGACAAGCAACGCTACGTGAAATAACCGCAGAAATCTGTGACTTACGACGATCGTATCCGTTAGGACAGCGCGGCGAAATGTGGCATTAACGGGCTTTATGGCCTGCATAGACTTTTTTTCAATCGAATTTTTATGTTGTTCCACATAAACTTTAATCCCCTCACACATGGTTTTTACATCAAACTAAAAACTGAAATACCAATTTTCCTAGATTTAAGCTTTCAAAATTTTGTAATATAACGAAATACTTTCGTAAAGATTTCCATCGTCTACCTTAGGAGTGGAAAACTGAGCAATCCCGACTTGAACGATGCCTACGGTATAAGATCCACGCCCTCTCCAAAATCTGTGTTTCTGCTTAGCAATTTGGGTTGGACGATGATGAGTCAGTCATTTTACCCCCTGTTTAACCATCTTAGGGGTTGAATTTCTGAAAGCAGTGAATAGTGCACTAAGTTTCCAACAGAAAAGTCAATTACAAATTTTCACAGATCTTCAAAAATGCTTGCTGAATGAAATACTTACACAAAAATTTCAGCCCGTATTTTTGCCCCGTAGGGGCTGAATTTGCTAAAGGAGAGAAACACGTTGATACGCCCGCTAAACCCGCTGGGCAGAACAGGTAATTAGGATTGTGGAAAGGGCCAAATAGGTTGGGGTCAGTTTCATTTTCTAACTGTAATTTATTGTAATTTAATAACATTTGCAGCCAAAGCAGGACATAGTAGGACCTTTACCGAATACAACTCTTTCACGGCTGAAGGCCTCCAAACAATAAATCTTAACAAATCAACAAAATAAAAATCCAATTAAGATAGCAATAAAATAATAAAAAAGCATCACAGCAAAGTAGATGAACAAACATATGCAAGGTGCAAAACAAATGGCCGAAGGCCACAATTATATTTCAAAATTTAAGAATATATTACCGTAGCCCTTTAAAGGCAGAAGGCCAGAATGTTTAAAAACAAGAAATCGTAAAAATCAACAAGATACAAATGCAATTAAAGAGGCAAATAAAATAAATTAAAAAAAATATCACGGATAAGTGTAAAGCCTCAAGGCAATGAAGACATAACTAACATACGCAAGGTGCAATACCAATGGCTGAAGGCCACATTAAGTTTTAAAATTTTAAAATATTACCATAATCTTTTAAAGGCAAAAAGCTGCAATGTTTAAGCTTGAAAGATAAATTGAAGAATTAATTTTGCAAAATATTTTAAGAAAAATGAAAAAATAACCAAAACTTTAAATTTTATGAAGCTGAAAACAGATAATTAAACACGGGTGGCACTCAGAAGCCTCCAGGGAGGTCGGTCTGCCCTCATTCACGTAGGCGAGACAGGTGGTGGGCCCGGCTATACTTGAACCGTCGGAACCCAACCATGGGAGAGCCACGGACCGACCGACACAACGACTTCCTTCCCATCAATCAGTACATGAGGACTCAAACAGGAAACGTTACAAAGGTGATAATCCACAATGGAGTATGTATGAGCTGTCAAAATTACACACCATGTTGGACAGTGACAACAGGTGAGGAAAGGACGCTGCCTGAAACTACGTTAGTGGCCAGGGCAGGTAATCGGAACACTAGCGGCCACTAGGCAGAAAATTCCTCTGGTACACGTGAGTTTGAAACGCGGTAATATAGTTAACTTCACTCAAAAGAACGCTGCCAGAATTTACGTCAGTGCCCAGGGCAGGTAACCGGAACACTAGAGGCCACAAGGCAGAAAATTCCGCTGGTACACTTGAACTTGAAATTAGATAATATAGTTAACTCCACCCAAAGAAACACTGCCTGAATTTACGTCAGTCCCTGGTCCGCACCACCCGACCGACTTCCCTCAGAATGCCGACATCATCTAAAATAGTCGTCAGTGGAAGTAACACCAACTACACACACAACCTGACGAACACTGCACGAAAACCTGAACGATACGCAACAGTAACTAAACACGCACGGAGACAAGTCGGCAGCCGATGCACGCCACGCCCCCCCCCCCCCCCCACACACACACACAGACACACAGACACAGACACACACACACACAGACACACACACACACACAGACACACACAGACTCCTGAACGATGGGCGAGCCAAAACGCGTCGTCCGGTAGGACGATCCACCAAGGCCGTGGCCCGGCTCAGGTGATGCGTGGCGGCAATGGTGGGGCGAGCCGTGTGGACGCAGACCTCACTGCTGCTCCAACCCGACTGCACCAGTGAGTGCCGCACTGCAACTCCCCGACTGGCAGGTCCGGACTGCGCTCCAGACGCGTTCCTACTGACTGGCAGACCCCAAGTCGCGACCTGAACTCCCGACGCCGAACTCCATTACGACAGACAACCACCGGGAAGTAATAGAAGTCGAGCAAAGATACTACTAAAGGGGATATATCGATATGCGCTGCTAGCGCCGGTCAGGGTCAGGCAAAGCAGCAGCTCACTGACAGTAGTAATTTAAATTAACGTAGCGAGATGGAAGTACGTCAAAAACAGGGTGCAAAATACATGATGGCGGGAACACGAGCCACGCACGGCGCACACGTATTTTTTTTTGTTTCTAACCGAGGAGTCAAATACAAATTTTTACAGATGTAGCTTTCAAAGGTTCTTCAGTAGTTCTTTAATGATGATATATTTTCAGAAAAAATTTCTGCTACTCACGCTCGTAGGTGTTACGTTTACAGAAAGCTGGAACTATTATTTTTTTAATTCCTGATCTCGAAACCAAATACTAATTTTTTGTAGGTCTAGCTTCAAAATTGTCTTAATAGTGACATGGTTTTGAAAAAAAAAAAAAGGTTTCATCCTCTATTTCATCCTCTTTGGGATGGAATATCGTGAAATCCCTTATCAAACGACGCCTACAGTATAAGACCAAGGCCCTCTGCATCTCTAGCGGTTTGGTTTGGGCGCTGATGAGTCAGTGAGTGAGTGAATCGCGACATATTATATATAGGTAAGAGATGTAAGGCTCTTTTACATGCCAGTAAATTGTTTTTGTACGATCATGTCTTGTCAAGGTTATTTACTATTTTTGTGCAGATATTTCTGTATTTGTAGCAAGTTGTTGGCTGAACGCTTCAGTAAACCAGAGCGGAAGGAATAAAACGTACGGCGTCGCACTGGGCGACACTTGCTACGGCCGACGCCTTGCTGACGTCACGGAGCGCGGACGCGTGATTCAGGGAGAGCGGCTGCGCGGCCGGTGTGTGAGTGACGTACTGGGGGGCGTGGCGCGTCGTTCATCAGCTACCCTGCTGGGGGTGGGGCCGCCAGGGGCCAGGTGAGGTGTCCGGCCGCCCGTAGCTCACGCGCAGGCCCGGCACGGCCTAGGGCAGTGACCCACCTGCTGACGTAGGGCAGGCTCCCGTGTCTCTGCGAGACGGGAAATCTCCGACTCCAGTGACGGGCCTGCAGTCCATCACCCGCCCATCCCCTCCACGTTAATTCGCTTAAACCGACAGTGCTTCTGGACTGCGTACCTACTTATCCCGCGTGTGTTGGAAGACAGAGGCTCCAGTCGAAAACGGAGACAGCGAAAGTGAGCACAGCAGAAGTCTTTAAGACTGTGTGGAACTTGCTCATAATTTTTTAAGTCATCGGTCTTTCTTTTTTGACCAGTTTCCTCTTTTTTCATCAGTACTCAACAAGCAAAGGCCACCGGACCTGATGGGATACCAATCCGATTCTAGACGTACAGCGTGAAGCTCACCGCAGCCGCTCCCAAGAACAGAATGTCCTTTCTCCATAGGTGGCACCTACTCACTTTCGTACCTTTCACGCCGAAAAAACAAAATCCAACGTTTCCCTCAAAACACGCGACCAGTACAAATCCTGCTTCATTTCTCTAGGCAGTCACGTCAACTTCTGCTCACCTAGATACAGATATCGAGTTTACGTTCTCTGTGTGCAGGGCGATCATGAAAGTTGTTTGCAGAATGCAGTAGCTATAATTACAATTAGTAGCAGAGAAACAACGGGGAAAATATGCTTTCAATTCACAAAACTCCGTCATCTCTGTCCGTATTCTTGATATTTTAGCTTTTCAATGTGCTGACCAAACAACGAATAATGAGTTCTGTTTGGTTCTGTTCAGAAAAAAATTCTATTATTTTGTGCGCCAAATCGAACAGCAACCTTGTTTCCCTGCAGTGAGACATTACGAGTTACTCACTGGTGTTGACATTCGTTGCCGTTATAGTCACCTCTCCCCCTCCTCCCCTCCCCTCCCGCCTTCACTCATCATCCTCCCATTGAACATATACTGCCCCATAATGATTTCGCCCAAGCTTTTCCATGGATTATGTAGCGTTCTCAGTCATATACTGAGACGTGGGATTTACGGAAAGCAGGAAAGGTGTGGACGGGACCTGATCAGTTACCGTTGCTTGCACAGAAAACACAATTTAAAAAAAAACTCTCAACAATCATTTGTAAAGGTATTACTATATTAGGAAAATTGCTAGTTATTGTGTCGGCTAAAGGCCACAAGCAATGTTACAACAAACAACGGCTGAAGGCCTGATTAAGAAGGTTGAAAATTAATCGTGGGCTGAAGGCCTGAATTACAAATAAAGAGGACAATTACACTTTAAAAATACTGAAACCCTTTCTAAAAATCTTAATAACTTGTAACAAGCTATAGTGACGGCTAAAGGCCTCACTAAAACAGGATTGAAACTTATTTGTCGGCTGAAGGCCACAAGCAATGTTACAAACAATTAACGGCTGAAGACCTGGTTAAGAAAGGATTCAAACTTACTCGGGGCTGAAGGCCACAAGCGATTTTCAGAATACTCAACGGCTGAAAGCCTGAATTACAAATAACGAAGGCAGTTGCATGTTAAAATACCAAAACCTTTTCAAAACAATATTAACGAACTGTAACAGGCCATAGTGATGGCTGAAGGTCTAATTAAGAGAAAATTGAAAATAATTGTCGGCTGAAGGCCACAAGCATTTTTACGAACAATTAACGGCTGAAGGCCGGAATTACAAGTGGGGGGAGGCAATAACATGTTAAAATATTAGGGTAAATTTTAAGCAGTTATGGCAACTTGTTCAAATAAGACGGTGTTATCCACAGACAGTGCTCCCTCGATCGACCTGAGGAAGGTGGACTGCAGCCGTGTAACCGGTGAGGCAGGCAGCCGAGAGCTGTACTCGCGTAACAGGACGGCAACTCTCACTAAATGTAGCTTAAGCACCGACTGACCGACTAACCAATCCGCCTAACGTCCGATCACCGGGACAACGGTGGAATATTTTTAGGCAAGGGTGAAGAGACGGACAGCAGCACGTTTTCAGAAACGCACCCAAGGCCGAAGGAAACACTAGAACCAAGGTAGACCTCCCACAAACATACGCACAGTACAATTCAAGAGGCTGTCGAAGTACACGCCGTGTCGGACAGCATGAACACGAAGAGGAAAGGTACACTGACGGAAAACTACGCTAATCTCCAGGGCAGGTGAGTGGGGCGTCAGTGGCCACAAGGCAGGAATCACCGCTGGTTGCTGTTCACTAATAAGAATAATACCAAATCCAAACAAACATCAAGAAGTAGAAGGCGGCTAATAGCTTCCACCAACCTGACAGACTCCACTTGTTGCGGTTGGTCGCACCGACCCTGGGAGTAACAATGCACAAGCAACAGCGAGTCCTCAGACAGCGGAGGTTTCAGTACTGGATACGGTTCACTCAACTTCAAAAGTCCTGGGTTCGGTCATCGGCTATAGCCCCTCGATCGGAAAGTGCCTGCATGTCGCCAGTGGTCCCGGCCTGCCCTCGCTGCTCCATCCCAAGCCCAAACTGCCTCGCACACACGACGACCCGGAACGCAGTCAGCATGTAAATAACTGCACGTTAAAAACCACACAAGATGTTGTGTACATAGTTCCGCGTAGTCAGCGCGTACACAACTTTCCCACTAGAGCACGCCCCGCTAAGCACAACAGCGCAGGCGCAGCGCTCGTCCGTCTCCGCACTATGAGATGGTGCTCCCTTAGAGACGGATCAAATTCTCCTTCCGCCGATCCGCGTATTAATATGTAACGCAGCCAATGAGATTGCTGCTAACGTAGAACCTTTTCTCCTCGCGGATCACACTCGCGCAGTGATACATGAACGCGCGAGGTATTATAACGAGTGTACAGACCTCCGATTAGTCAGTCTCGCATTTGTCTGCACCAGTCTGTACCAGTCTGCATTAGTCTGTACCAGTCTACAGTCAAGTTTCAGTCTACGCCTAAGAAGATTATCATATTCCTGTACATAGCCATGAAGATAAATGAATAGACACTTTGTCAAGTACCAGAGATATGTGAGAATAAGATTAACGTACCAAGACCAAAGGAACTTCAGATTGTCAATCGTAAATAGCATCCAGAACCAAGTTAAGTTATTTTTATGCTTGTTATTATTTTAATAAATGTGTTTGAAAATTAATTAAGTTCTATTTACTCTAGCGTGCAAGTGGCATTTCTATCGTCTGACCTAACGGCAGAAGATAAACACGCCACGATAAGATCACGAGATATACAGGGTGATTCAAAAAGAATACCACAACTTTAGGAAATTAAAACTCTGCAACAACAAAAGGCAGAGCTAAGCACTATCTGTCGGCGAATTAAGGGAGCTATAAAGTTTCATTTAGTTGTACATTTGTTCGCCATTTCAGCCAATAAAGTTTTTGGTCCCTTTTTCTTCGAAGGTGCTACTGTAACTGGACTACAGTATCTGGAGATGTTAGAGAATTGGCTGTTCCCTCAGCTCAAACAAGAAGCACAATAATTCATATTTCAGCAGGATGGAGCGCCACCACATTGGCACTTATCTGTCCGTAACTACCTAAACGTCAACTACCCGAGGCGATGGATCGGCCGCCAGGCAGCCCGTGACAGAGCACTTCATCACTGGCCTCCAAGAAGCCCTGATCTTACCCCCTGCGATTTTTTCTTATGGGGGTATGTTAAGGATATGGTGTTTCGGCCACCTCTCCCAGCCACCATTGATGATTTGAAACGAGAAATAACAGCAGCTATCCAAACTGTTACGCCTGATATGCTACAGAGAGTGTGGAACGAGTTGGAGTATCGGGTTGATATTGCTCGTGTGTCTGGAGGGGGCCATATTGAACATCTCTGAACTTGTTTTTGAGTGAAAAAAAACCTTTTTAAATACTCTTTGTTGTTTAAAGTTGTGGTATTCTTTTTGAATAACCCTGTATTTCTGACACTCGCCTACTTCGTTAGAGCGACAAGTCAAATAATCTGATGGTGTGTGTACCGAAGGTCTTACAGTACGCATACCACACAAGACATACACAGATCGGCGAAGACAATTCCACAATATCTCAAACAATACTAAGACCAGTCACTGTGAAACAACATGGACCAATTATAAGTCGGCACAAACACAGAGAAGTCAGAAACGGTTGGAAAACCAAACGCACGTCGTCTGCTGCGACGACAGACTGAGCGAACTAAGACCGGCCAACCGAACGACCAATCAACCAACCAACCAAGTCGTCTCCACTCAAGTTGGGGATGGGTTGTTTTTGGGGGAGGAGACCAGACAGCGAGGTCATCGGTCTCATCGGATCAGGGAAGGACGGGGAAGGAAGTCGGCTGTGCTCTTTCAAAGGAACCATCACGGCATTTGCCTGGAGTGATTTAGGGAAATCACGGAAAACCTGAATCAGGATGGCCGGACGCGGGATTGAACCGTAGTTCTCCCGAATGTGAGTCCAGTGTGCTAACCACTGCGTCGCCTCGATCGGTCCCACGGAATAGATCCCAGTATAATTCGTCAACTGACAACTTATTGCCACGAGGGCACTTCGACAGACGGACACACACACACACACACACACACACACACACACACACACACACACAAGTTGCACTACTCAAACATCGCGGGCTATTCAACTAAAACTCGCTGAATCCGGTCCTTGACGTGGTCGTGCACTCTGGCGACCACATCCTTCCGTCGGACAGTGCATGTGTGTCGCCAGCGGTCGGGCGAGTACTAACTGTCCGTACCAACTCCACTAGCTCGACACACGACGACCCGGAAACAGTAGAGGCCGCTCCAATGATGGTACCACAGTACGCGCTATCGGTAAGCGCTGCTGCTGCCACTCACGGACAGACAAGGCGAGCAAACGTAGTGGCGCCAGTGAACACACCAAGAAAATGAGACGCCACTATCGCTATTACAAGATGCCAAGCTATGAACGGCATCAACGGCCGCGCACTGCTCTTATACATTCATGTGCCTGCTACACGTTATCTAATGTCCCTCACCCATAAGACCGTCGCTTAGCTGTTACTTATACAGGTTTTCCTTGTATTAGAATTAGTTTCAATGCCTACTATCCAACTTTTACTGGTAGGTTCTTCCGTTCATTATCGAAGGCAAGCAGTAAACGGAGACAGTTCAGTTATGATCTAAATACATCACTACTCCTTCGTTCTCCCATCTTGAAGATTTCAAGCATACGATGAGAATAAACTACGTTATTGGGTTCTGCCTTATCTTGTTGTTAGTGGTGTGAATGGAAAAGCTTCCGATGCCGGTGGACGTCGTACGAAACAAGTCATGCGCTCGCGTTATTTGCTTATTCTCTACGTAGACAAGGTGTTTTGATTCACGCACACCACCTAGACTCCTGAAAAAAGTACTACTACTAATAAAAAAAGGTAGTGTATTTCTGTTGACATATTCAAAGTGATCCCTTAAGGTGTATACAGTAGCTCTGCATTATGTAAGTCCGTTGTTCTGCCTTTATTCGTTCTAAATGTCACAAAAGTGTGTCAACCTTACTAACTGTGAATAAAATACGTAAATTAATTCTTTTACATAAAATGAACTACCATTAACGTAGTATTCAGTACACCCAGCTGTCTTCAGCAGTATTTACAGAACCTGTAAACAAAATGTAACGTTATGGCCACGAAATCTTTTGCGACTCAGTCCTTGCATTAAAAACTCTTCGTTTAATTACCGCGTCCAATTCAGACAGTCCCTGACGGCAATGATTTAGGCAACCATCCACAGCTGGGGGTTTTATTCTTATTTCACGCGACAAGTACATCTAGAACATTTATGCGAAAATGTAACGATGACCGTATACGTAACAGTCTGATGTGAAGAGAATTGTCAGTGGGCAATACATCGGATGCCGCGCTGTTTTCATGCATCACACAAAGGAAAACTGTTTGTGTCACGCTTATAAATGTGGAAAACAGGTGCAACATCAAGGGGAACAGAGAGTAAGTACTTCTGAAGGGTAACATACAGGGTGTTTCAAAAACTATGGCCTGATTTCCATACACTACATTTATTGATAAAAACATACTATAAACATGGGACGAATTTGCAGAGTACACATGAAATCTTTAAGTTATAAGTATACTATTAGAAATGCTGTGTGTGTATACTAGCAGTAGCACGGAAAACATCTAAACTGTAGCGAAATTTGTTATATACATCACAAACGTACCTGCTTTTGAAGAAGTTCTGGAGACTGTCATTCTGTTCTTCACGACGCGAAGGGAACGAACACATTTTCCTTCACATATTCCCGCTAGAAAAAACCGTCTGTGATTGTGCCTGGCGATTTTGGAAGCCAAGAATGCAGGGCAGTATCTAGGGGTCCAGTGCGTCCTATCCAGCGTTGAGCGATCTTCAATTGCTGCAGAACTGTTTCTTTTTCCCCCGCAACTTCAGGAGGACTTCGATGGTTTCACTTTCGAAGAGCACGGAGCCCCACCACACTGGCACGACGTACGTCAGCTCCTCAACGACACACTACCTCAACACTGGATAGGGCGCCGGGGCCCCGAGAGACACTGCCCTTCATTCTTGGCCTCCACGACCGCCAGACGTGACCCCATGCTATTTTTTTCTGGAGACATGCTTTCGAAAGCGTGTTCATCTCTCTTTTACCTCGTGACATAGAAGAAGTGAAGAACAGAATAACAGTGGCCATAGCTTCTGTAAAAGCAGATACGTTATGACGAATTTAACTATCGTCTAGGTGATGTTCGTCCTGCTGCTGGTGGACACACACAGAGCATTTCAAACATCATCCACGAAACTAAGATTTTTGAGTATTTTCAAATTCATCCCATTTTTGTAGTATGTTTTTATCAATAAATGTTGAGTTATAAAATCAGGTCATTCTGTATTGTACATGTACAACTCGTGAAGTGTTATTTATCAACAAAACTGTTGTTTTACTCAGAGCAGCTCAGTCGGTCTTTTTGACGTGCTATTGTACACTTAAGTACATATTACGCCAGTAGGAGGTGGGCGAAAGTCTGAAACGAGTATTGATATAAATAAAAATACGTAAAAAAGTTGCTGGTTGTTGTTCCTGAAGTAATAAAATTTAATCATCATCATTTCCAAAGTTTCTAATGACATACTCCAGGAATTTACTTTCTTTGTTGTTGTTCTTCCTCTTCTTCTGCTTTTATGGCCTCATTGGATCAATTCAGTCAATCATTTTCTGGTCGTCTTCAACATGTTTTCTTTCCGAATTTCCCAGCATCTTTTTTCCGTTATGATCTTTTTTGTCGTTCCTCATCTGTAAATACCCTTTTATAGATCGTCGTTTGTCTATTTTTGGTTTAAATCTTGTTTTTATGTTTTTCAATTTCTTTAAATTTTCTGTTTTGTTTGCTAATTGTCCAGCGTTAATCCTAGCTCTTTCATATTCCCCCTCATTTACTTCACCCATCCCACTCGTTGCTTCATGCTCCAAAGTTTCCCCTGTAATTTTTCTTGGTAATCTGATTTCTGGCGTTCTTATAATGAGATCAAAAACAGGTTCCTCTTTTCCGTATAGTACCTGTAAAGGCCTACAGTTCGCTGTACACCGCTTCGTTGGGCGCTGTCCGACATTGTCCATCTCTTTAATATTTTTTATTTACGCATGTTGTAGCTATTCTTCCTACTTTTAGTAATTTGTCGACTCTGTTTTTGTGGGTGACTTTGAAACGAGTTTCACTTCCGTACGTCACCTCTACTTGAACCATTGTACTCAAATGTTTTCATTTAGTTTTGATTGATAGACATTTTGTTGTATGTAGGCAATGTTAATTTGTTGGCTTTTATCGTTTTGTTTGTCGTTTCTTGCCATGCAGGTTTCATGTCCAAGTTTTATTTTATGATTTTTCTAATGTATCTGAACTGTCATTATGTTTACTTCTCTGCTATTCACTGTTATGTCGTTGATTTCTAGTCGATCTGCTACCATTATCTCCGTCGTTTTCGAATATTAACTGGAGTCCTACTCTCTGTGTTTCATTCTGTAGGCTTTTTATTTGAGTTCTGGTTTCTTGAATGTTATTAGCTAGTAACCCTGAGTCATTTGCGACTTCCAAGCAGTTTAAATTTATTTGATCTATTTGATCTTTCTTGGCTCCAGTTCTTATGTTTTAGGCTTTTCCTTGTACCATCTCCTCAGAACACAGTTGAAAAGTAATGGCGATAAACTGTCTGCCTGTCTTAACCTTGTTTTATTCGTAAATAATTCAAATATTTCTCTTCTGAACTTTGGATATGGTTTTTGTTAGACCTAAGTTACAGTTTTTTTAATTTAGGATATAGATAACGAAATGCTTTAATATCTTCATCACTGAAGACTTATGTATACAATCATAGGTTGTTTTGAAGTCCACAAAGGCTGCGACTTGTCGTTTGTGTTGTAGCAACCTATTATGATTATCTGTGATTATCTGTTCTGGGCAGCTTCTCCACCGTCTAAATCCTTATTGATATTCTCCTAGTTTCACTTCAAGTTTATCTTTACAATGAGTGTTTGTAATTCTCAACATGACTTTGTATGTGATATCCAAAAGGAAAATTTCTCTTAAGTCGACTCGATTTTATTTATCTCTTTTTTTGCGTAATGGATAGAATATAGCTGTAGTCCAGTACTCTGCTAGTTCTTTTTTGTTCCCGATTTTCACTGTGCGCGGACGTAGTAATATCTTCACAGGTTGTGCTGCATGTTTGCAAAAGTTCCGCAAATGTTTCATCTTCTTGACTTCGGTCAATAGTAAGTATGTACTAAAACACAAGTGTACCTGAACATGAGTATGTAGGCCTCATTTGCACGCTGCCGTACTATTTGTGTTCAGATGTGTACACAGTTAGCAGGCACAGTGGCGACTGCATTAACATCACAAACGGACGTGCACTGCGGTAATGTACATAGTGTACGCTGCTGCCGCCATCATCAGGAGCCGCGCTATACAACCGGCAGCGCAAATGTGATGTGCAGGACGGCCTACCGAGCGCCGTTTAGGGGCAGCAGCAGTCGCGTATGGATTCCTGCGGACCTGAGACGGGACGAGTAAGCGCCCTCGAGCCAAGAGCTGGGCAAACTCATTTGGCGGCCGTTCAAACAACAGGGGCGCCGGTGCAAACAGCCAGACCGCATGCGCCGGAACAAATGGAACAGCCCGGCACTTGACTGTGTGAGGTGGCTCTCCTCGACTCTAGTGAACATCGTTCTGGAGGAGGCGGACTGAACGAAGGCTGGTCTTGCACCTTCAAAGGGGCATTAAACTACTTCAGTGAGCATGTAGCAATACAGTTGTGGTGATGTCCTGCTACGTGAATCTGATAATACGATTTTCATTTCCAGACTCAATCACATTTGCATATTTATATGACCACTTTCAATCGTATGAGCAATCTGGAAATCAACGATAACTAACAAAAAAGAAAACGAAGAACTGTATTTCATAATGTACGTTTCTGCTACCCTCATCATTCAGTAAACTGACTTGACGAAGCTGTCCTCGCTACTTTATTCTGTGCGAGCCTCATCATCTCTAATTCACTACTGCAACGTACATCTATCTGAACCTGCGTACCGCAACCAAGTATTGGTCTCCATCTACAATTTATAGCCCTCTCACCTTCCCCTGCATTAGCAAATAGACGATTCATTGACGCCTTAAGGTACGTCATACCAACCAATTCGTTGTTCTACTCAGGTTGTGCTACAAATTTCTTTTTTCCCAAGTCGATTCAATATCGACTCATTAGTTACTCGATCAACTCAACTAATCTTCACTATTAATCTTTAACACCACATTTCAAAAGTTTCTTTCTGTTCTTGTCTCAACTGTTTATCACCCACATATCACTTCCATTTGACGCTACACTCCAGAGAAATACCATCAAAAAACACATTCCCACACATAAATTTACATATCTTTTTGAGAAATGTTTTCTTGCTATTGTCAGTCTTCACTTCTTATCCTCTATACTTCTGCCGTCATTTTATTACCTTAAGAAAACTCGACTATTTTCAGTGCCACATTTCCTATTCCAATTCCCTCAGCACCAACTTATTTGATTCGACTACATTCCATTACCCTTGCTTTCCTTCTGTTGATATAACTTGTCCCCACACACTGCTCATCCGTGTAACTGCTCTTCCAAGTCCTTTGCTACAATGTCAATGGCAAACCTTTAAATTTTTATATGTTCTCACTTAACTTTAACTCCCTCTTCAAATTTCTCCATTGTTTCCTCTACTTCTGGCTCAATGTACAGATTGAATAAGATCGGGGATATGCTACAACTCTGTCTTGGTCCCTTCTCGACGACTGGTTCCCTTACATGTCCTTCTACTGAGAAGCGCAGTCACATTTCTGTTGCAGTCGCAGATAATATTTTGCTACCTGCGTTTTAATCGTGACGTCAGATTTGGAAATAATGTGTTTCAGTCAACATGGTCAAAATCTTTTCCCTAAAGCCACAAATTGTATCACTCCTTGATGTGTTTAGAATATTTGTTTAGTAATCGCAAATCGTGACTACCTGCCAGGGGTGTCTTTATGTGTGTTTTTCGATGTTTTGATATCAGAGTGGTTACAATTAAACTTCGCGACTTGAGCGAATCTAGACGGAAAACCATTTACCCTATGGCCATTCAGCTTTATAGGAATGATGTTCAGACTGTACGCTGCAGGATCTGCGTTCTTGGTAGCGTTGGTGTCTCGATTTGGAGCTAGGCACTGAATCTGGGACGGGGACGGAGGCTTGAAACACGAGCAACAGTATACATTACAGTTGCAGACAGTCAACTTCAATCTGGACGGGGTGGGCGGGGCTTTACTCGTGAAGCTGCAGCAGCAATACAACAGCAGCAGTACTGTTGCTCTTTGGGGGTAGCGGACCATTAAAGGAATACGGAAAGGTTCACTTCCCGCACCGGAGTCAAGAACATAAATCGGAAGTTGGAATTAACTGGTGATTTGGAAATTGCTCCTGGGAGAAACCGACAGCCAATTGTTGGTTGGTTGGTTTTGGGGAAGGAGACCAAACAGCGAGGTCATCGGTCTCATCGGATTAGTGAAGGACGGGGAAGGAAGTCGGCCGTGCCCTTCGAAAGGAACCATCCCGGTATTTGCCTGGAGCGATTTAGGGAAATCACGGAAAACCTAAATCAGGATGGCCGGACGCGGGATTGAACCGTCGTCCTCCCGAATGCGAGTCCAGTGTCTAACCACTGCCCCACCTCGCTCACAGCCAATTGTGTCAGAAACTGTTGAAGATACTGTTGCCACGGCTGAGAATGCTGCAGCCAATGTCCGATCTTCTAGCTGTGCACGAGCTGTTTCACGACAGGTGAACATTGTACAGTCCACCGTTTGGAAAGTGTTGCGAACGACTGTGAAATGGCAGTTGTCGTGGGTGTAGATGGTCGTCACATTGAGCAACTTTTGCAACCTGGAACGTAAACGTCAGATCTCCATCACCAGCTCACAGGTGAGTGCTGATGTGAGGCCGTCTTCCCGTCCTCACGAGTCACCCGGGTACGTAAAAATCAGTCTTCAAATACCTTCTAACTTCTGTCTTACGGCGGCGACGCTGCGGCTTGCTATTCCATCACAGCGGCGGACTTGGTGCTTCTGTGTACGATGCAGTCTCTTCCTGCATGACGGTCTTCAGCACCGAAACTGAACTGAAAACTACTACTCCTGTCGGGCCCACTTGCGTCTCGCGTATTTATTCACTTCAGTTCACTGGAGGTGAACGACTTCACGGTCATTGCCTCTTCTGTCACGTCGAAAAGCTTCTCGAAGAATCTTCTTAATGTCGGTCATTGGTTCTTGGAATGCAGGCTAGGGCCTTTGATCACATGTGACAATAGAGAAATACGTGAGCCTGTCGGGCGATGCCCTGACAGCTGAATCGACAGCAGCGTCCGCTTATGTGGGGAGGGCGATGGCTTCTCCTGGACGTGCTGACTTCATGGTCATTGGCTCTTCTGTCACTGCTGCTCTGCCCGCGGTTTGCCAGTGTGTAACTCTTCTAAACTAAGTTTTTCATTTATTTTCTAATTTCTACTTCACTTCACATTGATTTCACTAATTTATTTACCTATCGTAAGTACCACTCAAAATGAAATTTAATACATAGTATACAGTGATCAGCCAGAAAATTATGACCACCGACCCACCTGCGATTTAAAAGCGTCAAGGCGATAGCAGCGTCACCTAGTGAGGAATGACTGCTAGTCAGATACACGCACGGTTAATCTAGTATTAGTGAGCGTGCTGTCCGTGTGTGGAGTGGGGGAGGCGTGCGGCTTCTCTGAGTTTGACACAGGGCAGACTGCGATGGCCCAGAGGCTATGGACGAGCGTTTCGGAAATTGCACGACTTGTCGGATGCTCGAGGAGTGCTGTGGTGTCTTTAACAGGTGGCGAAACCGAGGTGAATCCACGTCCAGACGTCGTAGGGGTTGGGCGGCCATTCTTCATTACAGATGTCGGATGTCGTATGAAACAGGACATGCGGCGAACTGTGGCGGAACTAACACCAGACTTCAATGCTGGGCAGAGTACAAGCGTGTCTGAACACACACACAGTGCACCGAACACACCTAACGACCGGCCCCCACAGCCGACGACCCGTGCATTTGCTAATGGTAACACACACGACATCGGCAACTATGACCGAAGTGGGCAAGTGACCGCCGGCGCTCAATGTTGGCGCAGTGGCAGAGCTTTGCATGCCCTAGTGAATACCGATACCTCCTCCTCCATGCCGACGGGAGGGCACGAATCCACCGTCTTCCAGGGGAACAGCTCCTCGATACCTGTACTGCGGGACGGAGACAAGCTGCTGGCGGCTCACTTATGCTGTGGGAACATTGACATAGGCATCCACGGGGGCAGTGGAGTTTCGCACGCTGGTTACAAACCACGTACACCCGTTCATGACGATCATGTTTCCCAGCTGCAGTGGCATTGTCTCGCAGCGAGATAATGCGCCATGTCATTACTCCAGGAGGGAGTGATACGGGGAATACAGTGGTGCTGATCCGACCCCGCCCCACCCCCCCCCCCCCAATTAAAAAAAAACGAAAGGGAGTGAAGAGACTAAGGGGAGGGGTGACTTTGTCGAGGAAATTATGAAAACATTTCCAATAATATCACATCTGGGTTATTAGTATGTGGTAGCTACACGCGAAATTATTCTTGAATTCGTTATGATGAGCCGGAAAAAAAGGTCATGCAGCAGTGCACTTGTCTCCTTAGGGAAGGTGAAGTGTATGGTGACAGTCCTTGTGGAACGTGGAACTGCTTGTCTTATGTCTCATTTTACGAAGAGATCAGGACATTTCACCAATAGTGATCTGCTCTTGTGAGATGTCGCTCTTCCTGTAATTGTTATAGGGCGAAGAAATTCTGTGGTTACGTTCCAGAGCAATGACCTTGTTGCAGCACCTGCACTCATTTGATCCTCACTTTCCTTGTTAACGTTTTCTCGGCAATGCTGCTTTAGGAGATATCAACACCTGGTTCTGACTAGTAGCCCTCCTCCCCTAAAAAAAACTGCTAGTTTTCGTAGCCTTGTGAAACAATAGGAGACATACGACACAATATAAGTTATTCCTCTTAAATAGCAGTGGCGTTTTGAGAAATACAGTATCTTTTCTCAAATGGTATGCGAATATTTAACTTACCAACCTACCCCAGTCTAAGCTACGATTCTCTTACGTTCTGAACAGCGGTAGCTGATAAGTATGTGCAGTAGCAAGCTAAAGACGTATGTTTCCATGCTGAATTTCCACCTGTGTCTTCTTCTTCTTCTTCTTCTTCTTGACGCCAAGCCTCCATCCTCTGATGCTGTGAGCTACACACAATTTTTATATTGAACAGGAATGAGTTAACTGTGTAGTAGAAGATTCCATTACAGTTTAGAATTTTTGTTAAAATTGGGCATTGATATCGCCTCTCCAAGAATACTGCAGACTAAAATCTTTCCTTTAAGTGTACTGTTCCCAATATTTTGTTACCGTCAAAGAAAAACCAATTTAATCACCATGTTAGTTATGAACGAGCAGAAAATCTTTTAAAAAGATCGAGAGCACATCTGGGATGTGACTGAAGGTGACGTCAGAGCTAATAATCGCCGCCGCCGCCCCCCCCCCCCCTCTCCCCGTAATTTTCGGGAATTAGGTGACGTGTGTGCAGATGTGATGCCAGCTTGCATGTCATGATCCGTCACCGCTATTATCCGTGGCGAAGGTGGACATACTGGCTATTAGTTTTTTTTTTTTGGTCATCAGTCTACTGACTGGTTTGATGCGGCCCGCCATGAATTCCTTTCCTGTACTAACCTCTTCATCTCAGAGTAGCACTTGCAACCTACGTCCTCAATTATTTGCTTGACGTATTCCAATCTCTGTCTTCCTCTACAGTTTTTGGCCTCTACAGCTCCCCATAGTACCATGGAAGTCATTCCCTCATGTCTTAGCAGATGTCCTATCATCCTGTCCCTTCTCCTTATCGGTGTTTTCCACATATTCCTTTCCTCTCCGATTCTGCGTAGAACCTCCTCATTCCTTACCTTATCAGTCCACCTAATTTTCTACATTCGTCTATAGCACCACATCTCAAATAGATATTAGACAGGCGGTCACAATGTTGTGGTTGACCAGTCCCCATTGCCTTTAGAGCACTACTGTTTTCCTGCATAGCCCCAGTCTTGAATATTATCTGTAAGACTTACTGAACCTTAAATGAAACATCGTCTCGGTAAAGTAACATTTGTAATCATACGCACGCTACTATTAATAGTAAACACTAGAGCCACTGAACATCCATAACTTATTACTTTCCCTCAAATTCTTTGGTGTCTTTGGTTCTTCTGCACTTCCACTTCTTACCTTTCATCTACATGTACCTCAGTTGGTAATATTCAGTAAAAGTATTTTCACTCCAGATTCTTCCTGCCTCCCTGCACGTCACACTCGCGTTCTCTACCTTCGCCTGCCTGCCCTGTAATTAGGACGCAGACACCCGGGTGCAGCACTTAGCGGGGGTACGAAATGGAGCGACCACGCAGTCTTAGTGGGAAGCAAAGCAGGTGGCAGAACTCTGTTCATTGGCAAACTGCTCAGAAGACTCGCGTGCGACACGTCCACAATACTACTGGATATCGTAACGTGTGAACATAAGAAGGTGAACAGTGTGTATGAACAAGTTATTATATCAACAGAAGGAAAACAAGGGTAATGGAATGTAGTCGAATCAAATTAGTCGGTGCTGACGGAATTGCAATAGGAAATGTGACGCTGAAGATGGTCGAGTTTTCTTAAGGTAATAAAATGACGGCAGAAGTAGGGGAGATAATAAGTGAAGACTGACAATAGCAAGAAAACATTTCTCAAAAAAATGGTTCAAATGGCTCTGAGCACTATGGGACTTAACATCTATGGTCATCAGTCTCCTAGAACTTAGAACTGCTTAAACCTAACTAACCTAAGGACATCACACAACACCCAGCCATCACGAGGCAGAGAAAATCCCTGACCCCGCCGGGAATCGAACCCGGGAACCCGGGCGTGGGAAGCGAGAACGCTACCGCACGACCACGAGATGCGGGCAAAAACATTTCTCAAAAAGTTGTGTAAATTAAGGTGTGGGAATGTGTTTTTTGATGGTATTTCTCTGGAGTGTAGCCTCATATGGAAGTGAAACGTGGATGATAAACAGTTGAGGCAAGAGCAAGCAGAAAGAAACTTTTGAAATGTGGTGTTGCTCATTTCGACGTGAGTGATACAGGATTGTAATTACGTACGCCTGGACCGCGACCCTGCCCGGAAACGGGATCCCTTGCCGGTAACGTCGTCTCGCCATCGCGGACCCTGCAGGATATGAAAGGGCCTTTTGAAGTCTTAAGCGACTCGCCTAACATATGCATTGCACATCACAGAAGTTGTTACGGGGTAATACTTCAATTAACAGCCGCCAACCCCGACATACGTCCCGACGTAGCCGCGAGCTTTAAGACCACCCTGTGAAATATTGTTTCATCTTTTATGCACACAGAACGTTGCGCCAGGCAATGTGCGACGTGATGGGCAGAGCGACGAAGAGAGTTTATGTCGAGATGATCCCATCTCGGTCAGATTACGAGCCTGTTCCGCTTTACGGCAATCGCTGCCCCTGAATGTTTCGCAGGTGGCGGGCAATTCCGCCCTTTGTTTACGACCGTGAGCAGCGGGCCGGAATACCACTTGTCGCGTAAAACACGGCGGACCTGAGCGCTAAACGGGAATAGGGCCGTGGCATTCAGCGAGGGACGCACTAAAACGTGGCGCCGCCATCGCGAGCACAACGGCCGGCGGACAAAGCAAGACGGCGTCTGCCGCGTGGGACGAGCGCGATCCATACGCAGCTGCGGTGCGTCCTCGTGTCCACGAACTGAATGCCTGGCACGCTTAATCGTTGAAGAGACGGCGGAGAAAGTTTACTGGTAAGTTGATGAAACGTTACATCAAGATATATCATAAAGTGGGCGAGAAACAAACTACTGTTGGTTCATTAATTACCTTCCCTATTGCCACGTCTTTTTAGTACTAAACAGCAGTCAGCCGTCATCTTCACATTCCACCTTCCGCAGTACCTCTCTTTTTTCTTTCTTTTGTCCTTGTGGAACGGTTCTTCTTATTCTTCACTGACATCGCAAACGTTCGCGCAAAAACGATCGATATGTGAATGTAGAAAATGAAGGTTCACAGTTGTTGTTGTTGTGGTCTTCAGTCCTGAGACTGGTTTGATGCAGCTCTCCATGCTACTCTATCCTGTGCAAGCTTCATCATCTCCCAGTACCTGCTGCAGCCTACATCCTTCTGAATCTGCTTAGTGTATTCATCTCTTGGTCTCCCTCTACGAGTTTTACCCTCCACGCTGCCCTCCAGTACTAAATTGGTGATGCCTCAGAACGTGTGCTACCAACCGATCCCTTCTTCTAGTCAAGTTGTGTCACAAACTCCTCTCCTCTCCAATTCTATTCAATACCTCATTAGTTATGTGATCTACCTACTAATCTTCAGCATTCTTCTGTAGCACCACATTTCAAAAGCTTCTATTCTCTTCTTGTCTAAACTATTTATCGTCCACGTTTCACTTCCATACATGACTACACTCCATACAAATACTTTGAGAAACGACCTCCGACATTTAAATCTAAACTGGATGTTAACAAATTTCTCTTCTTCAGAACCGCTTTCCTTGCCATGCCAGTCTACAACATTTTATATCCTCTCTACTTCGACAATCATCAGTTATTTTGCTCCCGAAATAGCAATACTCCTTTACTACTTTAAGTTTCTAATTTCCTAATTTAAATCCCTCAGCATCACGCGACTTAATTCGACTACATTCCATTACCCTCGTTTTGCTTTTGTTGATGTTCATCTTATATCCTCCTTTCAAGACACGATCCATTCCGTTCAGCTGCCCTTCCAGGTCCTTTGCTGTCTCTGACAGAATTACAATGTCATAGGCGAATCTCAAAGTTTTTATTTCTTCTCCATGGATTTTAATACCTACTCAGAATTTTTCTTTTGTTTCCTTTACTACTTGCTCAATATACAGATTGAACAACATCGGGGAGTGCCTACAACCCTGTACCACTTCCTTCCAAACCACTGCTTCACTTTCATGTCGCTCGACTCGTATAACTGGTATCTGGTTTCTGTACAAATTGTAAATAGCGTTTCGCTCCCTGTATTTTATCCCTGGCATCTTCAGAATTTCAAAGCGAGTATTCCAGTCAACATTGTCAAAAGCGACTTTATAATCATAGGTAATATATTCTCCTTCACTATTTAGATCAGTCAGCTGACGCTGGGATAACTTGTCGATTCTACGACTGTGGAAATCAGGTGGTTTTGGGGCGTAGAACTCTAGCCACACTCGTCGCATTTTCACCCGGAAAGGCAGTTTCTTGAATTTTGTTCAGAGCAGAAGAGGTAAAAATCTGCGGGCGCAAGATCAATGAATAAGAAGGTTGCGGAATGTGTTCCCAGCCCAGCTTCTGTGTAGTCTTCTCGTCAGTCCAACAGAATGTGCGCGGGCGTCATTGTGGAGTCGCATCAGTTGACGCAGCTCCTGACAAACGTCAGTACACCCTGGGGAAGCAATTCGCAATACACCGCCGCACCGTCGCTGTTCCGTCACACGTATAACATCTTTTGTGGATGTGTGAAAGTCTCTCTCCGGGGAATTGCTGCTTTGTTTGCACTGAAGCATTCATTTCTTTTCCCTCACGTTAGCATAAAGATACCATTTCTCGTCACTAGTAAAGATACAGGACAGGTATGGTCGGTGTTGTTCAAGAGTCAATGGATGACGAGCAAGCAGAGATCCATATATGGCCCTCTGATAGTTTGTGTGTTTTTGGTTTATAGCATGCGGTACCCATAGAACCGATTTTTGAACCTTCCCCATTGCATGAAAATGTCGCACGATGGTGAAATGGTCACAGTTCATCACATCTGACACTTCTCTAGCACACTGACGCGGATCATGGTGGATTAATGCGTTTAAACCATGTTCATCAAATCCCGAGGGTCTTCCTAAACATCAAGAGTCACAAATGTCAAAACCATCCTCCTCAAAGCGAGAAAACCATTTTCTTTCCGTTCTCTGTCGAATAGTATCATCCCCATACGCAGCGCAAGTATGTCTGGCTGCCTCCGCTGCACTCACTCATCCCTCTATTGATCTCATACAGAACAATATGTCGGAAATGTTCCAATTTATGCACTTGGCACCGCATTTTGTAGTGTCCACAACTTCAGTCACTATCTCCAGGTGACAAAACGACAGTGTGTTAACTCGCATAGCAACACAGAACTACAAAGAAAATGACCATCGATAAATAAACCTATACCAATCGGAATATCAACATGCAAAACCGGGACAATAGGAACTTATGCACGAACCTAGTAGAAATGATTCTACGGTTAAGCACCGTTACCGTATGCACACCTTTTTAGAAATGGTGGTAGGTGGCGGTGCTTGACAGAGATAGCGTAATTCCACTACTTCGACCTATCAGTTGCCACTACTTTACTTCACGTATTTCTAACTTGTGGTAACATTGCGGGTGCATCACAGCCATTCCACACAGCGGCGCTATAGGCACCGATTACATATTTTTCATGACAATCCATGTGTTTGTTACGACTAAACAGGACAACGTAAATCAAGTAACTATTTGCCTTGGTCATTATCTTACCTTGCGTGAGATAGTCTCTGATCGTATTTTCTAAGTACCGTAGTCAGATTGCGTTACTTCATAAATTTAAAGGTCGGAACTTTGCGTGCGATAGGGCACTTCAGAGCGTAGTTCAAATTTACTTTTGTAGGTAAACCGTTTTCAAAACTTGTCAGAGAGCCTAGAAAATTATTACACCTACTGGATAACCTGAGATATACCTGAATAATGGAGAACGACAAGAACCAAGTAATGAAAGCACATTGTAATTGGTGTTACCTATAGAACAATCGTTGGTTTGGGGCTTTGATAAGTAGATATTATTTCCCCTTTACAACGTTAACTAATAATTTGTTATTAATTGCTGTCTAAACTGAAGAGCTGGCGTCCTCCCATCACGGAATGGCGTCTCAAAACCAAATACTAATTCGCTCATTCCGTAAACAATAACGTCAGGACGACTTTCATCACTGCCAACTGTTTACCACTTTGAGCCAAACAAAACAAAAAAAAAAAAAAAAAATCACCATGCCGACTTTTACAGGGGCTGTATTAGTGGACAACACCACCAGGCGGAGACCGATCCTTCGGCGGCAACGGCGGCATCTACTGAAGCCGGCATCACATCACATCACATCACATCACATCACATCACATCTGGGGCAGGAGCGAAGTGCGTCGCAGTGGTGGCATAAGCAGAGTGCGTTCTCTGCCCCTGTAGTAAACGGATACACGTCCTGGAAGCATCCTTATTTCTGAGTGGTCAGTTCAGATTCTGAGCTGTGCCAACCGCATTAGTCTTGTAACCTGCCTACTGTGTTTGTTTCTGTATGAAATTTAGCTCAACTTTACCTTACGACTCTGTAAAAGTCTACGTAATACCAAAACTATGTCCGCACAAACTGTTATCCATCTTAAACTCGTATGCTAGCCGCCGGCCGAAGTGGCCGTGCGGTTAAAGGCGCTGCAGTCTGGAACCGCAATACCGCTACGGTCACAGGTTCGAATCCTGCCTCGGGCATGGATGTTTGTGATGTCCTTAGGTTAGTTAGGTTTAACTAGTTCTAAGTTCTAGGGGACTAATGGCTTCAGCAGTTGAGTCCCATAGTGCTCAGAGCCATTTGAACCAAGCCGTATGCTATCCTTAGATTTATTCAACTTAAACTCGTATACTAACCTTAGACTAAATAGAACCTAATTTGAACTGAACTGTAACTGATTTGAATACTACTTGTCTTATATTAAATGTGCAACTCAATTAAAACAATTATCTGGCCCTAATCAAAACTTTCACTTATCTCGCATCTAGACAACATTGTTGCACATTTCTCGGGAAAAGCACAGCAAACTGAAAGCAGGGGGCGGCTAAGGTAGACTTCTGTTTCCAAATAAAATTTCCAAACTATATTCAAACTGTGAGATGTGATAATGCGTAATTGTAAACAGTGGGATTGGGAGAGTAACTATTCCAATGAAATGATATTCCAAGACAGCGATTTTAGAACGAAGTATATACAGACGGAGCAAAACTTCGCGTGATCTTCACACATAACATAGGTCTTAACACTATGCTCGACAAAGAAAACAATGATTTTAAAAGGATACAACGTAAACGGAGAATTTCTATAAAAATCAAACAGCTCAATCACTTAGTATGTTAAGGGATGAGTCAGGCAGGTGGGGTGGTCTTTCTCTCAGTTTTGAGCAAATGAACAAAATTAAGTAGCTGATAACCATTATGGCAAACCAGCTGCTCAGTGCTGTAGTCTTACCCCAAACTACTTCTCTCCGAAAGATAACATTATTCGCTTTCTAATATACACATCTTATTCGTGCTTGCTGTCCTTTACAGTCGATCCTTCTTCATCTAAGAGATCCAATCACAAGTCAACACAGTACTACTGAATGCGTCCATCATCTACCACACTTCACTTCAGCTAAGAATGTAATAGACTGCGCAGAGGCGAAAATTGTTTTACAACAAGACGGAAGACTGTTTGACAGTAACCTAATTTGCGCTCTCTCTCTCTCTCTCTCTCTCTCTCTCTCTCTCTCTCTGACGTGCACATCGATAACATACAAAAACGAAACTGCTCTGACCACCTTACAGTCATTTTTTTTCCATCATGGGGGAAGGAGCACCTTGACTTCCGTATATTACTGTGGGAAGTGTTGCAGTACCACAGTCTGTTTAAACGGAATATTTGTGTGAAGACCCTGCTATAAGATAAATCTGTAACATTCTCAATACTAAAGACATAATAATCGTGACAAACGAATTGTTAAAATTTCTTCAGATTGATAAAATGAAACAAAAATCGACCGCAGATTATAGTTCCTGACACATAATTATTGCACTGTAACTTCGCGTGCGAAAGACGTGCAGACTGTGTTTACAATATTGCGCTGATATACTGGTAGCCACACCAACGGAAAGGAAAAACTGGAATGTGTGTGTTAAGGATCTACAGACTCTAAAATAGTAAATGATGCACCACGGAAGAATTATCCGAATAGGTCGCGAACCGGTAGATGCGACGTACATGTATAGACAAACAAATGATTAATATTTCATAAAAATTGGATTATTTATTCGAGAGGCGCTTCATAAATTGAGAAAGTCAGTAACGCGTTGATCCACATCTGGCCCTCGTGCAAGGAGTTACTCGGCTTGGCGTTGATAGAGTTGTTGGATGTCCTGAGGGATCTCGTGCTCAATTGCGTCCAACTGGTGCCTTAGATCGTCGAAGTCCCGAGCTGGTTGCAGGGCCCTGCTCGCAATGCTCCAAACGTTCTCAGTCGGTGAGAGGTGTGGCGGCTTTGCTCTCTAAGGTGAGATTTGGCAATCACGAATACAGGCATCAGAATCTCTCACCGTGTATGGTCGGACATTATCTTGCTGAAATGTAAAGCCCAGGACGGCTTGCCATGTGGGGCAACAAAACGGGACGTAGAATGTCGTCGACGTACCGCTGTTCTGTAAGGGCGCCGCAAATTCAACCAAAGAAGTGGCACCCCCAGACATCACTCCTGGTTTTCGTGCCGTATGGCGGGCGAGTGCCAGGTTGGTACACCACCGCTGTCCGAGGCGTCTCCATAAATGTCTCTGGTGGTCATCAGGGCTCCATTTGAAGCGGGACTCGTCGCTGAAGACAATACTACTACTACTACTACTACTACTACTACTACTACAGTCATGAGGCTGCACGCCTAAGACGTGTCATGAAGAGGCCCCTGGCAGCTCAAGGGGAAAGCAGACACGGAGAGATCATCTGCAGTCTATCTGGGTTGGAACAGGCAATGTTGCCAAAACAAAACTGCAGATTATTATTATTATGATAATGATTATGATGATTAAGAGCATGTGACGGATCACGAGTTACGGCCGTAATATTACTTTCTGGGAATATTTAGCTAACGGACTGAGCTATTCAGGCTCGATCCCCGACCCACCCATGGGATTGAATTCTGAAAGACGCTGCCTCGCTCCCTTCTAATTGAAAGGATACGCAGAAGAAAGTGATAACCCACGCGTGCATAGTTTTGAGTTATCCCGTGGTACACATTTGGTTAAATCTGTAGTCCTTAAATCATAATGGGATTATCTGTAACTCTTCAATTTCTGACAGTATTTGTGTTGCTATTTAATGAGTACAAAAATTGTTAGTCGTACAAAATTGCTTACATGTAACACTGTCCCTACTATTGTCAATTAGCTCTGTCTTCATAAAGTATCTTGAAAAGTGTAGAGAAATTTTGCTACCTTACATTCAACTAATAGTGTACCACAGACTATAAATATAACAGAAAAAAGCTATTGCACTAATATCCTTAAAATACAAAATAGCAATGTCAGTTTTCTTACAGGGCTTAAATTAGTGAACAAAGAGCTTCCGTTTTTCCTTGTTCATTTTCAATTGCATTAGAAAATGGGATAGTGGAGAATCAAAACTTGTCTCATACCATACCTGAATATGTGCTAATTAGTTTGGAGGAGTTTTTGTTAAGCATGGTCAGAACACTAGTAAAGCAATTCTGATTGTTCATTTTCTTTATAATTATTCACTGGAACGCTTTCAAAATAATAATGTAATTTATGAGTTACGTTGCCGTCCATAATATTTTTATTTCTAACACTGATGTGGTACGAACAGCCTCTCTACCTGTTTTTCGTCATAAAACATTTAAAAAGTCTGCATTCATTTAATGTCTCAAGTTGATGTCTTGCCCGTCATTAGAATTTTTCTTTGCTGAACACTGCTTCATTTTCCACTGTTACAACATAAAAAGAAACAGTGACTTTAACAAAGGTCCTCAAGTTTACTGACGTATATAACATTGCATTTATATCCCTTTAACGTTAAAGAATTCCCATTAAAGAATTCCTCAAAATCTTAACGGATGCAGTGGCTAAAACTTTTGAGGCTAGGCTGGTGCCAATATACGAGGGTGAGTCAAATGAAAACCTTAAATTTGTAATAACAAATCGAAATTTCGCGCCGTTATCCTGTAAGTTGGTAAGCGTGCTACAAACAGCGTACCAAATGGCCTGTATGTGGCAGCATAGTGCAGATGCACACATACCGTCGCAATATCAGTAAAAAGATGGCCGCCCCACTTGCTACTTGCACCAGGGAAGAACAGCGTTCTGTTATTCGGTTTTTGCGTATTGAAGACGTGAAACCTATTGAAATTCATCGACGAATGAAGGTTCACTACGGTGATGCATGTTTGTCACAGCAGCAAGTCTACGAATGGACTAGGAAGTTCGAAAATTGTGTGACTTCAGTGGAAGATGCTCCTCGCCCAGGTCAGGCACAACATTACAATAGTTGAAGCTATAGTGAAGGAAAACTGCCGAGTGACACTGAAGGACACTGCAGCATGTTTACAGATTAGTCACGGGTCAGCACACCACATTGTGCACGATGTGCTCCAGTTTCACAAAGTGTTTGCGAGATGTGTGCCACGGCAGCTGACTCCTGAAATGAGAGAACGACGTGTTGATGCTTGTGAAGAACATCTTCGGCGCTTTGAACGAGAAGGTGATGGCTTTCTTGCAAGAATCGTTACTGGGGACGAAACCTGGGTTCACTTCCACCAACCGGAAACGAAGAGGGCGAGCAAGGAATAGCGCCATTCCTCATCACCAACACCAAAGAAGTTTCTAATAGAACCATCAGCAAGGAAGGTTATGCTGACATGCGTAAAGGGACCATTGTCACGAGTGCATCATACACAGATATCGTAAAAAAATCATCTGCGGCCTGCAATCAAATCAAAGCGAGGTTGATTGCTGTCAGCAGGTGTCCTTTTGCAACATGACAATGCAAGGCCCCACACTGCCCGTACAACAGTTGCAACAATCACAGACCTGCATTTTGAGTGTCTTCCTCATCCACCATACTCACCAGACCTTGCCCCAAGTGATTTCCATATGTTTGGTCCACTCAAAGACGCAATGGGAGGAAAGAAGTTCCGTTCTGATGAAGAGGTACGCCACGCGGTGCATGAGTGGTTGCGCGGACTACCAAAAGAATTTTTTCCTAAAAGAATTTATGCACTTTGTAAGCGCTGGAGGACTTGCATTGAGTGTGGGGGAGATTATGTTGAAAAGTGATACAGCTTTTTACCACTTCTGCACAATAAATAATACTTAAAAAATATTTAAGGTTTTCATTCAACTCACCCTCGTAGTTGTTGCGTATCTCAGTCCCGCCATACACACACAATTTGAAAGTTGTTCACTGAGGCAGTCCATAAATCGGCTACAGTGATGCGAAGGAGCGTTGCCTCAGTGTGTGAACGCGATAACAGCGTGAGCCGACCTCGAGGCGCCTTATGAGACACACTCACGGCTTAATGACCTGCTGCATGTCGAGACAGGAAGGAGTCTCCAGATGTGACCCGATATGGTAATGGAAGAACACTGTGTACGTGACTAGCGGCTGAGAGTGTTCTGGTAGCAGGCATACGGGTCACGTAAACAGTAGCACGTCAGTAGTCGAGGAAGAGCGGCAGCCCGCGGTCTCCAGTCTGTGCTGCACGTCGGTCTTGGGTTATTGGACTAACCTCGGCACCAGCCGTTGCTACTGAGATAGATTTTCAGAGCAGGGGATGGGCTACTGGTGGGAAGTTAGGCTGAGAGGTTGTGCCAGATCAGTTTTCATATGTTATGTGGCAAGTGGGAGCACTTTAAATTTCCACTGACTTCCGTATTCTGCAGCACTTACAGCTTGCATCTAGCAGATGTCGAAGCTGTACAAGCAGCCTACGGAATCTTCCACTGATCAAACAGTCGACTGACGCGAGACTCCTGTCAGTGCAGTTACGGGTTCTTCACAGTTCCTATCAGGGACCTACATAATGCTTAGCCACACTAACAGTATCTTTAATACGGGATGTATTTCATGATGCATAAACAGAATCTGCATTACTGTCTTCATTAAGTGGATCACATCCTCGCAAAAAGAAAAAAAAGTTCAAATGTGTGTGAAATCTTATGGGACTTAACTGCTAAGGTCATCAGTCCCTAAGCTTACACACTAGTTAATCTAAATTATCCTAAGGACAGACAGATACACACACCCATGCCCGAGGGAGGACTCGAACCTCCGCCGGGACCAGCAGCACACTACATGACTGCAGCGCCTTAGACCGCTCGGCTAATCCCGTGCGGCCATCTCTGTAATCCATTACAGAATCACGACGTCGCTTACATACTGTGAGCTGGCACTCTCTTCATTCGGAAACGAGAACACAAATTTAATGAAGGGAATCAATGCATATAGTCACGAAACACTTTCTCTGCCGCTCAGACGGAACTACTTGTTGGCAGAATGAAGTTGAAACCGAAACAGATAGCACCATGAGGCTAATTTTTAGTAAACTGAGGGTTAACACATTCCTCTGCCGATCTTTCCAATTTTCAGATCTCTCAGAAACTGCCCACAGTATCATGCCTTGCTGATCTACTAGACACGCACAAGAACTTATTCTCAGTTACACCCACCTCTCCTACTTGCTTGACCATACGTTCGTGTGGCACGCTGCTATTCAAACAAATTTCGGGCTTGCAGCCGGTCGTCGTCCAATACCTCGCACGATATTTCAACTGGGCACCTGCCAGTCATCTTCAGGTGAGCCGTCGCAGACTGGCGAAAACGTTCATCGTTCCGCAATATATAGCGTGCTGCAACTACTCTGCGCATGCGTCGAAAAGTCGACAGATGAACCACACTGCCCGCCGGCAGCGCCCTCGCTGGTGGAATAGCGGAACTCAGTCGCCTTCTGCGTGGCTGTTCGCCGCGGCCGTCGGCGCACTCAGTCGTCTTCGATTTGAGCAAATCGTGGAGATGATGGGATTCCGTGCACTGTCCAGCTGGTGGCCGCTGTCACGGTTCAACAGGTTTTCCGCCAGGCGTAGTTCTACGGATTCTTTTATAATGGAGTCCCAGAAAGAAATTGCTGTGGACACAATCATTGTTTTCTCATACTCCATTGAATGTCCAGTGGAAATACAATGTTCAGCAATAGCAGACTTGCTTGGCTGCAAAAGGCGGGTGTAACGTTTACGTTCAGTGCAGCGTTCTTTCACGGTGCGTGTGATTTGACCTATGTAAGCCATACCACATTGGCGCGGTATCTTGTAAATTCCGGCCTTTCGTAGTAACTGATTATCCTTTACTGATCCCATAAGGTCCGCAATCTTCAATGGTGGGCGGAAAACCACTTTTACCTGAAATTTTGGAGGATTCTTGATATTTTAAACGAAGTGTTGCCAACGAAAGGAAGAAAAGCTAAAGATCGTTCCGGAATGTTCTCCTCTTTATCCACTTCCTGCTTCTTAGCTTTAACTGTTAGTTGGTCTGCTGGATAGAATACCCATTTTCGCTGAATACTGTCAGTTTGACGTACACTAGGCGGAGACGCAGCTTCTGGAAGGAGGGCCGAGGGATGTTCGCGAGATGGAGAGCGGAAGCGGAAGTAGAAGTGGAAGCAGAGGTCGCGGATGACGCACACTGGGTGGGCGGTAGCTGCCCGCCCCCGCCCCCGCCCCTGCTGCCGCCTGCCGACGCAGCTCCGCGAGGATTAGTCCGTAGCCCGCCAGCAGCCAATCCCGGCTACATACATTTGCATAGCAATGGCGGCAGCCCTGCGAAGCGAGCGGGGAACCCCCCTCTCTCCGTGCCGGCGACGCTCCGGCGCCTCGGGGATTCCCCAGCGCAGCTGGCAGCAGGCCTTCAGGGGCCGACATAACACCAGCCCGGCCGGCCGCTTTCTGCCCCAATTACAGGCCGCGTGTTACTGCTAACGGCAGCCACGCGCCGCCCAGCTGCTCGTATAATAACGCCAACATTTTCTTCCGTACCAGCGGAAGGGGAAATTGTACTGCTCTCAAAGCTTGTAACTCATCTGCAAACTTTCCGTGTTTATTCGACTGCCCCTCGGTCTGTGTGCAATGTATTCAAAAGTTACTGCTTCAAATTGCCGAGTGCCAGCCTGTAATTCCAACTATGCGGTGTGTAATTTTTTATTTTACTGTTCTCAAGCCCTATTCGTAACGAGCTACTTTCATTCAATTGTATTCAGAGTTATGTATAACAGATTGAAAGTAAGGTTAGACAAGCAACAGTCGTCTGATACAATTACGGAAAGCCTGTTTTTCCGTTTAACGAACATGATTTCTTGCCAAAACTGACGAATGAAGTGACCATCGTGAAAGCAGATGAAGGCCATCTCACCTGTTGAGTGGTACTTAAGATAGGTAAATGAATTAGTGAAATCAATGTGAAGTAGAAATTAGAAAATAAATGAAAAAGTTTAGTTTAGAAGAGTTAGACACTGGCAAACAGCGGGCAGAGCAGCAGTGTCAATGACTGACGTTAAGATTCTTAGAGAAGCTTTTCAACGTGACAGAAGAGCCAATGACCGTGAAGTCGTTCACCTCCAGTGAACTGAAGTGAATAAATACACGAGACACAGTGGGCCTGACAGGAGTAGTTTTCAGTTCAGTTTCGGAGCTGAAGACCGCCATGCAGGAAGAGACTACATCGTACACAGAAGCACCGAGTCCGCCGCTGTGACGGAATAGCAAGAAGCAGCCTCGCCGCCAGAAGACAGAAGTTAGGAGGTATTTGAAGTCTGATTTGTACGTACGCAGGTGACTCGTGAGGACGGGAAGGAGACGGCCTCACATCAGCAGTCACCTGTGAGCTGGTGATGAAGATCTGAAAGCCGAAGACTGGCAAGCTAGAGTCCGTTGTTCGAGTCTGGGACGCTGGCCTTCCCCCGCCGCGCAGCTCTGCTGGCCGACGCACAAAACTGTCACACGCGGCCGCATAGAAAGAGAAACACTGGGACGCCACATCCAAGGTATCACCATCCGATTACGACTTCGTTCTCAATAATTAAACGGGCCACTGCACGATGCGCGTCTCCAGTCAGCTGGGCGAGACGGCGACACGAGATACACACCGCCAGGCGTAATCAGACGCCACCGCCCACGCAGCAGAAGGCTTCGCAAATGACACGGTTGCCGCTCTCCCAGCCAGAACAATCCAGTACGCAGTAAGGAAACCATTGTACAAATCTTTCAATAAAAGTTATGTAAAAATGCTGTTTCATTCTACCTCATACCCGAGCCAAGGAAGAACCCACCCTGCCCACATGTTAAGAGAGAAAAGGTAATTTCTTTAGTGTTTTTCACCCTGAAATAATGCTTTAGAATCAAATGCCCTTTACAGTAATGCTCATCCTGACAACTGACTAGCATCAAAAGAGGTTAACCAGTTACACACCGTACAGTATTGCCAATTAATGAATTTCATATCTTAGTAGAAAATTCTGAAAAAATATTAGACATATCTAATTTCATTCCAGAATAAGGTGCAATATTTCCCAAAAGTAAATTATTGCTAGTCGTTACGAAAAAGCTACTGTAAAATGAAATTAAAAATAATATTTTACTTCAACATCTAGTAAAAAAATCAGAAATCAAGTCATATTTGATATTTGGACTGAAAAGTACGATCATTCTGAAAGCTTTTGGTGCATGTGATACAGTATTTTATCGTGAAAAAGTAAAAGAATTCCGAGGTAAAAAATAAAATACCAGAAGAGGTGTGAAACTATTTCGTCTGTGTAATGAAAGATGTCGTCACTAATGAGGTTGCGTTCTGTTGGACCTCGCTTAAGATTGAACTGAGAAAGTTGTTAAAAAACAATAACATTAATTTGGGAATCCCTAAAGCTCAGTTACAGCGAATTTCTTTATGAAAAAATTCGAGGAACAGCAGTGGAAACTGTCAACAAGAAACCGAATATTTGGTCCGGTACGTGGTGATACGTATGTTTTGTGGAGGCAAAGAGGAACTAAGTAGTTTTCAGAAACACCCCAGTGGCGTCAAATCGAAGATCCAGCTTACCAAGGTGGAAGAAAGAAGACGATAGCTTGGGCCACATGTTTTGCTGGATACCCACACACAGACACATGGACCGTTACCTACACCGGGGTTTGAACCAACACCCGAAACAGAAGCGAGACATCATATAAACGTTGGCGGATAAAGCAATGAACGCCTGCGAACCAGAGCTGCTTGACGCAGAATTAAAACACCTCACCAGCGCCCTACTGAAGAATAGTTATTTGTCCGTTGAGGTAAAGAGTGTGTTAAGACCACCGCTCAGAAATTATAGTGATGCAAAAGCGCCTGTGAAATCCAAAGTTTTCGTGCCTTTTATTAAAGACATTGCTGACCGCATAGCAAACATCTTGGAAAACAAAGGAACATCGCGGTAACCTAGAAACCCATCCAAAATATACAAGATCACCTGCAACTGCCAAGGATACTCGCAGATCACTGGAAAAAGAAGAATTTATAGGATTCTGTATAGTTGTGGGGAGTTGTACATGGGTACTACAAAAAGAACGCTCAATAAACGACTAGAACACAACGGCATTTGCAGAAGAGAGGAGAGTGACGTCAGTTGTTACGGAACTTGCTTTGCAGCCAGGAGACCACAACATTCGTTTTAGGAAGACAAGTACAGATAGGCGCAAGCGGGTACCATGAAAGGATATACGGAGGGGCCAAATACATTGATAAAACACCGCAGGAATGTCGATTGGAAGGATGGGGGTGTGCAATTGAATGACATCTAGATTCGGTGCTGAAGACCTATACCAGCCTTCCACCATGCGGTGATAGCAAAAGCTGACGGCGGCAGTCGAAAACGGCCAACTGCGCTGCGGTATTCAAAACATGTGACGTCACGCCGCTGCCTCGAAGCACGCGTAACCTGAATATTGCTGCAATCTGTAGCGAACCAGGGTGTGAATCGGACACTCAGAGAAGCTAAGATACCCCTTGAAAATGTCCTCCGCAGATGGGGACGAAACATTGGGTTTAAACTGGAAATCCTTTCGAACAGGACACAACAGCACAGAACATTTTATTAATTGTGACATTTCCGGCCGTGAATGTTTACATTTTACATGGAGATGAATGATGTTCGAGAATGACCCCGGTATCAGCACCAGGCAGGTGGAGTGCTAGATGACCGTGTAGAACATTCTCCACAACTGCAACTACCTGTATGACTTAAAATGCGTAGAGGACTTATTACCTCTGAACTTGCTTCCGTGACGACGGTTTTGTCGCTGCTTCGTCGCACCGGCCACCACAGTGCTGGGATTTCTAACCTCCAGCTCTTTCACAGACGAGGCTACCTTAACTTGGGGCGGTATCGCCCGGCTCGACGACATCCACCTGCGGGCTACTACGGAAAATCCCCGTGGCACGGTGGCAGCGAACCACCAGCAGCGTCTCAGGGCGGTGTGGGCATGGATTACTGGCAACTGCCTCGTGGGAGCAGTCACCATTCCACAACGTCTCACCTACTTGCTGTGGGTGATCCTGGCTCATCCGCTGCAAAACGCGCCTTTGGTGGTACGGAGGGTTATGTGGCCACTGCATGGTTTTGCTCCACCTAACTGTCTTTTAGAGTGTGGAGCTAACATCCCTACTTGGCAGGTGTGTTCACATGCATACTTTCAAGCACTGAAACCTACACTGTCCAATATCTTTCATCTCCGGCGTCAAGAGGAGGTGGTTCCCTTGGAACGCACTTCTGGCCACACGTCCATCTATTTTGCTCCACATCCCATCAGGAATCGTGTCCTGCAATTTTTTCCCAGTTAGCAAAATCACCCTCTACAGATTGTTGCGTTAGTTAGGTAGAAACAAATATGTTAGTACAAAATAAAGGAAAAAGGTAGTACAAAGCACTCTACAGACGCTACTATCTTGAGCGAATATAGCTGTTCATTTGTTAAAGTATGTAAGCTGAACCACGAATTCCACCCGCCAGTATATAGCTTTTTCAGCAAATAGTAAATATTTTAGAGGGTCGAAATATAGGCTCATCAGAATTCTCTCACAACACCGCGTGTATCTTTACTGGAGGAGGTCTTAGCGTTCTTTTATTGGGGCAGTACTAATCAGAACCGGGGCGATCAATTCCTCTCTTGTGTTTACTTTTTCGTTGTAGATTTCGCATTTCAATCACCGCCTAAGGAAAAAATCTCGAAGGGTAAACTCGAAGACGTTAGTGGGTTAGAAACGTGTTCATTTCTGCCAATTCACCCTCTCGCGAATGTAATGTTTAAATGATGTGTCACCTGACGAGTAGAATATGCAGGTGCCCCGTCATGATGGAAGTATATAGCCATGCCTGTAGGTAAAGAAACATCTTCCAATTATTCTGGAAGTGAGTTTTGACGAAAACTAGATAACAGAGATCCTGAACACAATGCGGTAACACAACAGGCATAACGCAGATTTGCGTTCTCGCAAACAGAACTCCACAAAGGCATGTGGATTTTCGTCGGACCACCGATGTGCAATATCGATAAGCGGTATAAGCAGGTTTAGGGAGCGATTTGCAAGCAGCCAACGGCAAGATGCCAATTGTCTACATCTGTTTCTCGAAGGTGGTGAATGCACTGTAAAGTGCAGACGCTGTGCATATGTAATGTCCCTCTCTAGCACCAATTTTTTTTTTTTCACATGTAGCACAAACGTTGAAAGGTAACCGAGCAAGTGATTTATGTGGCTCAAAGATTCCTTACGACTGGGAGCAAACCCTTACTTCTCATTTAGAATTGCAGACAGTAGGATCGGAGTGGAGTTGTAATTAGCGGCATTGTTGTAAGCTGCCATTTTGAATATCGAATGTAATTTGACATATTACGATAACGTTTCATCTCGTACAAGACGATATGTCTGCTGAAATGTAGCTAGTAAAATCGTTTATGGAATATTATAATTTCATGAATGGGGAAGGTACATTCAAACTCTCTGGTTATTTTAACTTCTCCCTTGTTTGTGGCTCGGAACATTATTTCGCGTGTCGTACCTCGTAGGTAACTGTGTCTAGAGAAACCAGTAGAGGCTGCAACGCGGTCGATTATGCTCTATTCTGAGAGATTAATTTTTGCGCTTTTTTCGAAATTAATACACAATTTGGACACTGATTCCCATGCTGCAGGGTGAGTACGTCATAGCACCTAAGACGGCTTCCCTGCGGCGTACGATTGTGCCTTTGACTATTTTAAGAATTTTCAGAGTTGGCGACTGCCTGAATTCTGCACAGGCAGAGAGATTGTATTCTAGGTGGATAATTAATTTCATACCTGGATGGGAGGGAAATAATTGTGTAAAAACATTGTGTTATCGTGATCGCTTCTCAGTTTTGGTTATTGATAACTTTGATACCAGTGTCTGAGTTTAATGTGTACAGTACCGAAGATGATCACTATGTGATCGAAAATCGATTCTGCTATCAATAAAACATCAATATTACGACCAACACTGACCTTCCTTTTAATATAACATATATGGTCGTGGTGCACACAGCACTCCATGGAGTCGCCAGTCACTTATATTTGTATTCAGTGTTGGCAAATTCCTCTATTTAGTAAACTTTTCCGCGCTAAAGCCTGTCTGCATTTTACGATTGCCGTACGTCTGCAACCGTCAGATATTCTGCCGTTACTTTCATCGCCTCATTTCCTAACCTACTTGGTTTGGCATCACCTGATTTGACAAATTTCCACTAGCCTTGTTTTATTTGTGTTGCTTGTCTTATAGACTCGTGTTAACATTGTTTATCTTTCTACCTCTGCGTGGTAATTGTAGCGCCATCGACAAACCTGAAAGTTTTCTTTCACGAGTTTACTGATCACAGTTCCGAAACTGACCTGGCTACGGCGCCGTATGTATGAGACGCCGGCTTTCTTGAAGCTCTGTGCAGACGGCTGGAAGGGAAGGGACGGCGTCTCGACGCAGGCGGAGACCGGCCTGTGATTTAGTGCGGAGATATTCGGCTCCGTCCGATGGGAAACGGATGGCGGTTCCACCCTGGGAAGACGTATGGACGCGCTGCGGGGTGGGGGTGATGTAGGCGCCCCACCCCCACCTCAGACAATAAAGCCCTGCTGGGCCAGTCTTGCGCGGACCGGCCCAACCAGAGAGAATTGTTTCAGCTCCGGTCGCGTCCGTCCGACGGGTGTGGAAGGTGGAGCCACCCACACACTTAACCTCCAGCGGCTGACGTTCCTTTACCTCCAAAGTAATCAAATGAAATAATTACCCAGGATCAAATCTCATTACCTACGATAAAATCATTATCGAGTATCAAATCATTATCCAGATATAAATAATTACTGAACAATAAAATTACCCAGGCACAAAAATTACCCAGGCACAAAAATTACCCAGGCACAAAAATTACCCAGGCACAAAAATTACCCAGGCACAAAAATTACCCAGGCACAAAAATTACCCAGGCACAAAAATTACCCAGGCACAAAAATTACCCAGGCACAAAAATTACCCAAGAAGACAAAACTGATGAAAATTTACCCGAGAAGAGGAACTGAAGAAAAATTATCCAGTAACTGACATTAAAATACGAAAATTTAGAAAGTATTAGTACAGAGAAACAATCATTCAATGGCAAGAGACAAGTCTTTTTTTATCAAATACTATCAAGACTGAAGACCAATTACAGCTTTAGGCTTTGGTGCTCAAAACGGCGGTTACCTGGAAAGTTTACAAGGAGTTTTGAAAATTGGTATTTTTATAGATTTGAACGTGCTCTTTTCGAATATTCACTTTCCCACTTCCTTTTTTTGTCACTCTTGCCGCTGTGTTGGAAAAAGTGGGACCCAAAAACAGTTTTTTGACAGTATCTCATTTCCGACGCATTTACGATGACAATAGTTACGTAATACACTAGAGAAAATTTCCTGTAATTGATGTGGCAACCTTTCTTTTCACCTCAGGTACTCGTATAAACGGAAGCGTCGTCTCGGTGTCGGGCCGGTCTCCTACTACGGACGTCTGTCGACAGAACAAATATTCTGCCTGAAAAATCAGTACTTCGGCATTTTTAGAGCCATGGCTGGTAAGGAAGGAACTGTTTTATTTCTGAAACCGCACTGTGAGAAAGTGAGGTGACTGGAGTTAACGAAAAAGGATTGGAGACATTTCGTATGCCAAATGTTCAAAGAAAAAACACGGCCAAACTCTTGGATAGGCTGAGACCCATGCTAGTTCACAACCTGTGTCGAAAAGGCTTCAGTGATGAGAATTTGATCTCTATATCTTTGCGAAGAGAAGGCGGTGTCCCAACTTCCCACTCACAACTGCAGTACACCATCTCAACATTCTCATTAAGAGATTGTATTCTGTGAGCTGCTGCGATACAAAAACACTCGCGCTTATGCGATTGTCATATTGTGTAAAGGGTACGTGAATTATCGATGAAAAACAGCTTTCAGTGCTCTCTAGCGCTCGCAGTGAGGATTGGGGTCGGGTGAATGTCGAGCGTCTCGATCATGTCAGTGATTGATCGCAGACGATATACAGTATCGCAACTAGTGCGCAAAAATATTTTGCCTTGCAACGCACGCTGGTGGCATTAAAAAAAAAAAAAAAAACGGCCGTGTTACAAGCAGATCCATACGGCAATGCTATGCATACAGAAGGAAACAAACATCGCAGCACCAAAAAATGATTAACCTAGGGTAATATAACTTCGGGAATACATTTCTCTAGTTGAGATATGTATGTGATTAATATTGAAAGATCGCAGGTTAATGTAAGCGCTAGGTTAGTCTTTGCACATGTGAAATGCTAGTACATTAATAACCGGTGTAACCGCCAGTATTGTGTTGTACAAGTGGTGGATGTCAGTTTGTGTGATGGAATTCCATGCATGTTGCACTTGCTCAGTGAATACAGGGACGGTTAATGCTGTCTGTGGATGACCGAGTTGTCGTTCGATGATGTATGTATGTGCTTGACCGAAGACAGGTCTCGTGGTCGAGCAGGCCAGCGCAACGTGCCGACGGTTTATAGAGTTTGTTTGGCTACAATAGCAGTGTGTCGGAGAGCGTTATCCTGTTGGAAAACACTCCATGCAATGCAGTTCATGAGTAGTTGTCCAATAAGTCGAATGACCAGATTGTGTACATATTTGCAGTCAGGGTGTGTGGGTTGACCACGAGAGTGATCCGGCTGACATACGATCTCTCAGCCCAGACCATAACTCCAGGTGTAGGACCAGTGCGCGTAGCATGCAGACAGGTCGGTTGGAGGCCTTCAACTGGCCCTAACCGACACACGGCCATCACTGGCCCCATAAGCTCTCGCTTGACGTAAGTGAAGTCGCAAATGGTGGTGTTTTGGCTTTAGTGGAATGCACGCTACAGCAAGTCTGGCTCGGAGCTGTCCTTGAAGTAATCGATTTGTAACATTTCGTTGCGTCAACTGATGCTAAAATTGCTGCTGCGGATGCAGTACGATGCTCCCCAACCATACGCGGAACACGATGGTCTTCCCCCTCGGTTGTGCCACGTGGCCGTCCGCAGCCCGGTCTTCTTGTAACCGTGCGTTCTCGAGGCCGCCGTTGCCAGCAGTCATGTACAGTGGATACGTTCCTGCCAAGAAGTGTTTCTGCAGTATCGGAGAATGAGCAGCCAGCTTTTCGTAGCCCTATTACACGACCTCCTTCAAACTCACTGAGATGTTGATAATGGCGCCTTTGTCGCCTTAAAGACATTCCAGGCCAACAAACCCTCCACGTTCAATCTCGAGGGTAACTAACGGTCACGGCCATTACAGCGTGTGTTTAAATCCAACCCGATTTGCGTCCTCACAGCGGTGTTACTAGCGCCACTCTTATGCAGGTGGCAAGAAATTTGAACAAACAACATCTTGCGAAAGTGGAAACAAGTCCGTCAACCGTGTATGTCGCACAACTCCTCCTTCGTGTTGCGATTTCTTTTCCGCCATTTAATGTTCCAAAAATCTGCGGATAAATACGGGATTTTCCGGTACTCATACCTTTGTTTCTGTTGGTGATGAAAAAGTAGGGTCCAGTCTATCGCACAGCCCTTGGTCCAGGGACCATTTGTACATCATGGTATTACTTTAAAAATTGTTTTATTAAAAAGAATATTCGCCATTAATATATACGGTGAAATAATAACAGATGCACAATTGTTATAGGTAGAGGGCACTTTTTACTGTTACCAATCAGGTTACTCTTAAAAACTGCGATATAAGGTTTTAACAGATTAAAATTTACTTTACTTATGACAGCGAACACATTGTTCTGTACGGACAAGTTACTCTGTAACTGAAATATATGGTATGTTGGCATTTAATACGTTCCAAAATTTCTTTTTGTAAACTAAGATATTTCTCTCACTAACTCTATCTCTCTTATTAATTATATTTTTAACTTTCTCTAACAGATCTGAAGATGGGCAGCTAGCCCGAAACTGGTAATTGAAAATAAAGAATAGCGATCGAAGACTGAAACGCCATATTTTATTTGTACATCCAACAGAAGGATCGTCTTACTGCCGCTGTCCTGCAGTACAGGCGCAAAGTATGAGTATCACACACTTCCTCCTACTTAGGCAAAAGAACCAAATCACCTCGTTCTTTTTGCATTTGATGTCGTCGACGATGGGGTTGATGGGACTTACGGAGGCATCAATAGTTCATGTGCAGTTCCTCGGAAAACCCAAAAAAAGGTGTTTTTCTTAACTATATCGGAGTACGGGTATCGATGTCCGACGTGCCAGCATCGACAGTAAACACGACGATAATAGGTGGTCGTGATACAGACTCGCCTCGCGCTGTCACGCTTCCATCTACGTCTTTATGATCACCGTATCCTGTATTGCCTGCCATCGACGCCTGCACACGATCCGCAGACTTTTAAACGTCGTTCACCGCTCTGTGACAGGTGGTGCAGCTACTTGATCGATTTTCGCCTTTTTCCATTTCCTTTTCGACGCCGCGGAAGCTCTCTCATCCGCTCAGCACTGCACTTTTTAGGCTTTTTGAATTCCTTTGTTTAGACGCGAGCTTTCCCCTTACTCGCGTTTTCTATGATTCCGAGCATATTTACGAACCATACGAGATATTTGTTGGTTTTGTAATTTTCAGTTTAAGACCGATGTTTACGCATATTCCAGAGGATGTTTTTGTTCTCTCAATTTGGGTTCTCGTTGTGCTCCGCAACCTAGTGGTGGTTAGTTCCTAAGGGACCAAACTGCGTATGTCATCGGTCCTTAGGCTTACACACTACTTAATATAACTTAAACTTACGCTAAGGACATCACACACACCTATACCCGAGGGAGGACTCGACCCTCCAGCGGGGAGCAGCCGCGCGAATCGTGGCAAGGGGCCTTGGACAACGCGGCTACCCCGCGCGGCGCTCCGCAAGCTCTTCGCAATGATAGCCTAATGTCTTAGCAGTACGTATTTCCACGCTACCATTTAATAACTTCGCACAATGATAATTCGTGTTCTGAACTTAGCAGAGGTAAAATAAAGGGACCGAAAGGCTATTTACAAGTTGTACACAAACCACACGGCAATTATAAGGGCATGAAAAGAAGAAGTTCTTGAGATCGAAGTGAGAGAGTGATGCTATTTAATCCGTGCAGTACAGGATCCAAAGAAAAAATTGGAGTAGAAACAAAAGTTCAGGGCGAAATCAATAAAATCTTTGAGGTCTGTAGGTGACGTAACTGTGAGAGACAGCAAAGGACTTGGAAGAGCAGTTGAACAGAATGGACAGCGTCTTGAAAGAAGGGTATAAGATGAATATCGGCAACACTGAAACAATAATAATGGAATGCTGTCGAATTAAATCAGGTTACGCTGAAGGAATTAGATTAGAAAACGAGAAATGTAAAGTAGTGAACTTCCTGCCGCCGTTGAATAAGCAGCAGCCAGCAGCAAGTCGTACTCTTACCTCACTTAGATGTTTCATAGTTTATTTCTAAATTTATTTGCGTGTTTTTGGGCAGTTGCATAGTTTAATTCACAAATTTCTGGCGTATTGTAGTATTTGAGAGTTGTAGCATCGCGATGTAGTACCTGAATAGTGTAAATTCGCGTAGTCGTCAGTCACATGTTTGTTTTGAACGCCTTGTGAGAGAAAAAGAGAGGGAAAAAAATGTTAGGGATGGATAGGGACTGTGCCTGTTGTGTACGGATTCAGGGGGAATTGGCCGTCGTCCGCAAACAGCTGGAAGGTGTGTTGGCCGTGGTCGACAGGCTCGAGGCTGTTGCCCTGGGCCGCGGTGACACTGGGACACCCAGAGGTGATCGCTTTGGCGCCTCTGGAACCTGCAGCATCGCCTGGGATCTCTGATGCCACTGCGCCCTCGGATTCGGACGTCCCTGACGGTCGACACTTGCCTGACGGTGATTGGCGAGCCGAGGCGAGGTCACGAATCCCTGGGCGGAAGGCGAAAGTTGGTGCTGGCCGCAAGGCTGCACCCTTACACCTCCGTAACAGGTTTGAGGTGCTGCCTGCCCCCACTGCTGAAAGTACTTCTGAGCCAGCAAAGGCGGCCTCGCCTGTTGCGGCAGTGGCCGGTCTTCCTGAGAGGTCAGGACAAGCGCAGAGGGTGGGATTGCTTGTCATTGGGAGCTCCAATGTTAGGCGGGTGATGGAGCCCCTTAGGGATACGACAGCTAAGGAAAGCCAATGTGCATATCGGGGGAATCATCAAAGATGGGGGGACTGATGACCTCAGATGTTAAGCCCCGTAGTGCTGAGAGCCAAGAGCCATTGGAACCATCCAATATGTGGAAAGGGTCCTTCCAGATGCCATAAAGGGTACAGGGTGCAGCCAACTGCAGGTGGTGGCTCATGTAGGCACTAATGACGTGTGTCGCTGTGGATCGGAAGAGATTCTCCCTGGTTTCCGGCCGCTATCTGGGTTGGTGAAGACTGCCAGTCTAGTTAGCGAGATGAAGGCAGAGCTCACCATCTGCAGCATCGTCGACAGGACCGATTGCGGACCTTTGGTACAGAGCCGAGTGGGGGGTCTGAATCAGAGGCTCAGACGGTTCTGCGGCCGTGTAGGCTGCAGATTCCCCGACTTGCGCCATAGGGTGGATGGGTTTCGGATTCCGCTCAATAGGTCAGGTGTCCACTACACACAGGTGGCAGCTACACTGGTAGCAGGGGCTGTGTGGCGTGGACTGGCGGATTTTAGGTTAGGCAGCCTCGGGAAAAATAAAAAAGGGCTCCAGTCTCAAAGGGTACAGGGCACAGAAACGACGAGAATCGACCAAGCAACAGTCGGTATTGTAGTTGTAAATTGTCCTAGCAGTACCAGAGCTTCAAGCGCTGATAGAAAGCTCGGATGCTGAAGCCGTTATAGGAACAGAAAGCTGGCTAAAGCCGGAGATGAATTCGGCCGAAATTTTTACAGAGGCGCAAACCGCGACCAGAAAGGATAGTAGGTGGTGGTGTGTTTGTGTCTGTTGGTAGTAGTTTATCTCGTAGTGAAGTTGAAATAGATAGTTTCTGTGAATTACTATAGGTAGAGGTTATACTCAACAGCCGTACCGAAATAATAATTGGCTCCTTCTACCGATCCCCCGACTCAGATGATATAACAGCTGAATGCTTCAAAGAAAACTCGAATCTCATTACAGATAGGTACCCCACTCATACAGTTGCAATTGGTGGAGACTTCAATCTACCTTCGATTTGTTGGCGAAAATACTTGTTGAAAGCCGGTGGTAGACAGAAAACATCTTCGGAAATTGTACTAAATGCTTTCTCTGAGAATTACTTTGAACAATTAGTTCATGAGCCCACACGAATTGTAAATGGTTGCGAAAACACACTTGACCTCTTAGCCACAAATAATCCTGACCTAACAGAGAGCGTCATGACGGATACAGGGATTAGTGAAGACAAGGTCATTGTAGCGAAGCTTAAAACCATATCAACCAAAACCACTCAAAATAAACACAAAACATATCTATTTAAAACATAAGATAAAAATTCGCTTGATGCCTTCCTAAGAGAGAGTCTCCATTCCTTCCAAGCTAATTATGCAAGTGTAGACCGGATATGGCTCAAATTCAAAGATACAGTATCGACAGAAATAGATAGATTCATACCGCGTAAGTTAATAAGAGACGGGACTGATCCACCATGGTACACAAAACGCGTCAGAACACTGTTACAGAAGAATGAAAAAAACACACCAAAGTGAGAGGAACGCTAAATCCCCAAGACTGGCTAAGTTTCGCGGAAGCTCGAAATTTAGTGCGGACGTCAATGCGAGATGCTTTTAATAGTTTCCACAATGAAATATTGTCTCAAAATATGGTAGAAAACCGAAAGAGATTATGGTCGTATGTAGTACACCAGTTGGAAAAAACAGTCAATACCGTCACTGCACGATAGCGATGGAAATGTTACCGATGATGGTGCCACTAAAGGGGAGTTACTAAATACAGTTTTCGGTAATTCCTTCACGAAAGAAGACGAAGTAAATATTCCAGAATTCGAAACCAGAACAGCTGTTAGCATGAGTGACATATAAGTAGATATCTTAGCTGTTGCGAAACAATTCAAATCACTTAAGAAAGGCAAGACTTCCGGTCCAGATGGTATACCAATCAGGTTCCTCTCAGAGTATGCAGACACAATAACGCCTTTCTTAGCAACAGCTCACTTGGGGAAAGGTCTGTTCCTAAAGACTGGAAAGTAGCATAGGTCACACCAATATTCAAGAAAGGAAATAGGAGTAACCTATTGAATTACAGACCCATATCACTGACCTCAATTTTCAGTAGGATTTTGGAGCATATCTGTACTCTAATTCAATCACCTTGAAGAAAATGACTTATTGATATATAACCAAACGGATTCAGAAAATATCGTTCTTGTGCAACGCAGCTAGCTCTTTAGTCGCATGAAGTAACGCGTGCCGTCGACAAGGGATCTCGGATCGATTCCTTATTCCTAGATTAACAGAAGGCTTTTGATACCGTTCCTCACAAGCGACTATTAATCAGATTGCGTGCATATGGAGTATCGTCTCAGTTGTGTGACTGGATTCGTGATTTCCTCTCAGAGAGGTCACAGTTCGTAGTGATAGACGGCAAATCATCGAGTAGAACAGAAGTGATATCTGGCGTTCCGCAAGGTAGTGTCACAGGCCCTCTGCTGTTCCTTATTTACATAAATGATCTAGGTAATAATCTGAGCAGCCCCCTTAGATTGTTTGCAGGTGACGTTGTAATTTACCGTTTAGTAAAATCATCAGACGATCAATTAAAATTACAGAATGACGTAGAGAGAATTTCTGTACAGTGCCAAAAGTGGCAATTGGCACTAAACAAAGAGAAGTGCAAGGTCATCCACATGGGTACTAAAGGAAATCCGATAAATTTTGGGTATACGATAAATCGCACAAATCTAAGGGCTGTCAATTCGACTAAATACCTAGGGATTACAATTACAAGCAACTCAAATTGGGAAGACCATATAGATAATATTGTGGGCAAGGCGAAACAAAGACTGCGCTTTGTTGGCAGAACACTTGGAAGATGCGACAAACTCACTAAAGAGACAGCCTACATTACACTGCTCTGCTGGAATATTGCTGCGCGGTGTGGGATCCTTACCAGGTAGGATTGACGGAGGACATCGAACAAGTGCAGTGAAGGGCAGCTCGTTTCGTGTTATCGCGCAATAGCGGTGAGAGAGTCAGAGATATGATACGCGAGTTGGGGTGGCAGTCACTGAAATAAAGGCGGTTTTCTTTGCGGTGGGATCTATGAATTCAGTAAGCGGATTCATGAATTGCTTTAGTTATTCGGAGATGAAGAAGCTCGCGCAGGATAGGAGCATGGAGAGCTGCATCAACGCCGTCTTTGGACAGAAGACCAGAACGGAGACAACAGTTCGCAATAATTAAGCGCATGCGCCTGCAACCGTACGATGACATCACATGCCCTCTATTTCTGTACATCTTGAACTCTCAGGTGCTTTCTTCGAAGACTTGACTGAATCCAAGTCTTAAGTTCCGGTAAAGTCTTCGAAGAGAGCACCTGAGAGTTCAAGATGTACAGAAAAAAATAGCCCTAGTATGTCGATATCGATCATTTTTTAGAGGTGCATATGAAGATGACATATTTAATTGCCCGAACTTGTTACGAAAATAACGTCTCAACGTGCACGGCTGTTTTCGCGAATTTTTTGTTAAGTATTTTACCAGCTGCTGTCTCACGTCGACAATGGATCAACAGAGACTGATCTGTCCTTTGTGCGCTCAGCCATCGTTTAACCATTGTCAGTCTGGCAGTTACTAGCTATTCAGATCTGATGGTATTTTGTTTGAAGGGCAAGCGAACAGACGTTTGCACGTCAAAAAAACGCTGTAGTTCATACGAGTAAACATAACAATGTGACGTGTCTAGTGGTGAAAAGTGAAGTTGAAACTCTCACGCCTGTGTCGCTGGTGTTCGTTCTGTTAACGTACGGACTCCTGACCCGCCGCGACCCGGTCTCTCACAGAGATGATGTTACGCAGGCGCTGAGTGGGTGACCCCGTGCCCGCTGTGCTAACGCCCTGGTTGACGCCGCTACCGGAACACTCGGCGGAGTTCAGAATTAAACGGCCCCGGAGGCAGCGGCAGTTTTAGTTAGCGGGCCGCTCCCCACTTGTGGCGGAAGTGTCTCAGTCAGTCCCGGGGGCCCACTTCACTCAGCTCCTCTCCAGCAGTTACTGACCTAGGGCTACGCGCTTGAGAGGCCCGGAGACGGAGCTCCGCAGTTATCGCCGTAAAGCAGCGAGTAGAAAGGCGGAAACTGGCGGAGAGCGACGTTTCCTCAGTCACTACATGTTAAGCCATCTGGTCGAAAACTGATTTCAGCCTTTCACCAGTAGAAGAGAAGATTAACGCTTAGTTTACATGTACATGATTACTCTGCAATTCACAATTAAGTGCCTGGCAGAGGATTCATCGAAACACCTTCGAGCTACTTCTCTACCGTTACACTTTATATCTACATCGACATCCATAGTCCGCAAGCCACCTGACGGCGTATGGCGGAGGGTACCTTGAGTACGTCCATCGGTTCTCCCTTCTATTCTAGTCTCGTATTGATAGTGGAAAGAAAGATTGTCGTATGCCTCTCTGTGGACTCTAATCTCCCTGATTTTATCCTCATGGTCTCTTCGCGAGACATACGTAGGAGGGAGCAATATACTGCTTGACTCCTCGGTGAAGGTATGTTCTCGGAACATCATCAAAAGCCCGTACCGAGCTACTGAGCGTCTCTCCTGCACAGTCTTCCACTGGAGTTGATCATCTCCGTAACGCTTTCGCAATTCCTAAATGATCCTGTAACGAAGCGCGCTGCTCTCCGTTGGCTCTTCTCTATCTCTTCTATAAACCCCATCTGGTACGGATCCCACACCGGTGAGCAGTACGGAAAAAAACGAACACTTAAATCTTTCCGCGCGAGCTCTGGTTTCTCTTATTTTCTTTTTAAGATCATTTCTCTCAATGTAGGCGGGCACCAACAAGATATTTTCACACTCGGACCACAAAGCTGTTGATTGAAATTACATGAGAAGATCCTACCGCAACGAAAAAGTCTTTATTTCAGTGATAGTCAACCCATTTCGCTTACCATATCCGTTGTACTCTTTCCCCTATTTCCCGACAATAGAAAGCGGGCAGCCTTTCTTTGAACTTTTTCGATGTCCTCCGTCAATCTTATCTGATCCGGATCCCACACTGCGCGGCAGTATTCCAGAAGAGGGCGGACAAGCGTAGACTAAGCAGTCTCTTCAGTAGCACTGTTTCATTTCCTACGTCTTCTGGCTTTCCCCACAACATTACCCCTGTCATCGTTCCAGTTTGAGTTATTTGCAGCTGTAATTCCTAGGTATTTAGATGCATTTAGAGCCTTTAGATTTGTGTGATTTGTCGTATTACCGAAATTTAACGGCTTTCTTTTAGTACTCATATGAATGACTTGACGCTTTTCGTTATTTAGAATTAATTGTCACGTTTCACTCTATACTAACATCTTGTCTAAATCATGATGCAATTAGTTTTCATCATCTGATGATTTTACACGACGGTGAATCACAGCATCATGTGCAAAAAATCTAAGAGGGCTGCTCAGACTGTCTCCTAAATCGTTTATGTAGGTCAGGAACAAGAACACCTATAACACTACCTTTGGAAACGGCAGGCATTAATTCTGTTTTACTCCATGTCTTTCTATCAATTATTAAGACCTCTGACCTTTCCGACAGGAAATCACGAATCCAGTAACACAAGTGAGACGATACTCCACATGCGTATAATTTAATTAGAATTCACTTGTGGCGAACAGTGTAAAGCCTTCTGGAATTCTAAAAACATGCAATCAATTTCACGTCCCCTGTCGATAGTACTAATTACTTCGAGAGACTAAAGCGCTAGTCGTGTTCCACAAGAACGATGTTTTCTGAATCCATGTTGGCTATTTGTCAATAACTCATTTTCTTCGAGGTGACTCATGATGTCAGAGCACAATGCATGTTCCAAAATATTACTGCAAATGGGCGTTAGTGATGCGAGTTTGCAATTCAGCGGATTACTCCCGTTTCGTGCAACTTTCCAGTATTTGGGTACAGGTCTGTCTACGGGAAAGTCGTCTACGTCGCTATAGACGGAGCACTATGGAACGGTGTGACCACCACTATTGTCAGTACGCAATTTTAATTCTAGTGTTAATCTGTAACACAGGATTATGAATTTACCAGTACTGCTCAGAGGCCAGACACAATCACAGGCCGCATCTCGTGGTCGTGCGGTAGCGTTCTCGCTTCCCACGCCCGGGTTCCCGGGTTCGATTCCCGGCGGGGTCAGGGATTTTCTCTGCCTCGTGATGGCTGGGTGTTGTGTGCTGTCCTTAGGTTAGTTAGGTTTAAACAGTTCTAAGTTCTGGGGGACTTATGACCACAGCAGTTGAGTCCCATAGTGCTCAGAGCCATTTGAACACAATCACAAGTAGAGCAGCCATTTTATGGTAATTTATGTGGAAATATGTTGCAGAAAAAATTACTGCGACATGCATTACCCGCAAGAGCTGGAGGAGAAGGAAGTGCACGCCCAGTGCCACGTGAGCAACCACGTGTACAATATTGTGGCACCTGCAGAACGTCGGAGGGCACTGTTGCTGACGTGAAACAAAAGGTAATGTTGGTAACGGTGGTCTTGCGTTCTCATTCTTAAAAGGTTGCTCTGATTCAGAAGGGACGTTTAACAAGTAATGCAACATATTGTTTTCTTCGCCAGTTTCGGTTGAAAAAATGCGGAATTTGTTGTGGGACATGGTGTAATATTGCCGCTTCAGTCTCTGTAGTCCCACGGAGTTCCGATATGTGGCGACGCTGTACGTGGCCTTCAAAATGTCGTCTGTAACGGTGTGTTCCAAGTAGAGCCGTCGTTGAGTCACTTTTGGCGGAAAAGTACAGGCGTTTGTAGAATGTGGGAGCAGACCCGACAGTGAACAAAAGTGCATTGAGTCGTTGGGCAAGGCGTCTGTCATCGTGGCAGCAAGGTCGCGCCCACCTGTTTCATGTCCGGCGTGCCGCCCGGCCGCACACGGCTGCGACTCCTGCAGCGTTGGAACGTGCGGACACACTCACTCCAAGTGATCGGCGCATCTCAAACAACCAACTCTGCTGGGATTCCCATAGCTGTGTGCCGTTGGGTTCCTCGCCGCCAAACGGGAGACCATGAAGACCAACGAAGAGCCATCTGTGGGGAATTGCTTCCGTGTTACGAGGCTGATCTATCTGTCGAACATCGTCACAGGCAATGGAACATGAGTTCATAACTTCCAACTGGAAACAAAACGGAAATCCATCGAGTTTTACGCACCATCTCTCTTCTGGAAAAAAGAAAAAAAAACGCACATTCAAAGTCGCATCCTGAGCCGGTAAATCAATGCCGACGGTCTTCTGGGAGTCTGAAAAGGCTATTGTTTTCAATGGACTGTTCCGACGACGATCAGAAGCATACAGGACCTCTCACAAACGTGGTGTAAGACCGTCGCATTGAATCGAGACTATGTTAGAAAACTGGAATTTGAAGCCAAAAGAGTTGGGAGTAATAAGGTCTATCCAAATCCTCTATACAACTAATCTGCATTAAGGAAAAAAGTGTCACATTACCCGTGATTATGGTGCACTAGGCTAAGCCTCTTATTCTAATTTAATGAACTGGAGCTTCAATTAACTGCAACATTTAAAAGATAGTGAGGGAACATATGGCTCGTGGAGTATGATGATGTCTGGAACAATACACGACAATTACGTTACAGTTCCTGAGAATGGGTAACATAACAAAGTCAAAGTCAACGTCAACCTAGTCGCAAAGGTTCATCTACATTTACAGAAAAAACTGAAGAAGATCAAGATTTCAGACCACGTTAAATTTAATAAGAAATGAATCGCTAACAAGGACTGCAGTACTGCGTTACATGCATCTGCTTAGTTTTGTCACTAAGTAAAAAGATAATTCTAATCTCCTGAAGAAGAGCACAAGGTGCCTCAAACCGGTGACGAAATAAAATTTGTTTTATGCAAATTGTTACCGAGTTTTTCAACAAGTATACTTACAGATTCTGAATATTCATGAAATACATTTATTCTGTTTTTGAGTCAAATTTTGAAGATGTTTTAATGATTGCGTCGCTTTGCGCTGCTGAACTGAAATTTAATTAACTGTGCAGTTTATTTTCATTGTGGGAAACCTAATTGCGAGAATAGCAAGCTATTTATTGTTTGGAAGTTAAGAGCTCTGAGCTATTTGCAACTTTTAGATCATGCAGGGCAGAACCTTAACCAAACAGTCATATTTAAATTACTTTGGTCCATCTATCTAACAAACATTGCTTGGGGCAGAACTTCAGTTTCATTGCAGTCCTATTATTTAATTAGAGAGTTCAACCTAATAAACTTTTGCGCCTGACTATGGGGATTTATATCGAGGCTCCATACGATGGGAGTTCCAACCCGAGTCAAGGATTTTAGTAGTTTCAGAAGCCCTTAGAATCGGGAGTCTGAGCAGATTGACAGTTATAATTTCGTTCTCTAACCACCTCCAGTTAGGCAGAACATCATCAGCTGCAGGAGAACGGGGAGCATAACGTATGTGATACTTTTCAAAGGACCACACACATCTGTAACACTGGACACCTAACCTGCTGAACAATCCGTTTTGTCTGTTGCCTATCTGATGGCTTTCAGGTTCAACAAAATCCGATTTTCAATATTCCAAATAATTATTGACCGACTTGAACATTTAAAATGCTATCATAATCTGCCGAGTAAGGGGTAACCTTTGATCACGGTCTAACACTGTAAGACAAGTTTACAGTTAGAAACTATGAGTGTATAGAGGCAGCGTAACTCGCAGCGCGCATATCACCCAGAATACATTCATTCAGAATTTGAGGATTAGAGCAGATACCTGGAACAAACTTAGCACGTAATTTCAAACCTTTGTAAAAGTTTTTCGCGCTGATTCCTCCACAATCCCCCCAAACGATGAAAGGTAAAAAGAGTCCGTCACTTGGAACATTTTCTCTGTTCGAGCAATGCAGCTTCAGCATCAGACACCACCTTTTAACTTGTTACATCTTTACTTCTAACTCTATTCACGTTTTGCTCATTGTGTCCACATATTCCACTAGGTGTATCCCCAGTTTATATCATGGTACGAAACACAGTTTAGGAGGTACAACGTCTTAAACACAGTGATGCGTGAAAAACTAGCTTCTGCTTAAAACGGCGCGCAAATTACCCAGACTATCCTCGCCCAGTGTTTGATAATGAGACCACTTAGTGACTTCCAAAAAACTTTAAACGTACTGCCATACCTTTTCTAAAAGTTTTTCCTCGCTCACAAGCATTTAACACATGATCTCATTCGTAACATAATCTGAAATATGAAGTTGTTTTATGGATGGGAATTCGATTCGTTACAGAATCTTGTGTTGGGGGAGGTACTTGCGTATAACTATTTCTACACATTGCGACGTAATATAAAGTGGGCGGCAGAGGGCATTTTAGCATGGCACGAACGGTCACACGTTCGTGTGAGCTGTGCGAGAGAGTAACGGAGGTCCTGAAAAAATTAAACTGGCAGACGCTGGTGGATAGACGCAAACTAACACGCGAAATCCTACTTATGAAGTTTGAGGAGCCTTTACGAATCACGAATCTAAGAATATACTACAACCCCCATATACCGCTACCATAGAGGCTTCTAAGAAAAGATTACAGTAAATATAGTCCACAAAGAGGTATTTAAGCACACATTCCTTCCTGCGCTCCATACGTAAGTGGAACGGGAAAAAACCCTGAGAAATGGTACATTCGGAATTACCCTCTGCCATGTACTCCAAAAAATGGCTCAAATGGCTCTGAGCACTATGGGACTTAACATCTGAGGTCATCAGTCCCCTAGAACTTAGAACTACTTAAATCTAAGGACATCACAGACATCCATGCCCGAGGCAGGATTCGAACCTGCGTCCGTAGCGGTCGCGCGGTTCCAGACTGAAGCGCCTAGAACCGCTCGGCCACACCAGGCGGCCTCTGCCATGTACTTCACACTGAGTTGCAGAGTATGGCTGTTGCTTTTGCAGGCGTCACGTTGGTCGCCAGTTTCGTGATAGACCTTTTTTCGTATTATTAGTTTCAATGATAGCCGCTCTCCGAGAAGCCAAGGTTAAACCAACAATGATCGAAATTGTATGGCTGGGAACTGGTTATATAGAGGAAAAGTGACTAGAAGGAAAACCTATACATTAAATCAAGGTAATACTCTATCATTTCGTGTTTTGAATGAGAAAAAGACGTTAAGCAATTGCATGTGAATGTCTCTCAGCACTCGGTCTGATTTAAACCAAGTTGTGTGTTAGTTTTTAGAAATGCGTCCCCAGATGCAGTGATGTGTTGTGATGCGTACATTTATTGAGCTTGGCGTGGTCTGTCTGCTCAAGAAGGTCAGACCAGTTCCACTTAGCTCTCACTGTCCTAATCCACATCGGAAATGTGTCACGTCCCTCAGAGTCGATGCACCGCCGAGGACCGTCAATTGTCGAAGACGAATGGAGGGAAAGTTCCATGATGGGAGACGCTGATACATCTAATGAATCTAATCGGAACATCATGGGCTGTGGACATGAAACTACATTATTTCATTGGTGCTCCAATTAAACGAAAGAATTTTATCTGTAGAGTTACGGTGTTCTTCAGAGTGTCTTTCATCGGAGAGGACTCGACGGGTCCGACAGATAAGTACTGTACCACTCACGTGTGTAGTCCACATTGTGTCCACTGTTGTGATCATCTTGGGAAACGAGTTTTTGTCCAGTCCGTGCCATCGGTCACAAATAGTGTGCTATGCTCCCACAGGTGGAACCCTTTCATACGCTGTTCAAGAATTTTATTTACAGTTTATCTGCGATTTGCTTCTGTCGCCACAGACTGCTGTATTTCAGCTCAGCGTCTAAAAACCTCTCACTAGTTATCTTCCATCCCTTTCCTGGTGCCCTTACAAAGTCTGAGAGTGAGGTCGTAATAAAACTGGCTATGATGAGACAAATGTACTAACCGACCTTCGATCATATCTAATATCCCATTCCCAAGTTGAAGACTCAAATCCCAGTAATCTATTACCATATAGGTATACGAAAAGTGTAAACGTCAACATATATATAAACAATGTAATTAAGGTGATGATTATGGATCTCAAAAAAGTTAATCAGTGATAATTATTTGTACTTTATTTTTGAAATGTGTGTTTCACACAAAATCAAATAGGGGTAATGCAGGAGTAGGTTTAATAATGAATAGCAAAATATGAATGCGGGTAAGCTACTACGAACAGCATAGTGAACGCATTATTGTGGCCAAGATAGATACGAAGCCCACACCTACTACAGTAGTACAAGTTTATATGCCAACTAGCTCTGCAGATGACGAAGAAATTGAAGAAATGTATGATGAAATAAAAGAAATTATTCAGATAGTGAAGGGAGATGAAAATTTAATAGTCATCGGTGACTGGAATTCGTCAGTAGGAAAAGTGAGAGAAGGAAACGTAGTAGGCGAATATGGATTGGGGGTAAGAAACGAAAGAGGAAGCCGCCTGGTAGAATTTTGCACAGAGCACAACCTAATCATAGCTAACACTTGGTTCAAGAATCATAAAAGAAGATTGTATACATGCAAGAAGCCTGGAGATACTGACAGGTTTCAGATAGATTATATAATGGTAAGACAGAGATTTAGGAACCAGGTTTTAAATTGTAAGACATTTCCAGGGGCAGATGTGGACTCTGACCACAATCTGCTGGTTATGAAATGTAGATTAAAACTGAAGAAACTGCAAAACGGTGGGAATTTAAGGAGATGAGACCTGGATAAACTGACTAAACCAAAGGTTGTACAGACTTTCAGGGAGAGCATAAGCGAATAATTGACAAGAATGGGGGAAAGAAATACAGTAGAAGAAGAATGGGTAGCTCTGAGGGATGAAGTGGTGAAGGCAGCAGAGGATCAAGTGGATAAAAAGACGAGTGCTAGTAGAAGTCCTTGGGTAACAGAAAAAATATTTAATTTAATTGATGAAAAGAGAAAATATAAAAATGCAGTAAACGAAGCAGGCGAAAAGGAATACAAACGTCCCAAAAATGAGATCGACTGGAAGTGCAAAATGGCTAAGCAGGAATGGCTAGAGGAAAAATGTAAGCATGTAGAGGCTTATCTCAAGAGGGGTAAGATAGATACTGCCTACAGGAAAATTAAAGAGACCTTTGAAGAAAAGAGAGCAACTTGTATGAATATCAAGAGCTCAGATGGAAACCCAGTTCTAAGCAAAGAAGGGAAAGCAGAAAGGTGGAATGAGTATATAGAGGGTCTATACAAGGGCGATGTTCTTGAGGACAATATTATGGAAATGGAAGAGGAGGTAGATGAAGATGAAATGGGAGATGTGATGCTGCGTGAAGAGTTTGAAAGAGCACTGAAAGACCTAAGTCGAAACAAGGCCCCGGGGGTAGACAACATTCCATTAGAACTACTGACAGCCTTGGGAGAGCCATTCCTGACAAAACTCTACCATCTGGTGAGCGAGATGTATGAGACAGGCGAAATACCCTCAGACTTCAAGAAGAATATAATAATTCCAATACCAAAGAAAGCAGGTGTTGACAGATGTGAAAATTAAAATGTAGACTTTCACGGCTGGAAATATCATGTCCATTATAATTATCCGGGCTGTTATGCCGTGGTCGGTTGATGAATTCTGTGGTGATTCCCAACGTTTCGTGTCCGACTGCGGGGGACATCTTCAAGGGGGTCCGTAGCTCGATGGAAGGTCCGACACAACCACTGGCTCGCTACTGACTGAGTAGCTGAGTAGCGAGCCAGTGGGTGTGTTGGACCTTCCATCGAGCTACGGACCCCCTTGAAGATGTCTCCCGCAGTCGGACACGAAACGTTGGGAATCGACACAGAATTCATCATCCGACCACGGCATAACAGCCCGGATAATTATAATGGACAAGATGTGAAAATTACCGAACTATCAGTTTAATAAGTCATGGCTGCAAAATACTAACACGAATTCTTTACAGACGAATGGAAAAAACTAGTAAAAGCCGACCTCGGGGAAGATCAGTTCGGATTCCGTAGAAATATTGGAACACGTGAGGCAATACTGACCCTACGACTTATCTCAGAAGCTAGATTAAGGAAAGGCAAACCTACGTTCCTAGCATTTGTAGACTTAGAGAAAGCTTTTGACAATGTTGACTGGAATACTCTCTTTCAAATTCTCAAGATGGCAGGCGTAGAACACAGGGAGCGAAAAGCTATTTACAATTTGTACAGAAACCAGATGGCAGTTATAAGAGTCGAGGGGCATGAAAGGGAAGCAGCGGTTGGGAAGGGAGTGAGACAGGGTTGTAGCCACTTTCCGATGTTGCTCAATCTGTATATTGAGGAAGCAGTAAAGGAAACAAAAGAAAAATTTAGAGTAGGTATTAAAATCCATGGAGAAGAAATAAAAACTTTGAGGTTCGCCGATGACATTGTAATTCTGTCAGAGACAGCAAAGGACTTGGAAGAGCAATTGAACGGAATGGATAGTGTCTTGAAAGGAGGATGTAAGATGAACATCAACAAAAGCAAAGCAAGGATAATGAAATGTAGTCGAATTAAGTCGGGTGATGCTGAGGGAATTAGATTAGGAAATGAGACATTTAAAGTAGTAAAGGAGTTTTGCTATTTGGGGAGCAAAATAACTAATGATTGTCGAAGTAGAGAGGATATAAAATGTAGACTGGCAATGGCAAGGAACATTGAGTATAGGTTTGTCAGGAAGTAGTTCCTTAAAGTATTTATTTGGAGTGTAGCCATGTATGGAAGTGAATCATGGACGATAAATAGTTTGGACAAGAAGAGAATAGAAGGTTTCGAAATGTGGTGCTACAGAAGATTGCTGAAGATTAGATGGGTAGATCACATAACTAATGAGGAGGTATTGAGTAGGATTGGGCAGAAGAGAAGTTTGTGGCACAATTTGACTAGAAGAAGGGATCGATTGGTAGGACATGTTTTGAGGCATCAAGGGATCACCAGTTTAGTATTGGAGGGCAGCGTGGAGGGTAAAAATCGTAGAGGGAGACCAAGAGATGAATACACTAAGCAGATTCAGAAGGATGTAGGTTGCAGTAGGTACTGGGAGATGAAGAAGCTTGCACAGGATACAGTAGCATGGAGAGCTGCATCAAACCAGTCTCAGGACTGAAGACCACAACAACAAAATGTTTCAATGATGATTTTACACAAATGCTTGTAGATCACTATATCTTTGTCTTCGGTCAGTTAGTAGTACGAGTTTAATTTACGGGGATGGAATACAAGTTATACGTGTTGTTTTAGGATAGTGATTGATGTTGATTTATATTGTGGAGTGAAACGACTGAAAATGTGTGTGTTCAACACCAGAAAGTTCAGTAGTATTCATATTATTGTTTCACAAAATAAGCCAAACATCCTTTAGACCAGTATAATATGTTAATTTTAGAATGGACTACCAACCTACAACTTACAACAAAGAAGAGGAATAGAAGGCGAGTGTTATGAAAACTGTTTATTCCAATTCTGCCGTTGCTTCCACTCTCTGCAGTGTGTCACTATCTCAGCGTGCCAAGTGCTGTGAAAATGTGACCAGCCGCCAAAATTATTGACTTACTTCAAAATTAATACATCAACTTTGGGCTATAAGACGGTGGTGACGGTCAGAAGGTAGACCACCAAAACGTTCGATATTAGCGTAAATTAGCTGTTTTCAGGGTTAACAGACTGTTGGCATACAACATGAGAAGTACTCCCTACTGGTGGGACAGTGTATGTGAGAAGGAGATGGGACATGCATATATAAATAATTATAGTCTTTTGGGTACAGACCAGACTCTGTTGGCCACAGACCGGACTAAAACCTTCATGTATCAGGACCATGCTCCTCAGATGCAGATCTCTAGTTCACAGATGAGGTATTCGTAGAAGTACATAGAGTCCACTACCGAACTTGTACCGTGTAACAACTTCGCTGTTGGCACTAATGCCTAGCCAGAGATTTTGCAACACAGAAGCAAATGGCAGTGTGTCGCGCGATAAATATTTACGAACGGGATTACATAAGCGAATCAGCGGAGTGTACTGCTCTGGTACACCTCAACATATATTTTGTTCCACGAGCTTCCGTGCTCTGTTAGTGCATGAAACTTATTATTAATTTTTTTTGTTTTTGCAATCCTTACACACCTGCCGCAATTTACCCAGTTTATTGTGCTTAGTAACTGCCGTACACTCTAAATAATGGAAAGCTCAGACGTAAAGTAATTTTCACACGTAATGAAGAGCCACAAATGGAGAAAGCATAGCAGGCGCGGCGTTTCGTGGTGGCACAGCCAGCGCTGCGTAACTCGCTGTTAGCGGCCTTTCTGCTCTGTAGTACTGTACACTGTGGCGGTGGCACGCTTTCCGTGTGTAACCAGGAGTTAACGCGGGCGCCTGCCCCTGTCGCAGCGACTCGCCCGCACAGCAATACCTGCAGCCCGCCACCGCGAATGATGAGCGGATGCTGAGACAACCAAGTGTGGTAGCGCAGCGGCCGACCAGTTGTATGCACTACACATTTTCACGAGACTTTTTATTATGTATTAATGTAGATGTAGGTTTCTTTCGCAACTGCAAATAACTGTGTTCTTTTTGAAGTAGCTTGTCAGAATACGTGAAGCCTGTGAACATACACCTGAGTATCTGGTTACCAGCTGCAAATGCGACTGAGAGCATCCCATCGCTTCTCGGAAAAGAGTTCGCGCTTATTGCCCTCGGGAGTTCTCAACAGTATAAAAAACTTTTCTACTGACGACGATATATATACATTTGATTGTTCTTGGCTGTAGGATGCCTATGCAATGATTACTGTGATCGTGTTGAGTTACCATCAGAGTTATTTCGACGAGCACAGGAGACGCTAGCGGGCAGAACTTGAGAGGGGAGATCTGCAGGAGTCTGGACCACACCAGAACGGGCGTTGCAACAGTGAAGGCGAACTCGATGAAGCTGGCCTTAACACGTAAATACGACAACACATGTAGTTGCGACGACCACGATATGTTACTTCTCCTCATCTGTCCGAACTACTCCAGTAAACGCGCCCTCGGCGAACTCTGGGAGGCTAGAAAGGAAACACTGGATGTAGCTGTAAGGGAACAATTATACTTGACAACAACGTTTAATAATATTAAATTTTTTCGCTGGCCTCTCTGGCCGAGCGGTTCTAGGCCCTTCAGTCCGGAACCACTCTGCTGCTGCTACTGTCGCAGGTTCGAATCCTGCCTCGGGCATGGATGTGCACGATGTTCTCAGGTTAGTTACGTTTAAGTGGTTCTAACAAGGGAACATCCCCATCGCACCCCCCTCAGATTTAGTTATAAGTTGGCACAGTGGATAGGCCTTGAAAAGCTGAACACAGATCAATCGAGAAAACAGGAAGAAGGTGTGTGGAACTATGAAAAAATAAGCAAAATATACAAACTGGGTCGTCCATGAGTAAGACAGGCAATATTATGGGCAGTGTGAGACGAGGAGCGCCGTGGTCCCGTGGTTATCGTGAACAGCTGCGGAACGAGAGGTCTTTAGTTCAAATCTTCCCTCGACCGAAAATTTTAACTTTTTATTTACAGTTTATGTGACAAACTCTTATGTTTTCATCACTTTTTTTGGAGTGATTATTACATCCACAAGAAAACCTAAATCGGGCAAGGTAGAAGAATCTTTTTACCCATTCGCCAAGTGTACTAGTTAGGTGGGTCGACAACATATTCCTGTCATGTGACGCACATGCTGTCACCAGTGTCGTATAGAATATATGAGACGTGTTTTCCTGTGGAGGAATCGGTTGACCTATGACCTTGCGATCAAATGTTTTCGGTTCCCATTGGAGAGGCACGTCCGTTCGTCAACTAATCGCACGGTTTTGCGGTGCGGTCGCAAAACACAGACACTAAACTTATTACAGTGAACAGACACGTCAATGAACGAACGGACAGATCATAACTTTGCGAAAATAAAGAAAGCAAAATTGTCAGTCGAGGGCAGATTTGAACTAAAGACTTCTCGGTCCGCAGCTGTTCACGATAACCACGGGACCACGACGCTCCTCTCCTCACATTCCCCTTATATTGCATATCTTACACATGAACGACCCAGTTTGTATATTTTGCTTATTTTTTCATAGTTCCACACAACTTCTTCCTGTTTTCTCGATTGATCTGTGTTCAGTTTTTCAAGGCTTATCCACTGTGCCAACTTATAACTAAATCTGAGGGGGGTGCGATGGGGATGTTCCCTTGTAAGTCTAGGGGACTGATGACCTCACATGTTAAGTCTCACAGTGCTTAGAGCCATTTGAACCATTTTTTAACATTAAATTTTTTCCATAAATGTTTTCAGTATGTTGTGATCGATCGATAAATTTCGATACATATATGTGAATGGAAAGCAGATATCTCTGTATCTTAGGGAAGTAAAGAGTTTATGAAAATACATTACCTAATATGGAAAGAGGTTGAAAAATCAACCAATCAGTTGCAAACCGAAGGTTTACTTAGCCCTTGACATAGCTTTCGATATTTATAAAAATATCTTCCTGAGAAGGAGTGGCCGCTCAACTTCAGCTAATGTGATTTACCACCATGTGATGTAACAAGGCCCACTCCTTCTGAAGAAGACATTTTCACAAATATCGAAACCAATGTCAAGGTCTAACTAAACCTTTGGTTTGCAACTGGGTGGCTGATTTCTTCAATCTCTTCAAATTTATGTAGTTGCTGAATTGCAGCCATGTTTAAGATTTTGTAATATAGAGAAATTTGTAATAATTACCTTCGTACAATGTGCTTTCTAGCACTACTCCATGGGTTTACAAAGTAACTACTTCAATTATAAGTCATAATAGCGAGTGTCGTGAGTCGTGTTTGGACGCGCAGTGTGGGGAGGAGGAGAGGGGGGGCAGCGAGACTTGGGAGCTGAGCAGCTGTGATGTCTGTGGCTGCTAACGTAGGAACGTATTTTGTGGTAAAAAGTGCGTTTTAACAACTACAAAGCGGTGTGTCGTTAATGTGCACGCTGTTAAGTCGTCTCTCAAATTTGTACAGCACAGATGCAAGAATTCCCACGCTAGTAACACTGCGAAGTTTTGGAGCTAAGGCCGCTGAAGGAACAATGGTTGTAAATGGCGTTATGTTGGTCGAGGATTAATTAATTTACCAGAGACGTGAAGAAGCAGTGCAACCGTGGTTTGTCCACTCATCATCCGAACGACGCACGCAACAACGTATGTCCCAACACGATAAGGCAGGAGGCTCTAATTAATTTTCTTAAAGACTAGAACTGTAAGGCAGCTTAGTGCAACTCTCTATTACATGAGGATTGGTGCGTTATTTGTAAATAATTGTTAAAGACAGTGTTAATCCAATCCAGTGCATGCTGCCAATTCCAAGACAGCTTCAGAACTATTGAAACTGCTTTTTCTAAATCATTGTGTTTCATCATCTAAAAGGCTGGAAAAAAGTGAATAAACACTGCTGAAATAATTTTGATTATGCTCAGAGAAAGAATGTAAGTTTTAATTGAGTGAATTGGTCGTTACACACACACACACACACACACACACACACACACACACGAGGGAGGACTCGAACCTCCGTCGGGAGGGGCCACGCAATCCGTGATGTCGCTTTGTGAGTCAATTCTTTTTTATTTAAATATTTTGCTGTATTACCTTCAAAGTTTTACTGAAAGCTAGATTCTTGTGAAAGAAAATTCGTTCCCAAAACATAAAACGTAAAATTACAGATGGCTGCTTCACAGCATGCGAATCAATCAGTATGCTGGCTCCCATACTTATAAAAGGAATTAACAACAACTGGAATTACAATCCTGCAACCTTTCAGAATTCTGTTCAAAATTTAAGCAAAGTGAGTTTCCTCCATCAGAGCTTAGCGACCGTAAAGAAAACAAGAGGATACTTAGTAACAGTTTTTGTTACAGGAGGATAACACAAGGTGTTATCCTGAGCTGGAATCTTCGACTACGGATTGCCGGATACAATAACGATATTAAAACGGTATCTAAGGCAGGCAGTGAAGATAGTGCTAGTTGGTGTAGTTGAGGATCGAACCCCTTATCCTTCAGTCGGTTTGGAATAAGCATTCGACCTCTCTTATTATACTCTAAATGCAGTAGGGCACACAGGGGTCACTCCAAACGCAGCAAAGTTGATATCGTATTTGCTAGCTGGAACTAACGGTAAGGGACAAAACATAGGGTGCAGCGACAGGGGGCGCAGAATGTAGCTTGTCACAAAAAACAGTAGCTCTAAATTGACCTGTTTGAGTAAACGATATTAACAGAACGTACATAAAATGTAAGCCCTCTGGGTCGACAAACAACAGTCATTGTAAAAGTGTTCAGATAAGGATTTGGTGTGATTTTTACGCAACTTGTCGGTGGTTGAAAGGCGCTGATTGAACTGGTAGTAAAAGACTGTAAGGGTTCGGTTGCGTATCTTAATTTTGGGCTGGGAAACTATCATCTTCAGACACGAGAAAGTAAAGAGAGTATTGGCTATTTTTCTAGTTGCCTTAACGCAGAATGTTTTCATTCTTTAGTTGAAGTCGCCATCTGCCCCCAAACAGCGTCCTCTGAGACCATTCACCAACTTCTAACAAACTGTAAACATAATATCCATCGTTTTATTCCTGTCCTCCCCATTCTTCATTTTTCGCACCCATGTAGAATTTTTTTCTGGTCTCAAGGGACGTGATTGTGAATTATAGTAGTTTTTTGTAGAGAATTCATTTTATCTTGTGTAACTGTTGATACAGCAAAATAAGTCTATATCTTCTACATTTTCTTGTTCAACATTTTCCAATTCAAAATATCCAACTACCTGCTTACAACCTATTTTTACTTTTCATTTTAGTTTAAGTGGAAGCAACTTTATAGTAGTGAGGTGTAGTCGGCGAAAGCTAGTTGGCATATTTTCCTCTTCCAACTGAACTGACTCGCTTCCACTGCCCGTTCACTTACGGCGACCACTGCTACGTTGATCCCCTTGCATCGAAGTAATGCTCCTCTCTTCCATCTTCTTCTACATACAAACTAAATACCATCTTTCGCTAAAGATTGGCCTCTTGTCCGCCAGTACCAAGTGCCCACATATGTTTCGTAAGAAGCGACTGGATTACATTTTTATCCGTGTAGTTGATACCACTTTATTTAAGAGCAGAAAACATGGACGGCGATTAGCTATCGAATGTATCTGACGTTCTCAGGATGTAGTAAGGGACCGTATGCAGATAATTAAATATAGATTCATAAAAATTTTAAAAACTTTCTATAAAACTATTTAAAATTTTCCAAAATTTGACAAAGTGATGACCTGTTTCGCTATCTCAACTACCGTCTTCAGATCTTATAACAGTCAAACAAAAAGAAAATTGACTTAAGTAACAAAGTTATTCAAAAATTGCTAGGGTTCTACTTTTAAAAATTTACGGGGAATTAACATGACAGATATATTACTATAAATATACTAGCAATGTAAAACACCGTTGCATTGTCAGTAACATTAAAAAAATGAAGTTTTACGGGCTCTTTGTTGTTTGAAATGCTGCGACAGATACTGTGGCGCGTTAATGGAACTAATCTGTCTTCTTAAATAATTATTTTCCGCTCTTATTTGTTTGCCAGTACATAATGTATTTTCCCCTACGTTCGTTTTAGGCCGCACCATACAGATTTTACCTGCAGATTTAAAATAAGGAACTTATGGAAGATGCAATGGTGTTGTACACTGCTTGCGCATTTACAATACAGTGATAGATGATTCCGCGTAAGTATTTTAAAGTAAGCCAAAAGAAATTTTTACATAATTTTGTTACTTACGGAAATATTGCTCTGGTTTGTCTGCTCTCATATCAGAGCTAAGCTGCCGGAACTCATCACCACTTTGTCAAACGTTTTTAAGTTTAAACGAGACTGAGACAATAAACAGACAGGGATAAGTCCGCAGGTTCCCACGGCCAGTGTCGCTGTTACGATGGCGCGGCCCACTACCCAAAATTATTTTATCCAAAATGTACAAGCAATCTCTGAAAATCTTAAGAAGTTTTATAGAAAGTTTTTAAAATTTTTGTAATTTTACATTTGATTGTTTATCCAGTTTACTATTCGCCAATGATCTAATAGTATTAGCTGCAGATAATTATGATATACAGTACATGATAAAGAAAATCGTGCGCACATAGAATGAAGCCGACATGAATAATTTTTTCTCTAACAAAATATCGCTTCACATGAAATTATCGTAGATGTACATACTACGGACGCGCGTCAAACATGAAAATGTGATAATAATAATCTCGCATCAGGGTTCCACTAAACAAGAAGTAAGACAATACAAGCTAAACAATCTGTCTATAAGCTGAATTCCATCCTTTGATCAGATAAAATTAATAAAAAGACAAAAAGTTACATGAATAAATAGGGACTATTTTTATATGGAGTGGAATCCTGGCAAATCACAAAAGATGGTAGAAGAACACTTGAAGCCGTGCAAATGGATTCTTTGGGAAGTCGTAGAGTTTTGGGGCGAGAATAGAGTCCACATAAAGGAACCAGGAGACTAATTAAAAACCCTGTGTCATCACTGAAGAGGTGGAAAAACGGCTGAGAACATCCATATATGAGAGAGAGAGAGAGAGAGAGAGAGAGAGAGAGAGAGAGAGAGAGAGAGAGAGAGAGAGACGCTGTATGTAATGTAACCAAGAGACTTGGAAGGAGATTTTTACAAAGATCGAGACGCTTGGATAGAAGCTATCGAGACGCCTTCTCCAAATCTACGAATGCTACGTATGTGTCTTATTTTAATAACCCATCCCGCAATCAAAAATTATTTATGGAGTGCCTCTGCCTACCCTTCAACCAAACTAATCCTCTCCTAATCTACTTTCACATCCGTTCTTCAAAACAGTGCGCTTATGTGTGTTATCGATTCGATGATTTTGATGTAGCAGCATGTTAGAACTGTAACGTACGTAGAGGTATCTAATAAACAACACGGCGGTTTCTGCTGCTTAATGCATCAGTTAGTAGTACTGATTGGTAGTTTCGCCTGTTGTGCGGCCAGATGCGAAATGTCGCTTTACCAGCGGACAGTGAGGTTATCTTCCTTTCACCGCCGACAAAAACTTTGTGACGGGGCATGTGTAGCAGTTCCATTATAGTTATGCCTATGAAAGAACTCATTAAGTTTTTTCCTTCTGTTGCAAATTTATCAAAGGTCATGGTTCCGGTATTAATATTGTAATTTATGCTAAAGGTTAGAAGATGATACGTTTTTGTACACAAACATGACGGTGTTGCTATTATAAGACCGAATATGAAACCCCAAGGCAAAAAGGGTCCAAATTATAATCACTACAGAATTTCAGTTCAATTTTGTGCTCTATATGTCCGGTAAGCAGATAATGCGTGGCAGAAAACGAAAAAGAAAAACTTAGATTAAACAAGACTTGGCAAGATCTTTAAAGGCATTAACAGAAAAACGAATGAGCCTAGAGACAGCAAAATCGTTTCTGTGCTTAGAGCTATTCTACAAAGGCTCTTTCGTCTTGCCTTTCGCAGAGAGAGTTAATCGAAAAACAGGAAGAAGTCAATTCTGTCTGCTGATATAGAAGACGAACTTGTTGAATATTTAATTGTAATGGAATATAAATTCAATGGTACGATGTACGACGTTTAGCTTTCCAGTTATGCGAGAATAATGGAATCTCACACCCATTCTCTGGTGAAGTTGCATGACGGGCCTGGTTCGACCATTTCATGAACCACCACAAAGGTCCTCTGTCAGTCCTAAAACCACCTGCTACTTCACTTCCTCGTGCTAACGGTTTCTCATTCTGGTGGCTGAGATTGATAAACGTGTTACACCCGATCGTATATTCATTGTGGATGATAGAGCCACCGTGCAAAACGAGGTTCTTCGAGTGATTGATCTTAGAAGCAAACGACATGTTGGTGCTTAAAGTGCTGCTTAGAGACTGTGTCCAATTTCTGTTTTGTGTCGCATTAGTGTTGGAGGGACATTTATGCCAGCACTGACGATCTTCCCGAGGAAGAACACGGCAAAGATTTTCATGAAAGGGGCTCCACCTTGTGGCACTGGAAGATGCTATCCGTCTGGCTGGATTCAAGGAAATATACTTACAGATTAGTTCACACATTATTAAGAGTACCAAGAAGATCCTATCCTCCTAATTCTTGATTGACGCTGGCCAGGCATTTGAAAACGATCGGCTGATAATTCGATCGTTTCCAAATGTGTTTCGGAGAAGCACGTGAATTTCATGAGCGATCTGGCGATGGGGCCCCATCGTGCACGAGAACTGTTGAGTTGATGTCTCTCTTCCCTACTTTAGCGAGGGTACGACATGCTTGCAAAGTATTTTGGAATAACGCTGCCACGTCACACTGCAGATCCTTGAGCGCCATCCTGTTCAAAAAAGAATGGGCCAATGATGAAAGTAGCCGTGAAGAGACACCATACTGTGACACGTTCACCATACAGGGGAATTTCAAGCACGGTGACTGGAGGTGAAGATACCCGCATTTGGCAGTTGTGTGTGTTCACCTCTCCCGTCTGACCACAGGATGGTTCAGGGCCAGTCCTCGTCAACTTCAATCCTTTGCAAGAAACTGAAGAGCGAAGAACAGGTTGTGCGTCCTGTGGTGCAAGCTGTTGCACGATATGGATCTGGTACAGACACCATTTGAGAATGATTCGATGCACCTTCCGTACGGTGTAGCACGGGATGTCCAACTGTAATGACACAGCACGCGCACTGCCTGACAATCCGGAATCGCGCGCAGCGTTGTCTGCCATAGCAACAGCGATTTCATCAACCAGCTGTGGTGCAACCGGGCGTCGGCCTCTTCTCGAAGCGACGCCCAATTCTCCAGTTGCTTCGAACTACTACTTCACGCTACACACAGCAGGTGGAGAAAGAGGACCCTTCCGTAATCCTTTTAGCTGGCTATATTCTGGAAGCTGCGGCATTACTGTTGTTAACAGAGCTTCACCAATAATGCCCTGCCCTTTTTGTCTAAGCTCATGTTGACACGTCAACAAGTGCACTACGACTGGTCAGGTGTGTGAGACTGCGAATCACGATGGCTGGTGACGGCGCCTGGTGGTCACAGTTGGAACTGGACGGTGGCGCTGTGACGCATGGAAATCATGCATCCCGTACTCTAAACATTAATGCTACCAAGTTTGGTACTCTTATGGTAATTAGTTCAAGAGTTATAGCGTGTTAAATAGGGAAAGTTTAATTATAAAAAACTGGTACTAACAATCAGTGGGATACCCAACATTTTCAGCGAAAATATAGCGAGCTCGTACCAGGTATCTGCTGTCTTTTGGACCCAAGTGACCCGGGGCTCCATAGCCGATAATTACCTTCTCGCCTGCTCGCGTGTTTTGTGCCCGTAATCAATAGCCGCAGGGGGTAGCCTGTGTCAGTGGACCTACGTTAGATCTGACGCGGCCGGCCGCAGTTCGCATCATCAGCTGCGCTTCGTCTGCCGCAGTGGCGGAGCGACGTTCGCCGCCACGCGGCGCTGTCGATCGCCGGTGATGGAAACCTCTGGCTGGCTGCGTGGCCGGCCGACAAACGTGACAGCAATACGAGTGGCCGCGCTTTACAACAGGATGCGCCTCCGCTGGAAGGCCCGCCGCCGTAACTCTGCAGCGCCGGTGAGTGGCGCCGCTAGATTAGCCCCGTATCTGTTCTCCACAACCGCACACCGCGTGCAGTACGTCCTGCTGTTTACCAGTGCCAATATGTAGGTGTCGCCGACTTCCCCTGTCGCCGAGAGAAGAGAATACGTCGTGCTTTATTATGGGCTTCAACAGCACCCGACAGGATTTAGTGGATAGCGAGAAATCGCGGCTGGAGTCCCACAGGGTTCAATCTTGTGTCCATTCTTACTCAATCTATGGGGGTCGTTCAATAAGCAATGCCCTACTTTTTTTAAAAAATCCATTAATCCACATTGACAAACGTCCTTGTTGATGCTTCACATTTGATGTTTGTCCTGTTCCCCAAGGAGAAGAAATAAAAACTTTGAGGTTCGCCGATGAGATTGTAATTCTGTCAGAGACAGAAAAGGACCTGGAAGAGCAGCTGAACGGAATGGACAGTGTCTTGAAAGGAGGATTTAAGATGAACATCAACAAAAGCGAAACGAGGATAATGGAACGTAGTCGAATTAAATCAGGTGATGCTGCGGGAATTAGATTAGCAAATGAGACGCTTGAAGCAGTAAATGAGTTTTGCTATTTGCGGAGCAAAATAACTGATGATGGTCGAAGTAGAGAGGATATAAAATGTAGACTGGCAATGGCAAGGGAGGCGTTTCTGAAGAAGAGAAATTTGTTAACATCGAGTATAGATTTAAGTGTCAGGAAGTCGTTTCTGAAAGTATTTGTATGGAGTGTAGCCATGTATGGAAGTGAAACAAGGACGATAAATAGTTTGGACAAGAAGAGAATAGAAGCTTTCGAAATGTGGTGCTACATAGGAATGCTGAAGGTTAGATGGGTAGCTCACATAAGTAATGAAGAGGTATTGAATAGAATTGGGGAGAAGAGGAGCTTGTGGCACAACTTGACTAGAAGAAGGGATCGGTTGGAAGGGCATATTCTGAGGCATCAAGCAATCGCCAATTTAGTATTGGAGGGCAGTGTGGAGGGTAAAAATCGTAGGAGGAGACCAAGAGATGAATACACTAAACTGATTCAGAAGTATGTAGGTTGCAGTAGGTACTGGGAGATGATGAAGCTTGCACAGGATAGAGTAGCATGGAGAGCTGCATCAAACCAGTCTGTGAAGACAACAACAGCTGTTCGCCAGTGGAGTTCTGAACCGTTCTGGCAGGTGGCAGAGCCGTAGTACAGCATCAAAAAGGCGGCGACATACGACTCACAAGCAGCGTCGCTGGTACTGAATTGTTTTGTGCAGTAAAAGAAATCATGGTGAACACTCATAAACGTTTGTGTGCAGCGTGTGGGGATGCTGCAGTTGATAGTACAGTTGGGCGATGGGTAAAGAAAGTCACAGCCTCAGGAAATGCAGGAACAGAGGTCCAAGATCAGCCACACGTCCCGTCACAGCCACTGCTCCAGACATGCTGAATCGTGCTGATGCCATTATTCGCGACCACCGGCGCATCATAACTCGACAATTGGCTCTATAGCTGTCGGTCAGCATTGGAAGTGCGTCTGCAATGATCGAGACACTCTTATGTTCAAAGAGGCGCTCACGATGGGTTCCACGAACGCTCCCAGCGGAGCAGAAGATTCAAAGAAAGGCCATTTCATCTGAATCGTTGGAGCGTTTTGAGACCGACGGAGAGGCCTTTCTGTCACGGATCCTTACGGGGGACGAAGTCTGGGTGCACCACTTTGCGCCGGAAACGAAAAGGCAGTCCATGGAGTGGCATCCTCATTCGCTACAAAAGAAGAAATTCGAGACAACCCGTCCGCCGGAAAAGTCATGGTGACAGTCTTCTGGAATTGTGATGGCGTCACTCTCGTGGATGTGATGCCAAGAGGGTCAACCATCAATTCAGAGGCATACGTGAAGACTCTGAATAACCTCAAGAACCGTTTCCGACGTGTTCGATCTGAGGATAATCCAGCAGAAATCGTGCTCCAAGACGATAATGCACGTGCAAACCCAAGTCTGAGAATCCAGCAACACGTCGCCAAGTTGTGTTGGACTTCGCTGCCTCATGCACCCTACATTCCAGACCTGGCACCCATCTCTTTGGATCGCTTAAAGATCCTCTACGGGGAACACACTTCGAAGATGACGGGAGTGTCAGTAATGCAATGAAATCGTGGCTACGCCTACAGGGCGAGAGCTTTTACCAGCAGGGAATACACGCTCTTCCGCAACGTTGGCGTACAGCCACAGAACGTGGAGGAGACTACGCAGAAAAGTAGGACATGGAGGAGACATATTGATGTATAGTGTGAAGAAATTCTGACTCGTAACAATAAATATGCCCTGAGGAAAAAAAGTGGGGCATTACTTATTGAGCGACCCTCGTACATCTACACTTCACGAACTATCTTACAGCCTGTGGCACAGCGCAGGTCTGGTACCGCTAGCATTATTGTTCTCCATTTGCGGATGATGCTCGTGAGAAAGAACTGTCGCTACATGACCGTATGAACTCTAAAATCACAGATTTCATGGCCTGGGACATTTTGCGAAACATGTTGGAGGAAGTAATATGCTCCACTCACCTCTTTGCGGTGAACAATCTCTGCCTTGTAGCAGCTGGCGTCTGTCTGTCATCACTGTAATGACCTTCTGCTCGCTAATCAGTCCCTCAACGAAGTACGCCATTCTTCTTTGGATCTTGTCGCCAGAATAGCGATCGGCAGCCACGAATCGGTCGAATGAGTGTTTTGTGGGCTACATCTTTCGTGGAAGAATCGCATTTCTTTGCAGCTAATTTCAGCCTGGTTTTGTTAGAACTATCTTTAGTCGTCATTCCACTACATATCCCTAAGGGTGGTTCCTCCGATCTGGCTGTTGTCACTATCTTCACTGGTATGTGAAATGAAGCACTGGTCGTCTTAGCACGTTTGCGACCAATACAACCTCCTTAGGATTCCGCAGCACAGTCGGTGGAAACGGATCCCTACGCATCAACTTGAAATTCATGTCACATACTAAGGTCTACAGTCCCTTGATAGTGTTGATCATCGAACCCGGGATCTCCTGCTTACATGGTAGACGCTCTACCCATCTGAGCCACCGAGGACACAGATGAATAGCGCGATTGCAGGAACTTACCCTTGCACGCTTCCCGTGAGACCCACATTTCCAACTGTCCACAGTCTACATACGTAATGTTCCTAATAGATATTTGCCCATCCACTCATTGCTAAGGTGACGATTCCCGTAAGAGTTGGGCAACGTGTGCGCATTCGCACAGACGACGGTCAATGGCCGTGTAGCCTTTAATTATATACGAACATAGTAACTGTTCCCAGAGAACAGTCTTTAATCAGTGCTACCAAAACATGGAAATAGCATGGGGTGCGATAGGGACTGTGTGGTGGATGTGTGAGAGCTCGCCGGCGAAACGTCTGCAGCAGTCGAAACAACCTTGCCAACAAATGTGTGGGCAAGGCAATGATGCCGTCCGCCAACATTCCTGGCCGTTTGGAGTTGATGGCGCTTCAATTTCTGTAAAGTGTCCACGTGTCGTGTTCTACAAAGTCGGAGAGCAGCGGGTCCTTGCAGTCATAACGAAATTGTCAAGATGACTTTCGCGGAGCTGGTGTGCGTGTTTTTTCGACTATGCTGCACAAGTTTCGATGGTAACAGTCCCACATCTCCCCATGCGATTTCCACATTTTGGAAGTTTGAAGGAAGACATTCGTGGTCGCCTATTTGCTTTGTACCATTAGGTGCACGCCTGGATACAATCACATTTTTCCATGCAAGCACTGACCGACTTGTCTCCCAGGCGGATAACTGTATTAACGATTATGGAGATTACTTTTGAAATAATAAACAGTATATTTACTTTCTCTCATTTGCATAGTTTTTATTTGACTGCCCCTTATATTTGGGCTAATTCGATCTGGAGGTTACAAATTAGTCTTGTGTGGTATTCCGTTTACAGGTATCTACAGTATTATAACAGGAACAAGGAAACAGGGAGCATAAGTCACGGGCCTACTGCAGCAGACAGCGGCTGACTGTAGCTGCTGTTATGTCCATGTACTGTGTAGCAGGCGTGAGGGTGCAAAAATCGACAGAATTAGACAGTTTTCTCATAAGTTTAGAGATGCAGAAATTTCTGAACCGTTGTCTACAAATGAGCATGCAGTTCTAATATAGCTTTAATAGTAATCAAACGGGCCAAAGGTAGTCCAAAAAGCTGTTATTTATGCGTAAATGGTATTCTACGGCTCAAATGGCTCTGAGCACTATGAGACTTAACTTCTAAGGTCGTCAGTCCCCTAGAACTTAGAACTACTTCAACCTAACTAACCTAAGGACATCACACACATCCATGCCCGAGGCAGGATTCTAACCTGCGACCGTAGCGGTGGTATTCTATATATGTGTTTCCACAGTGTCCGTAGTTGCTTTATGATTCCTGAGGGTTTTTTTGTTCTGTCGTTACAATTACAAAAATGCGTGATTTTTTCACCAGACGCGTTTCGTTTTGTTGAGGTAAAGCACCATCAGTGGTCTGTAATTAAGTTATTTAAATTTTTATATGTCTTTAGATCGATTCTTACGAACTGATTTCCGATCTAAAAGCAAATCAAAACGTAAATAACTTAATTACAGACCACTGATATTGCTTTACCTCAATAAAGCGAAACGCGTATGCCGAAGAAAAAAAATCACATTTTTGTAGTTGCGACGACAGAACAAAAATACCCTCAAGGTATCCTGTATATTTTGTGTTATTTACTTTTTATTTTTGTTATTTGTTTGAGCCTTGAGGCACTCGCTAAGCAGCGTGCCGCGATTGGAATTGAACAGCAGACGCGTCACGTGATAGCTGGTGGTGCATGCAGCTACAACGCCGTACGGGACCCAATAGGGGACACAGAACACTACGTTCCTATGTAAATGATAGGTCAAGGAGGATAACAATACTAATGAAGAACGAAGAATAGGTGTCATGTAAAACTTTTAGTAAGTAGAGACTTAGTTACCACTGAAAAAACCAGATTTTTATACTCATGTATAAGTAATACAACATCGTCGATATTCGGAAACAGAAGAACCATTTTAATCAACAAGTGTCGGAAGATGAGAAAGCGCTACATCACCGTTAATGTGTACTTTACTATTGCGAATGTTGAAAAGCGAAGCTACGGAAAAAGGAAGAACGTAGTAGTTCAGTATTGCAGCACTGAGATATGTTACACAGTTGTTGGTTTTGAAAATCTGCAAAAGGAGAAGAGAGAAATTGAAAAGCATTACTCACGATTTACTTTAGACTTTGTTGTCCATAATCGCTTTTCTCAGAAAAAGAGAGAGAGAGAGAGAGAGAGAGAGAGAGAGAGAGAGAGAGAGAGAGAGAGAACTGTTTTGTGAATGGGCACGTCACCAAGTGCAAACGACGCAGAGATTCTTTGCCGATGAGTTCACATTCATAAACCCTGGTAGCGTTAACGGCCATTGGATGCGTTACTGGAGTGTAGACAATCCCCACTGGTTACAGCAAGTTGACCCTTAACGTTGTTGGACGGATAACTTATGGAACAAAGTTATTAGTCCTTATTTTATCGACATGTTGAATGGACGCAAATATCGAACCTTTTTGGAACAGGATCTAACGGTACTGATGCAGAATATCTCCCCAGACGTTGGACAACATATGTGGTTTCAGCATGACGGTTGCCCAGCGTATTACCCAACGCACGCGATGTGTTAGACCTTGTTTACACTGGGCGATGGAAGGGCAGAGGTGGCCCTATTCATTGTGGCATTAAATCGTCGGATTTCCTCCTGTGGAGATGTTTAGAAGACAAGTTGTACCAGGAAGTGCCAACAGGCCGTGAAGACATGCGCGACCGCATCAGAAACACCTGTGCGGACATACCCGCAGATGTGCTTGCATTCTGCGTACGGCCATTTGAAAAGCGGATCAGTAAGTGCATTGAAACTGGCGGTACTACGTTTGAGCACTTACTCTCTTTGGAAAAGCAGAGTAACATTCGCTCGAGGCAGGCTTCAGTGGTGCGTAGAGTAGCACCCTGTTCGATATGCCGAAGGAATACAACATTGCAAATCGTGTTTACAGTTGGAAGTTACGAAATACTGACCTATCCTACCCTCGAAGCATGGAGGTGGGGTCCCACGTGCCACTGTGTATTCAATGGCCATTGAGCAGCACGTCGTACGACTGTGTACGTATTTCTATTCCTCCGAATACAGCGCAATCTGTGGGGAAAAGAAGAAAATGCTTCGGACAAAACTTAAGCAAATTTTGTCGTAAAAATATAATCTGCAGCAAAAAACGGGGGTTTCCACTGAAGATTTCGAAGCTGCCCCTCGCTGCCCACGCACAAGGTGGGGTTAGGGTTCGAGTGTTGTACCACTGGATGAGCCCCTCCGAGACAGAGAAACTGGAATTATAACTTTTTTTGATCCGATGTGTAGTTTGCGAGATATTTTAATGTCTTCAGTTAAAATGAGCGGGGGGGGGGGAGGGGGAGAGGGAGAGAGGGAGACAGGGAGAGAGGGAGGGAGGGAGGGAGAGAAATAAAGGGCCGAGTCGGGGTAAGGCGGCGTGGACAGCAGGTGTTACACGAGTGACATATCGTCAGACCGAATATCACACTAGACTAATATGCGGTCGCTCGATAGAAGTAGCACACGAAACTAAGCCCTAAAAAACATTTTTTGGTCTGTTTATAAGCCCCTGGTCGCAGAAACGTCTGTAACGCAATGCTGTAATACACAATACAGGCATTTCGTTACGAAACACTCACTGCGTTTATGCCTGGTCGGTATATGAAAATAATTTGTTTGTAACAAGTAAGAAAGCGACGTTTCCTGTTGACACAGAGCAGCTGTAAACGCGTGGTGAGGACTGCTTGTCTCAGTTGACTGAGTCTAGAAGAGTGCAAAAAATCCAAGTGACATCATCTGCCGGCGGACGTAGAGCCGGTAAAAGTGAATCGTCTTCCAGTTATCATCATCTGTATCACTAATCTCGTAGCAAGGTGCACAGGAAACTGCCCCAGTTGCGGGTTGTCTGTCTAACGGCGTCCAGAGGCAACAAAAATTTGATTTTCAGTGTTTCATACAGTAAACCACCGAATTAAAAACAACTTATGGTATGTGTTCACTACTCATCAACAGGTGTAATTTTAAGTTAAAGCTTTAACACAATGAGTGAACACAGCTCAAAATTACCCAGACTGTATTTGAGAATTAGAACACTTAGAGACTTCCAACCACGATTAGAGCCCAACTGCAAACATTTTCCAAACTTTTTCTTGGTTGCTTGCCAAACGTCGAGTATTTAACACACATTCGTAAATTTGAACCTGTTTTACACATAGCCGTGTGTGTGTGTGTGTGGGGGGGGGGGGGGGGGGGGAGGGCACTGGCCAACCCGAACCGACGCTCATTCCAGGGGACTGAAGTGTGACGGTCATGTTAGAGACTCAACTTAACTCTTAGTAAAATAATTAAGAACTTATACCGAACTTCTCAACACATCAACCTCTGACAAAATGGCTGCATGATGATCAATGCTACGCAGAGCCCACAAATTACCACTTCAACATACAGGACTACAACAACAAATAGTAACCATAAAATCTACTTCAATAAACAATAGATATGATCATTCATTAATAAAATGTCATAACAGATGAAAAAATAATCTGAAAAACAACATCAAACTGTACCATAAATGACAGCACCCTCGCAGTCAAACATGTATAATGTCTGACAGATTAGCAAGACTATTAAAGAACACAGACGTAAAAAATCAGCTTCGGCACTAACAACAACATAAGTAGGAAGCTTATTCAGAAGGTGAAACCACCAGATACAAATTATGGCTAATCTGGTACTTATAAATTTACCTGCAACGAATACAAAAAGTGTCATACACCAAACCGGCAGAAACTTCATAACTGTGTAAAGAACATAGACTGCTACAGACTGGAGAAATGTAACAAACCAGCAGTAGCAACACACAATCATACCGATCACCCATTGAAAATCTAATGCAGTTGGAAATTTTGCACAAAATCGAAGAAGTGAAAGAATGGACATCATGTAAGAAATGGGAATTTTCAGCCATAATACAAAAAGTGGTGGTAATATCGTTAACGAGATAACGGAATTAAAAAACTCAAAATTTTTCAATTACCTTAAGCCAGTACTGACGTAATAGATTTAAGATGTGCCACTGTCAAGCAGACAACTACCAGACTTACAGCATCTCGAATATCGCTAAAGAGACGACTGTCAGGCCACCATATTGCATCTAAGTCTAGCTTAGAGCCCTGGACTTCGATCGGTAGAGTCTTCATATTTTCTGTTTTTCTGTAATCGAATTTTTATGTTTTTCACAAATTGCAAAATTTTCTAAATTTTCACGGTAACTAAGGCCATTGAGGCATGGTCTGCTCCGAATGTACTTCTGAACAAAAACGATTCTGGTAGCCGATGTCGGAGGGATTCGTTAATTCTGCCTTTTTTGTTCTTGTGGTTATATTTTCATAGAAACTTACATCCCCTAAGATATATTTCTTTAGAAGCCAAAAACCAATTTTTATAGACTTAAAATGTTTTCATAATGATTTTCATAAAACATTTCATCCAGTATTTCAGCTCCTTAAGGGCTGAATTTCCAGAAACACTGAAACACGTATTTTTTAATTTCTAGCCAAGAAGTCAAATACGAATTTTCGGAGATGTAGCTTTAAAGAAGCTGTAGTAATAGTTTAATAATCTTTTATTTTTAAAAAACCTTCACCCTCTATTTTCCCACACAGGGGTTAGACTCCCGAAAATGCAGAAACATTTTTTTCTTAAATTTAGGACCGAAAAAACAAATACCAATTTTCATAGTTCTAGCTTCAAACATTGCCTTAATACCGACATACTTGAAAAAAAAAAAAAAATTTCATGCCTTATTCTACCAAGAATGACATTCCGAAAAGTCGGTTCTTAAACAATGTGTACAATGTAAGGTCATTCCCCCCCCTCCCCCCCTCTCTCCCCCCCCCCCTCTCTCTCTCTCTCTCTCTCTCTCTCTCTCTCTCTCTCTCTCTCTCTCTCTCTCTCTCTCTCTCTCCCCAAATGTCACGTTTCTACGCTTAGCAGTTTGGGCTGGGCAATGGTGATTCAGTCAGGACATTTCCCTTGTTGTGTAGAGATACACTATCTAGAACTATGGACAACGGTTCGTACGATGAAAATGCGGCAAATAACAGTGTAACAGTACAACGCTGAACAACAGCTCCGCCAGTGCACCAACGATGCAGACCAAGTTTTGGAAGGTCAAAATCGTGGCTGGACAACAGATATGTAAGATTAGATTAGATTTACTTTCATTCCAATTGATCCGTAGTGAGGAGGTCCTCCAGGATGTGGAACATGTCAGAAAAAAACAATACATGACAAATATTTACAACAAACAAATAAGCTAATGTAACATTCCACAGGTCCCAAGTGGAATGATCGTCATTTTTTAATGAGGTGTACCACACGCTTAACAACTGATGCGAAATTATCTCCATCCTGCCCAGGTTGTGGTATCACTCTAAACAACGATGAACAGCTCCACACCAGTAGAAAACAACACTGGACTTAATTTCTGACCACCCACTGCACTCCGTCTCTAACACCCCGGCACACATTGGATTGGTGCGTAATCAAAACTAAATCTGTCTTCACCGCCAAGGTTGTTTGGAACACCATAGTGATTCGTTTCTACGCACTGGAGGTGGCCTTCCTCTGGACATCTGGAGTGAGTTCTCCAGCCAGTCACAGGACGTCCTGGAGTTCAGCGAGGACGCCGATGCAAGGCGCAGCTACGTATTTTTCGCTCTGCAACTGCCAGACGCAAAAAAAATCCTGCATCTAAATAGGGACTCAAAGTGGTTAAATGACGTCACTGCTCTTGCTGTTCTTTAGTTTCCGCATTACCGAAATAGTTACTTCGAAAACGATATCTTTAGACGTGTGTGATATCATCGACTACCGATATGATTATAATGGGCCACAGACAACGCTACGGAAGTAACTGAGTGATCTACAATAGCCCCGTAACGCAACATGCGTAGCGTGGTTTACTAACTAGGACAGCACATGTAATGCATAGAGTCGTAGCCGTTCGTTGTAACACGGGGCGCGGCGCGTCTCTGTAACGGGAAAATCGCATCGCCACCAGCTTGCAAACTCCAGAGTGGGAAACATGCAACCCACAGCTGCGACATTAAAAAAATATTCTACTACAGCGTCCAGCTCACACAACCTTGTTAAAGTATGACCATTGCAATGTACGGTTCGAAATTAACCCCTTCTCCTTTCAATTACCGTCGTGCGCTTGATTAAGGTTCAGGCAGTAGGACGCCTACACACACACTATCACTATCTCTCTCTCTCTCTCTCTCTCTCTCTCTCTCTCTCTCTCTCTCTCTCTCCCTCTCTCTCTACTTGACACCCAAGACTCTCTCACACCTTTCCTCTCTCGCTGCGGACCGCATTCCATGCATGTAACGCACAACTAAATTAAATGTTCTAGGAATACACGTCTTCAGGGCATGATAACGTGTGTTCTCCATATTGTATCTTTATACAGTGTTAGACAACCTGCATTTTGCACGAAATTTAGAAAGGAAATTAAATTTCACAGAGAACATATTGGAATTTTGACAATAATATTTTAATTCCGTCGAAAGCCTTGGAAGACTTACTGAACAGACTGGATCGCGGTTGCAACACATTTTACCAGATAAATACAAATACAATACTGTAGAATTAAGGCAGGTAGGGAAGTAGATTGGAAGACAATACACTAAAACTTTCGCTATTTGCTCTGAAAAATAGCTGACAACAGAAGCAAAGACAACGTCAAATCAGGACCGTCAACAGCAATAAAGGCTTTTCCTTTCAAATTTAATACAAAATTTGAGTTCCAGTCGGGCTTTTCAGAAAGCATTTACAGCGCAACCTTGTATGGAAGTGAAGTGTGCGGTAAATACTTCAGACAAGAAGACTGGAGAAATCTTTACAAATGTTACGCTAGAGAAGAATACCGAATACTAGGTGGGTAATTCGCGAAACTAACGACGAGGTACTACATTGAATCGGGGGGAAAAATAAAACTGAGGTACAACCTGAATAAAAGAAGTGATAGTTCGTCGTCTTAAACTTTCCATCTCACCATCACAAAGACACGCTTTCACCTCTCAGTTTAAAGCGAAATATGTATTTTATGTATTTGGTGTTTTAAGTGATGCATTGGCAGTATCACACAAACAACGGGTTTTCAGGCTTAGTGGTTTTTTTTCGCACCAGTTTAAACTGTACTGTTAGAACTGCAGAAAATAACCGGTTTCTGAAATAAACGATTTTCGGCCTTTTACTTCTCTTATTTCCTGTAATAAAACTAGAAATCGAACGCAGACTGAAAAATTCTGACTATCTCAGTTTCAAGACACACACAACCGAAACTGAACAGGCAAATAAAAGAAAACTTGGTACGTCCACCGATCGCTGCTTTTCTCGGGAAGTGATACGTGTTTGAAGAACGTATTGTCCTACTGATTATAATTTTTTGAAACTATGCTGAAAAATCATGTTGTGATCTGGGAACATACCACTGTTTTGGAATTAGGAATAATCAGCGCTAAAGGGTGAGAACTCAGGTTGAGGAACTCTTTTTTTTCTTGTTAATTTCTTCATTTTCAAGGGTTACAAGCAGGTAAAGACGTTATGTAGGCACACGCAGCGATCAGCTACTTTCTTCTTCTATTGTGCACTATGAGCGAATTTCTGTTAAACTTTCAATTCATTCCTCTTTTATTATTTCGCACAAATAGCAGATGAATTTCTAATCTTTTAAAGCAAATGAAACACTGTATCTCTTTGCTACGTCACTTCCGAGAAATATATCCAGACTAGGCTTGGTTCCATTCTGCAATAAGCGGATGTCCGGCGATGACTGCGAGAAACTGCCGCCTAGACCACACACACACACACACACACACACACACACACACACACGTGTACCTTAAGCGACGACACATGGCAGCAGGGACGTTACTGTACCAGCAATGCTGCACCGGTTCTTACGCCAAGTGTTTCTTGTTCTTTTGTCGGCGTTGTTATTAAAATAGCACTGATCGGTTTTGCCATAATAATGCAATATTCCAAACCAACCAAAATGTCGCGAATGAAAATTAATCCTTTCTTAAAAAGGCTTAATTAGAACGAAAAATTTTAACACTGGTGTCATGGCTGCTTGGTATTTAGGTTCTTTAATCGGTTACCAGACAAAAAACATTGTTATAACGGAGACCAAGTAAATACCGAAAAATACCGGTATCAGTTTTAACCGGTCAGTTCTTTCCACCCCTAATTGGCAGCCAGCATTTGTGTTCAAGATCCACAGTAATTAGGCTGCCACGCTGTCCAAGAGGTACTGTGCACATGCGACAAAGTCTTTCTCTCGACTGGACATTAAATTTCGATTTTTTCAGTCATATAACCTGCACTCCTGGTTACTACATATGCTCTATCACGATTTCTGAACCAAAAAATTTTCGTAGATATAGCAATGCACAAGAGTAATGGGAAGTAACACACTTGAATATACAGGAAACGCACATGTGGTGTTAATAATCAGTCGTCGCACCCACGTCAACAAAAAATTCGGGTGTTTACTAAAAATCGTGTTGTGTGTGGTCTACAGCGAAATCACGTAAGTAGTAATTACCTTACAGCAGATACAGTCCGCTAATCATAATTAAGTTATAGGCGAATTATTTATAAAAATGAGACAGGAAAAGAACTACAAATTATAATCAGAAAAATAAATTCGTCACTACTGCACATAATGGCAAATTTTCGGACAACATGGCTAACCGCTATCGAAACTGATGTAAAACTAGGCTTTAGGACAAGAAACACGTTGCTGTCAAGATTACGACTCAAGGCTGCTAACAGCAGTAAAACAAAATGGACGCATCCAAATCAATACAGAAATACATGCAAGTACTGCAATAAACTATGTCCGACAGACGGGGAGGAATTTTCAAATACGCTGCTATGGCACCATTGGGACTAGTGCAGCAGGGGATACAACCCGTCGGCTTTGGACAATGACGTCACAAGTGGCCAATCGAGAAGCGATTCTTCTTAGTGTTGTAGCTCCCTTCAGTGGCTGATAAGTGTTTTTTGACTTTTTAAAAAAAAATCTCACGAGATAGAATAAACAGATCCACTTTATTAAGCAATCAGTAAAAAAACTAAACTGAAACATAACAGCAAAAGCGAAAATGGTAAACTGCTCTCTGGCGGCTTGTGACGTCCTTGTCCAAAGCCGACGGGTTGTATCCCCTGCTGCACTAGACCCGCACCATTTACGCACTCTAAACAACTATAAGCGGTAATAAAACTGCCGTCAATAACATACAAGAGAAAACCTGAGAATTTTACATTACGAACAAAAGGGCGGGCTACAAAAACTCTTGCAAGACATTGACATTTACACAAATGTACAGTACGAACTAGAATCGCCGAACAGAAGCAACTTGATCGTAATGAGTAATTAAAACGCTACACGGACGTTACTGCAGGACGGTTACATTTGTCAGTGGAGCGTCTTAACACATAAGCCAGCGTTGCCTGACCTTACCTTATAGGGCACCCTGTTTTGAGGACTGTGACGTAGGCAACGCCCGAGCAGGAGAATGCGCCTGTGGCGACGGGGAACGAAGCACGACGCCGCAACACACCTCCGGTACGTCTGCCCTGCCCGCGGAAAAACAACCGACTGAGCCAGCCCAGCCCGGGTCTCTTACCAAGTAAACAACTGGCGCTACGATAGCTTCAGTGTGTGCCCTCTGTAGGCCCTTACACACGCACCCATTTATCGACCGACCGACCGACCGACCAACTTGGTGTCAGCCTACACACGTCGCGACCGACTGCAGTTGGCTATTACAGCACCACCCTGTTGTTGTAATTTGTTTATATTAACCGCTTAATCTCTAAATAAGTTTCTAGGTGAAAAGCAAACATCATGGTACTTTAGCGGTACCCGAATCACCCAGGAAAACGCCGCACCTGTTAGAAGCGTCGGTACCTTCGTGAAGGATCAGCATCTACGGCACTGGCATTAACAACAGATAACCTTCCAGTTATTAGGACAGCACTGGTATGGTCCGAAATCGGTGAATTCGGGATTAAAGGGTTATGTTCATTGTTTTCACCTTCTATGTGACGCCGCCTGGTTTCACACTGGTTTTGCCTTAGCTGTTTTAGAGGTAACGAGGGCAACAAAAGCCGAAAGAAAGTTGTGGGTAAGCCGGCCGGGATGGCCGAGCGGTTGTAGGCGCTACAGTCTGGAACCGCGCGACCGCTACGGTCGCAGGTTCGAATACTGCCTCGGGCATGGATGTGTGTGATGTCCTTAGGTTAGTTAGGTTTTTAAGTAGTTCTAAGTTCTAGCGGACTGATGACCTTAGAACTTAAGTCCCATAGTGCTCAGAGCCATTAGAACCATTTGAACCAAAGTTGTGGGTAAAGAAGTGGCTAATGCAACGAAATAAGTTCACCAACGTCCTGTCACTTAAACAACTGGGATCCGATGATTTTTGTAATTATGTAAGAATGTTTGAATCATGTATTCCGGAGCAGCTGAACATTATCGAACCATTCTTAATGAAAAGGAATGCAGTCATGAGCGAGACTGTAAGCTGCGAGGAGAGGCTGTTTCCGCATTACCATTTCTAACCAGTCACAAAAGTTACCAAGACCTTAAACTCAACGCTGTTGTACCCCATAATTATTACCTAAAACGGTTCCTGAAACCTGCAACGTTATTTATAGCTGACTGAGGAAATACATCACGGTAAATCAAAATAAATAAAACAAAAGACGTTCTTGTAAACGTTATTAAGTTCTATAGTCCTGTCTTCCTCAGTTGCATGTAATATTACGGTATATTAATGCCTTGCAGAAAATAAAGGCGAAACGCGTATGGCACTAAAATTGTGTTTTATTCAGTTGCTGTCAGACGGTCCATAAGTAAAAATTTTTAATATACCGTTATTAATTTATTTACGTATGTATGTAGCAAAATTGATTACCTCATAGTTTAAGAAAATCATTTCAAATGCGAAGAAGGAAGACTACAAGTGGCGGTGACACAAACAATCAAACAAATACGACAACAAAGACATAAGAAACGAAGCATATACCAACTGTTAGAACTGTAAAAAAAGTTCTCAAACTTTGGTTTTCATAGCAGAGGGCTTGGATACAGAGTCGACATTTTTTGACACATAGCAATGAAGCAAGTGTATTTTAGGAATTAACGTCACTTAAACGTCGATATTTCGATTATCAGATTTCATTTCCAGTAAGTATGGGGAATAAAACCTAAAAACAAAAATATATTATTAACCCTACGCGGTATCAAAAGACGAACTTTAGTCGGATGGTTGGCACCACAGTGCTACACACGGCACGATTTGTTGGGTTGAGTGGCGGGGGTCGGCTATCTGATGGTTCTACCGACACCCCTGGGATAACAAGGCCGCCAAGCAGTGTTAGTGACGTCACACTAAGCGGCCCATAGCACCACCACCTAGAGACAAGGCCGCGGCGCGAAATTCATAGCAGGTCGTGACGTCACTCCAAGCGGGCCACCATGTTGCGTTTCGAAGCGTTTGTTTATCTACACGTTTGTTGGATCGAGTGCTATATTCGTGCTTAAAACTAGCGATTACAGAGTTTACGTGTAGTGAAGCTACTGTGAACATGGTTTACAAGTGTCGTGTGCCAAGGTGTCGTGGGAATTACGGAACTCGACCGAAAGTAATGTTGTTTTCCTTTCCGAAAGATGCGAATCTGCGTTGGAAATGTCTTTCAGCGATTCATCGGGACAATTTCCAACCCACTGAGCACACGAAGGTATGTAAAAACTATATACCTAGTACAATTATTATTTTTTGCTGGTGGAATATCTTGCATTTTGGATACATTTGACTAAGATTGTGAGCAAAAGTTCGCAGTAAATAGGCCTAGTATTCGTTATCAAGTGGCTTTATTTTGATTTTGAAAACGAAATACAAATTTGTGGCTCGTGTTACTTTTTATTCGTGTTTAAATTTCTCTGCAGTTCGTATTTTGTTACGCATTACCGATACGTTTTATTCTCTATTTGTTCTCTCGCATTAGTTAGCATGAGTGCTAACGAATGTTGAAACTACTGTTTTCACGTTTAAAAAGCGATCTCTCTGTATGAAGCATATCTGTGTTATTTTTCGATGTGTAAAACAATGGAACAAATTAATCTAGAAATACGTTAAATTTATTATTGACGTTTTTAGCTTGACACATTGTCTCATTCCAACTGCTGCAAATGCCTGCTGGAGGTTTGTAGATTTTCACTGTTGACTTATGCTCAAAATCTGCCATATTTTTACAGGAAAGAAAATTTACATCACAATAACAACGCATAATTGTTTTTGTGAGGTGAGTTAAAAGTGATTGTTTGTTTGGGGAATGTACTCAGCTTTCCTGAGGGAGCTCTATAAAAGTGTTACACAATATTTATTTAGGATACTGAAGGCGGAGGAATTTAATATTATACACTGTATTAGTGCAGAATTTTTCAAGTGAGCGTAAATAATAGTTGTTTGGTCCAGAAAGAATGTACTTTATCACAGTGCATTTTTCACAAATGTACCTTGTTTATCATGTATATCGCAATATTATTTACATCCCGCAATCGTAAGTTTTCACTGGCTATTGATAAGTCTTATGCAATTACATTACCGGTAAAAGTCCGCCCCGGTACCTGAGTGGTCAGCGTGACAGACTGTCAATCCTAAGGGCCCGGGTTCGATTCCCGGCTGGGTCGGAGATTTTCTCCGCTCAGGGACTGGGTCATGATTTCATCCCCATCGACGCGCAGGTCGCCGAAGTGGCGTCAAATTGAAAGACCTGCACCAGGCGAACGGTCTACTCGATGGGATACCCTAGCCACACGACATTTCCATTTATTTACCAGTAAAAAAGAATTATATAGTTTCTGCTATATCGCGATTGATAAAGTTACTTATTTTAACCATTCGGCAAAGTACTCTCCTCTTTGCGTGGTATCATTTGCCAAGATCTCGTTTCGTTATCTCCAGCGGTTTACGAGATATGACAGGCGTTATGAATATTTCATTCCCGCGCGTTGCGATCGGAAGTGAAGTTGCTGCAGATGCTCAATTTTTTCGAGATTGCAAACAGATATTGATCCAAAGTTTTACGAAAATTTCAAAACCTCATCTGTATTTCATACTCAGCAATAGAATGTGTAATATGCATCAAACACAAATTCATAGCGACCCCTATTTTTGATGGCACCGTTCTCAAATTTGGTACTCATCTGTGAAATACCACAATAGTTATGACCATTATCGAAATGATTGGCACTTCATCATGAAGCTGCCATATAAAGCTAAAAGTATTTCAGAAATTATTTTTTACGGAATAGGTTCTGTAAAACCGTTTGACAAAGATTTGCAGGCCGTGCGTCTCGATTCCTTAAGCGCAGTGCCAAGCCAACCCGGCCTGCTTTGCGTGACGTCACAAGAGCACGCCGCGGCCTTCTCTTTAGGTGGGGTGCCCATAGCCGACGCAGCAGTCCACGGACACCTCCGTACAGACGCGCCTGGTGCTAACGATCTTCTGTCCGTCATACAGAAAGGAGCGAACTATAATTCGAACCAAAGACCAAATTATATATATTCTCGTAGACAGCATAAAGGTTCATAACGAAATACCGATCACATATACGGGCAGGAATAAGTTTAATCGACTGATGAACTTTGCCACTATTTTATAATTGTCAGAACACTATTTAGCTTTAAAACTCGCGTACAGGTGGTGACAAATGCCAACTGACAGCAGGACTTAACATTTTCAAGCTATTACACTGAAAGTAAATTATCTTAAACACTGTCATACATAGCAAAACCCTCACACCTTTCGTTTACAATAAGGTAACGAGAGTTCGCTTTATCTCATAAAACACATGACTATTGTGAATTTACTCATATGTTCATGGTGACAGCTCTTTTCAAGAATTTTTACAAGTGTATCCCCAGTAATAAAGAATGGAAACAAAAGATAGATATCAAATATTCTCCTTTTAACATAGACATCACTGAACACAAGATTCTGTCTTGCACTGTGATACTAAGGGACTGCTCTTTCCTTTAAGAAAGGCCTGACAATTTGGAGTTTACTCTGCTATTGAAGATACACTTCTTGAAACAATATTAAAAATGTTATGAAAGGTAAGGAAATGAAAAACAACCAAGTGCATTACATGTAAGAACGTGAGCAAAAGGCTGAGGCTCTCTTTACTTACCATTTTCGATCTCTCTACAGCTTTTCCACGTAGAAATCACCAACTGCAAGTCTTACTATTGCTGTCTGTTACTAACAAAATGCTTTTCTATTTAGAAAACCTGACAATTTGATGTTCATTCTGGTACTGAAGATAAACACTTTTCAGAGGAGTTCTAGAACCTATTCCTGCCCGTATATGTAATCGGTATTTCGTTATGAACCTTTATGTTGTTTACAAGAATATATATAATTTGGTCTTTGGTTCGAATTATAGTTCCCTCCTTTCTGTATGACGGACAGAAGATGGTTAGCACCAGGCGCGTCCGTACGGAGGTGTCCGTGGACTGCTCGTCGGCTCTGGGCCGTTTAGTGTGACGTCACTAACACTGCTGGACGGCCTTGTTATCCCGGGGGTGTCGGTTCTACCCGCCCGACATCCCGACAAGGAAAGTTCGTCGGTCGTTAGGGCGAAACGCGTGCATACGTCCAGTTTGTCGCGCCGTCGATCGGTCGGTTAGTGCTTTGTGGAGACATCAACCTACAACGATACACGTGACACAGAGGCAATCATGTCTCAACACTTTACATTCCATATACTGTACCTTGTATCTTATCTTTTACAGCTGTACGTTAGAACCTTTTTATAACTTAACTAAGCAGTTTCTTTTAAATTTTAGTCTGTCTTGGAATCAATCCGACTTACTGCAAAAACCATAGTTTTAATTGGTGGTGAGCTTCCGGGTCTTATGTAGAGATGTTGTTTCCATTTAGTGCACAATATTACGATGATCGGCCCAGCTGTTTTCTTGGGTTGCCACACCTCAAAATCTGAGAGATCACAACCCTGGTTTGCATTTTAAAACATTATAATTGCTGTGTCTCTACATCTACGTGACTATCGTGTTATCCACACGTAAGTGCCTGGCACAGGGTTCATCGAACTACCTTACGACTATTTCTCTGCTGTACCACTCACGTGAAGCGAGCGGGAAAAACGGACACTTAAATCTGTCGGTGCCATCTCTAATTTCTGCTGTTGTATTTCGAGGATCATTTCTCGCTACGAAGGTGGGTGTGAACGAAATATTTTCGCATTCGGGGGTGAAAGTTGTAGATCAAAATTTCGTGGAAAGATCTCGTCGCAACAAAAACGCCTTGCTTTAATGACTGCCCCGCACCCCCCTCTCGTATCGTATCCGTGATACTCGTTCTGGTTTTAGCAATAATAGAAAAGGAGCTGCCTTTTTGGACCTTTTTCGATGTCCTCCGTCAATCCTATCTGTTGCGAATCCCGTACCGTGCAGCAATAGCATAGCAGAGGACGGGCAAGCGTAGTGTACGCAGTCTCTTCAGTAGACGTGGGGCACTTTTTAAGTGTTCTGCCAATAAAAAGTTTTCGCTCCTTTCCCCATAATATTTTCCATGCTATTTTTTCAATTTAAATTGTACGTACTTGTAATCTTAGGTAATTAGTTGAATTGACAGCTTTTAGAAAAATGTTCAAATGTGTATGAACTCCTACAGGACCAAACTGCTGAGGTCATCGGTTCCTAGGCTTACACACTACTTAAAAACTAACTTATGCTAAGAGCAACACACACACACACACACACCCATGTCCGAGGGAGGACTCGAACCTCTGGCGGGAGGGGCCGTGCAGTCCGTGACATGACGCTTAAAACCGCGCGGCCAGCCTTTAGATTTGCGTCATTTATCGTCTAACCCACATGTAGCGGATTCTTTGGAGTACTCAGGTGCTCATGTGGAGGTGCTCACAGTGTTCATTGTTTACTGTGAATTGTCAGTTTTTGCACAATACAGATATCTTGTCTGAATCATTTTGCAATTGTTTTTCATATTCTGAAGTCTTTAAAAGACGGTGTACGATAGTATCATTTGTACACTGCCTAAGAGGGCTGCTCAGATTGTCTCCTAAATCGCTTATATACCGGGTGACCAAAAAGTCAGTATAAATCTGAAAAATGAATAAATCACGGAATAACGTAGATAGAGGTACAAATTGACACACTTGCTTGGAATGACATGGGGTTTTATTAGAACCAAAAAAATACAAAAGTTCAAAAAATGTCCGACAGTTGGCGCTTCATCTGATCAGAATAGCAATAATTAGCATAACAAAGTAAGACAAAGCAAAGATGATGTTCTTTACAGGAAATGCTCAATATGTCCACCATCATTCCTGAACAATAGCTGTAGTCGAGGAATAATGTTGTGAACAGCACTGTAAAGCATGTCCGGAGTTACGGTGAGGCATTGGCGTCGGGTGTTGTCTTTCAGCATCCCTAGAGATGTCGGTCGATCACGATACACTTGCGACTGCAGGTAACCCCAAAGCCAATAATCGCACGGACTGAAGGTCTGGGGACCTGGGAGGTCAAGCATGACGAAAGTGGCGGCTGAGCACACGATCATCACCAAACGACGCGCGCAAGAGATCTTTCACACGTCTAGCAATATGGGGTGGAGCGACATCCTGCATAAACATCGTACCTACCAGTAGGTGTTTATCAGCCAGGTTGGGGATGATGCGATTCTGTAACATATCGGCGTGCCTCTCACCCGTCACGGTAGCAGTTACTGACGTTCTGCTGTCCAGAGCCATCTGTCGGACATTTTGTGAACTTCGCTTTTTTTTTTGTTCTAATAAACTCCCATGTCATTCCAATTATTTGTGTCAATTTCTACCTCTCTATCTACATTATTTCGTCGTTTATTAAGTTTTCAAATTTATACTGACTTCGTGATCACCCGGTATATTGAGAACGGCAGAAGGCCTGTGACACTTCAGCGGGGAACGCCAGACAGGACTTCTGTTTCACTACATGACTTCCCGTCAGTCACTGCGAACCGAGGCCCCTCTGACAGGGAATCACGAATCCGGTAGCACAAGTGCGACGACACTCCGCAGGCACGCAATGTGAGTAGAAGTAAAGCCTTCTCAAAATCTAGAAATATGACATGACGTTGAGATTCTCTATCGGAAGAAGTCATTGCTCAGAGTGAACGAACAGCCTGTTGCGTTTCACAAGAATTTTAACCCTTTTTATTGCTATTTTAGCCTTTGTAATAAATGTACCAGTAACACCAACAGTCAGCAATATGGGCGTGATTTGGCACTATCATTTTATGGTAGTCGTAACAGCACGTCTTTGTCCGACATAGTGTTCAATAGAATCGCGGAACTTTCTGTGTATTCTCAGTTGCAGGTGATCATACCAGCTGACGCCGGTTGTAGCAAAATTCCTCTAACTTATATATCATGGTAGATTTATACAGCGTGAAGAAAAATTCGGGCACTCGGACTTCGCAGCACGATTCCTCACATACTGGCAACAGAGAAATGTCTGTGACAACATTTCGTCTTGTGCATATTTCGCGCAGTAAATGGACCTTAAAGATTGACAGTCTGGCAACACTGTAATCACATGTACGTACCTACGACTGACAGCAGACACAGCAGTAGTGTGGGGCAGTTTGTGCAGTGGACTAGCGTTTTGGGTTAACATGCAGGAGGTCGAGGGTTCGATTCTGGGTCGATTTGCTTCTGTTTGCCAATTTAATTCTGCCATATAATATTGTAATATACACCTTTTCATAAGCCACAGGCATCCGACGTTTACACCGTTTTGCTAACGGTAATGGACATGATGTTTTCACATTTCCATCGATTATGATACACTACTGGCCATCAAAATTCCTACACCACGAAGATGACGTGCTACAGTCGCGAAATTTAACCGACCGGAAGAAGATGCTGTGATATGCAAATGATTAGTTTTTCAGAGCATTCACTCAAGGTTGGCGCCGGTGGCGACACCTACAACGTGATGTCATGAGGAAAGTTTCCAACCGATTTCTCATACACAAACAGCAGTTTACCAGCTTTGCCAGGTGAAACGTTGTCGTCATGCCTCGTGTAAGGAGAAGAAAGGCGTACCATCACGTTACCGACTTTGATAAAGGTCGGATTGTAGCCTATCACGATTGCGGTTTATCGTATGGCGACATTGCTGCTCGCGTTGGTCGAAATCCAGTGACTGTTAGCACAAAATGGAATCGGTGGGTTCAGGAGGGTAATACGGAACGCCGTGCTGGATCCTAACGACCTCGTATCACTAGCAATCGAGATGACAGGCATCTTATCCGCATGGTTGTAACGGATCGTGCAGCCACGTCTCGATCCCTGAGTCAACAGATGGGGACGTTTGCAAGACAACAACCATCTGCACGAACAGTTCGACGACGTTTGCAGCAGCATGGACTATCAGGTCGGATACCGTGGCTGCGGTTACCATTGACGCTGCATCACAGACAGGAGCGGCTGCGATGGTGCACTCAACGACGAACCTGGGTGCAAGAATGGCAAAATCTCATATTTTCGGATGAATGCATGTTCTGTTTACAGCATCATAATGGTCGCATCCGTGTTTGGCGACATCGCGGTGAACGCACATTGGAAGCGTGTATTCGTCATCGCCATACTGGCGTATCACCCGGCGTGATGGTATGGGGTGCCATTGGTTACACGTCTCGGTCACCTCTTGTTCGCATTGACGGCACTTTGAACAGCGGACGTTACATTACATTTCAGATGTGTTACTACCCGTGGCTCTACCCATCATTCGATCCCTGCGAAACCCTACATTTCAGTAGGATAATGCACGACCGCATGTTGCAGGTCCTGTACGGGCCTTTGTGGATACAGAAAATGTTCGACTGGTGCCCTGGCCAGCACATTCTACAGATCTGTCACCAACTGAAGACGTCTGGTCAATGGTGGCCGAGCAACTGGCTCCTCACAATACGCGAGTCACTACTCTTGATGAACTGTGGTATCGTGTTGAAGTTGCATGGGCAGTTGTACCTGTACACGCCATGCAAGCTCTGTTTGACTCAATGCCCAGGCGTATGAAGGCCGTTATTACGGCCAGAGGTGGTTGTTCTGGGTACTCATTTGTAAGGATCTATGCACCCAAATTGCGTGAAAATGTAGTGACATGTCAGTTCTAGTATAATATATTTGACCAATGAATACCCGTTTATCATCTGCATTTCTTCTTGGTGTAGCAATTTTAGTGGCCAGTAGTGTAAGAATAATTGTTGCGGCGTAACGATAATCGACGACACGAAGATGAAGAACGCAAGAACAAAGAAGGCGGTAGACGACGGCAGCCAATAGTCCGTTGACTACGACGACACCAAGAGAGGAGAGGCCTCTAGCCGAAGGGAATATAAGCGCCGCGTCTGCGGGCTTCGGCCGCTCAGTACCAGGCTGACACTACAACAACAGTTATTAGTCATCCATATCCATCGCTTGTATGGACAGTGTCTATAGCGAAGAACGTAACTTGTTTCCATGTCGCCCACCGCTTGCGAAACCGTAATAAATTCAAAGTTAGCTATTGCCAATCTTTTTTATTGTAATAAAAGCTATTAATGTGATTTGCCTGAATTGTTGCATAGCTATCCGAGAAAGTAACATCCTTTAGGCACCCTATAAGCGACGAGTGGGCAGTAACAATAATAATAATAATAATAATAATAATAATAATAATAATAATAGCAACGCATGAAGGTATTTACTAAACGGCGTGTGCTTATCAGAATCATTCTTGAAAGGCATAATTAGTGGTTCGATGGTGATAACACACAAAAATGGTAACCGAGTTTGGAAATTATTGGAAACCACGTTGCTAGTCCTACTGGTTACGTAAGGCCCTAACGAAATGTAATAGATTTGAAAGTGGCAAGAATAATAGTTGGTATTAATCGATGGGCCACTGAGGGAGGGAACACACGAAACAGATTTGGAACCTAGTAGACGCAGTGGCGCAAAGCAATTGGCATCCACGACGTGTAAAAGATTTGTTTAAAAGCTGACCAATGAAAACGATTGTACTCCCGTTTGTGTACTCGCAGCTCTTTACTGCAAATGTTTTGTAGAAGCCCCACTGTAATCGCTGTATGACGATTAAGACGCCGGATACCGTACCACGCAGACTACTTTTACCAAATAACAACAAGTAAACCTCGACTCATAATCGAACCCTGAATCTCCTGCGTGCTAACACAAAACGCTATCCACTGCACAGAACTAACGCTATATGCTGACAGAAATAGCTAGTCTACATGTGATTACAGTGTTGCCAGATGGCCAGTATTTAACGTCCATTTACTGCCGGAAATATGCGCAGGACGGCCGGCCAGTGTGACCGAGCGGTTCTACGCGCTACAGTCTGGAACCGCGCGACCGCTCCGGTCGCAGGTTCAAATCCTGCCTCGGGCATGGATGAGTGTGTCGTCCTGAGGTTAGTTAGGTTTAAGTAGTTCTAAGTTCTAGGGGACTGATGACCTCAGATGTTAAGTCCCATAGTGCTCAGAGCCATTTGAACCATTTCTTTTTTTATGCACAGGACGAAATTTTGTGACAGACATTTTTGTAATGCCGGTATGTGAGGAACTGCGCTGCGAAATCAGATTGCCCGAATTTTTCTTCACCCTGTATATCTCTTTCTTGTATTACTATAAAATGCATTATTATACGGAATAACCAACTCTCCATTTTTATTATTCCAGATCTAGATCTGTAGATGTCCTAATTCGGCGGAAGCAGGGAATAAAACTGAAATAGTAACCTGATATACAGGGTGAAAAGTATTTAAACCGACAAACTCTGGGAGGTTGTAGGGGACATCAAAACAAATATTTTTTCCTAATGTCATTTTTTCCTATGATGAGTATTTAAACCGGTAGAGGAAGATTTCTCTGGCGGCAAATTAATTAAACCAACAAACACTTTTCCTTTTTTTATGACCAAGAGACAACAACTAGGTAGCAGATACGTCCCAATTAAACAGTCCCCAACAAGACCGACCCACACATTAACGAAGAACCGCACTCGATGAGCGCTAGTAACTGTGGAATGCGGGTTACCCTCACTCCAAACATGCGAATTGTGCATGTTGAAGACTCCATCACGCCCGAACGTTGCTTCATCGCTAAACAACACGAAGGATGGAAATGTAGGATGCATTTCACACTGTTCCAGGTACCACTGCGAAAACTGTGCTCTGGGTCAATTATCAACTGGTTTCAGGTTATGGACACGCTGTAGGTGAAATGGACGTTCTTACATTCGTCTGATTCGTCCCCATGTTACGTGCAAATTCCACGAGTGCTGATTGAAGGATCCCGCTCCACATGCTGCAAGGCAGCTTCCTCAAATTGCAGCGTTCTTACCGTGCGACGGCGTCCCTGTCCAGGTAATCTGCTAAATGACCCGGTCTCACGCAGACATTGGTACACAGCAGCAAAGGTCGTATGATGTGGGATGCGACGATTAGGATTTTGTTGTTGAAAAACCCACTGTGCAGCTTGTCCGTTGTGGTGCGCTATGCAGTACGCACCAACCATATCAGTGTACTCACTCCAGGTGTATCGCTCCATTAGTAAACAGAGACAATGCACTAGTACACTGGTGGACAGCAGTTGCCTACATCTAAAGAGCGTAATACGCCCTCTAACTACTGAAGATTGTAATACGGGCTCTATCAACTGAAGAGCGTAATACAGCCTCCAACTGTTTAAATAATCGTCGTAGGAAAAAATGACAGTAGGGAAAAATATTTGTTTTGAGGTCCCCTACAATCTCCCAGAGTTTGTTGGTTTAAATACTTTTCACCCTGTAGAAAGTACAGTGTAGCTTCTTACAACGGCAGTTACAACCTTGGTGACTTACGTTGTGCGGACGTTAGGCCGTGCGTTAAGATATGTATTTCCCTTCCTTACGTTCCGTCTCCTAGTGCTGGAGGCATCATCAAAAGCTATAAACACTTTATTTCTTACTTTTGGGACTCAAACGAGCTGAGCATTCCGGACGAGGATTACGTGTGAACAGTTCGGCTCTGTTGATAGGTGAAGCGGAAACGCCAACACACGTCGCAGAGGACGGCCTAATAATCATCCAAAGTATCCAGCCTGTTTTGTTAATATAGTAAAATTTTAAGGAAGTTCATGATTCTAGAATCAAATTTTCAGTCTACAGCGGAGTGTTCGCTGATACGAAATTTCCTGTCAGATTAAAACAGTGTGCCGGACCGTGACTCGAACTCGGGACCTTTGCCTTTCGCAGGCAAGTGCTCTAACATCTGAGCTACCCGTGCACGACTCACGCCCCGTCCTCACAGCTTTACTTCTGCCAGTACCTCTTCTCCTACCTTCCAAACTTCACAGAAGCTCTCCTGCTTCACTCTTCCAGGAGTGTTAGTTCTGCAAGGTTAGCAGGAGAGCTTCTGTGAAGTTTGGAAGGTAGGAGACGAGGTACTGTCGGAATTAAAGCTGTGAGTACCGAGCGTGAGTCGTGCTTCGGTAGCTCAGATAGTAGAGCACTTGCCCGCGAAAGGCAAAGGTCCCGAGTTCGAGTCTCGGTCCGGCACACAGTTTTAATCTGCCAGGAAGTTTCATGTTGTCCGACAGCTCACAATCCATGTAAAACCCACGCGTACGTGCCATATGGCGGCACGGCACAAATGCAGGACAGTGCCAAATTTGAAAAAGAGCAAAGTTGGCGGCTGAAGTTCAGTTTTTGGAAACCAATACTGTTTGAGAGTAACACTGCCAAAGGGTTGAGAGAGATTCGGGTGCAGGAGCCGTCAAGATAACGGTAGCTAATTAAAAAGAAATAAACCGCTGGCACTCTGTCAGGCAGTGGGCGCAGTTTCTTCGGGACCTGTGGATTCAGCGCCCCCGGCAGACGGCTGCTCCAGGGAGGGGCGTACAGTCGAGACACAGGGCAGTGGCGGCAGGCAGGCTGGTCCGGGAAGTGGCGTCGATCCTCGCACTCACCTGGAACACACAGAACACACCACCTGTTAGTCGCGGTCAGATGGCAGCGAGGAATGGTGACGTAGAGGACACAGAGGGAAACCCAAGACAGCAGCGCCCGTGCCGAAACAGCATGACATAGATGTCGCTAAAACGAGAGAAAATGCACAAAACTAAAAATCACAATCTCTTACTGTTCTCCGGCAATATAAAGTTGTCAACTTTTTCAATATAAGGATGTGCTGTTTAAATGCTAATTGCACTGTGAAATGTTAACTTCGAAAGTGTGCCTGATTCATCGCTTAGGAGACGTTTGGTTGGCTGATTGATTGATTTGGGGGATGGACCAAACAGTGAGGTCATCGATCCCATCCGACCAGGGAAGGAAGGCGGCCGTGCCCTTTCAAAGGAACCATTTCGGAATTTTCCTAAAGCGATTTTGGGACATCACGGAAAACCTAATCAGGATGGTGGGACCCAGGTTCGAACCGTCGTCCTCCCGAATTCGAGCCCAGTGTGCCAACCACTGCACCAACTTTATCGGTTTACGAGAAGTGAAAAATACAGGATGAAGAGCGCTCTCTGCTAACATATTAAAACCTTCGTCTTAACAACTGTCACATCATAGATTTCACAAAATTTTGAATGTCTTACGCCTTAGTCTCACCGTCTGTTGAATTATCCTCTTCTCCAATGTGCGAAGGTAAAATACATTCCATTAAAACGTGCCAAACTGAAATGTGTACACGTTCGTAGCCCCCCCGCCCCCCCTCCCATTAAAGCAATAGTTGTATTTACCAGTCTCGGCTTTCTGTCTGTCATTCTCTCCGACAAGTGATGATATATCTCAACAGCGACGATGCAGCGTGTAGGGAGACGGTGCACTCAGCCACACGAACTGCACTTCATGTTTCATTGTAAGCCGCATCGATTGCTGTTACCTCAGCTCCCTGAATTCCCGTGCGTTCCCCTCGCCCACGGTAGTGGGGTTGGGTTGTTTGGGGAAGGAGACCAGACAGCGAGGTCATCGGTCTCCTCGGATTAGGGAAGGACGGGGAAGGAAGTCGCCCGTGCCCTTTGAAAGGAACCATCCCGGCATTTGCCTGGAGCGATTTAGGGAAATCACGGAAAACCTAAATCAGGATGGCAGGTCGCGGGATTGAACCGTCGTCCTCCCGAATGCGAGTCCAGTGTCTAACCACTGGGCCACGGCAGTGACTCGTGTAAGCTCTGCCCGTGGAGAAAGAAATCACGAATGTTCTGAACAGCTTTGTTCAAAGAGTTCACGTGTAGGTTTAGGTGTATACAGGTAAGTTAGGTAGTTGACTGATTCGGAGAAGGGGACCAAACAGCGAGGTCATCGGTCCCGTTTGGTTAGGGAAGGATGGGGAAGTAAGTCCGCAGTGCCCCTTCAAAGGAACCATCCCGGCATTCGCCTGGCGTGATTTAGGGAAATCATACGAGTACGTCCCATGAAGTGCAATAAACACACGATTTCACGTAATTTCGTTCGTTAAATGAATCTTGATGCAGACAGGAGCCACATGGCCGTTTGAGTATCAGCACACTTATTATTGGATTTTGACAGGGTATGTCCACGATTTTATTGATGCATCTGAATGTCTGTGGAGCAATGACAGGCTATTCTTGCTCAAGAAGAAACGGTAATGATGTTGCACACTGGGTCACGGAGCGGAAGTGACGCTCTGACTCATCCCAGAAAAATGCTCCATTGGGCTGAAGTCGGGACTCCGGGCAGGTCAGTCCATTTCAGGAACGTTTCTGTCCACAAACCTTTGCCGCAGAGATTCTGCTTTATGATAGGGTGTGCCGCCATGCTGTTATAAATAATCATTGTCTCCCAAGTGTTTCTCCAATGTACGCAGTACACAATGGCCTGATGTCTTCATATCCTTCGCGGTTTACGATTTCTCTTAAGAGCAATAAGGAGACCATACCCTAACCACGAGTTCTACCCGCATACTGTAACCCTACCTCCCCTGTACTTAGCTGCCCGTACTGCACATGACGGTAAGTAATGTCCTTCAGGCATTCGGCAAACCCAAACCCATCTATTGGATTGGCTCAGGGTATAGCGTAACCCATGTCTCCACATCACTCGTTTCCAGTCGTCCACTGACCAACGGCTTCGCTACACACACCACCTCATGTGTCGCTTAGCACTGGGTACGTAAGAGCTTGGTTTATGAGGAGCCTCTTAACCACTATACCTCATTCTTTCTACCTCCCTACGGACAGTCGTTTTGTTAGCTGCATTACTGGCAGCACCTTGGAGCTCACGAATAACTCATTCCGCTGATTTCATCCTATTTTTGCAATCACCCTGCACAACGCTTCACGGTCCTTATCCCTCAGTACGTGATGTACGCCTGGTCTCGGCTCACCTGTGACTGTTGCTTCGCGCTTCCACTGACAGCGATCCTGGTCAAGCTCCAGAAGGATTTCAAGTCCCTGATGGATCTGTTACTCAAGTGACATCCAATGATCAGACCACTTGGAAGTCGATCAGACCTCATGACCGCCCCAGTCTGCTCTTCCTCCTCCTCTACTGACAACACAGCACTCCCTGCCCGCTTTTACACTGGCGCGTCCGCCTCTCGTGGCGTGTAGTAGCGGTCACTTCCGCATTACGTTGGTGTGTCCCGATACTTATGATCGGATAATGCATTTACTGGTCGTCACGAAACTCTCACACTTGATGTTTCCTCGCTGGTCGCACAGAGAGTGGACTCGGCTTCGGGAGGTCAGCAAAATTTACAGTTTTTAGCTTGGCTGTCTCTCAGTAACCATATATAAGTTTCAGCATAGGAAGTACACAGAATGAGTGAAATTCCCTTAAATTTAATTCTGATAAAGACATCCTTAGAGGCGTCGAAGCCTACATGAATGTACCAAATAGTTACTTGCAACCAGTTGGCTTTCTAATTCCTATGCTCATCCAGATGTAGCTATTCCGTGATATCTTTAAATTATTGCGAACGAATTCCGTGACGACTCCTTTCAAAAGGAAGGGTTGGTTTCCTTCCCTACCCCCCCCCCCCCCATCCCCCTGCAGTCGTGCCTGAGTCCTGCCTATGATGACGTCATCGTCGATGGGACCTTAAAGACATAGCCTGTCTGTCTTTTCCCTCCTTCCCTGTTGCTGCTATCACTATTTGTGTTAATCTGTTCTGGCCCACTTACTTGACTGTTTCGCAGCACATCCACAGCAGGAGAAGAAGCGTTGCGTTAGGCACTTGACGTGAGCTACCTACTTGCCGGTGTAATACAATTTTTGAGTCACGCGGACGAACTAGGGCTGAATTACTGCAGTGAAACTTACCATACGGCCAGTAGCGGCCAGTGGGAGCATAGTAAATGTGTGGAAGGCGCACTAGTGCTTAAGAAGGACCCATTTATTACACGCCCAAGGCAGACAAAGCCGGTTTATAGGTTATGGGACAACGAGACAACAAAAAATTGCCGATGTGTGAACAGAACTCGCGCACTGAGGGCTGCATAGAATCTTTACTCCGCCTACAGACAGTTCACGCACTCCGGGAATCGAAGATGGAGACGATTTTTGTTTGTTATCGACACTGACCTGTCCCAGGAATTCCAAGATTTTGCCGTGCGGTCTGGGCGTCTTGTCACGGTCCGCGCTGCTGTCCCGTCGGAGGTTCGAGTCCTCTTCGGGCATGGGTGTGTGCGCTGTCCTCAGCGTAAGTTGGTTTAAGTTAGATTAAGTAGTGTGTAAGTCTCATGACATGACCTCAGCAGTTTAGTCCCATAAAAGCTTACCACATAATTGGTCCCTCCCGTTAATCAAAAACGACACGTACATTCCTCGTCATAAGTGGCCATGCATTATCGTGTTGAAATATGGCATGTGGAGGTGCCTTCCTGAGGAGCAGTGCCTTGGACCCTTACACTTCCCTCATGTAGCTTTTCCAATTGCCCTGAATCAGTATGAAGCCAGATCGCAGTTTATACCCAATCTTACCACAAACCATCACACTTTGCATTTGCCTGTTATGCTCCCGAACGGCGCACTTTGCTCGACTGCGTTGATGACTACAACGTCTAACAAGTGCGCGGCCACCCTGTAGGACAAGTTGAAGCGGACCTCATATCAAAACACTACAAGTTGTGACCCAGCACGCCGAGGACTGCGTTAACGTTCCCGTTGCAGTTCGAGGCGTCGTCGGCTTCAGTTCAGTGGAAGCCGACACAATAGCGTGCATGCCACCACGCCAGCTCTGGGAAGAGGGCGTCGAATCATCGACGCAGACAGGTCCAGGCCCGTTGCACTGATCCGATGTCGAGCCAACGCTGTGGACGGGACTGTTCTGTCGATCGTGACCGTGTAGACATGGTGGCGGTCATTCTGCACGGTAGTCGCTCAGTGTGGTCCATTACACACTGGTCGCCGTGTGCAACCTTCGTCTGTCCACTTGTTCCACACGTGTAGCCACTGCCGTTGCAGTGTATCCTATAGGAGGGTGGCAGTGTGACTGTACGAAGAACCCGTTCCCTGGAGTCCAGTCATTTAGCCCCGTTCGAACTCTTACACATACTGACCTTACGCCATCTGACGTCGACGAGGCACGCCGGCGCTCGCTTGCACGTTTCCACTTTGTCTGAGTAGGCGTGACGTCACCACCACCCGACCGGTCACGCAATGAACGCTTATGCGCACGCTATCTCTGTACAATAATAATCACTTATTACGATTCTGGTGTTCTACACAGCCTCCGGTGCTGGAATGATTGAAACTCTTACTTCTGCATGTTAGGATTTTCACAGACGTTTCTGTATTTATGCTGATATAACTGATATAACTCGTAACGAACGTGACACAGAAAATAGCCGACTCGAAGCAGATTACGCAACTGTCAGCCATACCCAAGCTGCGGATCTTCAATAATCCCAAGACTACACCAGTAATGTGGCTCTGGCTCAAAATGGTTCAAATGGCTCTGAGCACTATGGGACTTAACATCTGAGGTTATCAGTCCCCTAGAACTTACAACTACTTAAACCTATCTAACGTAAGGACATCACACACTCATGCCCGAGGCAGGATTCGAAACTGCGACCGTAGCAGTCGCCCGGTTCCAGACTGAAGCGCCTACAACCGCTCGGCCACACCGGCCGGCTACTGTGGCTCTTGCGAATGTGCAACCGAGAGTGGACACGCAGGTAAGTCGTTTCACAGATAGTGAATAAACGTACGTAGACACTCAGAGATGGTTTTGGAAAAGAGACTGTCAATGTTACGAAGAGGCTGAAGACTCTAACTCATGAATCAGATGAGTCGCCACCGACAGGACACCTGTACAATGACGCCAAAGACGTGAGGGGAAAAATAGTCGTCCAAACGCTAGGATTTTTTAATATATCTAATTTATAGGTAGCTACTTTATTACTAAATACTGACTTTTGAAAAAAATATTGGCTGTTTTAGTGCTTAATGCGACTGTAACAATGCTTGCTACAGACATTGGTCATGTGAGAAGAGATTTCCGTGGTAACGGAAAAATTCGTAACGAGGTATTGTAATGCACCGCATTGTACACGAATTGGATAAAAGTTGTAAACAAGGGTCTGAAAATGATTTTCCCTTATTTACTGTAATTTCAGTTGGTAAATTTCAACGTACAGAAAGAAATATGAGACACAATGGAAATTTATACCAGCATTTGGAATTTTATTTTGCGTGAATAGTTATTCTGACAAACTGCCTGTTGTCTTCTGTCTTAGGTTCTTCGGCCGACATTTGTTTGATGATTTTGCTGAAGTCTCATCACGACGAGTGGTTGGCACTGTCAAAGCTTCACCCTCCACTGCTGGTGGTGGACTGGACTGGAGCTCGCGGCCGCAGGTTGTATACTCCTGGCGCGTCAACGTCCGAGGGCTTTTCCGTGCCTATTACCGCTCAAGTTCTCCCCTTTGTACCTGCGAACGGTCGTTCGCTGCAGCACGCCAATCCAGAACCCTTCCGCTTTGCGGCTTTCTTCTTTATTGTCGAAGCTGTTCTCTTGTTTTTGCATTTCTGTAGCTGCTCTGAACAAGCGGACGCGGTGGCTCTTCTCTATAGCAAGAACTTCGATGTCGGCGAATTTCACAGTGTGGTCCGACTGCAGTGACTCTCATGTTCGGTAATCGTAAGACTCCTGCACAGTCTCCATGCCAACATAAAATTTACCGTGGGGGTAGAAAATGACCGACATCTCTCCTTTGCAGATGTGCTGGTCACGACCCAGGGCGTATGGAGAACTGACACACACACACGGAGAGATACGTACATGAACTGTCAAATTACCACGTGGCCGCAAGAGAGGCATGGTTAACACGCTCGTAACGCGACCAAGTCGAATATGTGAGCTGCAGCACCTCAGACGCGAAATGCAACACCGGGAAAGCGTTCTGAGGACCAATGGGTACTTCACCATTTAGATAAGAAGTGTGACAGTATCAAACACTCGGGGAAGTGACACATCGGGAAAAGAAATGTCGGATGCGGCGTTTCTGCCATACATTCCCAGAGTGACGGACAGACTCGGCCATATATTGCACAAACACAGCGTAAGGACTATTTACAAAGTGACAAAAAAGGTAAAAAAAAGTGTCAGATTGACAATGGAGAAAAGGGACCCACTTGCAATGTCGGGAATATGCCGCTTACCATGTACATGAGGAAATGTCTATGTAGGAATGACTCCAGGACCACTGCACGGCCGGCCGCTGTGACCGAGCGGTTCTAGGCGCTTCAGTATGGAACCGCGCGACAGCTACGGTCGCAGGTTCGAATCCTGCCTCGGGCATGGATGTGTGTGATGTCCTTAGGTTAGTTAGGTTTAAGTTGTTCTAAGTTCTAGGGGACTGATGACCTCAGATGGTAAGTCCCATAATGCTTAGAGCCATTTGAACCATTTGAACCACTCCACGTTGAGGGAGGTGCAGAAATCGGCTTTGGCAGAGCACGCGCTGTGTGAGGCCGACCACATAGTGAAATTTGCTGATACGGAACTTCTTGCTGTAGAGAATAATCACAGCGTCCGCTTGCTCAGGGAAGCCAAACAAAAACACAAACATTTGAATAACTTCAATAAGGAAGAAGAAAGCCATAACGTGAACGGAGCCTGGATTCCCGTGCTGCAGCGAACGATCGTTGCCGGTAGCAAGTGATGAACCGCACCACGGATGACCACGGAAAAGCCCTTTGACGATTGAAGGCCAGGTTCACACAGTCTGAGGCCGCGAGCTCGGCTCCAGTCAATCACCAGCAACGGAGGGTGAATCTTTGACAGTGCAAGCCATTCGTGCTGGGGAAAAATCATTTAATGAACGTCAACCAGAGACGAAAGCCAACATGCAATGTGTCAACAAGTGGCTACGAAAGCCTCAACAACTTTGTCATGTTACCTTCTTCTTATATTGTTGCCGTTTGAAGTATTGGTATCATTTGAAAGAGGTGAAAGCAAAATGAGTCCACCTCCGAAGCTGACAAGGAGCGGTCCCCAGCGGTGTGATCGACTTCTTGACGCTATCTTTACGGCGATGTAGGTTAACGTCCCAGCTATCACACACTGCAGTCATTCACCCTGATCGGTCCTCGTTTGCGAGTAATAGACGAAACAAAATTCGGGCATGAAAATAACGTTAAAAAGTAGCGTTATACAGTCTGGTTGCGTGGTGTAAAGAATAAGATTATAGCAGCACGTGCAGGAGGCTGTTGGTTCGAATCCCGTGAAGCGCACGAAGTTTTATCGAAATGACGTCGACCATTACTTTCATTCAATTAATTGGCTTAAATGTAATTTTTTACTTCTATTCTCTCGTCATATTCTTTTAACCACCGCATGAAATTCTTCACTTGTGTCATTTTTTCTTTATATCATTCTTTTTCCAATCGGAAATATGAATTTAATTACATTTATCTGTCATAATACTCAATTATTTGAAAATCAGTTAGAAAGCAAAAGACGAAATAATCAATATTTTTTTATACAATGGTGTGAAAAATGTTTTTTTGCACAGTAATCGTTATACAAACATTTAAAACATAACTCAAATACCTATGCACTACGGACAAAATAACGCAGATGAAAATTTAATGAAAGACGTGTTTATAAGTAAAACGAGATTCAAGTAAAATGAAAAATGGGTAGAGTGAATGCAATAATGTGGACAAAAAAAAAAAAAAAAAAAAAAAAAAACAGGGAGAAAATAGAAAGGAAATGACATCGTAATTAATACATAAAATTAATCAGAAACACATGAACAAAGATTTCAAGTGGAGAAGTAGTGATAGGAAATGAAGAAGTTGATATTACGATTAAAGTTATGTGATAAAAGAATAGATTAAAAATTACATATAAATCAATTAATTGAATAAAAATCATGATGAAAGTAATTTCGATAAAGATTTGAAAATAAAAAAATCATTGCAACTGACTGGATTCGAAACCAACCTGGATGTTAATCTATTACCCTATCCATTACACCAACCAACCAGACTACAAAACGCATCATTTTTAACCTACTGAGTATCACACAAAATTCCAAACTTTTTTTTCCGTCAATTGCTCGCAAGCGAGGGCCCACGACGTATGTCTGCAGCGTGTGGTACCTGCGATCTTAACCTACATCATCGTAAAGATAGTTTCAAAAAGTCAGTCGCACCACTGGATACCTCTCCTTGCGAGTGTTCAGCATAGATGGCCCCCGTGCTGAGGACCGAGGTTCGATTCCCGGTAGCACCAAGGACTTTCCCTTGTTAGGAAGAAGTGCGAGGTGCGCCCAGCCTCGTGGTGCTAACAGAGGAGCTGCTTGACCTGGCGGTAGCGGGTGCACAGTCTGGGAAGTCTACAAAACGGCCGAGAGAGCTGTGTGCTGACCACACGCCATCCATACAGCATCGGCACGACGCCGCAAGGCAGGGGACGACACGGTGGCTGATCGACATCCCTTGGTGCCTTCACGACGACCTGGACGAAGAGCTCGTTAAGAGGAAAATGAGGATTAAATGGAGTCGCGAGGAATCGCCGACTGTACCCAGTTTCATTCGCATTACAATGTGTATGCATTGCGGCTACTGAAGAAAATAGTGAACTACCTCCAACTTGCAAAAAACATTAGTAAATAAATAATTTTTCATTTTATCATTCTTGTGCAAGGTGCCTTTTCGACTGCTATGCAATCATTTCGGCAGTTGGAAGTTGTAATGTTGATTAACACTGTATTGTCTGAAAAAAAGTCCATATGTATTCTGTTTTGTATGTCATATGCTTTAAATGGACCTCATTAAACAGATTTAAGTGACTGTAGGATTTCCGCTGGCAGAGGCCGACCTCGGGGAAGATCGGTTTGGATTCCGCAGAAATGTTGGAACACGTGAGGCAATACTGACCCTACGACTTATCTTAGAAAATAGATTAAGGAAAGGCAAACCTACGTTTCTAGCATTTTTAGACTTAGAGAAAGCTTTTGACAATGTTGACTGGAATACTCTCTTTCAAATTCTGAAGGTGGAAGGGGTAAAGCCGAGCGCTTCTAGGCGCTGCAGTCTGGAACCGCGCGACCGCTACGGTCACAGGTTCGGGCATGGATGTGTGTGATGTCCTTAGGTTAGTTAGGTTTAAGTAGTTCTAAGTTCTAGGGGACTGATGACCTCCGCAGTTAAGTCCCATAGTGCTCAGAGCCATTTGAACCATTTTGAAGGGGTAAAATACAGAGAGCGAAAGGCTATTTACAATTTGTACAGAAACCAGATGGCAGTTATAAGAGTCGAGGGGCATGAAAGGGAAGCAGTGGTTGAGGAGGGAGTGTGACAGGGTTGTAGCCTCTCCCCGATGCTATTCAATCTGTATATTGAGCAAGCAGTAAAGAAAACAAAAGAAAAGTTCGGAGTAGGTATTAAAATCCACTATGAGGTTCGCCGATGACATTGTAATTCTGTCAGAGACAGCAAAGGACTTGGAAGAGCAGTTAAACGGAATGGACAGTGTCTTGAATGGAGGATACAAGATGAACATCAACAAAAGGAAAACGAGGATCATGGAATGTAGTCGAATTAAGTCGGGTGATGCTGAGGGAATTAGATTAGGAAATGAGGCACTTAAAGTAGTAAAGGAGTTTTGCTATTTATGGAGCAAAGTAACTGATGATGGTCGAAGTAGACAGGGTATAAAATGTTGACTGGCAATGTCAAGGAAAGCGTTTCTGAAGAAGAGAAATTTGTTAATATCGAGTATAGATTTAAGTGTCAGGAAGTCGTTTCTGAAAGTATTTGGATGGAGTGTAGCCATGTATGGAAGTGAAACATGGACGATAACCAGTTTGGACAAGAAGAGAATAGAAGGTTTAGAAATGTGGTGCTACAGAAGAATGCTGAAGATTAGATAGGTAGATCACATAACTAATGAGGAGGTATTGAATAGAATTGGGGAGAAGAGAAATTTATGGCTCAACTTGACTAGAAGAAGGGATCGGTTTGTAGGGCATATTCTGAGGCATCAAGGAATCACCAATTTAGTATTGGAGGGCAGCGTGGAGGGTAAAAATCGTAGAGGGAGACCAAGGGATGAGTGAACTAAACAGATTCAGGAGGATGTAGGTTGCAGTAGGTATTGGGAGATGAAGCAGCTTGCACAGGCTCGAGTAGCATGGACAGCTGCATCAAACCAGTCTCTGGACCGAAGACCACCACAACAACAACAACAACAACAGGATTTCCGCTGGAAATGCCAGTTTCACGACCAAAATAGATGCTATTTTTTCATGGGATGATACATCATCAAAAGAACAGAAGAAGCAATTTGGCAGTTAGTAGTTCACATAGGATCTAAACGGGTTCTGTTCTGTAACCGCAAGCGATACAAGGAAAATGACAAGAAAACGTAGTATGGACTGACAAGCCACGCTATATCTCTACATGCTTTTGATGCTTTGACAGGCGGTCGCAAACCTTGAGAAGTCACGGCAGGCATTGGTGAAGTCTCGACAAGCCTTCACAGGCATACTGGCAAGCCTCGAAACCCTTTACAGGCACACTGGCAAGACTCGAAAGCATTCACAGGCATATTGGCAAGACTCGAAAACCCTTCACAGTCGCTGCCAAGCCTCGATAGTTACCGTCAAGGCTTGACAGGCATTAACAAGCCTTGAAAGGCACTGGAAAGTCTTTAAAGGCAAGCCACGACAGGACAAAACTTGACAGGCCTTGACAGAACAAGCTTTACCAAGCTTTGAAAGGATAAGCCTTGACGGGCACTGGCAGTGCTTGAAAGGCATCGGCAAGCCATGATAAGCCTTCACAAGCACTGGCAAGCCTTGGCAAGCCTCAATAAGCACTGAAAAGCCTTAGCAAGGCTCGACAAACTTTGAGTAGCCTGCATAAGTTTTTCTATACATCCATATGATTTTGCTTGCTACTGGATGGCTTACCTCATGCTAATCAAGGAACCCCCCTGTAGCTGTACGGACTGATGGTGTTGAATGACATCAGACTCACGTACGGCACGCCTCACACACGTCTCCTCCACTGAGAGGCGGAGGAGGCCGACATGAGGAGAAGCGCCGGGCTAATATTAAAGTGTCCAGCGCGTCGCTCACCGCTGTATTAATATCGGCCGCTGCGGCCACACTGACGGAGGCGATGGCCTTTTAATTCGACCCGCTCGCGAGAAGCGCCTAACGCATGGCCGCCATAAATCCAGGTCCCACGACTTTGCCAACTTTCTGCAGCGCCACAAGACGGTTCTTTGATTTCTCCTCCTTTTTCCTCCCTTTTCTCCTCTCTTTTAATCCCTCTGTTCCGTTCCGGCCCGGCAATAAAAACTGTTCCAACGCGTTTGAATAATGTGCCGCTATATTTTCGCTTATTACGAGCGGAAGGAGGTGCGGCAAAAAGAGTAATACCCAACTACGACTCTCTCTCTCTCTCTCTTTTTATTTTGGTTAGGTTGGTGGTCCTGCAAATACAACCAGGACTCGCCACGTTGCAACGCACAATCTGGCCTGGAAGGGGATAAATTTCCCGCGCCATTCGGAATTAACGCTAAAAGGTGTACCAACAGTTTGTGATTCCGAAATCGGATTAAGTCGGCATTCACGTAACTGTCGACCTTAAATTGATTATGGTAATTGATTCACGCTGTTACACTCTCATTTACGCTCGTAATTAACAGGTTTCCACAACAGAGGGCACAGAAAGTGCGTTTAAAACCGGTTGCCGTCTCTGATAATTAGTCGTCAGCTTTGTTTTGTTAAAATTTTGTTTTAATTTTGTTACAAGTGGAAGCAGCATTACGTGATTGCAATTATTCTTTCGTGCCCACATTTATTCATAACTTCTATCGCAGATTCAACCTCTCAATACTTAAGCAGAGAGCATCATTTTCCGTTTATACCAGACAGCAATTCTCTTTCAATAACGTGGAAATGAAGCCCCCATGTTTCTTGACAGAGCGTAGGGGAACGATGGGGGAGACCGCACCGCCATACTAGACTGGGTCCTAATGGAGGTGGCTTTCTGTTGCCTTCCTCCGACCGTAATGGGATGAATAATTGAAATCCCTGTGCTAGCAGGACAGAGCGGATGCGATTATGTTTATCGAAAGGGGCCAAAATAAGTTACTGTCAGTTGCACTCAACAAATAAACTTTATTTCTCAAAACACATAATCACACAAGCAAGAATCAAAACTCTCAAGGTTTTAAATGAAGACCTCCTTTGATTTAATTTAGATCGGCTGAAGGCCACATCGAAAATACAAGGCACAAGGCCTAAGTAAGGAATTGAGGTACAGGAGTTCTTCTGGAGGTTTCACTTCTTAACAATTTTTTTTTAATCTTCAATATAAATAGGCTGAAAGCTTTAGCTTAAATTTTTCCAATATAACTCGGCTGGAGGCCACATATTAATCAAGAACAGTGTTACGGCTTAAGTCCGAGACAAACATTTTCAATGCTTAATATAAATAGATTGAAAACTCGGCTGAAGGCCGCATATCAACAAAACAATTTAATGGCTTAAGACCTAGGAAGAAGAGCTTTCAATCCGAAAAGGCTGAAGGCCTTATCTTAAAATATTTCGTGTAAAACTCGGCTGAAGGTCTCATACTAAAGAATAACAATCTTATGACTTAAGGGCAAGACAAGGATTTTGAATTTTTAATTTAAGAGAGATTAAAACTCGGCTGAAAGCCACACACCATGCAGAAAACAATTTTACGGCTTAAGGCCTCAAGGGAAGAGCTTATAAATTTCAACAAAAATAGGCTAAAGGCTTTATCCTAAAATGCTTCACATAAAACTCGGCTGAAGACCACATACGAAACCCAAACAATCTCTCGGCTTAAGGCCCACACAAAGAAATTTCCAATTTTTAATTTAAGCTGGAAAACTCGGCAGAAGTAACATACAAACTAGAAAATATATCTTATGGCTTAAGGCCTAGACAAAATTTTTCAACTTTTGATTTGAAAAGGGTGGAAACTCGTCCGAAGGCCACATACCAACTTGAAACAAATTTACTGCTCAAGGCCTAGGCACACGGAATTTTCAATTTTAATTTTGAAAGGCTGATACTCGGTTGAAGGCCACGAACCAAACAAGAAACAATTTTTTTACGGCTTAAGGCCTAAGAAGAAAAGCCTAGGAATTTTAATAAGCTAAAACTCGGCTGAAGGCCACACAGAGTACTTAAGACTAAAAAGGAAATCACTGTGTAAAACAAAAGGAGCGGCGCTCAGAAGGTTCCAAGGATCGGCCTGGGATGGTAACACTAACGCACGTTTAGGTGAGACAGGCAGTCAGACCGACAACCTCTTAATCGGATAAGCGCTGCTGCTGCCACTCACGGGCAGTTAAGGCAGGGAGTTAGTGACGCCAGTAAATGGAATAAGAAAAGAGGCAGCAGTACCGTAAAAGAAGATGACACATAATAAACGGGATGAACACGAGCCGCGCACGGCTCAATAATGACGACGAATACGTCACAATAACACCCAGTCATCTCGTGGAAGGCGAAAATCCCTGACCCCGCAGGGAATCGAACCCGGGACCCCGCATTCGGGGAGCGAGAACGCTACCGCGAGAGCACGAGCTGCAGACTTCAATAACAGCAAAACATTGTTAATGAGGCAAAGTAATTCTGTTACAAGAAGCCTCCCAGGAACCTTGGTGATGTGGCTACTATAAACTGTTTCATGTGTACCCTGTTAGTCTGAAAAATTGGGACTGGATTAACAAAAAACTGATGAAAATTAAAAATGGTGGTTTCAGTGTTGCAGGTTTTCGACATAGTCTCCTGCCCCCATCCTTGCGCCCCTTCGAACTTGAGTACAATGCACAGGACGGGTATATAACCATGTGAAACAGTCGTGCGAGAAGTTCTTACTTCGGATGTTGTTCAACTTGTTTCTCAAACTGGCTTGGATGTCGGTTATGTCGTCAAAGCGTCGACCCTTTGTGTGACTTTCTCATAGTGCCGTTTTGTTGTAGCTTCGTGCTGGTAACAGCAAGTGCCGTCGAGCATGATTTTTCCCTAGAAGAGAACTGTCCGCGTTTGAATCCAGTAGATGTAGGCCACCAAGCGTCGCAGTTTTTGCTCGATAGTCACGCTGTGCGGAACAAACTTCCCTTATTGTTTTCTCTTCTTCACAACATTCTGGGTAATGTCTTCAGCACTTGACTTAGGGGCACTGCTCCACTGCGATTTGCGAGAAAATAACGTTGCCACACTACATGCGTGTGCCCACTACTTAGCACACCTTGTTCTCAACTGACTGGTCGAATACACATCTGTTGTTTACAGTCGTTAGTTCTAGTTGCCACTATAGCGTAGCGCTGACGTCGCTTATGTGCGAGGAATAATACCAGTGTCGGAACTTTTTGGAAGGACAGTGTACAGAACAAACTCTGCTCACATGAACACAATGCAGTTAACAGTAATGTATATCGAAAGATAAGATACATACGAGAATGTCGTTTCATGACTCCCCTGTTACAGCTTCAGCAGATGAAAATGTCTGTGGAACCGGGTAACCTCACAGTATCGATAAACCTAAAGCACGTTAGTCTGCTGGTCCGAGCCATGCGTGCGTTACTTTTTTCCTTCCGTGAGACTGGTCATAGAATGTGACGTTAAGTTCCGTTGGCGGAAACGTAGGTAAGAAGTATTTATGTGAATAAGCACTACTTGGACTTGTTAGGCCACGCTACAGTGGAGAGATCAGAGAGAGAGAGAGAGAGAGAGAGAGAGAGAGAGAGAGAGAGAGAGAGAAAGGTAAATTGTGAGCATTGAGCACACTGGACAGACGACGCTGCGAGCTGTGGAGATGGTAACAAAAATCTTCTCTATCGGTGCCGTATGTCGCGAATGGCCTTCGTCCGGCTTCTCGTTTAATAGCAGGATGTAAACAGTGCATTTTCTCACTAGCCGAACGCGCGGTCGTTAAAGTCTCGTTCCAGTCGCTTCATGGTAGACATGAGAGGGCGTATTGCGGAACTAGTAAAGGTTCCGTGAGTTATGCATCTTTTATATACAGGGTGGACCATTTGATAGTGACCGGGCCAAATAACTCACGAAATAAGCCGACTTAGTCCGAAAAAACTACAAAGAACGAAACCCGTCTAGCTTCAAGGGGGAAACAAGATGGCGCTATGGTTGGCCCGCTAGATGGCGCTCTCATACGTCAAACGGATATCAACTGCGTTTTTTTAAATAGGAACCACCATTTTTTTATTACATATTTGTGTAGTACGTAAAGAAATACGAATGTTTTAGTTGGACCACTTTTTTCGCTTTGTGATAGACGGCGCTGTAATAGTCACAAACGTATAAGTACGTGGTATCACGTAACATTCCGCCAGTTCGGACGGTATTTGCTTCGTGATAGATTACCCGTGTTAAAATGGACCGTTTACCAATTGCGGAAAAGGTAGATATCGTGTTCATGTATGGCTATTGTGATCAAAATGCCCAACGGGCGTGTGCTATGTATGTTGCTCGGTATCCTGGACGACATCATCCAAGTGTCCGGACCGTTCGCCGGATAGTTACGTTATTTAAGGAAACAGGAAGTGTTCAGCCACATGTGAAACGTCAACCACGACTGCAACAAATGATGATGCCCAAGTAGGTGTTTTAGCTGCCGTCGCGGCTAATCCGCACATCAGTAACAGACAAATTGCGTGAGAATCGGGAATCTCAAAAACGTCGATGTTGAGAAGGTTACATCAACATCGATTGCACCCGTACCATATTTCTATGCACCAGGAATTACGTAGCGACGACTTTGAACGTCGTGTACAGTTCTGCCACTGGGCACAAGAGAAATTACGGGACGATGACAGATTTTTTGCACGCGTTCTATTTAGCGACGAAGCGTCATTCACCAACAGCGATAACGTAAACCGGCATAATATGCACTATTGGGCAACGGAAAATCCACTATGGCTGCGACAAGTGGAACATCAACGACCTTGACGGGTTAACGTATGGTGCGGCATCATGGGAGGAAGGATAATTGGCCCCCAATCTAAATGGTGCAATGTATGCTGATTTCCTACGTAATGTTTTACCGATGTTACTAAAAGACGTTTCACTACATGAGAGGATGGCGATGTACTTCCAACATGATGGATGTCCGGCACATAGCTCGCGTGCGGTTGAAGCGGTATTGAATAGCATATTTCATGACAGGTGGATTGGTCGTCGAAGCACCATACCATGGCCCGCACGTTCACCAGATCTGACGTCCCCGGATTTCTTTCTGTGGGGAAAGTTGAAGGATATTAGCTATCGTGATCCACCGACAACGCCTGACAACATACATCAGCTCATTGTCAATCCATGTGCGAACATTACGGAAGGCGAACTACTCGCTGTTGACAGGAATGTCGTTACACGTATTGCCAAATGCATTGAAGTTGACGGACATGATTTTGAGCATTTATTGCATTAATGTGGTACTTACGGGTAATCACGCTGAAACAAAAAAAAAGGTTCAAATGGCTCTGAGCACTATGGGACTCAACTACTGAGGTCATTAGTCCCCTAGAACTTAGAACTAGTTAAACCTAACTAACCTAAAGACATCACAAACATCCATGCCCGAGGCAGGATTCGAACCTGCGACCGTAGCGGTCTTGCGGTTCCAGACTGCAGCGCCTTTAACCGCACGGCCACTTCGGCCGGCGCACGCTGAAACAGCATGCGTTCTCAGAAATGATAAGTTCACAAAGGTACGTGTATCATATTGGAACAACCGAAATAAGATGTTCAAACATACCTACGTTCTGTATTTTTATTTAAAAAACCTACCTGTTACCAACTGTTCGTCTAAAATTGTGAACCATATGTTTGTGACTATTACAGTGCCATCTATCACAAAGCGAAAAAAAAGATGGTTCAACTAAAACATTCATATTTCTTTACGTACTACACGAATATGTAATAAAAAATGAGGGTTCCTATTTCTAAAAAACGCAGTTGATATCCGTTTGACATATGGCAGCGCCATCTATCGGGCCAACCATAGTGCCATCTGGTTTCCCCCTTCAAGGTAGACGAGTTTCGTTCTTTGTAGTTTTTTCGTTTGACGCTTATTTCGTGAGATATTTGGCCCGGTCACGATCAATGGACCACCCTGTATATACAGGGTACACACAATTAAAATTCCAGTTTCAAAACGCTGCAGAAAGAGCACCACTGCTCAGAATGATGTCAAATTTGAACAGTATGTTATTGACGCAAGGCGACTCGTCGTTCAACAAAAAAAATCTTAACGAAAATTTGACCAATAGATGACGCTGTAAGTGTCAGAATACGCACACCAATATACGCGCACCACACTGCTGTCCCTCAGTTTGAGTCCGAGACGCCCAACGTAACTCTCACCCTGAACCATCGCTTTCTGCTGGAGAGCTCTTTTACAAGAACGATAACTGTGCACAAGTAGCCCTGCAGAAGTTTTGGACACTCAAGGGGGATATGAAAATGGGCATTGGTCCTATGTCTGCTAAGGGTCTGGAGAAAATTATTACGAAATTCGAAAAGACAGGTTCTTTTGAAGTTCGATGTGGCAGAGGGAGGAAAGCAGTCGATCCGACGTCTGCCCAAGATGTGGCCACGGCGTTGCAGGAAGGATCGAGTGGTGGTGTGCAAACATGCAGTGCATAGCAATTGCCCGAACGTTGGACGTGACGGTGCGTAAAATGCAACGAAACATGCTGCATTAGTATCCATACAAAATCACCCACGTTGAGGAGTTGCTTCCGGCTGACCTGCTAGCAAGACAAAAGTTCGCTCTGGAATTTCTTCTTCGTGTGGAACTGGACAATGAATGGCCACGGAACGTTCTGTGGACAGACGAAGCTCATTTCCAAGGACATGGCAATACGCAGAACTGCAGAATATGGGGAACAGAAAATCCGCACGCAGATACCAATTCATTCTGCAAAAGTGACTGTGTGGTGTCGGTTGGAGGCACGTTTTATCGTAGGCCTGCAATTTTTCGAGGAGATGAGTCAAGGGGGTCGTGTTACCTGTACCGTTACTGGCAAGCGCTTTGAGGGTCTTTCGAGCACCAACGTCATTCCAACTCTTCAACATCGTGAATGTGTGGGTAAAGTTTACACAAAAAGGCGATCGTACGCACATAACACAACCAGTGAAGTGGCTGTTGCAGAGGCATTTCGGCAATGATGGAATTAATTGCCAGCCGTCATTTCCTTACAGCCTGGCAGTCCATCTCACTTAATCTTCATCCGCGTGACTTCTGGCTGTGGGGTTATCTGGAAAGTACGTTCAGTACTCCAATTACGAACGTATCTGAATTGATGACACGAACTGCCCAACGCATTCCGAACGTGACCCCCGAGGCACTCCGGTCTGTCGTGAATCATGGACGTTTCTCGGTGAAAGATCCGTACCCAAAGACTGGAAAGCTGCACAGGTCACACCAATATTCAAGAAAGGTAGTAGGAGTAATCCACTATATTACAGGCCCATATCGTTAACGTCGACATGCAGCAGGATTTTAGAACATATATTGTGCTCGAACATTATGAATTACCTCGAAGAAAACGTCTATTGACACACAGTCAACATGGATGGGTTTAGAAAACATCGTTCCTGTGAAACACAACTAGCTCTTTATTCACATGAAGTGTTGAGTGCTATTCACAAGGGATTTCAGATCGATTCCGTATTCCTGGATTTCCGGAAGGCTTTTGACACTGTGCACACAAGCGACTCGTAGTGAAATTGCGTGCAAATGGAATATCGTCTCAGCTATGTGACTGGATTTGTCATTTCCTGTCAGAGAGGTCACACTTCGTATAAATTGACGGTAAGTCATCGAGTAAAACAGAAGTGATTTCTGGCGTTCCCCAAGGTATTACCGAGCGAGGTGGCGCAGTGGTTAGCACACTGGACTCGCATTCGGGAGGACGACGGTTCAATCCCGTCTCCAGCGATCCTGATTTAGGTTTTCCGTGATTTCCCTAAATCGTTTCAGGCAAATGCCGGGATGGTTCCTTTGAAAGGGCACGGCCGATTTCCTTCCCAATCCTTCCCTAACCCGAGCTTGCGCTCCGTCTCTAATGACCTCGTTGTCGACGGGACGTTAAACACTAACCACAACCACCACCACCACCACCACCACCACCACCACCACCACCACCTAGGTATTGTTATAGGCCCTTTTCTGTTCCTTAGCTATATAAACGATTTGGGAGACAATCTGAGCAGCCGACTTCGGTTGTTTGCAGATGACGCTGTAGTTTATCGACTAATAAAGTTATAAGAAGATCAAAACAAACTGCAAAACAAAAGATATCTGAATGGTGCGAAAATTGGCATTTGACCCTAATAACAAAAGTATGAGGTCATCCACATGAGTGCTAAAAGGAACTCGTTAAACTTCGGTTACACGATAAATCAGTCTAATCTAAAAGCTGTAAATTCAACTAAATACCTAGGTATTACAATTACGAACTACTTAAATTGGAAGGAACACACAGAAAATGTTGTGGGTAAGGCTAACCAAAGACTGCGTTATATTGGCAGGACACTTGGAAAATGTGACAGACCTACTAAGGAGACTGCCTACACTACGCTTGTCCGTCCTCTCTTACAATACTGCAGCGCGGTGTGGGATCCTTACCAGGTAGGGCTGACGGAGTACATCGAAAAACTTCAAAGAAGAGCAGCATGTTTTGTATTGTCGCGAAATATGGGAGAGAGTGTAGAAATGATACAGGATTTCGGCTGGCGTTTTTCGTTGCGACGGAATCTTCTCACTAAATTCCAATCATCAACTTTCTCCTCCGAATGCGAAAATATTTTGTTGCCACCGACCTACATAGGGGGAAACGATCACCACGATAAAATAAGAGGAATCAGAGCTCGTACGGACAGATATAGGTGTTCATTCTTTCTCAGCGCTATAAGATATTGGAATAATAGAGAATTGTCAGGGTTGTTAGATGAACCCTCTGCCAGGCACTTAAATGTGATTTTTATTAAGTTCTTGGACTCAGGACAACTATAAACGATTTTTCCGCCCCAGATGTAATACGACCATGCCATGATGGATGGGCGTATGTAACTAACAGTGCCCTGCCGGACTTGTGCAGCCACGCCCACTGAACAGTATGGGCGGTGTAATGTGGAATTCAAACCATAGCTTTCGTATTGTGATTCATCTGCCATTTGTAGCCGACCCCATTTACGTTAAAACGCTTGCAGCGGCATCTAGTTTTCTTTACATTTTTTCCATCCTCTCCCCCCTGCGTCAATAATATGCTTTTCAAATATAAAGTCACTCTGAACAGTGGTTCTCTTACACAGCGTTTTGAAATGGAACTACAGTTCTGGACACCCCATAAATCGCAATTCTTGATATTAACTACTGACTGCAACTACAGCCACAGTTTTGTTTGGTTTATGGATACGGAAATGCAATTAGATTGCGCTCGCGAGCTTTGTACTTGAACCACGACTGGTTTAACGGCTGACTGGTAATTCAAAGCTTGTTCAGTCGTAAAGGGACATTCTAGCTACTCATGAACTGTCTAACATCTCTCTCCCTGTCTCTCTCTCTCTCTCTCTCTCTGCCTCCATGTGTTTTCCCAGTTGAAATGTTTTTATTTTTTTTATTTTCCGACACGATGACAATTACCGGTTTCGACAGACTCGAATGGCCATCCTAAGATTTAAGAATAAAAATAAGCACAAAATTAAAATTTTGTATGTTAGCATGTTAACTGATTCTTCCGTCGCTACTAGCTAGAATGATAGAACAATAAATGAAAAGCGGTGACTGATTATGTTGTGCAGTATTAATGCATTCAGGTTAACTAGTTTTCGGCTTACAAGACCATCATCAGCCTTTAACTTGCTAACATTGCAAAAGAAGTTACGATGTTGGTAAACAACATTGGAGAAGATGTTACTCTTCTAGACTGAGTCACAAACACACAGTAAGTGTCATCTCTGGCAGTGCGGTGATATTTACAGTGTGTCTCTGCCTCAGTCCAGAAGAGTAACATCTTCTCCAATGTTGTTTGCCAACATCGCAACTTCTTTGGAATTGATAGCGAGGTAAAATTTTGTATGTCCATTCTTCTGATTGGAGGTTTGAAGGACTTCGGCAGTTCACTTATGTAATAAAATGGAACACCTACAGCCGTCCTTCCGATGTCATTAATTATATGGCTACCAATTTTGGTGCTTCAGTGCACCCATCTTCTGGACTTAACTGACACTGAGGGCGTTAACTTCAGGCGTATACAAGATTCATCAGTGGTCAACATCAATGACCTGGTTTTCGCAGACCACCTGTAACAGCAATGTTATGTCTCCAACCAACTACCTATTCACTCCGTCAGTTGGTAGTTGAGTCAGTTCATAGGTGTTGGCCACTGTTGAACATCCTCAGCGTCAGCTAAGGCCTGCAGATGGTGCAGTGAAGCACCGGAACATGTAGCCATACAATAAATGACATCGTAAGGACGGCTGTAGGTGTTCCATTTTGTCACACAGTCAGTTAATGTCTGACGATGGCCTCGTAAGCCGGTGACAGATTAACTTGAATATATCCAGCAGAACATAGCGGACACATTGCTACTCATTATTATTTCTGCATGTTACATGTAAAACAGATTTAATATTGTAAAAGAGAGAGATAATTATATTATCATCCCCAATTTCGGCACAGGAAGGCCATACGTTATAACTAACGTAAAAGTGTTGTGATATGCTTTATACAGCAGAATCTAAAAGTAAAATTAAATCGATAGTGACTATACACAGAAACCAGATGGCAGTTATAGGAATCGAGGGACACGAAAGGGAAGCAGAGGTTGGGAAGGGAGTGAGACAGGGTTGTAGCCTCTCCCCGTTGTTATTCAGTCTGTATATTGAGCAAGCAGTAAAGCAAACAAAGGAAAAATTTAGAGTAGGAATTAAAATCTATGGAGAAGAAATAAAAACTTTGAGGTTCGCCGATAACATTGTAATTCTGTCAGAGACAGAAAAGGACTTGGAAGAGCAGTTGAACGGAATGGACAGTGTCTTGAAAGGAGGATATAAGATGAACACCAACAAAAACAAAACGAGAATAATGGAATGTAGTCGAATTAAATCGGGTGATGCTGCGGGAATTAGATCAGGAAATGAGACACTTAAAGTAGTAAATGAGTATTGCTATTTGGGGAGCAAAATAACTGATGATGGTCGAAGTAGAGAGGATATAAAATGTCGGCTGGCAATGGCAAGGAAAGTATTTCTGAAGAAGAGAAATTTGTTAATATCGAGTATAGATTTAAGTGTCAGGAAGTCGTTTCTGAAAGTATTTGTATGGAGTGGAGCCATGTATGGAAGTGAAACATGGACGACAAATAGTTTGGACAAGAAGAGAATAGAAGCTTTCGAAGTGTGGTTCTACAGAAGAACGCTGAAGACTAGATGGGTAGATCACATAACTAATGAAGAGGTATTGAACAGAATCGGAGAGAAGAGAAATTTGTGGCACAACTTGATTAGAAGAAGGGGTCGGTTGGTAGGGCATATTCTGAGGCGTCAAGGGATCACCAATTTAGTATTGGAGGGCAGCGTGGAGGGTAAAAATCGCAGAGGGAGACCAAGAGATGAATACACTAAGCAGATTAAGAAGGATGTAGGTTGCAGTAGGTACTGGGAGATGAAGAGGCTTGCACAGGATAGAGTAGCATGAGGAGCTGCATCAAACCAGTCTCTGGACTGAAGACCACAACAACAACAACAATGACTATACACGTACTTCAAAGTATAGGGGGATGGCTACGATTTTTGTGAGAAAAGGTCAAAATGGTGTGTCGCGTCGAGAGACGTGGGTCATACCGACCGCGAAACACGGCCAACGACATCGATCAAAGAAGACAACTGCAGTTGACGTTTGTGCAGTTACAACACCCGCTCCATTCATCGCAACCTGCTGCCTTCACGGTTACCATCCAAACAAATGTTTTCGCTGTCCAGACTTTTAAGATATTCGGTCGGACCTTGAAAAAATTTCAGTGGTTCTAAGATTGGGAACTTGCTGCAAAAGTTCAGAAATGTGAAATTGTGCGCTTTACAAAACGAACAGGTAGTATCCTACGATTAAAATATCAACGAGTGAGAACTGAATTGATCAACTGATGCAAATACCTGCGTGTGGCGTTTTGTAGCGATATGAAATGGAAAGATCACAAATGATGCAGGTGGGACAATTTGATTCATTGGTAGAATACTAGGGAATAGCAACCATTCTACAAAAGACTGCTTACAAATCACTCATGCGACGCGTGCTGGAATTATATGAATGTGTGGCGTCTGTTCTTTCGGTTGTGTCCGAAAGAAGAGTCGCCGCTCATTCAAATAACTGATTCGCCTGGCTGGGCAATGGATCCATCTTATTTACTGTGGATGCACTGACCTCCTGCGGGAATCTCAGAGTAGGGATCACGGAGGAAACGGACAGGGACTCGGGACAGGTGGGAGTGTCAATAGGCAGTGAGGCGTGCCGAGGTAGTCCGTGCAGTTGCGATAACGCTGTGTCTCGAATGGCGCAGTCTTTACCGCACCTGCCTAGTAAGAAGGAGGTCCAGGGTTCGAATCCCGGTCCAGTACACATTTTCGCTCGTCCCCGCTAATTCTGCGTCACGTCCCGATGCAGCTGACAGCAATGATCCCCTCCATTTCCTCTCCCTTCTTCCCCTCTCTGCGTTCAGTTTGTATATAACATGCTGGAATGTTGCTCATGTGTATAGAAACCATATCTAATAGGACCAACAAGAGATACTGAAAGTATCCAGTGAAAGGCAGCACAAATGGTCACAAGCTTTTTTGACCAAGGAGAATGGCCGGCCGATGTGGCCGTGCGGTTCTAGGCGCTTCAGTCTGGAACCGCGTGACCGCTACGGTCGCAGGTTCGAATCCTGCCTCGGACTTGGATGTGTGTGATGTCCTTAGGTTAGTTAGGTTTAAGTAGTTCTAAGTTCTAGGGGACTGATGACCTCAGATGTTGAGTCCCATAGTGCTCAGAGCCATTTGAACCATTTTGAACCAAGGAGAATGCTGAGAAAACGGAACTGGCGGACTCTTTGACGGTAGACGAAAACTGTCCAAAGAGAGCCTAGGATTAGTGAGGAGGAGATTCAGCTAACTAAAGTGCACATAGAAGCACTTAAACAGTCACTGTGGATACGTGAGTGGAGCGGGAAAGTGCTCTCTCTGCGAGGAAGCACTCTCTGCCGTGCACTTCACAGTAGTTCGCAGAGAGGACGTGGCTACCGCCTTCTGCATCTCGTGAAGCAGGTGCCCCTTCTCACACGATAAACACGTCCTCTTATTAACAGAGAGCAGTGGTAGTAATATATACGACCCGTGTCGGCCAAGCGCACGTGGCGACGTAATGGTTTTCCGCTCCGTTTGCTAATCCTGCCGCGCGAGACTGAAATACGCGTCATGGAGGAGGAGGGGGGAGTGAGGAGAGGAACAGGTAGGTAGGGGGGGGAGCAGGGGAGGGGAGCGGGTGGGGGAGGAAGGATGCACGGCAGGAGGCGAGCCACGGGATTTGCGGCCACGGGCGAGTAAAATTTAATAACTCCATTCCGCAGGAGGTACGGCCTGGTCTCGCGGCCTGTGGTAACGGCTGGCTACAAGCTAGTGACTAGTGGCCACTGGCTAGTGCGGCCAATTTGCAACTCAACCAGCAGCGGCCTAGACTTGGCCCATCATTCGTGGTCAGGAGCAGATGCTCTCAGCATCTCCCCTGTACCTCTGCGAGGCCCACAAATAGCGATGGGGAAACGGTGGGGAATTCTGGGGAGGATCTGTGCAATCACGTCCACCTCCTAGGACATTAGCTATGAGGCCATTTTACAGCGCCGAGATCGTATCTCCGAAGTATGTCAGACGCAAAAGTAATTTCCTTGGATGACCATATTCCGCGTAAGCTGCCTACGTTAGATGGTTTACAGCCAGGACAAAGAAATGGCGTCCATATTGGAACGAACAAAGAATGGCCACCTTGAGGCACTGCGCCGTTTTCTGCCGTCGATTTACAGTCTAAGAACGCCGTAAAGAAAGTGAAAGGCAGTTTCGGAACAGGCCTGAAAGCTCGAGCAGAAGAATGATAATGAGAAGTTCGCAGCCATAACCTTCTGGCAAGGGGTGAGAGAGACTCACAGTACCTGTTGAGAGAAACGGACGACACACTGTTTCAGCATGGAATATCCCGTAAGTATAAAGGCAGCAAAGATGAAGCTGATGTCTAGTAGTAGAAAGGAAAATAGCGGCTTGATCAGTATGGAGAGAGGTAACGACGCAGCACTGTGTGCGGTAGCGATGTTTGTTGATGGTTATGAATTACTAACAAGGGAACCTCCCCACCTAACTTGTACACTTGGCGAATGGGTAAAAAGATTCTTCTACCTTGCCCGATTTAGGTTTTCTTGTGGACGTGATAATCAATTCCAAAAAAAGTGATCGCATCAGACAGACAGATAATAATTGTCTGAAAATAAAAAAATTATACTTTTCACTCGAGGGAAGACTTGAACCAAGGACCTCTCGTTCGACAGCTGCTCACGCTAACCATGGGACCACGGCACTCCTGAGATCACATTAGCCTTGATGTTGCCTATCTTGTGCATGGACTATTCAGTTTGTATATTTTGCTTATTTTTTTCATAGTTCCACACAACTTCTTCCTGTTTTCTCGATTGATCTGTGTTTAGTTTTTCAAGGCCTGTCCACTGTGCCAACTTATAACCAAATCTGACGGGGGTGCGATGGGGAGGTTGCCTTGTAAGATAATTTTTTCTGCTGTCAGTGACTTCGCACACTAAAGTAGTCGTTCGTACGCTGGAAAGCTGCGAGCTGTCGCCTCTATACTCTTACCTGAGTGCACACCATGACTCTTTGCCTACCAACCTGTGAACTGTTTTTCTGTACACTTATAGCTGTAACATTTTTTCAGTGATCTTCCACAACTACAACAACTATCTGCCATATGAATTTTTGAAATTTTATGAATTACCTAGGACATAGATTTCGAAATTTCCCATACAGGCAACTTGCTGCCACGTTAACACGTTTCTGTGACTACACCAGAGGAGATATTAATCCGAGTGCTTTGTTGCTACACAATTTAATTCTCTATTTAAGAAAGGTGAAAGAAACGGCTGCGAAAATTACGGAACGATAAGCCTACTGAACTCTACCTTTAAAGAATGTAAAAAAGCGACTTAAGATGATTTTCGTTTCTTGGTTATCAGTCTTCTGAATGGTTTGACGCGGCCCGCCACCAATTCCTCTCCTGTGTCATCCTCTTCATCTCAGAGTTGCAATCTGAGTACCTCTAGTAATATTGGAGGAAGAACAAACAGGATTTAGAAAATATCGTTCGTGCACGGATGACATGTTAACTTTAAAACAACTGCTAAAAACGAGAATTCAACTTGGAAACTCTCACTCCATTTGCCTACTTCCAAAAAGTCTGCGATGAAGCAAACGGACATGAACTGTGGACAATTACGATCTCCGAGGCTATCCACGCGATTTATTTCAAACACAAAAAGAGAGGATGTAGCGAACAGCGGATATTTTAATCAAAACCAGAAGGACTAAGAATATTAAATTAACAACTACTCAAGGACTGAGACAAGGATGCTGCATTTCAGCCACATTACTGAACATTATTCAGTACACGAGGTGTAGGAGAAAAGTAATGAGACCGACAACACAGCCAGCGATGTGGCATTGTTGTGTGTCCATCCCTTCCAGATGTTCAGTCCACGTTTCAGCTCCGTACAGCCGTTGCGTCATTTTTGAGAGCGCCATCAGTGAAGCTGCGTTTCTGCAGTGTGTTACGAAAATGGAACGGCGGAATTTCGAACAACGTTATGCCGTCAAGTTTTGTGTTAAGCTTGGGGAATCCGTGCGTGTGACCCCTGAAAAGTTGAAAAAAGGCCTATGGGCAACATCCCTTATCAACAGCAGAAAGGCGACTGATGACCTCAGAAGTTAAGTCGCATAGTGCTCAGAACCATTTGAACCAACAGCACAAGTTTGTCGCAGGCACAAATCAGTTTTCGAAAACCGCGAACACGTTGTAGATGAACCTGCCTCAGGGAGATTTTCAGCTTGAAAAACCGACGAGAACGTCGCACGTGTGGGCGCTTGTGCGAGATCACACTGACGTTTAAGAATAAGGATGAAAGGCGACTTGTTAAACTCAAATACCTTCCTCGCACATCAAATTTTAGCCGAAGTTTTGTACATGCGGACGCTTTCTGCCAAAATGGTGCTGTTGAGTGGTACTTAAGTAAATAAATTAGTGAAATAAAAGTGAACTAGAAACTAGAATATAAATGGAAAACTTGGTTTAGTTTAGAGAGTTACATACTGGCATTCAGCGGGCAGAACAGAAGAGACAATGACCATGAAGTCAGCAGTTCCACATAAGCGGGCGCTGTCGATTCAGCCGTCAGGGCATCGCCCGACCGGCTCACATGTTTCTCAGTTGTCGCATATGAGCAAAGGCCCTCGCCTACATTCCAAGAGCCAATGACCGACGTTAAGAAGATTCTTCGAGAAGCTTTTCAACGTGACGGAAGAGGCAATGACCGGCTCACGTGTTTCTCAGTCGTCACATGCGATCAGAGGCCCCCGCCTACATTCCAAGAGCCAATGACCGAGGTCAAGAAGATTCTTCGAGAAGCTTTTCAACGTGACAGAAGAGGCAATGGCCGTGAAGTCGTTCACCTCCAGTGAACTGAAGTGAATAAATACGCGAGACGCGGTGGGCCCGACAGTTGAAGACAGATGAAGACAGAGGAAGACAGATGAAGACGGGGACGAAGACGGAGACGGGAACGGAGACGAAGACGAGAGACGAAGGAAGAAAAGAAGAGTAGCAGTAGTTTTCAGTCAGTTTCGGTGCTGAAGACCGTCATGCAAGAAGAGAGTGCATCATGCACAGACGCACCAAGTCCGCCGCTGTAATGGAATAGCAAGCAGCAGCTGCGGCGCCAGAAGACAGAAGTTAAAAGATATTTGAAGTCTGATTTGTACGTACCCTGGTGACTCGTGAGGACGGGAAGGAGACGGCCTCACCTCAGCAGTCACCTGTGAGCTGGGATGAAGACCTGACAGCCGAAGACTGGCAAGCGGGAGTCCGTGGTTCGAGTTCGGGACACTGGCCTTGTCCCGCCGCGCCGCTCCGCTGGTCGACGCACAACACACGCGGCCGCTTAGAGAAGAGAAACACTGGGACGCCACACCCAAGGTATCATCCGATGCACGACTTCGCTCGCAATAGTTAAACCGGCCACCTCGCGCTGCGCGTCTCCGGTCAGCTGGGCGAGACGGCGACACGAGATACACACCGCTACGCGTAATCAGACGCCGCCGACGCCGCCGCCGCCGCCGCCGCCACTGCCGCTGCCGCAAGCAGAAGACTTCACAAACGACACGGCTGCCGCTCTCCGAACCAGAACGTCCCAGTAAGATACAGTTGTACGAAACTTTCAATAAAAGTTATCTATGTAAAAATGATGTTTCATTCGACCTCATACCCGAGCCAAGGAAGAACCCACCCTGCCCACATGTTATTAAGAGAGAAAAGTTAATTTATTTAATATTCTCACCCTGACAGAATGCTTTAGAATGCTCATCCTGACAACTGACAGCATCCAAAGAGAAAACCCAGTTACATTGAGTGACAGAAGTGTCACATTTAGTAACACAACTGTTACATTTGATGTCAGAAGCCGTTTTAGTTGTTACAGTGCCAAAAAAGTCACAATTCAGCATACAGACAATCGAAGAAACGTATGCGTTGATAATCTTGAGAGGACTGCCAATAAACACGAGCGGTTTAGTTGTGTTATCACGGGTGATGAATCCTGGATTATTGAGTAAGAGCCCCAGAATAAGTGAGGAGTGGCACACCGAGACATCTCCTTGGCCGAAATGAGCCAATCAGAGGTCAAAAGAATGCTGATTTGTTTTTTCGACAGTAGAGGTGTTTGTTCCTCAATTTGGCTCAAATGGCTCTGAGCACTATGGGACTTAACATCTGTGGTCATCAGTCCCCTAGAACTTAGAACTACTTAAACCTAACTAACCTAAGGACATCACACACATCCACGCCCGAGGCAGGATTCGAACCTTCGACCGTAGCAGTCGCGCGGTTCCGGACTGCGCGGCTAAATATGGTTCCTCCAGGACAAACTGTCAACAAAGTGTTTGACAAAGATGTCTTTGGAGCATGCTGCACCATGACTACGTCCCATGTTACACGGCCACTTCCATCAAGAAATTTTTGATCTCAAAAGGCATTCCTGTTCTTCCAGATCCCCCTGTTGGTCTTTTCCCGAAATTGACATCATTTTGGGACTCTGGAGAACATTCAAAAGAATTTGCCTGACACTTTAAGTGCCCTACCGGCTGGAGCCTTTCAGCGATGCCACCGAGACTGGGAACAACGACACCGCCAGTGCGTAGCTGCCGGAGGGAACCATATCACTCTTTGAAAAAATTAAAACTTTGGTAGATAAAATCAGGCTCATTACTTTTCTCAAACACATCGCATACTTCGACCATATCATTAATGAAAGGAAAGCAGAGGTAAACCGGAGCTAAAAGAAATTCGTGAAACACCAAGAAATGTTTTACTGCTTACAGATGATCCTACAGTTACAGACAAAAGGGAATATTGCCAAGGAATATTGAAGAAATTGCCAAGGAGTAAGAAATTTCGATACCTGAAACAAGAGTAATGACATTTCTGGGAAAATATCCAGTCGCTTCGAAGATAAATATGAACAGAAAAACCATAGAACAAATCTCTCATTCTCCTATCCAGGAGCAAATATCAAATTTAAGACATCAGAATCAAAGCATGTCAAGTAATGGCAACACCAGTTTTTGTGCATCGGAGTGTGATTTGGGTGCCTACGAAGATGAGTGAGATTCGAATAGCCCGTCCGGCTAGCCGCGCGGTCTAACGCACTGCTTCCCGGGCGGGAAGGCGTGCCGGTCCCCAGCACGAATCCGCCCGGCGGATTAGTTTCGAGGTCCGATGTGCCGGCCGGCCTGTGGGTGGTTTTTAAGGCGGTTTTCCATCTGCCTCCGCGAATGCGGGCTGGTTCCCCCTTATTCCGCCCCAGTTACACTATGTCGGCGATTGTAAGACAAACACTATCTCCACGTACGCATACACCAAAACTGCTCTACCACGCAAACAATTGGGGTTACACTCGTGTGGTATGAGACGTTCCCGGAGGGAGAGTGAAGGGGGCGGTGGAGGAGGAGGGAGGGGGCGGAGGGGTCCACTGGGCGTCGAACCACTCACTAACCCTGGGTTCTGTGTGGGGCGACGGTGGGGTGAGTGGACGGCTGTAGCCTGTTGTGGGGTTGTGAACCACTGAGGGCAACGGCGGGGACGAAGCCTCTCCGTCGTTTCTAGGTCCCTGGTTCAATACACAACACAATACTCAAGATTCAAATAGGGTAAATGATATTTTTAAGAAAGACTCAAAGATGTTCGAGATTAGATAGAATACGAAACGAAGACATAAGAACATAAACGTAATGTTTATAATATTGGGAAAAAAGTGAGCGATTACAGAAGATAATCGAAAGTACACATTAACAGAGTAAATGACGATAGATTACGGAAACAGATAAGGCTTCATAATCCATAAGGGAGAAGATATCCTGGAAGACCTAGGAAAAAATGGGAACAACTCGGAACGTGTAGTCGGAATAGGCATTTTGCGTGAACCATGTAGTGCAGAAGAAGTGCAAAAAATATGTGCTATGCAATGTTTTCAGTTTCAAGCGGAAATTATTATTTGCAGCTGTTTGATATTACTGTTTTAATTTCTTCAAAACGGTTCAAATGGCTCTGAGCACTATGGGGCTTAACTTCTGAGGTCATCAGTTGCCTAGAACTACTTAAACCTAACTAACCTAAGGACATCACACACATCCATGCCCGAGGCAGGATTCGCACTTGCGACCATAGCGGTCGCGCGGTTCCGGACTGTAGCGCCTAGAACCGATCTGCCATTCCGGCCGGCTTAATTTCTTCTGATTTCATATTGAATGAGGGGATAAATGTAGCAAGAGGGTGACGTATGAATCTGGGAACTTGTTGATACGAAAAAATAGTCAATGAGGGAGTGACTCCCGTCACATAATCCGTGGAGCGTCTCGCGCACATGGCATGAAATGTGGATTTCAAAGCACCCAGTTTAGCTTTTCTAGAAGCAAAATCTTTTCTTCTAGCCTTAACGCAAGTAAAAATGGAGTTATTCTCAGTTTATCTGTTTTTAGGAAAGAACTAATGTTGGCATATTATTAAATTAAATTCGGAGTTGAGCACTGTTCAAGGAGAGGATTACTGCGTTCTGTGCGAGAAGCTGTGAAACTGAATGGGTGCAATACGCTTCAACAAGTCAGAGGGAAACGATCGCGTGTCCTAGAAGCGAGGGAGATTTGCTCTGCGTCAGTATCGATGAATTTTAATTAAGCTTCAGAACCGAGAGGACCTACGTTTCATTGTACTAGCAATTTTATAAAAATGTTCTATTCTGCTGTTGAAGACAACATGAGTTTAAAAAGTTCAAATGTGTGTGAAATCTTATGGGACTTAACTGCTAAGGTCATCAGTCCCTAAGCTTACAGACTACTTAACCTAAATTATCCTAACGACAAACACACACACACCCATGCGCGAGGGAAGACTCGAACCTCCGCCGGGACCAGACGCACAGTCCATGACTGCAGCGCCTAAGACCGCTCGGCTAATCCCGCGCGGCACAACATGAGTGCTGAGACCGATGTAAATAACGTTTTGTTGAAGTCGCAGAATTTTGGGGAAAATTGTGGCTGTCTTGTGGTGGGCTACAAACATTCACATAGCATGCTACGTCATTGTTGTTCAGAAACTTCATATTACTGAGTAATAGTCAGCTCGTGGTGACACATACAGTGGAGCTTTCCAGGTTAAGGGCAGCCCTTGTTTCTGAGGTGCTTGCTGGGGTAAGGTGGTAGATTCCAGGAAAAAATATAAAACCCCCACCGCTGCAGGTGAAAGACGTCAAGTTATTCTCATAGCTAAGAAAGCAAGATTACCCAGGACGGTCGAAACAAGGAAGATAGGAGTAGATAGATACCTAGGAAGAAAGCTCTCTGGAGTAAAAGATCTCTGCTGGTACCTGCTACTGGAGTGGAAATAACGGAAAGTTGCCTGAAAAGGCACCGCAATTGAAACTTCGACCATTGGAAATATGCAGAAAAAAAAACCTGGAAAAATTTGTAATGGCGTGCTATGAAAGAGCTGCAGAGATCAAGTATGAAATCAGAAAGTACTAAAAATAGGCGAAAAGGACAATTTACGGAAGATTATGAGAAATGAACAAATTAGTGGGTATCTTATACAGCTTAAAACGGTAGTTCATTTGCCGCTGGAAGGTGCAGTTGAGGGGAAAAATAGCACAGGAAGAATGACACTAGAAAATGAGAAACAGGTAGTCGAGGAAGAGATGGAAAGATTTGCACAGAATACGTAAAGGGAAGCATAAGACCAGTTGAAGGACTGATGACCTGCAAAAATTAGACATTTCGTTTATTTCTTTGCGTTCACATCCAACGACAAAAAACTATCTGATCGTTGTAATTTTTTTTATGTTGATTACCGTGTAACACTACGCTACTGCGCACGATACTTATTATAGCCTGTACTATGGTAAGTTAACGGGCTTCACCTTATAAGAAAGGATTTTTGTATATATGTTGACCGCGAGTACCTGAATGGAGGCAAAATCAGACTTTCACCCACTCAGTAACAACAATGATACGTCAAGCAAGTCTGAAGTGCAACTACACGTTAGGACGGACAAGAAACAACGCATCAGATGCTACCAAATTGTTAATAATACGGTCGCCAGCCTAATTAGGCATTAACTGAGTTTCTTCCCAGTACAAGTTGAAGTACGTTCATACGAAACAACACGTAATAACACTGCATACTACGGTAAATTTTAGAACCAGAAAATTTACTGAACTAATGATTTCACTTTCTGTGCTAATATGGACAAGCCATAAATACACAACAATACACTATAATGTTTACTACAAACTTCGTACTGTCTATTGATCTGATTAAAATCGGGCATAGGTTACCCTAGAAATAGTACTTTCGAAACACACATACAATATCAATTTTGAAAAAGGTAAAACACTAATAAATTTTGGTTTTATATTGACTTTAACTTTGCTGGTGAAATCAGTTCAGTACACTTCAGAATTTAAATGAATAGAAAAGAAAAAGGGGGGGGGGGGGGACCCTGAAACTGTTATGATCACTGGCCGGCCAAAGTGGCTGTGCGGTTAAAGGCGCTGCAGTCTGGAACCGCAAGACCGCTACGGTCGCAGGTTCGAATCCTGCCTCGGGCATGGATGTTTGTGATGTCCTTAGGTTAGTTAGGTTTAACTAGTTCTAAGTTCTAGGGGACTAATGACCTCAGCAGTTGAGTCCCATAGTGCTCAGAGCCATTTGAACCATTTTTTTGTTATGATCACTGTATTGAAACTATTAACTATTGAAAGTATTAAGCACACAAGATTTCCAATATATGAATTACTACTCTTTTTATCATATTTCCTGCTCATTTAACTACCATTATTTTTGTCTCAAATTAATTAAACTTCATTACTAAACCAATTTCAACATTATCTTCCAACTTTGTCAGACCTATATTATTTGTCTATTATTTCATTAACAACAAAGTTCTTTAAACATCATTCTAACTTAGCTAGGTCTGCAGGTAATTATTATTAACATAAATTTTAATTCTTCATCTCGGGACACTCGGATTGAACAACATGTGGAAAGGACCCTATCTAGGTTAGTGATGAGGATAATTAAATGATAGGACAGTTCTGGTAAAAGTTAAGTTGTTATTGAACAGTCAGGAACAAAAGTAACACTGGTCCACACGAATACAGTACTGAAAGTTTCAACCTGTTCGTGGCGATGCGGCGGTTGGCGGGCGGCGAGATGGCGAGGCGCAAAGCACACATACAATCACAGCTATGGCTCTAGATGTATCGGCACTTTGCTTCTTCTTAGCGTCGCAATACTTTTCCATTTAGTGCCTATGGAATATAGCCATGCTGTATAGTCGTCGGAAACGGCACATCCGAGGCTCAATGAAATCACGTTTTCCAGGAGAGCCTCCTCGATCCAGAGCGTGTTTCTCAGACCGATGCCCAACTCCGACTACGACTGCTGAGCCCGTTATGCCGTGCCGCGCCCGTGTGCGTTTTCCCGCGCTCGCCTGCCATCCACCTTTTACCGCTCCCCTACAGACAGGGTATTCACCAAAGGTTTTGCATTCTACATATCTTAATACATTGCCTACGTATGGACCAGGCGCACAATTACAACTTTAACATTTTACTACAGTTTCAACATTTCTTACATTTCCATTTTGTTATAATATTGCTTGCAATTTGACATAAACATTAATATTCACATCGAAAATTGTTTACAGTTTCTTTAACATAATGACACGAAAAGAAAAAAAGAAATGAAATCAGAACATCGCTTACACTAATTTATCGAAAATCAGAAGAAAAAATTATTATATGTACAGTTGTTGTTGTTACAACCGTTTCTGACATGATGTACACATCATCATCTGAGTTATGGTATTATACCGTTACGTTTCTTTCTTTAGATGAAGTAAGATCAAGTATGCTATGGCATCTAAATTTCAATAACATAGTTGTCGTTATGGCTATCAGCTGCCTTGCTTCTCGCGAGGAGTATCTCTTGCCAAGATTTTACGTCTTGTTAATATTACCGAAATGTCGAAATTGGTTGTCATCTTCATGATATTAAGAGCATCAGCAGCAATTTAATTAAAAGAGTGATCCGGTCGATTCACTAAATGCTGAGAGGGAGTAGCTCTTTTGAAGAGATTTTAAAATTACAGGTTCCTTAAGGCGAAATATTGTTTTCATTTAATTACCCAACTTGTAATAGAGAAGAAGAAAAAGAACTTGCAAGAACGCTGTCATAATTACGCTGTGGCTGTGATCAGTAAAAAAGTAATTACGACGGAGTGTAAAGTGGCGAGCATTCGATTAGCCTAAGTAAATTTCTTACAGCTGCGATTGGAATCTTTTTAATTTCGCGTTCACGTCGAAATGAATTTCTATTCTTATTCCAGCAGCTGTAGACAAATGTTGCAGTATGAACGATATTTCGCGATACATCTGATCTCGGTAAATGGCAGCGCTGATTCTCCCTTTCGTACAACGTTGTGCCACAGATTCCGGAGCCTGCAGAGAGAGGTACTTTAGTGGGTGGAAAGTTTCAGTAAAGCCATTCGGGGGTTGCAAACCAGGGCGTACTAATGAAACGTACTTGTAGCGTGCCGCGGGCACAAAAACTAGTTAGGAAAGTTTCGCGCTGCAGGCAGCGCGAGAGATTACGAAGGAATTTTGTCAATCTTAATCCCGTTGTTGCGGCAATGTCAGAACGGATGATCAGAGAGACCAGAGTATCGCGCCACAGAGGAAGAAGAGGAGGAAGAATTTTGAAGTTTTAATTTATCCTCAGGGGGCTCCTCTTGAGGAGGAAACAGGGTGGAGAAAGGGGATAGGGGTGGTGCGGTGTGGGTGGAGGAAATATCGAGTTGGAGTGGGGGATTGGGGGGGAGGTAGGAGTCGGTCGGCTGAGGAAATGAGCCGGATCTAGTGATCTGCAAGGCAAGAGCTGTGGGCGGACGGGGGGGGGGGGGGGGAAAGAGGGAGGGGGGAGGGAGTAAGAGGCGGAAGTCAATGAGAGGTCCCGGCGTAGGGCGCGCGGAGTAGCGGCGAAGCGAAGCGAGCAGCGGGGGCTGCGTGCCGGGTTGCCGACGCGGCAGGCGCTCGCTTCCTCAAGCTCTGACAAGAAGTACGTGCTTTATTTTACTATAGTGTCCAAATACTTAAACTAATGGACAATGCTGTTAGTCACCTTTAGACGACAAAGGTTGCTTTGTCTCAATTAGACCAGTGATCGTCAAACGTTTTAGATTCGAGCCAATACAGATATTGTAGGAAGACACGACACATGGGACGGAATAGGTAAGGGCGGAAGTGAGTGGGGTGGACGGAGTAAAGTGGTCCCTCAACGAGAAATTAAATTTTCGCCAAAGCGTGGTTACTGATAGAAGCTTACCAATAACGATACTTTTAATATACAAATTATAAATTGTAGCGCAAAATATTTTTAAATGAAAAAGAAAATAATGCATAGGAACTGCAGCAGTTTTCTGAAGGCTTACAAAGTACGAACTTCCCGTACGTAAGCGGGTAAAGGGGCTAGTGCCATAGCAACAGCATCCAATGTTGTTTTTCTGAGCCGGCCGGAGTGGGCGAGCGGTTCTAGGCGCTACAGTCTGAAATCGCGCGACCGCCACGGTCGCAGGTTGGAATCCTGCCGTGGGCATTAATGTGTGTGATGTCCTTAGGTTAGTTAGGTTTAAGTAGTTCTAAGTTCTAGGGGACTGATGACCACAGAAGTTAAGTCCCATAGTGCTCAGAGCCATTTGAACCATTTTGCTTTTATGATTTCTGGGCACATTTTCTACGCATTTTAATTCCCTAGTGTCTAAACAATACCAAGGAGAGGCAGCAGTCCGTTTACAAACGGGCTTTTGTATTACGCCAAATTTAAGAGGACAGAGACGGTTTTAAATACTCTGACTTTGTTACTCCAAATTTGTCAGAAAGAGATGGAATGGCGGATGATAGTTCTGTATATAAAAGTGTTTCAAAGTGCTGTATTACTTGCGTTTTTTTGGAAGTAACTAACTGTTACTGTCGTGAACACATTGGTCACTTTTCCCGACCGGACGCCGTGTAGGCGTTAGTGATCCACAGAAGAAACTATCAAACTGAAAGAAATAACAAGCAACTATATTTCTAAGCCAAAACACGTTACTCACATATTGATATAGTAAAAAATTATTACTCTCTATACAAGTAACATAACAAGAATTATGACTTACCTTGTATCAGACGACTCAATTCAAGGATGTTTTTACAAAAAAAACTCAAACAAAAAAATTAGTCTCACCGTCAAGAATGTTGATGTACAAAGTGACAATTATTGAACTGTGTGAAAAAAACGTAAATTAGCTACAAACTGCATTGGCGATGATTCTGCATGACCCGCTGAAGTGTCGGAACATCGATGCTGTCGACGACCTCCTGATTGGCTATTTCCAGCTTAGCAAAGGTTTTGGGGTTATTGATGTACACCTTGTCTTTAATATAGCCCCACAAAAAGGCGTCGTTGTCTTCAGACCCGGAGGATATGGCGACCAGTCGAGGCCGATGCGAGTGGCCTCTGGGTACCCCAGAGTCAGAATGAGTTCGCTAAAGGGCTTCTTCAGGACATCAAACACTCTCTTGCCTCGATGCGGTCGAGCTCCGTGTTTCATGCACCACATCGTGTCGAAATCAGGGTCACATTGAATAATGGGGATGAAATCATGCCGGCCGTTGTGGCCGAGCGGTTCTAGGCGATTCAGTCTGGAACCGTGCGACCGCTACGGTCGCAGGTTCGAATCCTGCCTCGGGCATGGATGTGTGTGATGTCCTTAGGTTAGTTAGGTTTAAGTAGTTCTAAGTTCTGGGGGACTGATGACCTCCGATGTTAAGTCCCATAGTGCTCAGAGCCATTTGAACCATTTGATGAAATAATGTTCCAAAACCTTCACGTACCGTTCGATAGTTACAGTGCCATCAAGGAATATCGCACCGATTATTCCGTGGTTGGAGATTCCACACCACACAGTCACCCGTTGATGGCGAAGAGACTTCCCGATCGCCAAATGTGGATTCTCAGTCCCCCAAATGCGCCAATTTTGCTCATTGACGAAGCCATCCAAATGAAAGTGGGCTTCGTCGCTAAAACAAACCATTTTCACGTCAAAGGCCTGTTCGTCAATTTTGTGGACAACAATGTTGGCGAAACACAACCTCCGTTCCATGGCCCTGGGGCTTAGTGGCTGATGGGTTTGAATTTTGTATAGGAAGTGATGCAGGTCTTCAGTGAGAATTTGTCGCATGTCTCCCGATTGATTTCCACCTGTTGTGCAGCTCATCTGGTCGACTTACTGGGGCTGGTATGAAACACTGCGCGTGTGTTTCAGGCTTTTTCACACTTTCTGGACGATCGACATTGCCAACACTGTCATCACGAACACTACTGCCCGTTCTCTCAGACTTGCGAATCAAATTCTTGATTCTTAGTACACTTGTACAGGTTATCTTCACTTGAAATCGGCCGCAAACTTGCTTTTAGCTGCAGCTGGGCTGTTACTGCTCACATAGTAGGTCTTCACAAGCGCTGTTCGCTCAGGCACGCTGCACTGTGACATTTTCACGTGCAAATGGCCGACGACAACAAGGTGCATGAGCATGTCCACACTAGTTCCCATCATGCCCCGCCCCCAACCGTGGAGTTTGGAAGTCCTAACGTAAACTCCCCAGAAGTTGTGACGATTTCATTTCATACAGTTCAATAATTTTCACCCTGTGTGTTGGAAATAGTGTCATCACTTCTCGACAGACTGCACCACTGTTCAGGGCAAAAACTATGGCGCGGTCACTTTTCCCGTTCTGTCTCCTTCACCACACGTTCTCCTACAGATCTTATTATTAAGTGGTAACCTACGTACATTAGTACTTTCCAATAATTAGTATCAGTAACTGCAATACGAGACACCAGACACGATTATAAATGTTAACTAATTTTTTGTCATTTTTCTTCTACTCATTGCGTTGTATTACAACAGCTCTTATTTGATTTCATACCATCTGCTGTAAACATGTACCACATTTGATGATGGCCGTCTCTGTAACGCGCATTCACGAATCCAAGTCACTTCCGTCTGAAGAACTGATCGGTGCGGGGCGGTCGTATTGTGTGTTGTCAGCACTTGAGGACAAACAATAGCAAATTACCCTCTCACTCCTATTAACCTCACAATGGCCCCGCTACTTACCACTTGGTGTCCTAAGAGCCAAACTGTGGTTAGCTCTCGGCCGACTTCACAACGTCAATTGAAACTGCGCTTAAAATATTACTGTCTAATTACTTTTGTTTGTTACGGAGCAGAAAAAAATACTCTTAAGAAGATCTTAAGGTCAGTTCACGCTTTTGGGTTATGCAGTTGGTTGCTGGAAGCGTATTATGAGTATAAAATACGACAGAGATCCGGGAGCCGCAGCAACACTTGATTCGGAACGCATGCCGCCCTCGGGCTGTAGTTTCACCACCTCTCAACTAGACAATAAGCGATGAAAAGATGCCTACAGATCTTCACTTAATTGTTCAACTACCCTTCCAAGCCAAATTCTGTAGAGTTATCTGAAATGTAGGTGTGTAGCCTACACTCGACTTGTTTCTCTCTGTTTTCGAGTCCCACGTAGTGTTCGCGACAAAGTGACAATGGTTGAATGGTTGTCGTCTCATGGACGGAGACCAGGTGACGCAGTCTGTTGGTGTTTATCCATCCGTGCGTGTAGCAAGAAGACGCTGTTGTTTCTGATTGAATGGCTGAGCCTACCCTTCGGGGCCTCACAACGGTACTGCTTTCCCTGTACAAGATAACCTGCTGCGAACCTGTTTCGCGATTTTCTAGCAACTGTCTAGTTGTGGTGTTGAATAATAGGGTTTCTGCAAGTTATTCGCAGCTTTCCTGGACGATATTTCAACTCCGTGAGAGTGTTCTTCAGGTGCTGTCTGATATTGATTCCAGTGTGGAAAGAGTCCGGTATTTGTGCCTAGGTTGTGCTAGGCGCTCCCTCTGCGGTCCGCGACGACCAATAACACCGACTGTAGCGTTCTCTTCAAGTCGGTGGCGCATGTCACGTACTTTCTCACTGACCAATCCTAAGCTCGCTAGATGTTCTCTCTCCTTCCTGTTGCGATGCTGACTAGGGTACGTTGTTCCGGTATTTCCTAGAGTTACACATCACGTCAATTCCAGAGCGGCTAGCAGAATCAAACATCGAGCGACCTTACGACTGGTCAGTGAAAGAGTAAGTGACATGCGCCGCCAACTTAAAGGAAACGCTACAGCCGGTGCTGTTGGTCGGCGCACACCACGGACAGAGCCGGCGCGGACCGCAAAGGGAGCGCCTAGCACAACAAAGGCACAAATACCGCTCTCTCTCCACCCTGGAATCAGTATCGGACAGCAGCTGAAGAAGACTGCGGGTCACGGAGGTGAAATATCGTCCAGGAAAGAAGCGAATAACCGGGCAGAAAACCGATTATTCAACATGACAACGCCTCGCCGGGAAAGCCTGAAGAATAGGTGTCTAGTTCTTCTACGCTATGCTGTTTACACTTCATAATTACTGTTGTTATCAAGTGAGTGTTTCAACATGTGGCATGCTAAGAAACAAAGCAAGACAGAGAAGGAACGATGAAGTTGTACAAGAGTGTGGCTGTGGCAGCAGGTTTATACGGGACAGGAGCCTGTGTCCTCACTGACATGTAGGCTGCAGTAGGAACCGCGATTTCTATCATCAACTGTGGCGCTGACTAAGAAGAACAAGAAAAGAAATAAAGAAATGGATGGACAATGGTTATACAGGACGTCTCACGATCTCACTGAAAAACCTCGAGCAATAGTAGACCGCACAAAGACGATCATTTTTAGTAAATGAAAAGCTCGAGTTTGCGTTTGTTCTACAATATTACTTTGATTGATAACCGGTTTTCGGCTTACTAGGCCATCTTCAGACATTTACTGAGCATTATCACCAAAGAAGTTAAATGTTAGCAAACAACATTGGAAGAGAAGTAACACATCTATACTGAAGTAGAAACATACAGTAAGTAACATCTTTGCAATGAAAAAGTAAAAACTGAACAGTACACAAATAAGAATGGAGTAGACAGGAAAACCTTTAGCACAAATAGAAATAGCATGCCTACATAACAGTTTGTATAAATAAAAAAAAACTAATGAAATAAAATTAGTACTCGACAAGGCTGCATCAGGAGATATGAAACATGGAGAGTGATACACAACCAATTAAAGAGACAGTTATCAATGTAACTACAGAATACATAAGGAACTTAAGCAATATTAATAAGATAAACAGAAATAAATAAATGTAGGAAAATGGAGGTGTTTGAGGGAACATACAGTTTGAGAGTGTGGTGGTACTGCATTTTAACATTAACTCAAAGCAGTGGTTATGTAACAGCTTTCATTAAATAGATGAGCAAAGTAAAATATGAACAGTATTTGATGAGACAACTACAAGGGGTGTTAAACGTGGACAGTAATACAAGTACCAGTTAAAAGAAAGCCTTAACTATTGAAACTACAGTCTATGTGGAATACAAAGACAACTTCAACAAAACAAAACAACTTAATGAATACAGGAAAATGGGAATATGTAGGAAGAGGGAGTGTGGGAAGTAATGAACAACAAAGATGATTATATGAAGTTTAGGAGAGGGGAAGTGTTGAGCTGTGTCAGGTCATTTAGGATGAGATGTGGACTGTGAGCAAGACGTTTGTTAATTCTGCAGGGCTTCGAGCAGGCTGAGTTTATGGCCTTTGTTTGCTAAGTGAAGTACATGGGACACTGGCTGGTAGTTGTGACCCTCACTCAGTACATGCTCAGCTAATGCAGAGTCTGAATTATGCAACGTTCAGCTGCGTTCATGTTCAGCCAGCCTAGTTGATAGGCCTCTGCCTGACTGACCAATGTAAAATTTGTCACAATCAGAACAGATGATTTTGTATACCCCACTGTTGGCTAATAACTGGATCTTGTCTTTGCTATTAAAAACACAGTGGGCTGTCGTGTTCCTGGCATAGTAGGAAAGCCTATACTTGCAGGATTTCAATGCTTTGGCTACAATCTGTGATACCTGACCTAGAAATGGTAGTGTACACCATTTCTTGCAGACAGTGGATGGGGAAGCAGGTAGGGCATAGAGGAGGGGTATAATTTTCCGTTTTTGTTTCCTGTGCAAGACGTGGTCAATAAGAACTGGATTGTAGCCATTGGCTGTGGCAATAAATTTTATTGTATCTAACTCTGCTTTAAAATCATCTCTAGACATGGGGATAGATATGAGACGGTGTATGGCCGTGCGGTTAAAGGCGCTGCAGTCTGAAACCGCAAGACCGCTACGGTCGCCGGTTCGAATCCTGCCCCGGGTATGGATGTTTGTGATGTCCTTAGGTTAGTTAGGTTTAACTAGTTCTAAGTTCTAGGGGCTAATGACCTCAGCAGTTGAGTCCCATAGTGCTCAGAGCCATTTGAACCATTTGAGACGGTGTACCATTGAGTGGAAAGCTGCATGTTTGTGTGCTATGGGGTGTTGTGAGCAAGAAGGTATTACTGTGTCTGTAGTTGCTGTTTTTCTGTAAATTTTGAAACAATGTGTATGTGTAATGATGCCATTGGTGAGATCTAAGAAGTTTATGGATTTGTTGCCAATCTCCATAGTGAACTGGACATTTTTATGTTGACTGTTTAGGTTTATCAAAAATGTGTTGAGTTACCTTGTAGTACCAGTCCACATACACAGGGAATCATCTACATATCTAAACCAGTATTTGATGTTTGCACTCAAAGGTTCTGTTTTTAGAAAATTTTGTTCAAAATGGTCCATAAATATTTCAGCCAACAGTGGACTAAGAGGGGAACCCATAGCTAAGCCAACTAATTGTTTATAAAGAGTCCCTTGGAACTGGAAATAGTTCTGTGCGAGGCATGTCTGTGTGGCCAGTGTCAAGTCATTCAGTTCCACGGGATTGACATTAGACTTGTGCATCAGCTCTGTCAGGAGGAGACGTTGTTAAGGGACGTATACGTTTCGGTCCGCTGTTTACGAGTTATCAACATAGTCATGATGCGCACCGCCATCTAGTGACGTGCAGTGTAGCTCCCAGTGATGTTCTTATTCTGACGAGTCCTGTCATTCAGCTTGTGTTGTTGCAATACTGCGCACATAGTACATAATTGATGCATTAATACTTCACCTCCTTACTATTATCTACTGCATGCGCCTCACGTTTTCGGTTGTAAATGTTACAAGTATTTTCATAGCTATTAAAGATCCACATCACAAATTCTTACGACTTTCTGTATGGTGCTAGGAGTCATTATCGGACTAGGGGAAATTATTTTAAACTTTGCAGTTCGATTTAAAAACGTGTTATGTTAAAAATTCTTTCTTCTTTAAAATGACATCTGCTCCAAGTTTTGTGCGGCCTGGCGGGGGTTGTTTCTGTTCTCTGGAAGACCTCATAGCGGCTCTCTGGCTCCGGGAAGGAAATAAATAATACGTCCTCAGTCTCGCCGGTTGGGCTCTGAGTGCTGGCGAAGAGGTTCTGCAGTGTCGGCTCCACTGGCAGGAAACTGTGGCCCGGTGAGGGGCGAGCGGGCGCCGTCTGTATCTTATGACGGCTGTCTCCACGTCACCACGACCACAACAACAACAACAGCCAGTTACTGGCCGCTGCCGGGGCCCTGTGACGTCAGCAGCCGGAACAGAGTAACGGCCGGCGCCACGTCAGCCAATAAGAGTCGACGACGAAAGGGAGGTGCTCTGACTGAGAAGGGCGTAAGGCGAGGGTGCACCATTTCTCCTGTAGTGTTCAGTCTGTACATGGAAGAAGCATCGACAATAAACAAAAAGTGTGTTCTGGTGAGGGCATGAAACTGACGGGGAAGTTCGACAATAGTATTCGTTCATGACACTGCAGTGCGCTGTGAAAGTGAACAAGAACTATAACACCTGTTCGATGGAATGAACAGTCTTACGAGAACAAAATATCTAATACGACGAGTAGTGAAACCTCGGCTATTAATCCAAAGGAAGTTTTAATCACGAGCGCGTAGTTTCTAATAGTATTAATGGTAAACTGTTCCTCAATAATGCCCTAATAAGCAACAGAGATCATGGTACAATTCATTGTTCACCAAAAAGGAATGCGGTCATAACAAACTTCAATTTTTCGCAGAAGGCAACATTTGAGATGAGGTTACCTGCCAGAAGAAATAAGGAAGCCAGTTGAAAACTACAAATTTTTGCTAAATAAATGCGAAAAGACGTGCCACAAAATAATCAGTCCACTGCCACCTACTCAAGACCCAATTAAATACTCTCTTAGTAGCGTCGGCCCCTACAGTTTGTCGAGGGTGTGTTCGTCGTAGTGTACCGGCCGGTGTGGCCGTGCGGTTCTAGGCGCTACAGTCTGGAGCCGAGCGACCGCTACGGTCGCAGGTTCGAATCCTGCCCCAGACATGGGTGTGTGTGATGTCCTTAGGTTAGTCAGGTTTAAGTAGTTCTAAGTTATAGGGGACTGATGACCTCCGAAGTTAAGTCGCATAGTGCTCAGAGCCGTTTTTCCGCCCCGTTGAGCTCTACGTAATAGGAAGTCTTTGATCCAGTCACAAATTTGGTCCGACAATCGATAACCATAAATACTGACTGAGTTGAGTCGTGGGACGGCGATAACCAGATATACAGACGGTGGTAGTACCATGTACTCACGGTATAAAGCGACAGTGCGTTGGCGGAGCTGTCCTTTGCATTCACGTGATTCATGTCAAAAGCTTTCAGAAGCCATTATGGCCCCACGAAGGTAATTAACAGACTATGAACGCGGAATGGTAGTTGGACCAAGACACCTGGGACACTCCGTTTCACATATCATTAGGGAATTCACTACTTCGAAATCCACAGTGTCAAGAGCGAGCCGAGAGTACCATATTTCAAGCATTACCTCGCACCATGCAGTGGCCGACAGACTTCACTTAACGACCGACAGCAGCAGCCTTCGAGTGGAGCTTTTTTTGAGTCGCCAGTCTTCTGACTCATTTGATGCTGCCCGCCACGAATTCCTCTCCCGTGCCAACCTCTTCATCTCAGAGCAGCACTTGCAACTTAAGTACTCAATTATTTGCTGGACGTTTTCCAGCCTCTGTCTTCCCCTACAGTTTTTACCCTCTATAGCTTCCTCTAGCAGCACGGAAGTTGTGCCCTGATGTCTTAACAAATGTCCTATCGTCCATCCCGTCCTTCTTGTGAGTGTTATTCATATTTTCCTCTCCGATTCTGGGCAGAAGCTCCTCATTCGTTACATTTTCAATCCACTTAATTTTCAACATTCTTCTCTAGCACCACATCTCAAATGCTTCGATTCTCTTCTGTTCCGGTTTTCCCACAGTCCAAGCCTCACTACCATACAACGCTGTGCTCCAAACGTCCATTCTTAGAAAATTCTCCCTCAAATTAAAGTCTGCCTTTGATACTAGAATGAAATTTTCACTCTACAGCGGAGTGTGCGCTGATATGAAACTTCCTCGCAGATTAAAACTGTGTGCCGGACCGAGCCTCGAACTCGGGACTTTTGCCTTTCGCGGGCAAGTGCTCTACCGACTGAGCTACCAAGCACGACTCACGCCCCGTCCTCACAGCTTTAAATCTGCCAGTACCTCGTCTCCTACCTTCCAAACTTTACAGAAGCTCTCCTGCGAACCTTGCAGAACTAGCACTTCTGAAAGAAAGGATATTGCGGAGACATGGCTTAGCCACAGCCTGGAGGATGTTTGTAGAATGAAATTTTCACTCTACAGCGGAGTGTGCGCTGATGTGAAACTTCCATATCAACTTAACTTCAATATCCTTTCTTTCAGGAGTGCTAGTTCTGCAAGGTTCGCAGCAGTGCTTCTGTAAAGTTTGGAAGGTAGGAGACGAGGTACTGGCGGAATTGAAGCTGTGAGGACGGGACGTGAGTCGTGCTTGGTAGCTCAGTCGGTTGAGCACTTGCCCGCGAAAGGCAAAGGTCTCGAGTTCGAGTCTCGGTCCGGCACACAGTTTTAATCTGCCAGGAAGTTTCATACCTTTGATACTACTACACTTCTCTTGGCCATGAATGCCCTTTTCTGCCATTGCAGAATCTTCTGCCTTTAGGGACAGTTTCCATCCCAGAGGCGAGAGAGTGCACTGAGCCCCCGTCCGCCCCTGCGCTCTCTCTGACAAGGCTGTTGACAAAATGAGCGTGACTTCTTATGCCGGGAGTGTTCGGCCACGAATGTTGATTATTATTCAAAATTTAAGAGGTTGCGGGTCTGAACCTGAGATCTAGAATGTTTCAATTAGTGCTAAAAGATTAGCAACACAGACATTAATGTGGGACGTACGGCGAACGTATGCGTCAGGACAGCGCGTTGAAATTTGGCTTTAATCGGATATGGCAGCAGACAATCGGGCGCCACCCGCAGCGCCTCCTCTGGGCTTGTGACCATATCTGCTGCACTCCAGCCGACTGGAAAACCGTGGCCTGGTCACATGAGTCATGATATCGATCGGTAAGATTTATTTATTGCTCAAGCAAAGACCTGCTGCCTGTTATTATATAGCAGGTCGTACTGTAAGTAGGCTGTTTAGGTTTTTGTGTTGGCAACGTCACGTAGCGCTCTGTATGAAAATCACTGACTGTACTGTGTACAGTCTGTGGCTAGTTTGCATTGTTGGAATATTTGCTATTGTAGTGTTGGGCAGTTGGCTGTTAACAGCGCGAAGCGTTGCGCAGTTGGAGGTGAGCCGCCAGCAGTGGTGGATGTGGGGAGAGAGATGGCGGAGTTTTGAGAGCGGACGATCTGGACGTGTGTCCATCAGAAAGAGTAAATTTGTAAGACTGGATGTCATGAACTGATATATATATTATGACTTTTTAACACTATTAGGGTAAATACATTATTTGTTCTCTATCAAAATCTCTCATTTGCTAACTATGCCTATCAGTAGTTAGTGCCTTCAGTAGTTAGAATCTTTTATTTAGCTGGCAGTATTGGCGCTCGCTGTATTGCAGTAGTTCGAGTCACGAAGATTTTTGTGAGGTAAGTGATTCGTGAAAGGTATAGGTTATTGTTAGTCAGGGCCATTCTTTTGTAAAAAAAAAAATGGTTCAAATGGCTCTGAGCAGTATGGGACTCAACTGCTGAGGTCATTAGTCCCCTAGAACTTAGAACTAATTAAACCTAGCTAACCTAAGGACATCACAAACATCCATGCCCGAGGCAGGATTCGAACCTGCGACCGTAGCGGTCTTGCGGTTCCAGACTGCAGCGCCTTTAACCGCACGGCCACTTCGGCCGGCCATTCTTTTGTAGGAATTATTGAAAGTCAGATTGCGTTGCGCTAAAAAATATTGTGTGTCAGTTTAGCGATGATCAGAATAAGTAAAGAGAGAAATGTCTGAGTACGTTCAGTTTTGCTCAGCTGTCTGAAAATCAAATAACGTAAGTAATTCATAAATTTTTCTAAGGGGACGTTTCAGTATATTGTCCGATTTTACATATCATATCACGCAAATTCAGTTTTATTAGTAGTACGTTTTGTTGTTGAAGTAGAGTAGAAATTGATAAGAGCTAATGGTACTATTCAAGTGTAGCACAGACGACACGAAGCCAGAGACACAAGTTGCCAGCAAGGCACTGTGCGAGCTGGTGGTGGCTCCAGAATGGTGTGCGCTGTGTTTACATGGAACGGACTGAGTCCTCTGGTCCAAATGAACCGACCGTCGACTGGAAATGGTTATGTTCGGCTACTTTGAGACCATTTGCAGCCATTCATGGATAACAATGCGCCGCAATGTCAGCGGGCCACTATCGTGCCTGATTGATTTGAAGAACATTCTGGACAATTCCAGCAAATGACCTGGCCACCCAGACCGCCCGACTTGAGTGTCATCGAACATTTATGAGTCACAAAATCTGGCACGGGGAACACTTTCGCACTTATGAACGACTATAGAGGCAGCATGGCTGAATATTTCCGCAAGGGACTTGGAAATACTTGTTCAGCCCATGCAACAAGTCGAAGAACATGGCATCACAAGGGACGCTTTTGCCTATGGCTGTCTGAATTTCATGCGACCTGAGTTTCCGGGTATATCTATTTTCCTGGTCGCGACCTAATTCAAGGAACCATCACAGCGTGAGACTGGGATGATATATGCTATCCGCGAAAAAACAAACGTGTAAAGACGTGCTGGGAATCGGACCCCTGAACGTCCCAGTACATGATCGAAGTTATATGAACGCGTGCTGTCTGCTTTTTCGAACATGTCTGAAAGAACAGACAATACGCGGAAGTCGTAACTGTGATACATATTATGAAAAATGAAGTTGGAGGGAAGAGAAAGTAAAGGAAACGGAAAGATCGAATGATATATGCTGCAACAGGAATTTATGCACAATCAGCGCCGAATAGCGTAAATGTTTCTCACACCAGGATTCGAAACCAGGATCTCCTGGGTTAACCACTGCGCCATTAGAACACAGTGTTAATCGGAAACGCACGGACTGTCTCAGCATGCTCTCCAGCTGACCCGAACTCCTACATGGCACAATCTATCCGCAGTCCCCGTGCATGCCAACCATCGTCGCCAATTTTAGATTCGCGTTGGAGGTCGAACGCAAATGAGTATTCGCACCGAAGGTTGTGGTTTCATTGTCCATCAATGCGTCAATTACTCTGAACAGCCAAAGAAACTGGTACACCTGCCTAATACCGTGTAGGGCCCTTGCAAGCACGCAGGAGTGCCGCAACGCGACGTGACGTGGACTCGACTAATACGTCTGAAGCAGCGCTAAAGGTAACTGACACCATGATTTTTGCAGGGCTGTCCATAAATCCGTAAGAGTACGACGGGGTGGAGATCTCTTCTGAACAGCTCCTTGCAAGGCATACCAGACACGCTTAATAATGTTCATATGTGGGAAGTTTGGTGGCCATCGGAAGTGTTTAAACACAGAAGACTGTTCCTCGAGCCACTCTGTAGCAATTCTGGACGTGTGGGATGTCGCATTGTCCTGCTGGAATTGCTCAAATCCATCGGAATGCACACTGGACATGAATGGATGCCGGTGATCAGACAGGACGCTTACGTACGTGTCACCTGTCAGGAGTCGTATCTAGACGTATCAAGAGTCCCATAGCACTCCAACTGCACACGCCCCACACCATTACACAGCCTGCAAAAGCTTGAACAGTCCCCTGCTAACATGCAGGGTCCATGGATTCATGAGGTTGTCTCCATACCCGTACACGTCCATCCGTTCGATACAATTTGAAACGAGACTCGTCTGACCAGCAACATGTTTCCAGTCGTCAACAGTCAAGTGTCGGTGCTGATGGGTCCAGGCGAGGCGTAAAGCTTTGTGTCGTGCTGTCATCAAGGGCACAGCAGAGTGGCTTCGGTTCCGAAAGCCCATACCGACGATGTTTCGTTGAATGGTTCGCACGCTGACACTTGTTCATGGTTCAGCAATGAAATCTGCAGCAATTTACGGAAGGGTTGCACTTCTGTCACGTTGAACGATTCTCTTCAGTCGTCGGTCCCGTTCTTGCAGGATTTTTTTTTCTAGCCGCAGCGATGTAGGAGATTTGATGTTTTCCCGGATTCCTGATATTCACGGTACACTTGTGAAATGGTCGTAAGGGAAAATCCCCATTTCATCACTATCTCGGAGATTCTGTGTCTCATCGCTCGTGTGCCGACTATAACACCACGGTCAAACTCACACACATCTTGATAATCTGCGAACGTAGTAGACACTTGCTGTCTTATACAGCGTGAGTCACTAACTACTGCCACCTTGAATAACTCCGAAAGTATGATAGCAGCTGAAAAGTTTGTGGGACAAAAGTTGCATGGGACAACGGGGCAATAATATGACGTTGGTTTCTTTGTTGGTGGGTTGGGTCGCGTCAGAGATATGCAGGTCAACTTAGTTTCTTTTTAATGGGATGCTGTAGTTTGGTACTTATTTTCTGATAGCGGCTATCGAGACGAATCCAGTGATGTGTAACAGTAAGGTTCTTCATTAGTGTTGCATTGCGAAGCTGTAAAATGACATTTACATGTCAATGGTACGTTAGATGGATACGCCGTATTCGGCGAATATGTAGTATTTGTACGATATACGAGAGAGAATTGTCAGAGCATGTGCTTCGATAAGAGCCGAAGTGATAAGGAATACCACTCCATCCATGATAAGATGATTTCAGCTCTGCATTAATACCAATAGTCATCACTTCCAACACCTTCTGTAAAAGGACGTTCATGCCACCTTTGTGACCTTCAAAGACCTTACTGTTACACATCACCAACGTTGTTCCATGCAACTTTTGTGCCACAACTTTTTCAGCTCGTATCATACTTTCTGGGCTATTATTGGTGGCAATAGTTAGTGACTTACCCCGTATAGCCGTTGCCGACCGCAGCGCCGTATTCTGCCTGTTTTTTAATATGCATGGCTACATCAGTTTCTTTGGCGCTTCAGCTTATAATGTAGTGTCCCTTTTGAAATACTAAGGACAATACATATGAGATGACTAAAAAAAAAGAGAGACTGTGAATAATATTAAATGCACAGGAAAGTCAAATTTATTATGAAAATTTATCAAATTAATTTCAAGGAAATATCATATTGATCGTTATGAGCCGGTCGGGGTGTCGAGCGGTTCTAGGCGCTACAGTCTGGAACCGCACGACCACTACGGTCGCAGGTTCGAATCCTGCCTCGCGCATGGATGTGTGTGATGTCCTTAGGATAGTTAGGTTTAAGTAGTTCTAAATTCTAGGGGACTGATGACGTCAGTCTTTGTTCTTATATACAAAATGAAAAAAAAAACAATGAATTTTTCTTCTGCTGTTAGTCTGCTGTCTGTAAGGTACGATCGCTATTGTATTGGAGAGATTACGTATAGCGTTAGGATTTGTTCTGTTTGTTGTCTTGCTTAGCGATTAAATTAGAGTGTATCCTGTGCCTGGTGAATATATAAGAGTGAGTGCATTGTGTCGTTTAAAAACCCATACAAGCCCCTCTTCATAAAGTGTCAATTGAAATAAGTTATTTAGCATTTTTCATTTGCTGCGAGGCGAGCAGCGGTGATCTCTGACTGGTAACAATTGGCCGCCGTTACGCGGCATATTTGAAATCCTATTTTGTGCAGATTAAATCAATAGCCAGCGTAGTAAAAATCATTCCAAGTCATTAAGTTATTTAAAGTGGAAAAGTTCAATAATGTTATTTTTGCAGAAACTAAAGATTTTCAGAGATGGAATTCTTTCTAGGTCAGTGGACTTGGCCAAAATTCCATTACGCTAAGTGCATTTGAAATAATTTGTAGGGAGCCTGGCGCTCAAGCAAATCATAACTTGAAGTTAAAATCTTCTGGGTTGTTAGGCCGCGTCACGTTTCTTCTAAAATGTTCGACGTTTCGACCCCTCTGCTGGGATCATCCTCAGGATCTGTTGGAGTCCACACTGCAGTGTTCTAGCAGTAGTGGACACCAAACGATCCCGAGGAAGATCTCAGCAGAGGGGTCGAAACGTCGAACATTTCAGAAGAAAGATGACGCGGCCTAACAACCCAGAAGATCTTAACTTCAGTGACAACAGCCACGAAAGCCTCCAGAGCTACATAAATCATAACTTAACATTTGTTTTGGCCACCTACAAATTAGTTTTCTTATTACGGCCTCTGCTGTTTCTTTTACGTAACAGTCAATACTAATAAATCAATATATCAAATAATAAATTACAGTAGACAGACGTAATAACATTAATGCGTGATGAATACTCTTTCGGACATGACGGTCCGCGCGTTTTCGATGAACACTGCGTGCGGGTGGCGCAGTGGTAAACGTAGCTGCCTCGTAAACAGGAGAGCCTGGGTCCGAGCCGCGCGGGGTAGCCGAGCGGTTTAGGGCGTGTTGCCGCGGTTCGCGCGGCTCCCCCCGTCGGAGGTTCGAGTCCTCCCCAGCGCAGGGGTGTGTGTGTTGTCCTTAGCGTAAGTTAGTTTAAGTTACATTAGTTACGTGTAAGCTAGGGACCGATGACCTCAGTAGTTTGATCCAATAGAACTTACCACAAATTTCCAATTTTTTTCTGGGTTCGATTTTCGGTCTGGCACACATTTTCACTCGTCGCGGCTGATTCCGCATGAAGTGCTGATGGAGACGATATCTTTAGTTCGTTTCGTTCCCTTTAATTCGTTCGTCCTCCACCGCCAATTTTCGTAACGCGGCGCGCTACCTCGCTCAGTACTTCGCAAGCGCCACAACACGGACTCGCTGCCGCTACGAGCCGCTGCACGGCAGGTGGCGACCACTGTGCGCGGCGCTCGCTGCTCATTTGTTTCCCCCCCTGGGACCCTGGCCGGCCGCGGACTCGCCCACGCCGCCTGAGGTGCCGCCGGTCCGCGCGCTGTCCTCCCCCCTCCCCTCCTTCCCTCCGCGCTGGTTCTCCTCGGCCCTGGCCTCGAGCTCCTTCGTCGGCCGCTCCCCTTCTGCCGCCGTCCGCAGCCCCCCTATTGATTTCCATACCGGACAGCGACCCGCGCCTCGGCCCGTGCGATTGTCTCCACGCCCTGGAGGCCCACACTCCGTACCCCGGCGGGTTCCGAAAGTTCTCTCAAACAGGGCCAGCACCTCAGGTAGGACACGCAGCAATGAAGAAAGCAGCCGCGTGCGCGATGTGGCACTGGTAACGTTTTAAAGGTCTTCCCACTGACATGGAACCCGCTTACACAAGGTCATCTTCGTGCCTCACAGTCGGGAAAGGGCTTACCGCTAATGACAGAGACCTTGTAATGTCTCTTGCAGCGGTGTCTCCGAGATATTTTCAGAAATTTTATAAATTATATAACTCAGTACATATCTCGAAATATCTCTTCTTATCTTACCGATTCCTAAACTTTAATATACGATGATTATCAATGCAAAGTAGTTTCAATCCCTATTATTCCTTGGAGCGTGCATTTACTCCATGGAATAGCTTCTCTACTATCTATGTTTTCTCTTATGAAAAGAATGATGGAGATCTTGCCGATTAGCCGTGAAAGAACGAAGACGTATATGTATGTATTGTTGAGCTAGTCGCCATCTTGATGAGATTCTGTATGAGAAGGAATTTAATACATGAACTAAACTAAAGTAAGTGTGTTCGCGTATCATTTAACTGATTATTATTGACAGTGTCTGCTTACTACGCTGTGTTGCACGGGATCAGTGGGGAACGTCTGATTTACACTGGACAAACCTACCGTTTTGTATGCTCAAGATATCCAGTTACTTCAAATAAATGGGCTAACACGGTCTTACCAGCAGATCTCCGGTCTTCCCCATGTGATCACTGAAAGTTAATAATTATTACAAATGTTTTCAGGAGGTCGACTGACAATTTTCGTCGCACCGAGACTTCGGAATTGCTTCACTGCCTTATGAAATTTAAGTTAAGCTCAATTTAATCAGTGGCCGTGCGGTTAAAGGCGCTGCAGTCTGGAACCGCAAGACCGCTACGGTCGCAGGTTCGAATCCTGCCTCGGGCATGGATGTTTGTGATGTCCTTAGGTTAGTTAGGTTTAACTAGTTCTAAGTTCTAGGGGACTAATGACCTCAGCAGTTGAGTCCCATAGTGCTCAGAGCCATTTGAACCATTTTTCAATTTAATCAGGATAGAACAGTATTGAACTCTGTGAATGTGATGAGTCTGCTTTGTGAATGAAGATTCCCTTAATATACGCATGTTTTTTAATATCCTGATCAGTGAAGCTAAATCTGGTCGGTGTGAGAGAGGTTTTTAAATTTAAGATCCCACAAAAATATTAAAACCTCCTCCTCTATCCCACTGAATATTTACACCGTGCAAACGCGAGTTTACCCCCTCTTTGCCTGAAAGCAAGCGGCACTCACTAGAACAAGTCGTAAGCATTTTTAGAAGTGCAAGTTGCAAGCAACAATTTCAGCCACGCATGTAATGCCTTCCGTGTGCAAGCAGAGAGAATGCTCCCACCGAGCGAGGTGACGCAGTAGTTACCACACTGGATTCGCATTTGGGAGGACGACGGTTCAAACTCGCGACCGGCCATCCCGACTTAGGTTTTCCATGGATTTCCCTAAATGGCTTCAGGTAAATGCCGGGGTGGTTCCTGTGAAAGTTCACTGCCGACTTCCTTCCCCATCCTTCCCTAATCCGATCAGCTCGTTGTTTGGTCCCCTCCACCGAGTCAACCAGCTAACCAACCAACCAACAATACTTCCTTTTTCCTCTATTTTATGCCTCCGACTGAAAAGACGTTACAACTACGAAAACTACCGCAACGCCAACAAATTAATCCAGGCACTCTAAACACAGGGATTCATCAAAGCATAGGAGCACACACATCGATCTACTGGTTCAGTCACTTTTAATTCTAAGTCCACTGGAAGTTTTGGTAGTCATACCAACATCAGTGAGTCTGTGCCGATGGTTTTACAATACTGAATCAACTTTTCATAGGCTGGCATATGGCCTAGATGGCAGCCAGTGAAATTTCAACGAAGGTGCTGCAATGCGGAGAGCTTCTTACAGGAAACTTCGCCAAAACAGCTGACTGCAAAATCTCCTCGGCCAGCACTGCATCTGTCATCATAAGGTAAGGTGTCTAAACTTTAATCCGCTTATGTAATGAAATCTACAGGACAGCAATCTTGTAACCATAACGAGCTTACCATCAACGCTGAAATGTGCAGAAGAGTAAATCATACTTCAGACCACACTGTCTCATGACATGGTGACCAGGTAAAACTGGTTTTCTTAGCGGTACATTCAGACTTATGGACACAGCCGTCATTCAAACGCTGTTCACAGACGCAACAACATGTAAGTACCCTTGTGTGTGGCTCTTTCCCAACACGTGTGCACGCCTGAATCATACATAGGCAGGAGCAAGCACGCCATCTTCCACGTCCAAGGGCTCTGCTTTCGTAGCAGCAACTTCCACCGCCTCCAGAATTATTACGCGAGAAATACGAAACCGAAGAAAGAAGCGAAAGGGCTCGTAAGGCAGTATCGTTCTACTCGTGATGTGGCTGTAACTCTGGTTGAATAAACGAAGACAGCAAGCAGTTGACACCTTGGGAAATACAGTGCTTTGTCGATGACCGATTTAAATACATATCGATGGGCCGTTGATACAGCAGGAAAATATCTCTCTCTCTCTCTCTCTCTCTCTCTCTCTCTCATCTACTGCTGGTTAACATACAGTACTTCATTATTTTTTATTTTTGACTTATTTACATATTTATAACACAATCATAACCGGTTTCGGCTTTAGAAGGCCATCTTCAGACCCAATAGGCGGTATTTGACAACCCTTGAACACTTGTTCATCAAATGCAGCCTACTGCATCTGAAGATTGCCTTTGAAGGCCTAAACCGGTTACGATTCTATCACAAAAATGCGATTGAATGAGAAATAAAAAAATATAGTAACTAAAAATACGTTAATAATTGTATCCGCCAAAGGAACTCGTCTTTCCCACAGTTCAATACCTTTCCGCTCCACGTTTTGACCATCCTTGACATCGTGTCCAACAGGTGGTCGAGACTTTGCTGCATAATTCCGTCCCACGCTTCAACGTCAGCCTTCCCGACGTCGTCAAGTGTGTGTGTGTGTGTGTGTGTGTGGGGCTCATGTCTAAGGAAACCACGCCTCCTAGCGGGAGCTATTGAGGATGTCGGTGCGATGTGTGCTCGTGCATTAGCGTCTTGAGAAATGAAGCCAGCACAGCAACCAGGAACGTTGACTGTAGATGTAGTATCACGTATCTATAGCACCCTACCGGCGTCTTTAAGTTGGCAACTGTGGTGCAAGTTTCCTTCACACAATGATACCGGTCATGCGAGATCCGGCGGACCCAATGGTGGACGCCGGCTGCGGCGACCTCTGCCACCGTCATACAGGACCGCCGGAGGCAGCCAGGCAACCCGGTTGGACTTGGGGACTCTTCGCTTAGTAATGCTACGTAGACGCCGCCTAGTCTCGCCTCAGACACCATCGTTCGTGCTTAGTGGAGAGAGCCTCATCCTAGTTGACATTCTCATAGCTCGACTGTGTTTCTTGCTGCATTGTCTGTAATGAGTCTTCATACAGATACGGAAATACAAGATAAATACACTGTTATGGAATACCTCTTAATATCGTGTCGGAGCCGGCCGGGGTGGCCGAGCGGTTCTGGGCGCTACAGTCTGGAACCGCGCAACCGCTACGGTCGCAGGTTCAAATCCTGCCTCGGGCATGGATGTGTGTGATGTCCTTAGGTTAGTTAGGTTTAAGTAGTTCTAAGTTCTAGAAGTTAAGTCCCATAGTGCTCAGAGCCATTTGAACTAATATCGTGTCGGACCTCGTTTACCACGGGAAAGGAAGCAACTCGACAGGGCATGAACTCAACAAGTCGTTCGAAGCCCCAGCAGAAATACTGATCCATGCTGCCTCAACAGCCGTCCATAATTGTAAAACCGTTGACGGTGCAAGATTTTGTGCACCAACCCATCTTTCATTATGTCCCATAAATGTTCGATGCGACTCATGTCGGACGATCTGTGTGGCCAAATCCTTCGCTCGAATTGTCAGGAATGTTCTTCAAATCAATAGCGAAAAATTGTGGTCCGGTGAGCCGTTGTAAAAATTGCTGTTTTGAAGAGCGCGCCGCAGCGCGTAGTGTGAAGCAGTCGCCCTCCGTTTCTGGCGGTGGCGCCGCTGTAGCAATCGCAGCTTTGGAGTCTCCCGCTGGTGGAAAAGGGAAAAGGTTGCCTGTTCACGTGCATTTAAGGGGCGCTATGAGCTCGCCTTGCAGTCAGTTGGTCAGCCGGGTGGTCAGTGTGGAGCAGTCAGTGTCTGTCTGTCGTCCGGAGTGCTAGTATGTGCTAGGCCGCCAGTCTGTTCGACTTTGCTCAGGCAATGGGCATTGGCGGTTGGATCGATCGGTTGGTCGGTCGCGCTCTGAGACACAAGATGACTTGTCCGCCTTGAGCGTCGGAGCATATGAGGTCGCCACGTGAGTCCAGTGGGCCGCGACGTATAGCGAGGGGTAGTGGCTTCGCGGCCGACACGAGAGCAACAGGAGTCAAACCACGACATCGGTCTGGCCGGTGCGAGCTGCGACGCCGTGAGACGGGAGATCGGCGCGCCTTCCTGCGTCCGTTGAAGCGGCTGGCAGCGGACGGTTCGGGAGAGCGTTTGGCGGGTGCAGCGCCAGATCTTCGCCAGACATCGCAGTTTATTAGAAGTTAAGTGATTCGTGTAATGTTGTTTCATTTACTTGTTAAATTCTACTTGTTTTCTTGGTCGGTCTCTCGTCCCCAGCTTGCTCGTCTGTCTCCCGTCCCCATTTGTTACGCAGTTAGTGTCTGCCTATCTGTCTGTTGGTCTGCCGTACGTTTATAGCTGCCTCTGTCATGTTTGACGGATTCGGTGTTAACGGATTTATTCCTTGGCTCAAATGGTTCAAATGGCTCTGAGCACTATGCGACTTAACTTCTGAGGTCATCAGTCGCCTACAACTTAGAGCTACTTAAACCTAACTAACCTAAAGACATCACACACATCCATGCCCGAGGTAGGATTCGAACCTGCGACCGTAGGGGTCGCTCGGCTCCAGACTGTGGCGCCTAGAACCGCACGGCCAGGATTTATTCCTTGAAGTGTAACGACCGAATTTCTGAAATATGTTTTTAGCTTGCCTATCATCCCGCGAGGCGGTATATGTGTAATGTTTGTATATTTTATGTAAGACTGTATTTCATGGGTTTTTATTTAAATGGTCATTTTAGTATATAAAGTTGCCACCGTTCCACCATAAGAGTTTTTTTTTTTTTTTAAATGAAGTTGGACATTCGGTGGCAAGTTAATTTTTTAATGTTAGTGTTTTGTACCATTTCCATCCCTCCTACGGGGTGCATAGTTTGTGTTCTTGTGTGAGTTGTTAAAATTTTTAGTTTAAAGTAATCTGGTGTGTTGCAGATTTGCACCAGTCTAGTCTTTCAGAGGTTGTTGTGAGCGGTCGTGACTATGGCCGTGTCAAAAGGGAGCGGCAAGGTTCTCAGCCCGAAAGCTCATACTGTCAATATTTGTTCTTTCTGCCTCTGAATAAATTGTAACTCGATCTTGAGAGAGTGTTTTCTGATTATAATTTTAGATCTGTTTAAAAAAAAGTTTTTAGGAATAAAATTTCCATTTGTTGAAAGAAATGTAATTTGTTTTCATCAGTTGCGCACTGGCAACTACTTCCACGCTCACATAGTGTGATTAAATGTGTAGATGTTCTTGATGAATCGCTAGTAAATAAAGTAAATTCTTAAGAAAAGGTTTTGAAAGTAAATTCATGGTTCACCTGGTAACGTGGCGCATTGTGATCCATAAAATTTGTTTGGCAACATCAATCCATGAATGGTCGCAAATGGTCTCCAAGTAGGCGAACACAACAGTTTCAAGCCAATGATGAGTCTAGTTGTACCAGAGCACACAGTCAATTCCATGTAAGCACAGCTGGCACCATTGTGGAACCACCACCAGCTCGCACAGTGGCTTGTCGATAACTTGGGTCCATCGCTTCGTGAGGCCTACTCCACGCTCGAACCCTGCCTTCAGCTCTTACCAAGTAACGTCGGAACTAGTCTGACCAGGCCACTGTTTCCCAGTCGTCTGGGGTCCAACCGATAACGGCCACGAGTCCAGGAGAGGCGCTGCAGGCGATGTCGTGATGTTAGAAAAGGCACTCGCGTCGGTCGTCTGCTGCCGTAGTCCATTAACCCCAGATTTCGTCGCACAGTCTCGACAGATAAGTCCTGTCGTACGTCCCACACGGATTTCTACGGTTATTTCACGCAGTGATTCTTGTCTGTCAGCAGTGACACCTCTGCAGAAATGCTGCTGCTCTCGGTCGTTAAGAGAAGGCCGTGGACCACAACGATGTCCGTGGTGAGAAGTAATTCCTGAAATCTGGTATTCTCAGCACACTTTTGACACTGTGGATTTCGCCCGAATACCGAATTGCCAAACGATTTCCGAAGTGGACTGTCCCATGCGTCTTGCTCCAACTGCCAGTCTGAGTTCAAAGTCTGTCAGTTTCCGTCGTGCGGCCATAATCACATCGCAAACGTACTCACAAGCATCACATGAGCACAAACGACGCCTCCGCCAATGCACTGCGCTTTCATAGCTTGCTTACGCTTACTACTGCAATCTGTCTAATTGCATATCGCTATGACTTTAGTCATCTAAGTGTACTATCACGTGTTGAAAAATAGCCTCACTTTGCTTTCTAAACTTCAACTTATTACTGAAATGAAGTGAGTGCGTTAACTTGCTACGCTCCCTGTGTGCCTTATTTGATACCGCGGTACGCCATCTAAAGCAGTAAATCAGCCATTTCTATGAGAGATGGATGTTCCTTCAAATGGGTGTATCGAAAGGCCTGTATGGTTCTTTTTTGGTGTCGCGCCGGTAAAATATGTCTGGGCCGGGAGATTTAGGGCCAGCCGGGGGGAGGAACTGCAGTGCAGCCGGCGTCTGCATCCGCTGAAGCTGAATTATGGCGGTTCCTGAAATTAACGCGCACGTCTCCCGTATCGGAGCGCGGAGGTAATTTACAGCCGCGAATGCTTCGACTCCAGCAGAAATTATCTGTTACCGAAAAATAAGGGTAAAGGAAGGTGCCAGCGCAGCGAAAGGTGGATGACACTGCTAGACTTGATCCTTCCGCCTCCCGATCACAACAACCACCTTTCTCCTCAGGGGCTTCGTACATAAAAGATGGAGAAAAATGCCCACCATCACTTTTCGATGAGGCCTTAGGTCTACTCCGATCGTTCCCTACAGGGCAATACGAGTGGAGATTTACGATCGTGGGTCATGTGATCAGCAAGTCGGCAGTCCCTCCAGCGACTAGCGGCAGTGGAAGAACCCTGCTTCCTTTCCCCCAGCAGTTCCCCATCCGCTCTCGCCAAGCTGGCTGTACTTCCGTAACCTCTATATCGTGATATAGGTAAAGATCCCAGGTATCACACAATGCAGCCATTCACCCTGGTGGGCCGTCGTTTCTGAGTAACATAAGAAAAAAGAAACCGGATTTTGTACGCTACTCGGCACCCTTTTACACTCAAAAGCCAAACAAACTGGTGAACCTTGTAAGGGGTCCGTAGGCCCTTACTATAAGTTTGCACTCGGCACAGGTCGATAGGGCAAACAATCGATAGTGTCGCCTTGCGAGAGCGAGTGTAGAGTTGAGTAGTTTCCAGGTTGCGGGCCGAGTTGTGTGGAGGCCTGTTGCTGTAATGCAAGGCTTACCGACAAAGGGAGTGGCCATCGCCACGGTTTAACCCCTTTGTGTTAGAATAATACGGGAAAGTGAAGAAGTACAATTACGAGAGTGATCAGTGATATTTCTGTGCCGATATTTATGGTTCCGCGTCTACCGCGCCGGCATCATTTGGATTGCAGTGATTGAATTTGCGTGTGACGATAATGAATAGCGAGGAAGCCTGTGCTGAGATTAGCCGTAATTAAATATGTATGACGAAGGCAGTGGCTGTCTCCTTCCTTTTGTGTTTTTGAGACGAATATAGGTTCTTGATTAGTGAAGCTGTGTTGGCGTTCTTCTTGTCACCAGACATTTCATTATTACAGCATTTGAGAAGGACAAAATGGAATGTAACAACTCCGTAGCAGTCAAATCCGATTGCCAGCCCCATTAGGTACACGGTCACATTAATTAATATTTGTTTGGGCTGCTATCACAACCCGATCGAGCGGGATACATAAATCTGAGGTGTTACACCCTGCCTATTATCGAAGACGCAGAAGTGCCGCGACACGACGTAGCTTGGAGTCGACTAATGTCTGGAGGAGTGCTGGAGGGAACTGACGTCATGAATCCTGCTGGGCTGTCCATAAATCCGTATGAGTACGAGGGGATGGAGAATTGTTCTGAACAGCATGTTGCAAGGCATCCCAGATTTGCTCAATAACGTTCGTGTCTGGGAAGTTCGGTGGCCAGCGGAAGTGTTTAAAGTCAAAGGAGTCTTCGTGGAGCCACGCTGTAGCAATTCCGGACGTGTGGGGTGTGGCATTGTCCTGCTGGAATTGGCCACGTCCGTGGCACTGCACACTGGACATGAATGGATGCAAGGTGATCAGACAGGATGCATACGTATGTGTCACCTGTCAGATTCGTATCTAGACGTATCAGGGGTCCGATATCACTCCAAAGTGCAAACAACCGTACACTATTACAGAGCCTCCACCAGCTTGAACAGTCTCCTGCTGAAATTCAGGGTGCATGGATTCATGAGGTTGTGCCCATACCTCCACACGTCCAACTGCTCGATACATACTGAAACGAGACTCGTACGACCAGGTAACATGTTTCCAGTCATCAACAGTCCAATATCGGTGTTGACGGGTCCAGGCGAGGCGTAAAGCTTTGTGTGGTGCAGCCTTCTGCTCCGACAGCCCATATTGATGATGTTTCGTTAAATGGTTCGCACGCTGGTAGTTGTTGATGGCCCAGCACTGAAATCTGCAGCAGTTTGCGGAAGGGTTGCACTTCTGTCACGTTGAACGATTCTCTTCAGTTGTCGTTGGTGCCGTTCTTGCAGGTTCTTTTTCCGGCCGCAGCGATATCGGAGATTTGATGTTTTACGGATTTCTGCTATTCACGGTACACTTGTGAAATGGTCGTACGGGAAAATCCCCACTTAATCGCTGCCCCGGAGATGCTGTGTCCCGTCGCTCATGCGGCGACTATGACACTACGTTCAAATTCACTTAAATCTTGATAACCTTCCATTCTAGCAGCAGCAACCGATCTAAGAACTGCGCCAGACACTTTTTGTCTTACATAGGTGTTGCCGACAGCAGCGCCGTATTCTGCCTGTTTACATATCCCTGTATTTGAATACGCATACCTATACCAGTTCCTTTGGCGCTTCAGTGTAAAAGGTCCATTTTATAGTGTGGTTGTATGATGTTACGGATAGTATGACAGCTCCGCATGCAGGAGGATGTGGGTTCGAATCTTGTCAGGTGCTCATATTTTTTTATGTTTATCGAAATGACTTCGATCAAAATTTTTATTCAGTTAATTACTTCAAATGTAATTTTTTATTTCTGTTTCTTTGTCACATTTTATTCACCGTATGATGTTCTTGAGGACAATATTATGGTAATGGAAGAGGATGTAGATGAAGATGAAATGAGAGATACGATACTGCGTGAAGAGTTTGACAGAGCACTGAAAGACCTGAGTCGAAACAAGGCCCCGGGAGTACACAACATTCCATTGGAACTACTGACAGCCTTGGGAGAGTCCTGACAAAACTCTACCATCTGGTGAGCAAGATGTATGAGACAGGCGAAATACCCTCAGACTTCAAGAAGAATATAGTAATTCCAATCCCAAAGAAATCAGGAGTTGACAGATGTGAAAATTATCGAACTATCAGTTTAATAAGTCACAGCTGCAAAATACTAACGCGAATTCTGTACAGACGAATGGAAAAACTGGTAGAAGCCGACGTCGGGGAAGATCAGTTTGGATTCCGTAGGAATGTTGGAACACGTGAGGCAATACTGACCTTACGACTTATCTTAGAAGAAAGATTAAGGAAAGGCAAATCTACGTTTCTAGCATTTGTAGACTTAGAGAAACCTTTTGACAATGTTGAGTGGAATACTCTCTTTCAAATTCTGAAGGTGGCAGGTGTAAAATACAGGGAGTGTTACGCTATTTACAATATGTACAGAAACCAGATGGCAGTTATGAGAGTCGAGCGGCACGAAAGGGATGCAGTGGTTTGGAAAGGAGTGAGACAGGTTGTAGCCTCTCCCCGATGTGATTGAATCTGCATATTGAGCAAACAGTAAAGGAAACAGAAGAAAAATACGGAGTAGGCATTAAAATCTATGGAGAAGAAATAAAAACTTTGAGGTTCGCCGATGACATTGTAACTCTGTCAGAGACAGCAAAGGACCTGGAAGAGCAGCTGAACGGAATGGAGTGTCCTGAAAGGATGATATAAGATGACCGTTATTAAAAGCAAAACGAGGATAATGGAATGTAGTCGAATTAAATCGGGTGATGCTGAGGAATTAGATTAGGAAATGAGACAAAGTAGTGAAGGAGTTTTGCTATTTGGGGAGCAATATAACTGATGATGGTCGAAGTACAGAGGATATAAAATGTAGACTGGCAGTGGCAAGGTAAGCGTTTCTGAAGAAGAGAAATTTGTTAACATCGAGTATAGATTTAAGTGTCAGGAAGTCGTTTCTGAAAGTATGTGTATGGAGTGTAGCCATGTATGGAAGTGAAACATGGGCGATAAATAGTTAGGTCAATAAGAGAATAGAAGCCTTCGAAATGTGGTGCTACAGAAGAATGCTGAAGCTTTGATGGGTAGATCGCATAAATAATGAGGAGGTATTGAACAGAAGTTTAGGCCCAACTTGACAAGAAGAAGGGACCGGTTGGTAGGACATGTTCTGAGGCATCAAGGGATCACAAATTTAGCATTGGAGGGCAGCGTGGAGGGTAAAAATCGTAGAGGGAGACCAAGAGATGAATACACTAAGCAGATTCAGAGGGATGTATGTTGCAGTAGGTACTGGGAGATGAAGAAGCTTCCACAGGATAGAGTAGCATGGAGAGCTGCATCAGACCAGTATCAGGACTGAAGACCCCAACAACAACATGATCTTTTTCGTTTCATTTTTGCTTTATATCTTTATGTTTCAAATCGGAATTTTTGTGAATATGGTCTCAATTATGATAATATATTATAAAATTCAAGTATTTGAAATTCCCGATTTATCAGCTAAAAAACAAAAGACGAAATAATCTATTTATATTTGTGCAGTGGTGTAAAAAATGTCTATTTGCACGATATTCGTCACGCAAAGTTTTAAAACATAACGTAAATATTTATTGCACTATGGACAAAGTAATGCAGATGAAAATGTAAATGGAGGACGGGTTTATAAGAAAAACAAAATCCAAGCAAAGTGAGAAATAGATATAATGAACGCAATTATGCGGACTAAAAAAGAAAACTGGGTGATCGAAAAATAGAAATCAAATGGAAATTAATATATAATAAAAATTATAAAAACATGAATAAAGAAATCAAGGGGAGAAAGAATGACAGAAGGGAAAATGAGAGCAAATGAAGAAGTGGATATCATGATTAAAATTATGTGACAAAGGAACGGAATTAAAAAATTACATTAATATCTGTTAACTGAATAAAATGACGATCAAAGTCATTTTGATAAATATTTAAAATAAAAATTGTGCTTCTGAGAAGATTCGAACCCACAGCCCCCTCCATGCGAAAGCTGTTAACCTATCCATCAGCGCACAATGAAGTTGTACAACACAATTTTTTTCGCGGTGCTGGATGTTACTCAAAATTCCGAAATTTTTCTCGTCTATTATTCAAAAAATGGTTCAAATGGCTCTGAGCACTATGGGACTTAACATCTGTGGTCATCAGTCCCCTAGAACTTAGAACTACTTAAACCTAACTAACCTAAGGACATCACACACATCCATGCCCGAGGTAGGATTCGAACCTGCGTCCGTGGCAGTCGCGCAGTTCCGGACTGAGCGCCTAGAACCGCTAGACCACCGCGGCCGGCTTTCTCGTCTATTATTCGCAAACAATGGCCCACCAGGGTGAATGACTGCAGCGTGTGATACATTGGCTCTTGAACTACGTCACCGTATAGACGGTTTCAAAAAGTCGATCGTACCGCTGGGAACCTCTCCTTGTCAGATAAAATCTGAAGCAAAACCGGGAATCTGTAACGACATGTTACTATTTTTCCTGTTCGTCTTGTGTTACCGAAATTACTTTTGTCTAAGTACTAATACTGGCTGTACCAGAAGTCTTCCCTGATTGCAAAAGTTCATAACGCATAACGTATGAGACAAATACAAATACTGTTTACCTTGAAATGTATAAAGCATGTTGAAGTTTTTGTGTAGTGAAACTCGTGGGACAGAGCGCGCGACGGAATTGTGGTGTTTTATAGATTGCAGAATGATGCAGTCTATTGTAATGAGATGTAACTATGTCTCTGAATTAAAGAGAAAGCGCGGCAGCCATTTTTACTCGGTTTCGAGTACGACTTGCAACTGAGCTATTGCCCTTCACATTTCCAGTCATTTCTCATTTTGTGAATTTAAACGGAAGATAAGCCGTTAATTGTAAACTGTACGCTCTTAAATGACGTGTAATCTTAAAAGCGCATGCCATTCGTTATGCATTAGTTATACAATATGTCAATTATTACACCCCATAAATGTTGTTAACCTGAAACGTGCTTTTGGGACGGATCAGCATAGTGTCCTGTTGTGGCCCTTCAGTTTTTTATGGAGTTACATTTCAAACTGAAGAATTTCTTTTCTCCCCTTTGCTTTTACAGTTGGAGTAAACTTAGTTTAGAAAGACTGATACACATCAAAGGGATATTAAATCAATGGAAGCGCCAATTTCCGCCGTTTTATCTTCTGAAATTGGAATTTTAGGAGCATCTAACGTGTTTTATGCACCCAAATCAACGTTCGAAACATACATTCTTAAAGGTAACAATAATACCAGCTACAGGGTTGACAAATGAGGTGGAAAACTTACAAATGTGTTTACTACGGAACAAGAATACGAGTTGATAGGAAAGCTGCAATCAATCATCGTCAGCCAGTCGAATAGGAGAAAGAATTGGTATACTGCAGAGATACGAGAAAGAAACTTGTCTAAATGGGCAGGTGTGAGTTATAGGAGTCATTAGTAGGCATCCTATGTTTTCTATCCGCAAGCCAGAAGATACATCTGGTGCACAGGCGGTGGGGTTCAGTAAAGTAATGGTAACAGTAACTTGATATTAAGCGTTAAAAATAACTGTACGTTTCTAAAAATGTAATTACAGTATTTTGTTATTGTTAATGATTTTTTTACAGACCTCATTTTCCCTTGGACTAAATTATTCATTAAACAAGTTTATTTCCTGGTTTTAATATGATATTCGTAATGATTTCAACATTTAGGCAGTAGTTTCACAACAAAATTGCCTCATGCCATTTTGCCCCGTGGGCGGGGCACAACTGGAAATATACAAGCATTTCTTTGAAAAAATGTGAAAGATACGTAACACACAGTTTTACGTGATTTCCAAGTAAGATACATTGGGTGATTTTTTTATATGTTTAAGAAATGTTATTTATTTTACGAAAATTATAAACCATTAAGTACACCGTTCCATCCCGAGTTACCCTGCACACAAACTTACCGTTACTTTCTTCGTTACATTGCCCAGTTACGTAACAACTGCGGTGAGCCGTGAGAGGCTCGTGTTCCCGCCACCATCTACACTCCTGGAAATTGAAATAAGAACACCGTGAATTCATTGTCCCAGGAAGGGGAAACTTTATTGACACATTCCTGGGGTCAGATACATCACATGATCACACTGACAGAACCACAGGCACATAGACACAGGCAACAGAGCATGCACAATGTCGGCACTAGTACAGTGTATATCCACCTTTCGCAGCAATGCAGGCTGCTATTCTCCCATGGAGACGATCGTAGAGATGCTGGATGTAGTCCTGTGGAACGGCTTGCCATGCCATTTCCACCTGGCGCCTCAGTAGGACCAGCGTTCGTGCTGGACGTGCAGACCGCGTGAGACGACGCTTCATCCAGTCCCAAACATGCTCAATGGGGGACAGATCCGGAGATCTTGCTGGCCAGGGTAGTTGACTTACACCTTCTAGAGCACGTTGGGTGGCACAGGATACATGCGGACGTGCATTGTCCTGTTGGAACAGCAAGTTCCCTTGCCGGTCTAGGAATGGTAGAACGATGGGTTCGATGACGGTTTGGATGTACCGTGCACTATTCAGTGTCCCCTCGACGATCACCAGTGGTGTACGGCCAGTGTAGGAGATTGCTCCCCACACCATGATGCCGGGTGTTGGCCCTGTGTGCCTCGGTCGTATGCAGTCCTGATTGTGGCGCTCACCTGCACGGCGCCAAACACGCATACGACCATCATTGGCACCAAGGCAGAAGCGACTCTCATCGCTGAAGATGACACGTCTCCATTCGTCCCTCCATTCACGCCTGTCGCGACACCACTGGAGGCGGGCTGCACGATGTTGGGGCGTGAGCGGAAGACGGCCTAACGGTGTGCGGGACCGTAGCCCAGCTTCATGGAGACGGTTGCGAATGGTCCTCGCCGATACCCCAGGAGCAACAGTGTCCCTAATTTGCTGGGAAGTGGCGGTGCGGTCCCCTACGGCACTGCGTAGGATCCTACGGTCTTGGCGTGCATCCGTGCGTCGCTGCGGTCCGGTCCCAGGTCGACGGGCACGTGCAACTTCCGCCGACCACTGGCGACAACATCGATGTACTGTGGAGACCTCACGCCCCACGTGTTGAGCAATTCGGCGGTACGTCCACCCGGCCTCCCGCATGCCCACTGTACGCCCTCGCTCAAAGTCCGTCAACTGCACATACGATTCACGTCCACGCTGTCGCGGCATGCTACCAGTGTTAAAGACTGCGATGGAGCTCCGTATGCCACGGAAAACTGGCTGACACTGACGGCGGCGGTGCACAAATGCTGCGCAGCTAGCGCCATTCGACGGCCAACACCGCGGTTCCTGGTGTGTCCGCTGTGCCGTGCGTGTGATCATTGCTTGTACAGCCCTCTCGCAGTGTCCGGAGCAAGTATGGTGGGTCTGACACACCGGTGTCAATGTGTTCTTTTTTCCATTTCCAGGAGTGTATTTTACACCCTGTTTTTAACGTACTTCCACTCCACTACCTTAATTTAAATCACTACTCTCTCTGAGTTGCTGCTTTGCCTGACCCTCTCGTAGTATCTTTGCTCTAGTGCTATTGCTTCCCGGTCGTTGTCTGTCGTAAACGAGTTCGGGTAGCGAGTCCGGGTCTGCCAGTCAGTTGGATCGCGTCTGGAGCGCAGTCCGGGCCTGCCAGTCGGGGTTTTGCAATGCGGCACTGGTGCAGTCGGGTTGGAGCAGCAGTGAGGTCTGCGTCGACATGGCTCGCTCGACCATTGCCCCCACGCATCACTTGAGCCGGGCCACGGTCTTGGTGGATCGTGGGTCGGTGGTCCTACCGGACCAGTTGGCTAGTCGATCGTTCATAAGTCGGCTGTGTGTGTGTGTGTGTGTGTGTGTGTGTGTGTGTGTGTGTGTGTGTGTGTGTGTGTGCGCGCGCGCGCGCACGCGCATCGGCTCCCGATTTGTCTTCGTGTGTGCTTAGTTACTGTTGTGTATCGTTCACGTCTTCGTGCAAGTGTTTGTCAGGTTGTGTGTGTAGTTGGTGTTATTTTCACTGACCACTATTTTAGATGTTGTCGGCATTCTTAGGGCAGTCGGTCAGTTGCTGCGGACCAGGGAAGTTATCTCCGCGCGGTGCAGTCGGCTGGGTCCGCTGGCTGTCTCTGCGCAGTGTCGCACCGTGTGTGGAGCTGCCCGATCTCTAGAAGCTTCGTGGTTCACCGACCCAGGACGTCAAAGTTGAGTAGTAATTTCAAGTACCCAAACTACGTCCATTGATATTTTGGTTCGTTTCGGTGGTTCGCTGTTGTGGAGGTTTTCCTGTGAGCAACACCGAGTGTTTGTATTGCTGAAATTTAGCCGCCATGCGGTGCAATTAACTGTATCGGTTCACTACAATTCAAGTGCACCAGCGGAATTTTCTGCCTTGTGGCCGTTAGTGTCCTGGTTACCTGCCCTGGGCACCAACGTAATTTCAGGCAGTGTCCTTTCCTCACCTGTTGGTATCGTCCAACACGGTGTGTAGTTTTGACAGCTTAATACATATTTCATTGTGGATAATCACGCCCGTAACATTTTGTGTTTGAATTCTCATGTACCGATTGGTGGCAAGCAAGTCGTCTGTCGGTCGGTCCGTGGCTGTCCCCTGGTTGAGTTCCGACAGATTAAGTGTAGTTGGGCTCACCACCTGTCTCGCACTAGTGAACGACGGCAGGCCGACCCCCTGGAGGCTTCTGAGTCCTGTTGTCTTTACTGTCTTGCTCACTGGCGTTTAATTGTCTGTTTATAATCTATCATAGGCAAAGATAAAAGAAAAATTCTTGGTTTCACTGTGTTTTATGGAAGTAAGTTTGAATTCCGGCAAGTGGATATTTGCTGAAAGGTTATTGCCGTTGTGTTGTCTTTTCTTTTAGTCCGGGTTCAGCTACTTAAAACTTAAGGCTTATAGTTATATTTTTTTAAAATTTTAGAAAATTAATTGTGGGCCTTCAACCTTGGAACCTTATTCTTTAAATTACCTTTCAAGCTAAAACATTGCGGCCTTCTGCCTTTGAAAGGTTATGGTAATTTATTTTAAAATCTTGAAAATTTTATTGTGGGCCTTCAGCCGTTTGTATTCCATCTTATTTATGTTTGTCTATCCACCCTTGCCTTGAGGCTTTCGGCCTAGACATAATATTATTTTAATTTTTTTATTTGCTATATTAACTGCATTTTTTTACTGTGTTGATTTTTAAAATTTTTTTTGGAGACCTTGAGCCGTAAAAGAATTGCATTTTGAAACTCGTAGTTGTAAAGGTTCGGCTATGTGCCGTTTTGGTTTAAAAGTGCCATTAAATTATAATAAATTACAATTTTCAAGTGAAACTGACCCCAACCTTATTTGGCTCTTTCCACAATCCCAATCACCTGTTCTGCCCAGCGGGTTTAGCGGGCGTTTCAAGCGGAGTCTGACAGCATTTGCAACAACATAAACTCAGTCCAGGAGAAAGCTCGATGTGTTCTCTGTTACTGCGGAACACACTCTCCAAAAACAGTCCAGAGACAGTTCCAGATGACCATGCCACAGACTGCCACCAGATGTTAGAAGCATCGAGGTCTCTCGTATGAGAAGTTTAACGAAGCAGGGAGCGCCTGTGCGGGCAGACCTGGACCTAATGTAGTGCGCAGACAATAGGGTCAGCGAGAGACGTCTTCTTCAGAAGGTATTGTACATGAACACAAATATTACGACACTGTGTATGGAACAGATATGTGTCGTTACAAGAAACAAATAATTTTAGTGCAGCATACTCACAATCACATTACCTATATACAAAGTGGGAGTCCTTCGCTATGTCTAGTACATTTATGTGTCACCCATTTAATCACCATGATTTAAAAGTAGTAGTTGTATAATGTGGAGCTTTGTTTTAATATTTTTGTCACAGACACGACACTAGATCCAGCAACGTCTAGTTGCCTATATATACTACTGGCCATTAAAATTGCTACACCACGAAGATGACGTGCTACAGACGCGAAATTTAAACAACCACTTCTGGCCGTAATAACGGCCTTGATACGCCTTGGTATTGAGTCAAACAGAGCTTGGATGGCGTGTACAGGTACAGCTGCCCATGCAGCTTCAACACGATACCACAGTTCATCAAGAGTAGTGACTGGCGTATTGTGACGAGCCAGTTGCTCGGCCACCATTGGCCAGACGGTTTCAATTGCTGAGACATCTGGAGAATGTGCTGGCCAGGGCAGCAGTCGAACATTTTCTGTATCCGGAATGGCCCGTACAGGACCTACAAAATGCTGTCTTGCATCATCCTGCTGAAATGTAGGGTTTCGCAGGGATCGAATGAAGGGTAGAGGTACGGATCGTAACAAATCTGAAATGTAACGTCCACTGTTCAAAGTGCCGTCAATGCGAACAAGAGATGACCGAGACGTGTAACCAATGGGACCCCATACCATCACGCCGGGTGATACGCCAGTGTGGCGATGACGAATACACGCTTCCAACGTGCGTTCCCCGCGATGTCGCCAACCACGGATGCGACCATCACGATGCTGTAAACAGAACCCGGATTCATCCGAAAAAATGACGTTTTGCCATTCGTGCACCCAGGTTCGTCGTTGAGCACACCATCGCAGGCGCTCCTGTCTGTGATGCAGCGTCAAGGGTAACCGCAGCCATGGTCTCCGAGCTGATAGTCCATGCTGCTGCAAACGTCGTCCAATTGTTCGTGCAGATGATTGTTGTCTTGCAAACGTCCCCATCTGTTGACTCAGGGATCGAGACGTGGCTGCACGATCCGTTACAGCCATGCGGATAAGATGCCCGTCATCTCGACTGCTAGTGATACGAGGCCGTTGGGATCCAGCCCGGCGTTCTGTATTACACTGCTGAACCCACCGATCCATGTTCTGCTAACAGTCATTGGATCTCGACCAACGCGAGCAGCAACGTCGCGATTAGATAAACCGCAATCGCGATAGGTTGCAACCCGACCTTTATCAAAGTCGGAAACGTGATGGTACGCATTTCTCCTCCTTACACGAGGCATCACAACAACGTTTCACCAGGCAACGCTTGTCAACTGCTGTTTGTGAATCTGAAATCGGTTGGAAACGTTCCTCATGACAGCACGTTGTAGGTGTAGCCACCGGCGCCAACCTTGTGTGAATGCTCTGAAAAGCTAATCATTTGCATATCACAGCACTTTCTTCCTGTCGGCTAAGTTTCGCGTCTGTAGCAGGTCATCCTCGTGGTGCAGCAATTTTAATGGCCAGTAGTGTATATGCCACACACTGAAATATTCCTGACGCTAGCTTACAACAGTATTAATGACGTAAAGAGTGCATTAGGTTACGCGGTGCCTGAAAGAGGAAATATGGCTTGAACGGCGTCGCAAATAAAATGTTTTAAAAGTAATTATCCATCAACTTTACGATTGACTGCGGTATGTACACATATCTTTCATTACAGTCGCTGAACGTCAATAACGGCATAAATAATTTCCTGTATGTTTTCCTTGGTTATTAGCTGAGAGTCGGAGCGAGTAATTGCCATCAAAATACTGCTAATTGGAAATCCCTTTGCCTCGTTCTCAGTTTGGCCGGACTCGGCTGCAAGGAAGGTAGTTATACACGAGCCCGTGTTACCCTTTAGCGTAGCAGAGGGGACATCAATGATCATGATCATTTGGTTATCAGCCTTCATGGCCCTCCATGATTTTCTTTTCTCTCCTTTTCTCTTCATTCTTCGGTACCGTCCTTGCGGTCAATTGACGTCATCCACGTCTGCTCTTCCCTCTCTTGCCCGGAATAAATTCTACAGATAACTCTACTAGAGGGCAATCTCGTGTCAAGTTACGTCCTACCAAAACACCTTCCTGTTATTCACTGTCAGAAAACATCCTCCGATCTTCTCCAGTTTTTCTCAGAGCTCGTCATTCCTGACTTTTATCAGACCAGCTGATGTCCTCCATTTCGCGCCATATCCACATTCTACAAGCAGCTTCAGTTCTTCTCACGTCCTGCTTTCTGAATATCCATGCAAATGGGAAAAATAATATATTTAGGTAATCTGTGCCACTGTTTGGCAAGAAATACCGCTGCCAACTACCCACTTACGGTCTGATGAATTTGCACGACCACCTCACGACTTCCATTGCACTAGAACATGGTAGCAGCAATGCGAGAATTGTGTGTCGGTCTTGATACGAACACTGTGTCTTCTCTGCAAACACTGTCTCTTATCTGCAGGCTAGTTTCAGTGATCAACTACCCTCACAGCGCCCTTTTTTAGCCTTTTTGCATCTTCTATTCCTTACATCTCACGACAGACCGCCGGCCTCAAAAAAATTCCTCTTTGATCGCAACAACGCAGCCGATGAGTCTAAAAAATTTTATAACAGCGCAACGATTCAGCTGTGGCCACCTCCGCCGCTCGAATTTTTGTTCCTGTGAATGTTATTGATAAATACTGCCAGAAACATTAGTTTCTGACAAACGTTAAAGTCGAAGCAGTTGAATAAATGGCGCTGAAGCGTTACCGCAGAAGCCAGTTTGGAGGTAACGAAGTGTCTGCATTAACGCGTATCCACGAATCTCATATTTTTGACGAGAGTTTTATGACACCAACCCGATTGTCGCCCGCGGTACAGCCCGACAGCCAGCTGTGATGGTCTGAGGTGGCTGTCCATTTTACAGCAGCAGCCGTTCTGGTGTCATTCGAGGCGACCTTCCAGCATAGCGGTATGTTTCTACGTCCCGTTTTGTTGCCCTTCGTGGCAAACCATCAAGGGCTTACATTTCAGCAAGATAACGCCGGCCCGCACACATCGATAGTTTCTGCTGCTCCTGTTCATGCTTGCCAATCTCTACCCTGGCCAGCAAAGTCGCCGGATCTCTCCGCAACTGAGAACGTTTGGAGTAATATTGGCGGTGCCCTCCAGCCAGCTCGGGATTTTGACGATCTAACGAGCCAGTTGGGCAGAATTTGGCACGATATCCTTCAGGAGGACATCCAAGGACTCTGTCAATGAATGCAAAGCCGAATAGCTGCTTGTACAAGGGACAGAGTTGTCCAACGCTTCATTGAATTCCTCAGTATGTGACACTCCTCCTCTTGAATAAATCATGCAGTATTTCTGAAACTGTAATCATAAGTTTGTCTGTATGTGTGCATCATATCTACCGATTTGCCTCCTATTCAGATAATTTCTTCGCGATCCATCGTTTTATTCGTTGTCTTACAATTATACACTACTGGTCATTAAAATTCCTACACCACGAAAATTACGTGCTACAGACGCGAGATTTAACCGACAGGAAGAAGACGCTATGATATGCAAATGATTAGCTTTTCAGAGCATTCACACGAGGTTGGCGCCGGTGACGACACCTACAAGGTGCTGACATGAGGAACGTTTCCAACCGATTTCTCATACACAAACAGCAGTTGACAGGCGTTGCCTGGTGAAACGTTGTTGTGATGCCCCGTGTAAGGAGGAGAAATGCGTACCATCACGTTTCCGACTTTGATAAAGGTCGGGTTGTAGACTATCGCGATTGCGGTTTATCGTATCGCGACATTGCTGCTCGCGTTGGTCGAGATCCAACGACTGTTAGCAGAATATGGAATCGGTGGGTTCAGGAGGGTAATACGGAACGCCGTGCTGGATCCCAACGGCCTCGTATCACTAGCAGTCGAGATGACAGGCATCTTATCCGCATGGCTGTAACGGATCGTGCACCCACGTCTCGATCCCTCAGTCAACAGATGGGGACGTTTGCAAGACAACAACCATCTGCACGAACAATTGGACGACGTTTGCAGCAGCATGGACTATCAGCTCGGAGACCATGGCTGCGGTTACCCTTGACGCTGCATCACAGACAGGAGCGCCTGCGATGGTGTACTCAACGACGAACCTGGGTGCACGAATGGCAAAACGTCATTTTTTCGGATGAATCCGGGTTCTGTTTACAGCATCGTGATGGTCGCATCCGTGTTTGGCGACATCTCTGTGAACGCACATTGGAAACGTGTATTCGTCACCGCCATACTGGCGTACCACCCGCCGTGATGGTATGGGGTGCCATTGGTTACACGTCTCGGTCACCTCTTGTTCGCATTGACGGCACTTTCAACCGTGGATGTTACATTTCAGATGTGTTGCCACCCGTGCCTCTACCCTTCATTCTATCCCTGCGAAACCCCACATTTCAGCAGGATAATGCACGACCGCATGTTGCAGGTTCTGTATGGGCCTTTCTGGATACGGAAAACGTTCGACTGCTACCCTTGCCACCACATTCTCCAGACCTCTCCCCAATTAAAAACATCTGGTCAATGGTGGCCGAGCAACTGGCTCGTCACAATACGCCAGTCACTACTCTTGATGGACTGTGATATCGTGTTAAAGCTGCATGGGCAGCTGTACCTGTACACGCCATCCAAGCTCTGTTTGACTCAATGCCCAGGCGTATCAAGGCCGTTATTACGGCCAGAGGGGGTTGTTCTGGGTACCGATTTCTCAGGATCTATGCACCCAAATTGCGTGAAAATGTAGTGACATATCAGTTCTAGTATTATATATTTCTCCAATGAATACCCGTTTATCATCTGCATTTCTTCTTGGTGTAGCAGCTTTAATGGCCAGTAGTGTATATTATACGACAAGTTATTTAGGCTGTGTTGGAAATTAGGCCTACTGGCTCAAGTCTTCCGTGGTATGTATGGCAGCCTTTAGCTATGTATGTATAATAGCGTAAAACGAATGTCTAATTATTAATCGTTTGTATAAAGAAAGAGCTTTAATTTGAATTTAATTTGAACTGCCACAAGAAAGTTACAGACAGACAATAAAAGTATACCCAGTAATGAGAGGACATAATGTGCTGAAATATGCATCGCTAAAGGAAACTATCTCTGTCTATGCTTGCACAGAAGGTAAGAAGAGCTAGAACATCGAAAACATAAATGCTGAAACATGAGCGGACACTAAGCTTTGGGAAAGGAATGAGGACTCAGTGATCGTGGTATTGAACTTAGAAACTTCTGTGACATGCTGGTTAGGGGCTGTAACCAGGTCCTACTATCTCTGTTTTAGCAACAGGAAGTTAGAAACCCATGAGCTGCCTTCTATTCCAATAATATTCATTACAAAATAAAGGTAATAGGTGATGAATTACAGGGATCATGTTCAAATAAAAACACTAGGCCTATATAGATGTAAAAGCTAGGTATATAGTAGGTGTATCTTGATTATTTCTGTAATGTATGTAATGCTCTGCGTCTTTCACTTGCAGGACACCGTCCATCCTCTTGTACAACCTTGAGACCGTTTATGTTACTGCAGCCGGCCGCTGTGGCCGAGCGGTTCTAGGCGCTTCAGTCTGGAACCGCGCGACCGCTACGGTCGCAGGTTCCAATCCTGCCTCGGACATGGATGTGTGTGATGTCCTTAGGTTAGTTAGGTTTAAGTAGTTCTAACTTCTAGGGGACTGATAACCACAGATGTTAAGTCCCGTAGTGCTCAGAGCCATTTGAACGATTTATGCTGCTACATTCATTTCACTATTACGAGTGTGTGTGTGTGTGTGTGTGTGTGTGTGTGTGTGTGTGTGTGTGTGTGTGTGCCGCGTGCGTGCTGTATGCAACTGTATACAAATCAATTGACTGGAATGCTTTCTAAGTCGGTTTACTGCTGTTTACAGTGTTTGACTTCACTGCCATTTCGGAATAGCGGGATGCATAAACACGATTTTATGGCAGAATGGTAACTAAAGAAGACTGAAACACACGAGCAAACATTAATTGCGTCCACCTGAAAATCAGGGAGCACACACTCCGAAACGCGTCGTGCCAAAAAGCGGGAAGCATGCAACTAATGGCGATCGTTTCCTGCTAGTAACAAACATAGCTGAGACCGTGACGTCAGATTCAGTCCTGCGTCTACGCTGTTTGTGACGCTTCGTTCTGATGTGCGAAACAGATTTCTTCCCTTTACTTCTGACTGTTCCTTCGTTTCTAAGCGAAACGCTTGCAGAGTCCACCTATAGCTGTCCATGACGAGTGGATCGCATTGCGCCGACTCCTGAGAAATACGGCGGCGCAAGGCTAGTGAGATATCACACCCGCACCATTTGTAGGAGTTTCTGTCACGTCTTCGTATGAAGCATTTGTATAACGATTGGAATTCACGATATCCAGTGGTTTATTCGGATGAAAGCGTATGGGGCCTGAAGATGCAAAATGAACTGCCGAAACTCGTTGCTTTCAGAATAAAATAAGATATCTTAAAATATACGGCTATTGGTGACTTTTATTAACATTGAGAAGTATTTAGCAGCCTATGTCCCTTGGCCGTCATAGTGATGAACCAACAGAGAGTTATAGGAAATGTTGTCATTGACGAACTGAAAGTTCGCGGAACGGGAATCTGATGTTGCACGTTCTTTTGTGCAGGAGGCTTTTGTGGGAGATTGTGTACATGTTAAGGGGTCAATAAATGTAAACTGTGAGTCGCCGTGAAATGTGCGCACCAACACGTACTGCGATGACATGGAGGTAGCTGTGGCTGGTATTACCTGAGAATTTGTTTTTGTTACCTCTGTCAGGAAGTCGTTTCTGAAAGTGTTTGTATGGAGTGTAGCCATGTATGGAAGTAAAATATGGACGATAAATAGTTTGAACAAGAAGAGAATAGAAGTTTTCGAAATGTGGTGCTACATAAGAATGCTGAAGATTAGATGGGTCGATCACATAACTAATGACGAAGTATTGAATAGGATTGGGGAGAAGAGGAGTATGTGACACAACTTGACAAAAAGAAGGGACCGGTTAGTAGGACATGTTCTGAGGCATCAAGTGATCACAAATTTAGCATTGAAGGGCAGCGTGGAGGGTAAAAATCGTAGAGGGAGACCAAGAGACTAAGCAGATTCAGAAGTATGTGGGTTGCAGTAAGTACTGGGAGATGAAGAAGCTTGCACAGGATAGGGTAGCATGGAGAGCTGCATCAAACCAGTCTCAGGACTGAAGACCACAACAACACCTCTGTACCTGTTCTACAATAATGTAACTCGTGTGTCGGATCGTCGGAGTAGTTTTATTTATTTTGACAGTGGTAGTACATCAAAGGGGTGCAGTAGGGTGAGAAAATGTGATAGAGGGTTCTAGCTTATTCCCTGTGGCACTCATTACATCCAGCGAGCTTAAAGGGAATAAAAAAGAGGTTTTTGGAAAGGAATTCAACTTCTCCGTGGAGAAAAAATAATTTCATCGTCAGCTGATAATTCTGTCACGTATAATAAACAATTTGCAACATCGGTTGGACGGAAGGTACATTCCTCGAAAAGATGAACATCAAGAAATATCAAACGATGGTAATGGAATGTAATCAAATTTAATCAGGCGATGCTTGGAGAGCTAGTTTTAGGGAAATGAGACACTGAAAAGAGTAGGATCATGTTACTAGTTGGGTAACAAATTAACTGACAACGTCAGAAGTAGAGAGACTAAAAAATACACGGATGCAACAGTTAGAAGAGCATTTCTGGCTACGGTCGCACGTTTGAATCCTGCCTCGGGCATGGATGTGTGTGTGATGTCCTTAGATTAGTTAGGTTTAAATAGTTCTAAGTCTAGGGGACTGATGACCTCAGTGCTTAGAGCCATTTGAACCAGTGTAAGCATTTCTGAGAAAGAGAAATTTGTTAACATTAAAATTAAATTTAAATGTTAGGAAGTATATATTGGAAGCAGTCCATTGGAGTGTAGACTTATGTGGAAGCTAAGACTAGAGTGAACGTCCAACTCGACGCAGGAATAGTTTTGACAAGAAATAGAGGCTTCTCAATGTGTTTTTACAAAGAAATTTTAAAGATAAGGTGGGTACTTGGAATAACTAATGAAGAGATAGTAGAATCGAGAACAAAGGAGCTTTATAGCAAGACCGCAAGAAGATTAAGGCTTTTGGGACACACTCTGAGGTTTCAAGGAATGGTGAGTTAATTTGGTAAAGGTTGGCAGTGTGGAAGTAAAAATTGTAGAATAACCAAGGATGTAGGCTACGGAAGTCAAGCACAGATGAAGGGGATCGCACGGGACAGATAAGTGACGAAAGGTACACAAAAGTCTTCAAAGGGACGGCTACAACAGAAAGAGATCGGTTTATAGGTTAGTCGTACATGTTTCATTTCAGTTGCTTAACTTTCACCGCCCAACTCTTCATGAAGTAAAAAAAAAAAACCGCACAAAATCATTGATACCAGAATATTAACAAGTATCTACTGGCAAACAGGGTTATGGTTAAATTATCAAACTTTAGTAGGTGGGTCGGGACGGAGAGGTGATTACACATGTCGATGGAAGTCTAGAGATAGATTATTGGAGCAGTTATTAGTAGGTGTTGATTCACTGCGGAAGATACACTAGCTGTAATGTTGTCTCGCTGTGATCATTGGCTGACGGTGGACATCAGCCCTGGAGTGTGAAGAGGGTGCTGACGTCAGCACGCGGTTTGCTAGCCTCTCCAGCGAGCTGGCGGCAGCAGTCTGGAGTCACTCTGGAGAACAAAGTAGTGCAGGCGGCAGGCACGCAGCTACGGTGATCTCGATAGGTGCTTAAAAATGTTATTAGGGAGCCAAAGAGTGTGTGGTACACAAATAGAATAGCTGATTCACAGGACAAAATTGAAACCATACGGTCAGTTGTGAACGAAGTGTCTGGTCAGCAGCACAAGGTCGACGATACAGTCAGATCGTAGTAAAAATATCTCTGTTACTGACAAGTCAGATATATGAGCAGTACTTAACAACCACTTTCTGAGCTTTGCTGGTGAATTAAATAAAAACTTAGTTTTACAGGGAATTATATAACTCTTCTGGAAAATGCCTTTCCGACACTGATGTCTGAAATACTTCTCTGTGATACAGATAAGGCGGAAACTGAGTCAATAATTAAATCACTGAACACTAAGGATTCTCATGGTCATGGTGGACTACCTAGCAGAATATTAAAGTACTGTGCTGCACATGTTAGCTCTGTACTTAGCCATATTTTTAATTTTTTCTTTAAGAACGGTCAGTTTCCTGAACGATTACAGTACTCAGTAGTAAAGCCACTTTATAAAAAGGGAGAAAGGGATAATGTAGACAATTCTAGGGCTATTTCTATGCCATCAGTGTTTTCTAAAGTCACTGAAAAGGCTGTGTATATAAGGGTAATTGATCATTTTATATTGCACTATTTGCTATCAAAGTACAGTTCGGCTTTAGAAGTGGTCTAACAACTGAAAATGCTATATTATATATTCCCTGTGAGATACTGGATGGATTACACAAAAGGTTTCGAACGATATGCACATTGTTTGATTTAACTAAGGCGTTTGATTGCGTTATCATAAAATATTGCACCAAAAGTTGGACCATTATGGAACACGGGGAGTAGCTCGCAATTGGTTCACCTCTTACTTTAACAACAGACAACAATAGGTCATTTTTCACAGTGTTGAGAATAGCTGTGATGTGAGGTCTGAGTGTGGCACAGTTAAATGGGGGGTGCCCCAGGGATCAGTGTTGGGGCCACCCCAGTTCCTTATTTATATGAGTGATATGCCCTCTAGTTATACAGGTAATTCTAAAATATTCCTGTTTGCTGATGACACTAGCTTGCTAGTAAAGGATGTTGTGTGCAACACTGGCTCTGTTTCGAATAGTGCACTTCATGACATGAGTATATGGCCTGTAGAAAATACACTAACGCTAAATCGCAGTAAGACTCAGTTTTTGCAGATTCGAACACACAATTCAACAAAACCCGACGTTTTAATTTCACCGAATGGGTATATGATTAGTGAAACTGAACAGTTCAAATTTCGCCGGTCGCGGTGGCCGAGCGGTTGTACGTGCTTCAGTCCGGAATCGCGCGACTGCTACGGTCGCAGTTTCGAATCCTTCCTCGGGCATGGATGCGTGTGATGTCCTTAGGTTAGTTAGGTTTAAGTAGTTCTGAGTTCTAGGCGACTGATGACCTCAGATGTTAAGTCCCATAGTGTTCAGAGCCATTTGAAGCTTTTTTGAAGTTCAAATTTCCAGGTGTTCAGATAGTTAGTAAACTGTCGTGGAAAGCCCACGTTCAGGATCTTGTTCAAAGACTTAATCGTGCCATTTTTACTATTCGAACGGTATCTGAAGTGAGCAATCATTTGGCACAAAACGTAGTTTGCTATTTTTATTTTCATTCTTTCATGACGTATGGTATTATATTTTGGGGCAACTGTTCCCATCTTCAAAGGACGTTTTTGGCCCAGAAACAAGCAATTTGGGCATATGTGGTGTAAGTTAGCGAACCTCTTGTCGACCCCTGTTCACTAGTCTGGGTATTCTGACATTGGCCTCTCAGTTTTTGTTAACAATATCAGCTTACTGAAGTTAAAATCTTCTGGGTTATTAAACCGCGTCATGTTTCTTCTAAAATGATCGACGTTCCCACCACTCTGCTGGGATCTTCCTCAGGATCTTCTGGTGTCCACTACTGCTAGAACACTGTCAGAGACGAGTGTCGCGTCCTCTTATAAAGGGGGAGTTTCCACGCGTTCGTGTTGGAGAAGTGATAGTATATTGGTGGGCCATAGTCATATTCCCGCTCTGATGCAGAAGAAGGGGCGTCGGTCGCTCATCTCCTGTGGATACCATTGGCGACCCATCGTCAGTGGATAGAAAGGCACTATTCCACACCTATGCTGGAGAAGGGTTATTGGTTAAAATGCCTGCTACCGCTATTGGTTGGTCGTCATCAGTGGGTAGATTCGAAACGGACAAGAGCTAGAGAAGGGGAATGTTTACCGAAAATATTATAGTCCGCCAAGGTAACTTTGCGGCAAAGTGTGTATAGGCGAAATGGGAAGAACTGTTAAGGAACGCATTACGGAACACGAACGGCACATGTGGCTAAAACAAAGTGCAAAATCGGAAGTAGCGGAACATCATGAGAACTGTGGCTCTGACATCGACTATAAAAACGTACATGTACTGGCTAAGGAAACAAACATTTATAGAAGAAAGGTCCGAGAAGCGGTTGAAATTTCTAAGAATGCATCTAATTTCAATAGAGAGGACGGTTATAGGCTTCCAGCATCGTGGCTCCCTGCCATCAAGGAAGTAAATACGCGGTTGCGGTGTGTGAGCGGCATAAACAACGCGCTGCAAGTCACCTCGGCGGACAATAATATTTTGGGTAAACATTCCCCCTCTCTCGCTCTTGTGCGTTTCGAATCTACCCACTGATGACGACCAACCAATAGCGGTAGCAGGCATTTCAACCAATAACCTTTCTCCAGCATAAGTGTGGAATAGTGTCTTTCTATCCAATGACGATGGGCCGCCAATGGTATCCACAGGAGATTAGCCAACAACGCCCTTTCTTCTGCATCAGAGCGGGAATATTGGCCAATGAGTATGGCCTACAAATGGTAGCCATATGAATTTTAACAATACTATCACTTCTCCAACACGAACGCGTGAAAACTCCCCCTACGTTACACTAGTCTCTGACGGTGTTCTGGCAGTAGTGGACACCAGAAGATCCTGGGGAAGCTCCCAGCAGAGGGGTGGAAACGTCGATCATTTTAGAAGAAACATGACGCGGCCTAATAACCCAGAAGATTTTAACTTCAGTGACAACGGCCACGAAAGCCCGCAGACTTACATAATACCAGCTTATTCCCAAGAATTAGCAGCTTTCACTCAGTTAATATTGTCAGAAATCCAACCGGCATTTGGATTGCGCTTCCTTGACCCTTGCGTGGAAAGGGGTGCAGTATACTACTGCATCCACTTCCAATAAGCTACCACAAGAATTCAAAAATCTTAGCCGTAAAGCACTCGCTTTCAAAACTGAACTGAAGACTTCCCTCATGGGTCACTCCTTCTATTCCTAGAAAAATTAAGGGGAGTCCTAAGTTATATTGTTGATTGCGTTTACTTAAACTTATGGCTTGTCTTTTTTTTGGGTTCATAAACATTTTGTTTTTTCTGTTATTACTTTTATGTTGTAATTTCATGTACTGACAAGTTCCATGACTTTGGAGATTTGCTCCTCGCCGGCCGAGGTGGCCGTGCGGTTCTAGGCGCTCCAGTCCGGAGGCGCGCTGCTGCTACGGTCGCAGGTTCGAATCCTGCCTCGGGCATGGGTGTGTGTGATGTCCTTAGGTTAGTTAGGTTTAAGTAGTTCTAAGTTCTAGGGGACTGATGACCACAGCAGTTGAGTCCCATAGTGCTCAGAGCCGTTTTTTGATTTGCTCCTCAGTTTGGTTCTACGGAGCTAGATGTGTGAAATAAAATAAAAAGTCGGACACGTCGGCTAGCGCGGGTGCGTGATCCAGCACAGGAAGCACCAAAGCATGGTTCAAATGGCTCCGAGCACTATGGGACTTAACATCTATGGTCATCAGTCCCCTAGAACTTAGAACTACTTAAACCTAACTAACCTAAGGACAGCACACAACTCCCAGTCATCACGAGGCAGAGAAAATCCCTGACCCCGCTGGGAATCGAACCCGGGAAGCCAGGCGTGGGAAGCGGGAACGCCACCGCACGACCACGAGCTGCGGACACCAAAGCATGCAGAGATGAACCACGGACCCCAGTGCAGAACGCAGTGGTAAGAACACGCAGTGCAAGCGACTGGCGGCTACCAGCGTCAGCCACTGAAAAGCCAAAATGAGCGTTATCTGTGGCAGGCAGACCTGCCACAGTTTTGCCAGGCCACCGCTCCTCATCGCATTGGCCTAAAAAGCGACCCGGTCTTTCGCCTCAACAAGTGGTGATCTGCTTCTGCATTTCTGCTGTGTCGGTGGTGCTGCAGCTCCGAGAGCGATTGACAAAGTCAGCTATGCAGCAACTTGCCCCACTGTAGTGTCCGCGCAGTAATTCTTGCTCCGTGTGAGTCCACTTGTAGCTTCTTGCAAAAGTATGAGTTGCTGGCTCTGTCTGCTTCACCCCTCTAAGGCTTTTTGCGTCAGCCTGTTGTAATGTTTTCTACTAAGACTGCCACTAGTTTTAAACTACCAAAAATAATCAAGATGAAACTGTAGAAGAAAATAAAATGTGTAAGAAAGAAACGAGCCCAAGAGAATTACTTCAAGGAATTTGGTTTATTGATACGATTTGCTCCAGGACAAACGGAACAGAGTGTACAATGGACACAGGAAAACAAAGGCTACCCCCTGAGACGTTTCTAGCCAGCTGACGCGTCCTCAGCGCCTACAGTTTCTTGAACTCGCCGGGCGACACGGCCAGGTAGCAGAACAGCCCGCGGCCGGGCAGCTCCTGCGCCGCCAGGTAGGCGCTGCCGTCCGGGGTTCGGTGCGACAGCAGCGGCCGGATGGGCCCGGCGCGGGGGAGCCCCGCCAGGGCTGCCAACTCGTTGCACAGCGCCTCGGCCAGGGGCGCCACACGCTCCGGCGGTGGCGGCGGGTGCAGGAAGGGCCCGTGCAGCACGCCGTGCCGGACCTGCCACGGCGGCCAACTACTAGCTGCTACCGTGTCCGGCAACTATCTGACCCCGTAAACAAGCCCTCAAATGTTGGCTTCCACTACCATCTACTGTGAGAACTCTTCACTGTCAAGAAACTGGCTGTCATGTTAAAATGGTGTGCTGGACCGAGACTTGAGCCTGGAACCTCGTGTTTCACGGGCAATGCTGCCACCGAAACAGCTATCCTGGTGTCATTCGTGTCCAGCCCTGACAACTTTACTTCCAGTTCCTCTCTCCAACCTTCCAAATTTCTCCTTGCCCTCCTCATATATAGTTGCTCCTATTCCGTCCCTAATATCCTGAACAATCCCGAAGTCCTCGGGCCCCACCAACTCACACTGGTGTGATCAAGGAAAGAAGTTCTAGCAGCTAACTTACACCTACGCTGACATCCAGATACATAGAGGATTCAGTAAGCACGATGACTAAAGTTCCACATTCCTTCTACACATTTCTTCAAAATCCCCTTCAGCCATAGAATTCCTTAGTACCAAATTCGCCAGAATACAGTGTGAAAAAAAAAACCACTGCATTTGGATGTCAGCAAGTGATCCCTCATCCAGAACCAAGACATTAGATTATCTAGCAAAATCAGTATGGGATCATTTCGAAAACATGTCTATGGAAACGAGAAGTTGGCAACACTGGCACATCACGCAGCGCATCGGAATGTACCCTGCATTACCGTACCAGCCACCATAGCTCAGCGAGTAGGCTACTGGGACATCAAACCTACATCCAACATGGAGATATGGTTCGAATCCTTCCCAGGTGCCTTTTTCACTTCTGAGATGTCCGTTCCATAGTTCTTGTTCAAGAGCAGGGCATCATTTTGTCACATGACAATAGCTTATCACATGACAATGCAATCCATTAACCTGTATGCATGTGTCTGCAAACCGCACAGAGAACAGCAGTAACTGGTCCTGTCAAGGGTGGCTGCAGAACACAAACGATGAATACGTCAGTATGCTTTTGGTGCTGGCTTCACTTGATAACCATGCTGCTGTTCCTGCTCGTCCGTATGATGCACAGTACCCTCAAAGGCGCCATCCCGATAACATTGTTTTTGATTGCCTGGAGCAACACCTTCAGGAAACCGTAATCTCCGTCCAGAAGTGATGGACAGAGGTTCTGCAAGGTCTAGACATATTCCACAAACAGAAGAGGTGATTCTTGAAACCGTTCACTAATCACCTCCCATGATATTGCAAGGCAATTCTAGATACCTCAATGATTGGTTACAGAACTGTTGCACGATGAACTGCATCGATAATATTACACGTTAACTCAACACCAGCGACCGCATTCTACGAGTACAGTTCTGTGAACGGCTTTTGCACCAAGTGGAAGACAACGAACAAAATCTAACTGCACTCGTGAACATATTTTCAACCTCCAGAAAACCCATTATTGGTCAGAAGACAACCCACATGCGGCTTTCAGGAATGCTTTTTTCGTTAAGCTGTGGCTTGGGATCGTGGGAGGAGTGATTTTGGGCCGTTAGCTATTACCGGACAAGTTGAACGCGCACCTGTATCGTACGTTCCTTTGTAATACTTTGCCTGACGCATTAGAAACCGTTCCACGTGGTGTTTGGCGGTAGCTGTGGTTTCAGCATGACGGCGCACCGCCACACTTTGGAATGAACGTGCGTAACTAATTAAATGAAGCGTTTCCACGGAAACAGATTGGTCGTGGAGGTCCAATATTCTGGCCTCCATGTTACCTTTACCATATGCAACAAAAATTTTTGTGGGGACGCTTTACGGAAAACGTTGATGGTACTCCATCCATGGACGTACACGACATAGCAGGTCGCGCTCATGCCGCTTCGGCAGTGGCTAATACACGTGTGTTGCGCAGGGTCCAGCAAACTGTGGTGCAGCGAGTGGCGAGGTTTCTGTAAACGCAAGGTGATTGCTTTGAGTATCCCTAGAGTGAAATGTGCTCGTACGTGAAATAACAGCTCTGTGGAAAGAAAGCCTGGACGTCAAACGTACAGAAAGGACTTACTGTGTGCAGCACAATGTGCAATCTAGTCTATCCCACCTATTGCGTTTTATGTACCTCATTGGATACATACGATGTTACTGTATGCACTACTATTTTCTATTTGCTTAGCTTGTGTCGTAGACGAATCGAAGTGGTCGTTTACATAAGTAAGAAGTTCATGTTATATCTTAATACTTAAATAAAGGTAGAAAGAAATACAGAAGATACCGCACTGTGAACGTGTGAGATGAATACAATTTGATGCTTTAACTGATTATAAGTAAATAAATAAATTTGGTACAAATGCGACTCGAACATCGACAAGTGTGCATATCCGTTTCCCACGGCATTGCCTCGTCTCGCTGAACTAACGAGACATCTGTGGCACAGTGCAGAGTTTATGCTACCTGTTCTCGGCTAGGCTGCACGCAGTTATAACGTTGCCAGGACCTCGTTTTTTAAATCGCAATTCTATTAAATCTATTGGCGGGACTAGGTTTTGCTAGATTCAGTTCGATCTTAATTTCGTATGAGGAATTGCATTCCGACTGTCAAGTGAGGCTTTTTTTTCTTCACCCTGTATATCACTGCAATCCATCCATTAATCCATTCCAATTTGAAGTACAATAACAACATGCCTACTTGACAGTGGTCGCCTCATCTTATGCATATTACACTTGTCTACCCTGGGAAGTCAGTCAACACCTGAAACAATGTGCCAACTTTCAATCTGCCTGCAACATATCCCAATCTATTTACCCTTATAAATGTAGTGTCAAATCCCTTGCAACCAGATATGAATTAACTGTTCCCATCCTAACAAGAACACATCACTCTGCCCAAGCCTGTCCCTGTCCCATCTCCACGACTGAAGGCGTCCTACCCTCTTTATGTCTGGTAACACAAGGAATCATCTTCTATATACAAACTGCCTGCGAGACATCCCCCGACCAAGAAAATTCCGTGGCTTGAGAGCAGCATTTTGCTATGATGCCTCACTGTGATGTCTTCTGTGCTACTGTGTAGACGAGTTTTAGCGTCAGTCAGATTCTGTACAGAGTCTGCATGTTAAATATTGCAGACATCGTACATTTTTTTGTTTAATTACACTATCAGTGCATTTCTACCTTACCCAGTGCTCACCCCTTAAGCTATGAAACAGCTCTTTGTTTTCAAAGTGATAACATGTCGTACTTATATCTACAAATATTTTCACTGAGTTATACGGTTACTGAACACCCTCATCAGTGTACAGTATCCCAATGGTTTTACAGTGCAATCGTATCACTGACCTAAGGTACTGCAAAATGCTTGCACCCTCTGTTCTGTCGTGCAGATTCTTAGACAACGTTCCCAAACAAATGCACAATATAATCAGGCCTATCCGGAGTAGTGCAAGAAACAATGGGCCACAGTGGGCTTCGACACCAGCTGTCCAGTCCACATCGACTTGGCGACACTGTCCTCAGGGCTGTCCAGAGCAATGTACATGATACTACCAAGTCTGCCTAGATGGAGCCTTCTTACCACAGGCCTAAGGTCTCAGGTAATCGTGTGTCTCAATAACCACAGCTTGGTCCAGCACATTGTTTAGCAAACCGTGACCATTTTGTGAATCTCACTTTGGACTCACGGCTTTCCAGATTAGTGTACAAGTTGGCAGTGTTTGGACAGACAGAACCGCCTTCCCACGTGATCTCAGGTACACCCCTGTTCCGCGCCCGCTAGAGCCTCCTGCCTATTACTGGCTGTCCAGATGTCGCCGGCTTACCATGAGCCTGAGGTACTGCAGGGTCTCTGCGGCGACGGCGCGGTCGGGCACGTGGTGCAGCGTCCTCGCCCACTCGGCCACCCTCACCCTGGCCTCGGGGCTGTCCAGGGAGGGCGCCTCGTGCGCCAGGGCCCGCATCGCCGCCTGGAACTCCGCGTCGTCGCCCACAGAGCTGGTGGAGGGGCACGCGCACACGTCGGGTGGACTGCCTGGCCGCTTCATCCTGGCTGTCGCAGCAGACCACACCGTTCCCCAGCTCTTAGCGTCCCTCTCCAGTCTTTAGTAATAACGCATATCATTTATTTATGTATTAAGTTCCGTGGGTCCATGAGACCCAGAGTTGCTTGGTCAAGGAACGAGTCTATATGCAGATTAATGGATGCTAATTAGAAACGTTATAAACAAAATACCTAATTAATAAAAGCCTAAAAATGTTGAAAACGTGTACAATGGTTGAAAGGTCTCTGTTGGATTCCTTCATGTTAATTTCTTAAATCTGTTGTCATTTATGGCATACATTCCACTTCTGAATTTACTGTAGTGTTTCTGACTCCATCTGGGAGGAGACTGAGCAGTGGAACATGTTACTTTTGCACATAAACAAGAAGGATCTGTCACACTACTACACTTTAAAACACAGTTTATATTTAATTCATGTCACAAAGTCTCATATGGAAACTACTTGCACTTTTTTATGTAGTGTATATGATAAGATACTGTCATCCCCCTTCCCTTCCGTGTGAGAGGATGAATGAGTAAATGTATTTCTAGTTGCAAGCTTGATGGTAGCAGACAAGCCTGTCTGCTAGAGAACAGTAGGACCAACATCGGAACAGGTAGCTACGCTTCCTAAAAGCAAAGAGGTTTCTATCCTTAGTATGGTCCTGTCCGTCCCTTGTAATGTTGGTATAGGAAGCTGCCCCTCTGGCCACTTCCGTTTTCTATACGGAAGCACCCTTGGTAGGAGCCCAGGTCAGTCTGTCCGCGGCGAGCGTCTGAAGTGGTAAGATCTCCGGCTAAGCGCGTCTCTGCTAAGTCCGTAGGACAATGGATTTCTTAAGTTCAGCCTACCTGAAAATTTAATCACCTTTATTTCAGGTTTAGCTCTAAAATATCTAATGTTATCTTAAATTGCAACGCAGTGAATTTCGAGTGTGACGTTCAGAATATCTTCCAGTAGTTGCTTTGTCACTACTTTGTGAGTAAAGTGGAACCACGTGTTGATGATCCGTAACTCCAACTAAGATCACCAATCTTAAATGCGAATGTGCGTGAGATTATAACGTCTCGTCTTGACAATATTTTTCAATATAGCAACTTTTCTTTATGTTCAACCCACGTGGGGTGTACTTTGTGAGACCAGTACCACGTGCTTATACAATTGTTTGACCCATCAGGTTAATAGTAAGACGATACTAACCAATTCGAGGTTTTTTATTTGTAAATTGCGTTTCGATGAAATTTATTTCAGTTATCAAAATTATCGTGGAGTTACACTCTTTGTGTAAACCAAGATGACCACATGTGGTGTAAGCATCAAAGTAACCCTCAGCTATTCTTTTCGGGAAGATTTCACAGAGAGTTAGTATGAATTTAGTACACCAGTGTGTGGTAATCTCATGATGGACAGAATGGCGCTACAAACGTAACTTCTTTGGGTGAAAATTGAATCAGTCGGTTGTGGTTAATTTCCTCTTGCATATGTTTCAACGTTCTTCGTGTGTTATTTTATGAATGCAGTGTTGTATGCAGTCTCCCAATTTTGGCTCCATATTTGATGTGTTCCGTAAGATTACAATCTCACATTTTCACAATCCTAAATAAGGCACCAGTTTAGTTATGAATCAAGTTTAATATGCTGAAATTTTAACGCAACAATGATCAATGTTAAAATAAATGTCCAAATATAAACTGATTTATTTCTTTTTATTTAAATTCTCTTTATATATATACACTCCTGGAAATTGAAATAAGAACACCGTGAATTCATTGTCCCAGGAAGGGGAAACTTTGACACATTCCTGGGGTCAGATACATCACATGATCACACTGACAGAACCACAGGCACATAGACACAGGCAACAGAGCATGCACAATGTCGGCACTAGTACAGTGTATATCCACCTTTCGCAGCAATGCAGGCTGCTATTCTCCCATGGAGACGATCGTAGAGATGCTGGATGTAGTCCTGTGGAACGGCTTGCCACGCCATTTCCACCTGGCGCCTCAGTTGGACCAGCGTTCGTGCTGGACGTGCAGACCGCGTGAGACGACGCTTCATCCAGTCCCAAACATGCTCAATGGGGGACAGATACGGAGATCTTGCTGGCCAGGGTAGCTGACTTACACCTTCTAGAGCACGTTGGGTGGCACGGGATACATGCGGACGTGCATTGTCCTGTTGGAACAGCAAGTTCCCTTGCCGGTCTAGGAATGGTAGAACGATGGGTTCGATGACGGTTTGGATGTACCGTGCACTATTCAGTGTCCCCTCGACGATCACCAGTGGTGTACGGCCAGTGTAGGAGATCGCTCCCCACACCATGATGCCGGGTGTTGGCCCTGTGTGCCTCGGTCGTATGCAGTCCTGATTGTGGCGCTCACCTGCACGGCGCCAAACACGCATACGACCATCATTGGCACCAAGGCAGAAGCGACTCTCATCGCTGAAGATGACACGTCTCCATTCGTCCCTCCATTCACGCCTGTCGCGACACCACTGGAGGCGGGCTGCACGATGTTGGGGCGTGAGCGGAAGACGGCCTAAAGGTGTGCGGGACCGTAGCCCAGCTTCATGGAGACGGTTGCGAAAGGTCCTCGCCGATACCCCAGGAGCAACAGTGTCCCTAATTTGCTGGGAAGTGGCGGTGCGGTCCCCTACGGCACTGCGTAGGATCCTACGGTCTTGGTGTGCATCCGTGCGTCGCTGCGGTCCGGTCCCAGGTCGACGGGCACGTGCACCTTCCGCCGACCACTGGCGACAACATCGATGTACTGTGGAGACCTCACGCCCCACGTGTTGAGCAATTCGGCGGTACGTCCACCCGGCCTCCCGCATGCCCACTATACGCCCTCGCTCAAAGTCCGTCAACTGCACATACGGTTCACGTCCACGCTGTCGCGGCATGCTACCAGTGTTAAAGACTGCGATGGAGCTCCGTATGCCACGGCAAACTGGCTGACACTGACGGCGGCGGTGCACAAATGCTGCGCAGCTAGCGCCATTCGACGGCCAACACCGCGGTTCCTGGTGTGTCCGCTGTGCCGTGCGTGTGATCATTGCTTGTACAGCCCTCTCGCAGTGTCCGGAGCAAGTATGGTGGGTCTGACACACCGGTGTCAATGCGTTCTTTTTTCCATTTCCAGGAGTATATATATATATATATATAATCACCGGTTGTCGTAAGATGGCTATTAAAAGATTATAATTAATGTTAGTCTGGTTGGGAATTTGGTAAGCTACACTGGATATCTGGTGAAACAGTTGCACAGTAATGCAAGGTTAACTTCCCCAGATAGCTCACAGCTTTTAACCCGCTTTTATTGTCATGAATATCAGCACCGCTTTCAGAACAACTTAATGCATCAACATTACATGGTGACAATGACGAATAAGGTGAGGGTAGCACCATATGCATATAACTGAGGGAAAGTGTAAAATGTAAAGTAATTCAGAAGAAGAATTGAACGAAGTGGAAGCAGAAATAAGAGTATAAGTGAAAGGAATTCAGGCAGTATGTAAGAAACCTGGTATGGAGCAAGGAGGAACCACCGAATACAAAACAAGTGTTACACCGAGCATGTTATGCTCCAGTGCACACGCATGGATCAGAAACGTGGAAAGCAGATGAGAAGACTCAACGCCTCTGAAAAACAAAGAGGCAAGATGGGCCTAACAAAACTATATGCTTGTATCTCTGATGTTGGTCTGTTGTACAATTCTGCATTTTGTTTCATGCTCATGTACCTTCGTGGAGACCGAAAATATTCTTTGTTGAACGAAAACGGCTTCCGAAAACAATGATCGTATCAAACCCAGGCCAGGTCGGTCCGTTCACCCACGAGATCCAGAAAGCAGGAGATACAGGCGCCAGGGTTGATGCTGTGTTCCTTGATTTCCGGAAGTCGTTCTATACGGTTCCGCGTTGCTGTCCAATGAACACACTGTGTGGTACTGAACGTCAGAGCGACTGTGTGACCGGATCGAAGAGGTTCTAGCAAACAGAACACAGTACGTCATTGTCGACGGAGGATAGTGTTCATGATGGACTGATGGATGGATGTGTTGGTATGAGCGTGCGACAGCAATGTCTTCAGCGCACTCGCGGAAACAGTTTGAGACGAATATCGGTGAAATACACTAAGCAGGGGTATGAAACAGCACCTCAACTAAGGTAACAGAATTTGGAAAACTATGTGCGTACCCGCAGAGAAGCACGGAACGAAGTACTGTGTCGGTATTGAAACATTAAGTACGGAGGATGAAAGTGGTGTAAGGAACTGAAAGAATATAGGGGACGGATGTGGCCGGGTGACTGCAAGAATAATAAAGAAAGAGCCAGTCACTCTGCAACACACTAAAACTTCCAGCCTAAAAGCTGAGGCCAGAGTCCAGACAGATCACAAAACTTTAAAACGTTAGTCGCACTCGTCATCAGCTAAAACAGAGAGGAAATCCCCACCGATGTTTGTTTCCGCCCCTGCATCACGATATAAGCTGCACTCCGTTAAAATGTGCCGGACAGATATGTGCACGCCACAAGCATCACGAAACGGGGGATCTTCTCGCCGTAGTAAAAGTCTATGTGTGAGAGGTCAGTGCCCAATCCCAAGACTTCATCCCGCCTCAGGAACTGGCAGGAGGAACGCCGCGGCCGGGTAGCTGACTTCGCCAGCCGCAGCTTACACTGGCCCCCAGCGCCAGCCCGTCCTCAGCCCACAACTGCCTGCACCTCCTGTGTACTGCGGAAACGACGGCCTGCAACGGAACAGGACACTGTGCCACGTCCTGTCCTCTGCAGCCCTCCTTGGCAGCCTGATCGGCCCGTTTACTTCCCCGTATTCCTACATGACCCGGCACCCAGCACAATGATACCAGCTCACCCCGCCGTTGGAGCAAGTACAGTTGAAACTTCCTAGCAGATTAAAACTGTGTGCCGGACCGAGACTCGAACTTGGAACCTTTGCCTGTCGCGGGCAAGTGCTCTACCAACTGAGCTACCCAAGCACGACTCACGCCCCGTCCTCACAGCTTTACTTCTGCCAGTATCTCGTCTCCTACCTTCCAAACTTCACAGAAGCTCTCCTGCGAACCTTGCAGAACTAGCACTCCTGGAAGAAAGAATACTGCGGACATACTGGCAGAAGTAAAGCCGTGAGGACGGGCCGTGAGTCGTGCTTGGGTAGCTCAGTTGGTAGAGCACTTGCGCGCGAAAGGCAAAGGTCCCGAGTTCGAGTCTCGGTCCGGCACACAGTTTTAATCTGCCAGGAAGTTTCATATCAGCGCACACTCCGCTGCAGAGTGAAAATCTCATTCAACTGTCCTCGCTCTTCTACATCGGTGTCTTTTACCTCGAACTCTGTTACTTTCGACTTGCCTTACCAACGACTCAACTGGCGACGGCAAAGACGGTTTATCGAGTCCTGCAACGTTGACGACCCGATAACGTCGTGGAGAGGAAGCGCCCGAACGTCAACTGGCGAGTACTTTGGAGTACAATTCACCACGTAACAGTGGACACTGACGTCTCAGCGATGTGGTATATCACTATCAACAGTAAGCCGGTGACCAGATCAAGGCTACATGCGATCCATATGGTAGACTCACCCACGTGCACGAGCTGTGGCGTTCAAGACAACGATGAACACCGTCTTAGCTGTGGCGAGTCTGCGGCAGTGTGGCACTTAGTGAGGCAAATGTCAGAATACTTCTTTCGAGTAATGCCGAATCATATCGACCCTAAGACTATCTTATTCCCGGATGAGACGTATTACCCACGCATGAAAACTAATACCATGACGTGGCTTCGTGGACAGGCAGTGCATTATTTGTTTCAAGACGGCACTAAGGACACTTTAGACTTTTGTAACTATCTACAGGAACGACATTGCAAGATCCTCCGTAACCCAAAGTATCGACAATATTTTTCTAATTATTTGTTGAGTGCGTTCCACGACCCTCCGCGTAGCTGGAACATCACGGGTAAGAGAAGCTAAAATTACAAGACGATAATAGAACACTACACGGTACAAAGTGGGATCTACCTTGGTCATTACGAGAAGTCATACCTGGATGATACAGCAGATGGAGAGTTTCGTCGCGAACCCTCGCACTCTATGGCTTATAGCAGTATTTGCCCCACATTTCCTCTTTTTGTCCCCGGCGCGGAAAGATCTTCGCAGTTTATGTTTCCCATCCGGTGCAAAATGTAGCACCGGTTAATGGTGGTAGGGATTCCACCCTTCGGTTTTGTTTCATGGCTCCCTTAACCCCACACTTTGCTCTCTTTCTTTCTGCCTTTTGCTACAACTGTAAGCATGTTTTCAATTATGTACGTCCCCAACTCGACGCAACGAGTGTACTTACTAGTTTTCAGTTACTTACTGTTAAAAAAAATCCAAAACAAAATTACAAGAAAATAAATAAAATTAAAAATAAATAAATAAAATTAAAAAAAACATTCACTATAATACAGCAACAGCATCCTTTGTACCACATATCACATCCCCAGGATGGGAGGGAGGAGACATCGTGGCCAGGCGTCGGGTCGCGACCCATGCCCACCTTGCCTCCGCCACCCCACTGCCCGATCCATCTCCCATGAAAAAAAAGAAGGAAAAACAAAAAGATAAAAAATAAAAAAGTACAGTTGGTGATACATCAGCTGGGCCAACTTCTCACCTGGGTACAGGTTCTATGGGATTCGCGCAATGGATCGCCATATAGAGGTGGACGTGGCCGGTGCTAATGTTTTACGTTGAGGCTGGAGCAGGTTTCCACCTCGGCTTCTCCAAGGACCCAGACTGATTTCAGACTTTACTAATTTTAAGAAAAATAGTACGCCGGATTTTACATTCCAATCTCTGTTTTTTTAACGTTTTAGATATGCATCACTGTTTCACAGTAGTTTACACTGACTGCTCCAAACGGGGGAATTCCCTTGGCTGCTCTGTAGCGTTCCCTGACCATGTGACAAGCATTCGCCTTCCTGACGAGTACACCGTTTTCCAAGCGGAGCTCCACGCGATAGTGGCGGCACTGGAGCACATGCGCCTTCTACTCCACAACCCGTTTCTCATCTGCTCCGATTCCCTCAGTGCCTTACAATCGTTACAGAAATCTTCAAACGTACCTTCTATGGTTTCACAATCCACAAGCGAATGAAGCGAATGTTACAGGTCCATTACTTTTCACTAAAAAAAAACTAAGCTCCTCCCGCACAGGCCACGAAGGCCCAGAGGAACCGACTGGCCACCGTGTCATCCTCAGCCCACAGGCGTCATTGGATGCGGATATGGAGGGGCATGTGGTCAGCACACCGCTCTCCCGGCCGTATGTCAGTTTCCGAGACCGGAGCCGCTACTTCTCAATCAAGTAGCTCCTCATTTTGCCTCACAAGGGCTGAGTGCACCCTGCTTGCCAACAGCGCTCGGCAAACCGGATGGTCACCCATCCGAGTGCTAGCCCAGCCTGACGACGCTCAACTCCGGTGATCTGACGGGAACCGGTGTTACCACTGCGGCAAGGCGGTTGGCCCCACTACTTTTCACAAGTTTTATAAATGGCCTAGTACGTGACGTAAGTAGTTCCATGAGACTTTCAGTGGACGATGCTGTTCAATACAGAGAAACCGTAACGCTAGAAAATTGTAGCGAAATGCATGAAGACCTGCAGAGGATACAGGCTTAGCAAGTGACTCTCAACATAAGCAAATGTAACGTACTGCGAATACATAGACAGAAAGATCCTTTGTTGCATGGTACCACGACTGCAGCACAAACACTGGAAGGAGCCGCTTACATAAAACATCTAGGACAAAATATCTACGAGTATTCTTACGGAGCGATCTGAAGTGGAACGACCACATAAAATCAATCGCTGGTAACGCAAATGCCGGAAAGAGATTCAGTGGAACAATCTATAGCAAATAGTAATAAGTGGGTACGTTGAGCGCAGTCGCAGGTTATTTAGTGATGCTTATGTAATGATTCAATGATGTTCTTTATTTTCTTATAATTTCTATAATTTTCTTATAATTTACTGAAGATCTTTATTTACCTATAATTTACTGATGTTCTTTATTTCCTTATAATTTCTATAATTTTCTATAATTTTATGAAGTGTAACCAACAGTTACTAAAATTTTTATAAACGGAAGCAAGCAAAAATTTTCATCAAAAATTCTGTGCTGCGAATCACATGTCAAATTCTTTTTACGGTACATTACTACATACATAAGTGTATCTTTCGGAATTTTGTCATTAAAATTTCCACACAGCTTCAGATAGGTACGAAAAACAATTCAGTTTACTTTCAACAACCAAGTTTCAACTACTTTTGAAAACAATTCTGTAGCACAAACAATTCAATGCAATTCTGTAGCGCAGATAATTTAATGATAATTCAATGCAATTCTGGGAATGACTGTAAGTGAATGAACAGACTGACAAACTAACTAACAGGTTAATGAACAAACTAAATATTTCAGCAATATTTTTTACCACACTCTCACAGAAGTCGCGACGACAGTGTTTCGTATTAATTTGTATTTAATTAGCCGATTCTGCTCGTTCTTTCTTTCCCATCTTAATATCATCAAGAAAAAGTTCTCCAGTTCCAGTTACAGACCCCCTCCTCCCCTCGCCGCTGAATCTCACAGCCCGCTCTACTTCGACTACAGCCGCCGACGTTTTCAGAGAGAGTACATTAAAGAAATCAGGCTGGATAAACGCGCTCTTGTTTTCTTAGCGATTAAAGAAAATACTGCCCATAATTATTTTAATGAAAAGGCTCCCGCGTTATTAACGGCGCGCTTCCATTAGGATAATTAGAAGCATTACAACTGCTAAAATGAGGACCCTCGTGCAACATCAAAAAAACTGTGTGTGTGCATTCTTCGCTAAAGAATGACGGGCTCGACAAAGTCCACAATGTAACTCTGGTGGAAGCGGTTGTGAGAGTGTCATTTCCTACAGACAGTATTTTGCGCCATCGGCCATAGATGACACGAGTGGATGACGGCTACGGACATGTGCCGGGGCGACAGACCTCCATGACACACGTGTATAAAATCCCTTCTTCACAAAATGACATAACAGCATTTTCGAGAGATTTTTGCTGTGTAAGTGAAGAGCTGAGTGACTCCCTGTCCAGCACATACTAACTATATATATATATATATATACAGAGGAGAAAGAGACGACAAAGTAGCGGTCCACTGCTACGATAATATGCGGGATCAAACTCTAGTGTTCTGTTACAGAACCTATTATAGTACGGTGATCATGAACTTGTGTTTTCTTGTGAGTAATTTGCAGTTTTTCATTTAAGCAGTTTTTGATGTTGCTGAGCAATATTCATACAATAATTTTTAAATGAACACACCGCCATTTTACTGTGTTGTTGTTTACTTAATTACTTCCTAGGTTTCGGCCATTTATGCCATTGTCAAGTGACTGAGTGTATGTCATTAACATATATTGCAGGAGATGCGAGCTTGATGTCCTTCAGTGTATGTTAATGACAAACCCGATCACTTGAAAATAACATGAAAAGCCGAAACCTAGGTCGTAATTAATTAAACAACAATACAGTCGAATGGCGGCGCGTTCATTTAAAAAAAGATTTTAACTCCTTCACTCTTGTTTTCATTACCATCTCCTTCATATTTAAAGTATGTTAACCACTAAAATTTAATGAATACAAGTAGTTTATGAACGACGAGACTGAACAATATTACATCTGTTACCATTATACGAACCAGTAGGTCCTGTATCAAGTATGCTTAGACACACGAAATGCATATTCACCAGTAATAACTTTTATATGATATTTCTTATGCAGTGACTTAATTCCTCCAGTCTTGCTCACAAGTTTTCGACAAAAGAAGTGTTTTTTGTCAAAGCTACTGAACTGTGTGCTACTACAAGTCAAACTGTCTTACTTCCTTCCAAAATAGCGTAAGTGTGTCGAAAGGTCGACTTCCACGTGACGAAAAATAAAAAAGTTATTATACATTGAAAAGAGAGACGAAGAAAGAATGTAGTCACCTGAAACGAAATTTTTAAGTAACATTAAACTATTTACCCTCAGAGACCAAATATAATACATTATTATACGAGAACTAATTTGCATTTCATAAATGGAAAATATAGCGAGGATATAAAAATGGAAACAACATAAGGAATAGACACTTTCGATGAAGACGGAAAGGTTGTAAGCCTACTCCATAAAGCGAAGAGGAAGAAGAAGATTGTTCGCTTTTGATGCTGTAATTATTTATCAACGTCGACATTTCTACTCCATCTGATTTTGCTCTCGTTTTCAAGAGATGAATATAATTGTACATACTGATTAGCGATGGATACATTCGTGCAGATATACTGACCAAAATTGCCTCAGAGGGAAAAATCGGCTGACTGTTTTATATATTAGTATTATCTACTCATTTCGAGTTAATAAAGGAACAATGACCTTACAAAATAATTTCAAAATTAATATTCACGTATGAAAAAGTTTAAAAAAAATATTTTATACGCACCCAACTAACCTATGAACTGCAGACCGGCAGAGGGTGCAGGAAGATGAAGCTCTATGTCGCCTGCAGGAAGAGTTTTGCAAACTCTCGCAGCGGAAACGCACAACAAAAGATTTAAAGCCTGCAATGCCTAAGATACCAATTACAGAAATTTGTAACAGTTCTTGTGCGTAACTACAGCTGTGTATTTAGTGGTGCTCTTCAAAGAAACTATTTAACATTTAATTCCTAGAATTTCTCTGCCCTTTACGTCTCAGATGTTATTTGAAACAAGCTACGTTACAACAACAATAACATTAAATGTGTACCGATGACAAAATAGCGTGGCAGTGTATTGAAGTGATCGTCGGTAAAAGAAAAATAAACATCTCTGTCATTTACTTCTCAGATGTTATTTGAAACAGGCGACTGCTACGTTACAATAACAATAACAATAAATGTTCAGCGATGACAAAATAGCGTGGCAGTGTATTAAAATGATCGTCGGTAAAAGAAAAATAAACATTTTAGGGAATTCATGTATTGTCTTGGTTTTACAAACAGTGACGGTGGAAGATTTCTGTTTCATTAACAGCAGTTCGTCAGTTACTATATTTCGTTGTACTACTCTTAAATTCATACGCATTTGAAACCCTAGCTAGAATTCAATATCTGAACACTGGAGTTGGAGGCTTTGTGAAGCAGACACAAAATCCATAAGGTTCGCAACAAACTGGAGCGATTGCTTAACCTGGTCATAACGAAGGGGCAAATAAAAACTGGAAACCAGAAGTGGTTTTCACACCGAAATACGTGTAGATCAATATAAACGGATGGACACAACTGATTTACTGTTAGGAACAGATTGTATGAAAAGAAATGTAGGCCAGACACAAAGTCACTGCAAATTCAATTCATGGTGAAAAACACCCGTTCACACAGCCAGTCATACTGAAGCAAACACGTACTACATTCTGTAACACCTCCGTTGTGGGCCACTGTTAGCTCATACTGCTTTTATAAGTTCAATGGACATGTTCTGAGGCATCAAGGGATCACAAATTTAGCATTGGAGGGCAGCGTGGAGGGTAAAAATCGTAGAGGGAGGCCAAGAGATGAATACACTAAGCAGATTCAGAAGGATGTAGGTTGCAGTAGGTACTGGGAGATGAAGAAACTTGCACAGGATAGGGTAGCATGGAGAGCTGCATCAAACCAGTCTCAGGACAGACGACCACATCATCAACAACAACAACAACAACAACAACAACAAGTTCAATGGCCTAAAGTGTGCGATTCTCCATTCTGCAAAATTATTACATAAAATACGATATGAATCATTTTACTTCCACATGGTCCAGTCAGATATGACCACCGTCTATATCTGACGTCAACGTGCATAACCATTCAGTGGAGGGCAAATAAAGCGCGCACGGGGGATGTGGAAAACATCGCACTCGTTGTCATAATGCGCAGAAACTGAGCGGATTATCTGACGACCAAAAGGATATGGCCATTGACTTTCGTGCCAAGGGTGAAAGCATTTCCGAAACGGCTAAGTTTGTCAACTGCTGGTATGGCGCCGTTGTTAAAGTATACTGACGTTGTTTAAGTATACTGACGCAACTGTGGTGCACCATCGGCCACAGATGACACGAGTCGATGACGGCTACGGAGATGTCCAGGAGCGAAAGCACGCACAACTGTCGAGCAACTGAGCGGCCATTTGAACCCAGGGGAATACCAGCAGTGTCTTCTAAACGACCTTTCAGCGAAGGTTGCTGCGTACGGGCCAGCGCATCGGGCACCTGATTCATGCATCCGTTTCGATTGCTCTTGGTCGGCTACAAAGACTGGAATTTACACGCCAATATCGCCACTGAGTGGCGGCAGGTGGCCTTTTCAGATGAACCACGCATTATGGTCCACTGGACAGACGGCCTTTATCTGAAAGTAAACACGCTGCAACAGTCGTCGGTAGGGTCCAGACTGGAGGCATTTCCAGCCTGATCTCAGCATTCTGAAATGCACTATGGATCAACAGGAGTATTTATCCATCGTTGGCGATCGTATCAACCCCTATATGCTGTTTGTTTTTCGCCGGAATGACGGCTTCTACTAGCAGGACAATTACTGAGTACATGGTGGTTCCAAGTGCTACAGGGTGAGTTTACCGTACTCCCTTTGCCGCCAACAATCTGTGGGATCACCGCGATCGGGATGTTCTCACCACGGGTCCTCAACCGAGAAACCTAGCGCAGATCGTCATGGCACTGGAGTTGGAGTGGTTCCACATCCTGTTGGTACCTTCCAGAACCCCTCTGACTCTCTTCCTGAACGTCTGGCGGCGATCCATGCTGTAAAAGATGATTGTTCAGGCTTTCGACAGGTGGCGACATTAATGTGACAGGACAGTGGTAAAATATCACAGGCCGTTTGAACATCTACATGTCAATAGTTTATTTTCTGTTGTCAAACCAAACGACAGCCTATTTTTCCCACACTGGCGTGGGGCTCATTATGCGATCGGCAATTTTCTAGGCTTTCATCTACATCTACATTTATATTCCGCAAGCCACCCAACGGTGTGTGACGGAGGGCACTTTACATGCCACTGTCATTACCTCCCTTTCCTGTTCCAGTCGCGTATGGTTCGCGGGAAGAACGACTGTCTGAAAGCCTCCGTGCGCGATCTCTCTAATTTTACATTCGTGATCTCCTCGGGAGGTATAAGTAGGGGGAAGCAATATATTCGATACCTCATCCAGAAACGCACCCACTCGGAACCTGGCGAGCAAGCTACACCGCGATGCAGAGCGCCTCTCTTGCACAGTCTGCCACTTGAGTTTGCTGAACATCTCCGTAACGCTATCACGGTTACCAAATAACCCTGTGACGAAACGCGCCGCTCTTCTTTGGATCTTCTCTATCTCCTCCGTCAACCCGATCTGGTACGGATCCCACACTGATGAGCAATACTCAAGAATAGGTCGAACGAGTGTTTTGTAAGCCACCTCCTTTGCTGATGGACTACATTTTCTAAGGTCTCTCCCAATGAATCTCAACCTGGTACCCGCCTTACCAACAATTAATTTTATATGATCATTCCACTTCAGATAGTTCCGTACGCATACTCCCAGATATTTTACAGAAGTAACTGCTACCAGTGTTTGTTCCGCTATCATATAATCATACAATAAAGGATCCTTCTTTCTATGAATTCGCAATACATTACATTTGTCTATGTTAAGGGTCAGTTGCCACTCGCTGCATCAAGTGCCTATCTGCTGCAGATCTTCCTGCATTTCGCTACAATTTTCTAATGCTGCAACTTCTCTGTATACTACAGCATCATCCGCGAAAAGCAGCATGGGACATCCGGCACTATCTACTTGGTCATTTATATATATTGTGAAAACCAATGGTCCCATAACACTCCCCTGTGGCACGCCAGAGGTTACTTTAACGTCTGTAGACCTCTCTCCATTGATAACAACATGCTGTGTTCTGTTTGCTAAAAACTCTTCAATCCAGCCACACAGCTGGTCTGATATTCCGTAGGCTCTTACTTTGTTTATTAGGCGACAGTGCGGAACCGTATCGAACGCCTTCCGGAAGTCAAGGAAAATAGCATATACCTGGGAGCCTGTATCTAATATTTTCTGGGTCTCACATGATCGCTGTTTCCGGAATCCATGTTGATTCCTACAGAGTCGATTCTGGGTTTCCAAAAACGACATGATACTCGAGCAAAAAACATGTTCTAAAATTCTACAACAGATCGACGTCAGGGATATAGGTCTATAGTTTTGCGCATCTGCTCGACGACCCTTCTTGAAGACTGGGACTACCTGTGCTCTTTTCCAATCATTTGGAACCTTCCGTTCCTCTAGAGACTTGCGGTACACGGCTGTTAGAAGGGGGGCAAGTTGTTTCGCGTACTCTGTGTAGAATCGAATTGGTATCCCGTCAGGTCCAGTGGACTTTCCTCTGTTGAGTGATTCCAGTTGCTTTTCTATCCCTTGGACACTTATTTCAATGTCAGTCATTTTTTTCGTTTGTGCGAGGATTTAGAGAAGGAACTGCAGTGCGGTCTTCCTCTGTGAAACAGCTTTGGAAAAAGGTGTTTAGTATTTCAGCTCTGTGTGTCTGAGGAAGGATATTCTTTTTGTTGTGTCGAGATTGTAATATTTATACCACCATATCTACCTAATCGTATCTCAAAATATGTGTTTCGGCATGTACGGCCGTTTGTCATGTGTAAATACACTCTATATCTTTCTCTAAACAGTTCTATTAGCCGATTTTAGTTCGGGTTATAATACCACAATTTCTGCAGAACTAACACAACAGTATAATGAATCTTATTCCCATAAAAGATAATTTCTACATTTCTACGTTCTTCGATGGGCGCAAGAAAGGAACTTCTGAGGTTGTACGGATGAAGGCGGAGATAGTCCCAATTGTAATGAAACGACATAAACTCAGACTTTGGCTGGAATACAAAAGTATTTAAAAAATAATTTTTGCCTTTCTCTTACAAAATGTTAAATACACTTTCGTTGTGCACATACAATCCGCATATTAAACTGCAGCCTGTACTTTATCATCGTTCTTAGGTTCAAGTCCTGACACTTGCTCAGATAGATGGAAGAAAACGATTGCGATGTAGTTTAGCGAGACATCCCACGGTCTTCATGCTTTTGCTGAACAGCGGAGAGTATTATAGAGTGCCAGTAAACCCTTGAGTCTTTAAAAAAAATCTTAATCTCTCGCATAAAAACAGCTTCAAACGGTGACTACTTTACAAATGGGTTAAATGCGTGAAATATGTAGCATTAAGCATGTAAGCGGGAGGCCAACGGCCTTGTCGCAGTGGTAACACCGGTTCTCGTCAGATCACCGAAGTTAAGCGCTGTCGGGCTTGGCTAGCACTTGCATGGGCGACCGTCCGGCTCTAACGAATGCTGTTTGCAAACTGGATGCACTCGGCCCTTCTGAGGGTAGTGACTTCCGTCACAGAATCTGTCAACAGCCGGGAGACCGCTGTGCTGACCACATGCCCCTCAACAGCCCCTACCGGCTAAGGATGACACGACAGTTGGTCCGTACTGTTGAGCCTTCCGAGGCTTGGTCGGACGAAGTTTGAGAAGATTTTGACGTAAGCGAGAGGGAGTTCCATAAAGGCTTGAACTCATGTGTAATGTTTGTCAGAAGTCAGTAACTGTCCTCATTGTCAAGTAGTGGAAGAATACAATCTGGGTAATTTCGTGTGATGAGTTACATTGCGTCAAGACCAAACTCCCTTTATAGACTCTGAGGAGCGGTTCCTTACACCAAAACAAGAAAAAAAAGTCCAGTAAGCAAAGACTCCAAAATTCTTCTCGTCTACTGCAAGTTCTTTGCTTTCCGTATTTGGGGAGGAGGTAGTATGTACCAGAACAAGAAAAGAATGTCCAGTAAGGAAGGACTCCATAATTTATACCTTAAGAGGTATGAGCACTTCTTCAATAGAAGAGATGTGTTTACACTAACGGAGAGATAGTGTTCATACCTCTTAAGGTATAAATTATGGAGTCCTTCCTTACTGGACATTTTTTTCTTGTTCTGGTCCATACTACCTCTTCCCCAAATACGGAAAGCAAATAACTTGCAGTAGACGAGAACGTTTTGCAGTATAGCAGGTGTCCGCATCTCTTAAAATACGCACTTTACAGGTCGTGTTTACTATAGATTTTTCCTTTTTTTATATGAGGAACTTATCCTCAAAGTTTGTAAAGGGAATTTAGCTGCACCTCGCAGAACTGGAGTACTTGTCTTAATGTCTTAAAGATTTTACATAAGTGGGAGATCACGACAGTCCTTTAATTTCTTTCATTTGGTCAATAATTATATTAAATACTGAAAATCAGGTTTTCGTTGCCCCCGAAAGCCGTCTATAAGCACCTCGCACGGGAGACCGTGTTTTTCGATTAGTGATAGATGTTGGGTTTCAACCGCTGTTCCTACAGAATACAAGTAGAGGGGGAAACTTTCCTAATCTTATCAGACACGTTTCTACGCACGAGTGCAACTGTATCTCAATAAACGCAAGTGGAGGAATACACATCCGCATAGTAGATGAAGATATTTGCCGTTGTGGTATGCCGGTTTGTCGAGGTTTGTGAGCCCACAGGTTCACTCTTTGAAAATTACTATTTTGTTGAGTGGCAACTCAGTTTAAACAACCACTGTCAAACATATTACGTGCATATGTTGTACATAAGCAAACGAAATCACGTATCTTTAAGACAACGTGGCTAATGTGTTATGGACGTAAGATTCGTAAGAAAAATTTCTGTAGCAAGCGGCGACGGCTGGCACACTTTTGCTCCTTAAGCGAGCTCACCGACAACTATTCCCTCCGTGCGCAGCAGTCCAATAGGAAAGACAACGCTACCTTCTGGTATAGAATAACTTTTATAATTATCTGATTAAACTAGGTTTGCTAAAATGAAGACAATAGGTTCAACAATAAACGTAACTTTTAACCTAAAATGCAAAACTGTCACAATATTTATCTGGTTAATGTCATTCATATGCATTGTGTGGCGAGACGTTGTTTTTGGCATTAAAATACTCCTACGAAGGATGTTGATGATGAAATTTTCAGTGTGCTTACATTTACTTGCGCACTACGGAAAGCACAGTACTTTGTTTGCAGTTTATTGCCTTCGGAGAACTAGCTAGTTTTCCAATCTCGATCGTCTGCAATAGCATTTTCACTCAGATATGTGTAGTAATCAAATTCATGCAACACGGCCTATGCGGACCACCACGTAGCAGAACTACTGTCTTCCAATAAATGTTGTTATTGCTTGTCGTCTACACGAAGCTCCGAATCCGACATTTATGTAGGATACGGTAACAAGTATCCATAGCGACTTCGTCTATTTAGGGTATAGTTTTCTGAATTGTTCTATAAATATTATCGAAAATGAAGCTGTTGTCGCCATTCTATGTCACGCAACAACGAAATATTTAGATATGTTCGGTTGTAAGTAGGCTGTTTAGGTTCTTATGTTGGTAACGCCACGTAGCGCTCTATATGAAAATCACTGACTGTTATGTGTGCAGTCTCTGGCTGATTTGCATTGTTGGAATTTGCTATTGTAGTGTTGGGCAGTTGGCTGTCAGCAGCGCGAAGCGTTGCGCAGTTGGAGGTGAGCCGCCAGCAGTGGTGGATGTGGGGAGTGAGATGGCGGAGTTTTGAGAGCGGACGATCTGGACGTGTGTCCATCAGAGAGAGTTAATTTGTAATATTGGATATCATGAACTGATTATATATATATATAATGACTTTTGAACGCCATTAAGGTAAATACATTGTTTGTTCTTTGTCAAAATCTTTCATTTGCTAACTATGCCTATCAGTAGTTAGTGCCTTCAGTAGTTTGAATCTTTTATCTAGCTGGCAGTAGTGGCGCTCGCTGTATTGCAGTAGTTCGAGTATAGAAGAATTTTGTGAGGTAAGTGATTTGTGAAAGGTATAGATTATTGTTAGTCAGGGCCATTCTTTTGTAGGGATTTTTCAAAGTCAGATTGCGTTGTGCTAAAAATATTGTGTGTCAGTTTAGTGCTGATCAGAATAAGTAAAGAGAGAAATGTCTGAGTACGTTCAGTTCTGCTCAGCCGTTTGAGAATCAAATAACGTAAGAGGTTTACCAGCACAGTGATTCACTGATTTTTCTAAGGGGACGTTTCATGTATGTCACGCAACAACGAAATATTTAGTTATGTTCGGTAAAGAGTCAAAGATATTTCAGATATATCGAGTTCGTACCTGGCTGGCTCTGAGCACTATGGGACTTAACATCTGAGGTCATCAGTCCCCTAGAACTTAGAACTACTTAAACCTAACTAACCCAAGGACATCACACACATCCGTGATCGAGGCAGTATTCGAGCCTGCGACCGCAGGAGCAGCGCGGTTCCGGACTGAAGCGCCTAGAACCGCTCGGCCACACCGGCCGGCCGAGTTCGTACCTGCAATCGATATACACCGAGGTGATAAAAATCGCGGGACACCCAGTATCGTATCGGACCTGCTTTTGCCAGGAGTAGTGCAGCAACTCGACGTGACGTGCACTCAGCAAGTCATCCATTGGAAGTCTCCTGCAGAAATATTGAGCCACGCTGCCCCCATAGCCGTCCGTATCAGCGAAAGTGTTGGCGGTGCGGGATTTTGTGCACGGACTGACCTCTCGATTGTGTCTCACAATTGTTCGGTGCGATTCATATCAGGCGATTTCGGTGGCCAACTCATTCGCTCGAATTGTCCAGAATGTTCTTCAAACCAATCGCCACCAGTTGTAGCCCGGTGACATGGCGCACTGTCATCCATAAAAATTCCGTTGTTGTTTAGGAAGATGAAGTTCATGAATGGCTGCAAATGGACTCCAAATAGCCGAAGACAAGTATTTGCCTTCAATGATCTGTCCAGTTGGACCAGAGGACTCCGTCCATTCCATGTAAACATAGCCCACACCATTATGGAGCCGTCGCACAGTGCCTTGTTGGTATCTTGGCTCCATGGCTCCATGGCTCCGTGCGATCTGTGCCATACTCGAGCCTTAGTATTATCAGCTGTTACCAACTGAAATCGGGACTCATCTGATCAAGTCACGGTTTTTCAGTCGTCTAGGGTCCAACCGATATGGTCAAGAGATCAGGAGAGACGCCGCAGGCGATGTCGTGCTGTTGGCAAACGCACTCGCGTCGGTCGTCTGCTGCCATAGCCAAATTTTGGCGTACTGTCCCAATGGATACGTTCGTCGTACGTTCCACATTGATTTCTCTGGTTATTTCGCGCAGTACTGCTTGTCTGGTAGCACTGACAATTCTATGCAAACGGTCGTTAAGTGAAGGCCGTCGACCACACTGTTGTGAGTGTTGAGAGGTAATGCCTGAAATTTGGTATTTTCTGCACACTTCTGAGTGTGTGTATCTCGAAATATTGAATTTGCTAACGATTTCCGAAGTGGAATGTACCATGCGTCCAGCTCCAACAACCATTCCGCGATCGAAATCTGCCAATTCCCGCCATGCGGGCACAGTGACGCCGTAATCCTATTCACTCTAATCTAGTGGGTACAAATGACATCTCCGCCAATGTACTGTCCTTTTATACCTTTTGTGGGAGGTACTACTGCGATCTGTATATGTGCATGTCTCTATCCCCTGACTTTTATCCGTTAGTGTATTGTGAATCAAAGCCAGCACGTAATTCGAATTACACCACAAGCACTTTTTTTATCGTCTCTCTGGGGTAGCACCACCAGCGTTTGTTGATTGTGTGTGTGTGTGTGTGTGTGTGTGTGTGTGTGTGTGTGTGTGTGTGTGTGTGTGTGTGTTTTATTCACACATCCCTGTGGGGATGTAAAACAGCTAAAGTAACTCGCAGTTAGATAGTCCACGAGATTACAACGAGTTATATTCAAATAACAACCCGTTTAATTGCTGGATTTCAAGCATGCAGTCTCACGCCAGAGCTGTGAAAATTGATGTAACCGATATTTTGTTTAATGAAACGAACAAAAACGCTTCTACTGTTTGAGTGTAACGACACGGAGAAAATACTGACGTACGCTCGTTTTAGAATTCAAAAATAAGTGTATTGTGTTCTACTGAAAATTAACATTAATGAGTAGTTACGGAAACTGGGATAAAGTCATTAAAATTGGTGAGTTCTGCGTTCTAACTAAACATGTCATTTATTGAAATATATTTTTAATCATCTAGGCGTAGAGAGTGTCTGCAGAGTGCACGAAAACCACCATTGCAGTGGAAGTATTACGTTCAGTTTGAAGAAGGCATGTGAAGGTAATTGACGCTGAGTTCAAACAGCTAATGATTCACAAGCAGTACATTTTCAATTCTTTTCTTGTGCAGTATGTAATATTACAACAGCGCTGCTGAGGCACATACAAACACTTGAAATTGTGTCGTATGACGCCTAAATGTGTTAAAGTCTTTCGTGTAAATGCTATGTGTGTGTTGTCCATTGCTTCTAAATGTTTAAGAACGTAGGCATCAGGTTACGCTGCTGCCAGAATAGAGACTTTGTATTTGTTCCAGACTCTAACACACAAACAGTATGAGGTCCATAAAATAATGAGCGTAGCTCATAAAATGACACTAATAATAAAAAGAATACTGAGCTATTATTGTAAGAGTGCCACTGGTAATGTCTAATGTTTTGCTTGTTGATTGCCGTGAAGTTTGTTCGATTTGATCTAGTAGTTTGTGTACTTATCATCATTTAAAGATTGTGAGTGCGTCAAAAAATGCATTCAACTAAAGAAATCTTTCCCGGACTTCTGATTTTTTAAGACTTTGGATCGTCGTAGACATCTAAACAATGTGAAGACCTGTTCAGAAATGCATTTGCTAAGGAGCCTCCATGTGAGACAACAATTTATAATTGGTTCAGAGAACTCGAAAGTGATCGGTTTCCCCATAGTGATGAATTTCGTGAAGGATGCCGATAACTGCTGTTACTGATGACACTATTGCCGCTGTTCGAACAGTGGTTGAAGAACATCGACGGACACCTTATGGAATTATTCGGGCGACACAGATGCGATCAGAATCCAAAGCATTTTACATCATTAAAATCTTGAAGAAGGCTGAAGGCAACAACTGTAAAGTATTTTTCGAGCAGAAAAAGGTGAAAAGGCAGCAAAATCACTTGCAACAGTAAAACATTTATTGGGAGCCCACTGACCTACGTTTCAACATCTTTAAAAACGTGTTCTTAAGACATATCAACAGTTAGGGCAATTGTTAGACGTGAGAAAAGACTTATCAATGAATTCCAATTCCACACAAACTGACTTCCGATCAAAAATAACAACAAGCAGATTGATGCAGAAAAAGTGTGGAAAAATTCGAAGGTGCTACTTCAAATTTGGCTTCGAATATCGTTACTGGTGATGAGTCTTGGGTTTATTGTTACTATCCTGAAAATGGACGTCAATTGGTCGCCTGGGTATTTCGAATAGAAGCAAAGCCCACAAAAGAACTACGATTTAACAGTGCTGGCAACAAAACAGTTGCTAATTTTTTTTTCTAAAACGGGCCACATTGTTCCTATGTTCCTACAGGACTGGAAGAGACGTACCGTTACTGCTAACTGGTACACAAATGTCTTTTTACGACAAAATTTTGAAAGGGTTGGTAAAAAAAAAGGAATTTTCATCATGATAATGCATCATCGCATACAGCAAAAATAATGGATGAGTATCTGGATGCCCTAATGTTCAACACCATGGACCATCCACCATATAGCCCTGACCCGCCTAGCATGTTATGATTTGTTTTTGTTTGCGAAAATTAAAGATACAATGTATGTAGTTAGTTTTCGTCACCAGCGGGATCTGTTTTCTGAAATGCCTCACGTCTCACTGTTTTCAGGGCTGGTTACGACGAGTGAAAAAATGTAATGATGTTAAAGGAGAATATTTTGAAAAATAAGTACGAAGTGTTGCAGAAATGATTGTCAGTATTCAGGGATGTGACGGGAATGATCATCCGAAACAAAAAACTCGAATACGTATGGGCTCTAAAACCGCATACGTTAAGAGCTATGAGCAATTTTTGATCTTTGGTACTGTGAAACAGATCTCTTGCTGCAACTTCAATGCTTTCCATATTTTAGAAAGTGGTAGTATGGATCAAAACAAGCAAACATATTCTCTAAAACGCATACCTTAAGACCTATGAGTACTTGTTCATCTCTGCTAATAATCAAGTGCTCGTAACTTTTAAGGTATGCATTTTACAGCACATGTTTACTGGACTTTTTTTCTTGATTTGTTCCATACTACCACTTCCTAAATTATGGGAAGCAGAGGTCGCAGTAGAGGAGATCTGTTGCACAGTATCGAAGATCAAGAATTGCTCATAGCTCTGAAGGTGTGCGTTTTAGATCCCATCTTTGTTTGACTTTTTTGTTTCGGATGATCATTCCTGTCATATACCTGAATATGGACCATTACTTCTGAAACACCCTGTATTTTGAAAATAATGTTCGTTTAATTTTTTAAAAATAACTATTGTTTGATTTTCTAATAATTTTCAGCGCCCCCTTAGTCGAATCAAATCCACTCAAAAACAGTCGCATTATACCATCAGATCATATTTTTTGTTGAGATGATAGTATTGTCTATTGTAATGGTACTTGAATTACGTAACCATTAAGGCACCTCACCTCAACCTCTCGATACAGGCAATATTCTACTGTGTTTCTGTAAAATAGTTAACATATTTCTGTGACAACATTCAGATTTGATTTCATTAATGTAGAGGTACTTTGATACATCGATTTGTATATATTGCAATGATATTATTCTTATGTCTTTTGCCACTATGATCTTTGACGTACTTGTAACTCTGATTTTTGGGTGCGTAAGCGGTTATTAGAGAGTCAAGTCTTGGCCGTCATGTTCAAAAGACGCAAATTGTAGTCAGTTTATGAAATGTGAACTTTAACAGTGAGGAAGATATTTTCAAGTATGTTTTATATTGTGAAGTGATGTTGCAACAAAAGTAATAAAAAAGAAGTGCTGATTACTTTTTTACATCACCATTGTGCTAACTTGCAAAAGTTTAATGTTCAAGAATGGTTTATGAAACACACTTTTGAATATCGCAGAATAACACCTAGGCCTCTTTGCATCCGAGCTTGGAATCATCACTACCTAGATATTCGACGATTGAGCCACGAGTTCACAACGAGACCAGCGTGGGAAACACTACAAGATGAGTGCCTAGTTTATCCATTATTTCATGAAATGACTTTATTAACTGTGCTCTAATGACACCTGCCACATAATATAACTTTGTTGTTACCCGAAAATGCAATATTTAGCAGCGTGAGCAACACTAAAAACTAATTTTTGAGCTTTGTTGTGGTAGGGTTGTCAGACTATGTTCAGTGCATTGGCTTCATTCTCATGGAGGTGGTTCAAATGGCTCTGAGCACTATGGGACTCAACTGCTGAGGTCATTAGTCCCCTAGAACTTAGAACTAGTTAAACCTAACTAACCTAAGGACATCATAAACATCCATGCCCGAGGCAGGATTCGAACCTGCGACCGTAGCGGTCTTGCGGTTCCAGACTGCAGCGCCTTTAACCGCACGGCCACTTCGGCCGGCTTCTCATGGAGGTGCAAATGATCTGTAGGATCGAACTAGCTGTTGGTAAAAAGGTTTTAGGTGAGTAACAGCTTATTCAGGTGATCACGCCGTTGATTAAAACTTTTGTGAAAGATTATCCCGTGTCTCTACATACACACACAGGTCGCGAGAGCGAGAAAGGTGTGAGGGGAGTGTGAGGGGAGGGGAAGCGAGGGGGGGGGGGGGAGGGGTGAGCTGGCACAGATCGAATGTAGAGGGAGAGGTGGGCAGCGAAAAAATGTGACTCGCGTTAATCAGTGAGAATTACGCCCCACATCCGGCGTTCTGGCAGAGAGCGGGCTCAGAAAAAACCAAAACGCTAGCGTGGCGGGGCGTGGGAGAGTCGTAACGGCGACGTGTGTGTGTGTGTGTGTGTGTGTGTGTGTGTGTGTGTGCGCTATCTTTGCCTGACGATCTACTTGTCTCTGCTGGGCGAGGTCATGGCCGGCGTTTGGTGGAGGACGGGGTCAAAGGAACCATTCCGTCTCTCTCTCTCTCTCTCTCTCTCTCTCTCTCTCTCTCTCTCTCTCATATCACACACACACACTCACACACAAACAGTTGGTAGAGGCCCACCAGCGCAGCGGACACAATCAGGGGAAATTGACTCAGTTCCAAAGTCGTCGTGATACGACACGGCAGAGCCCAGCCCACTCACCCTTTCGCGCCGGATTGGCTGGAGAAAGCTTTGAGGAATTCTTCCGCGGACGAGACCAGTTCGCTCCCCGAATGTATTCCCAGCGGCTCTGCTCGTCTCGCCCGTCCCTCGCGTGTGAGCGCCGGAAGTTGTCGATACCCTCTGTCTTCCGGAAAAATCGTATTGGCGAAAAACACCATCAGCTGCGAAGTGGATCACTCAGCTGTGCCACTGTATACGAGGTGTGATCAACAAGTAACGGGAATTTCTTAATTTCGCAGGCTTTATACATCTCATTTTCAATTTTTTTATCTTGTTGTTACATGTGTTCCTGACGTCTGTCTGCATTTTCAGCTGCTTAGAATTTTTATTGTTAACCATGCTCGGAGAATTTTAACTTTCGAAACGGATGGATCAAAGAATGGCACGCGGGATTAGCCGAGCCGTCTAAGGCGCTGCAGTCATGAACTGTGCGGCTGGTCCCGGCGGAGGTTAGAGTCCTCCCTCGGGGATGGGTGTGTGTGTGTGTGTTTGTCCTCAGGATAATTTAAGTTAAGTAGTGTGTAAGCTTAGGGACTGATGACTTTAGCAGTTAAGTCCCATAAGATTTCACACATATTTGAACATTTTGATCCAAGAATTTGCATTTAATCTTGCCTGAAATCAGAATAAAGGACAGCACCGCGTTCGATATGTTGACTGTGGCTTTTGGTGAATCTACTATGACTCAGACAAGAGCTTACGAGTGGTGTAAACGTTTCAGAGAGGGTCAAGAAGACGTTGAAGGTGACGACCGCCCTGGACGCAACAGCGCATGAATTACTGACGACAGTGTGGAAGAAGTAAAGAAAATAGTTCCGGAAAATCATAGAATCACCATCAGACAGGTTGCTGATGATGTCGGCTTATCCTTTGGCTCATGCTAAGCAATTTTTTTTAGATATTGTAGGCATGAAACCTGTAGCAGCAAAGCTTGTTCCGAAAATGTTGAATTTTGACGAAAAACGACGTCGCGTTGATATCGCTCGGGAAATCCTGATTGAAATCGACAACGATCCAGAACTTCTAGCCGTCCGCGGTGGACGAGCGGTTCTAGGCGCTTCAGTCCGGAATCGCGCGACTGCTACGGTCGCAGGTTCAAATCCTGCCTCGGGCATGGATGTGTGTGATGTCCTTAGGTTAGTTAGGTTCAATTAGTTCTAAGTTCTAGGCGACTGATGACCTCAGATGTTAAGTCCCATAGTGCTCAGAGCCATTTGAACCAGAACTTCTAAGGACGGTTATAGCACGTGACGGTACTTGGTCTGCGTTTAAGGTGGAACGTATGGGACATTTCGTAAGCCACGTGAATTTAAACATACTTTAAGCCCGAATTAACAAGTGCGCGAATAAAGTGGGAGCTGTGTCCGCTTGTTGTAGTAATGAAGTCAGATCGCGTTACATGGGATAATATTCACAAATAAAAAGTGGGTTTTTAATTACAACTTTCTGCAGTCATTCAATATGCACTCAGACTTTTAACCAAACACAGGCCTCTTAAAAAATTGACGTAATACAACTATATCACTAAACATCCACATTTAAAAGGTAACACCTACTCAAACACGCCTCTGTTGTTGTTGTTGCTGCTGCGGTTGCCGTCAGTCCGAATCCGCTCGAAGACTGGTTGGCTGCAGCCTTCCGCGTGATGTGTCCTGTGCAAGCCTCTCCATTCTGAAAACTACATTCACTTATACATCTTTACTTTAACCGAGCCATGGTTTTCCTGGCAGGTTTCACTCCTACACACACACACACACACACACACACACACACACACACACACAAAGTCGCTCCGTAACGAAAGTGACGATTTCTCGATGATTTAGGATGTGTCGTATCAATCGACTCCTTCATTTAGTCGTTTATCCGATCTACCCGTCTAATCTTCAACATTCTTCTGTAGCAACACATTTCACAAGCTTCTGCACTGTTACAAAGTCCAAGGTTCCACTTCCTTATAAGCTGCTTACCAGAAAAATATTTTCAGAAAAACACTCCCATACATTTAAATTTAAATCCTGAATGAACATTTCTCTCTCCTTTCCCTTCTGTTGCCGGTTCTCTCTCTATTTTTCTCAGTGTCATTTGTTTTTCTGCCCAAATAGCAACACTCATCATTCTACTTTTGATGTTTCGGACCAGATTTCATTCGCATACAGTCTGTTAACCTTGTTTTATTGTTGATATTCATTTGATAACCTCTTTTTAAGACACTGTCCATTCCGTTCAACTGGTCTTCCTAGTTATTTGCCGCCTCTGACACAATTACAATATCAAACAGTTTTCTATTCCGGTCACATGTCGGAACGTGAAGAACTGCAAAATGTAGCTGTCGTTTCATTCGTTGTCTGGGATGCACTGCATCCAAATCTACTAACCAAGACCATAGGATCATTACAGCTCCGCACATCAACTAGCAAGGTAGGTTAGTGAAGTGGTGTACTTTTTTCAAATTTAGCTGTTTAGCGACGTTAATTACGGACATCTTACCCATAATGCTGTTGGTGTCTGACATTTCTGACATTGAAATAAAGAATATTTTTGACATTGTGTGTTTTAAACTACGGGCAGAGTGCTCATTATAAAAAATGACGATAGACTTCTCATACAGTGATGATGCTAAGGTGATCACTTCCTGCCTTGAAACGATCTTTTAGTTGGAAACTGGAAGCAAAAAAATGGTTCAAATGGCTCTGAGAACTATGGGACTTAACTTCTGAGGTCATCACTCCCCTAGAACTTAGAACTACTTAAACCTAACTAACCTAAGGACATCACACACATCCATGCCCCAGGCAGGATTCGAACCGGCGACCGTAGTGGTCGCGCGGTTCCAGAGTGAAGCGCCTAGAACCTCTCCGCCACATCGGCCGGCTTGTAGACCACAGCCCGTGGTAAATGTCGCATATTGCTTGACCTCAGAATGCATTACCCTTGTCGCATTTGTTTGTCAAGGAACCTAAAAAAGCAATAATCAAAACCAGTTATTTGCAGGTACCTATTCAGTACAGCGAGAAGAAAAAAAATAACTAGGCCTTTACATAATAAATTACGTGAACCGTATATGACAATTATTTTCGGTAATGCCAAGACAATTTTGGCTATTATTCATTTGCATTGTTTTTCTTGCAAATTCAGAATATTGGTACTTGTGCCCTCCCCCATGCACTGTAAGGTAAATTTCGTGGTACTTATGTAGATGTAGGTGTACGTTCTTTTGAATTTAATACGTCCATTTGCAGTTTATGCAGTTAACAAACAAAGACAGATTGATTAAACTTTTTTCATGTGGTCACTCGATTTAAATCGAAAGTAAATTCAAATTTCAAGCACTAGATGAAAATTTGTAATGGTTTGGCTACTTCAGGTTTTCTTCATTGTTTAAGAAACGAATATCCGTCGTATGTGTGTGTGAATTCCTAAGGGACCAAACTGCCGAGGTCAACGGTCTCTAGACTTACACACTACTCAAACTAACTTTTGCTAAGAACAAACACACACACACACACACACACACACACACACACACACACACATACACACACATATGCCCGAAGGAGGACTCGAACCTCCGGTGGGAGGATCCGCGCAATCCGTGACATGACGCTTCTAACCGCGCGGCCACTCCGCGCTGCGAATATCCGTCGTAGTTAGCACTGAAAAACATCTTTATCCACACTTCTATTTCTCTCTCCAATTACCATTTTTTAACAAACATGTGTAAATTTAAGCATTTGCATGATAATTAGAAATTCCGTTCTCCTCTGTTCTGGATTGTTTCACCCACGTTTCACATTAGGGGTGGAATCATTGTAATGAATCAACAAAATCACACCCTGGAGAATACAGAATTAGATAATGGATAACTGACTTACTAGCAGATGCGCCATTCGGTCTCTGCTACAGAGAGCCATCAATACGAAACAAGAGTGCAAACTTACCCGGGAGATAAACCGGCTTCAAAGCCCACTGTCGTTCTGCTAACAGACCACTCACCTAGAAAAAAGAAAGAAACTACTGTCAACATCCCAGCATTACAAAATTAAAGGCAGGTGATAAGTCATTTTAATGAAATTGATGAGGGTTCTTGGTGAGAACTTGTGGTTTTCAGAGGAGAGAATTAAAAAAATAAAGGAACTTTACTTACGTTTCACAAACATTTAGTGCAAACAGACATATTTCTCATATAAAGCTATTTAGGGATGGTCTGCTAGTAAGGCGCTGTTAGAGCATTATGTTGTATTTACAATGTCTAAACAAATCTGAGAAAGATCTACAACAAGAAAAAAAATCAGCGATAAATCAGAGCAAATTATAATATTAAGTAACACTGATTGAGATGAGTGCCGGCGGGAAGAAAGCGAACGCAGTTCGGTCATTCAGTAACAATTGAGAACGGAAAGAGTATCCGACACATGATGGGTGTGGCAAAGCGTGTAGTGAGTACACTCTACCCTCTGCTGCGCACTTCTTCACAGTGATTTGCAGAGTATGAATTGCACCGTGCGTCCAAAAATTTCACACTGATTTTATCCCTGGCGTAAGAACGAACAACAGATGTGCATTCGACCTGTCAGTTCCGAGCATGTACTGTCATGTAGTAGACGTGATGCCGCAGCGTGTCAACATAGCTGTGTCCCAATCCACAATGGAGCAACGAACTGAACGTCTCCAAGTTTAGTGCTCTCCAGATTGCTTTTAAGAAGCGAAAGATGTGTACGGAGTCTGTCGCCCACACACTGACCTCAGAACAAGAAACAACGATGTGTGGACGCTTGCCACGACTTGATTGAAATGCAAAACGCAGACATTTCGTTTCTGGAAAAGTCACTGGTGATGGCGCTTCGTGTTATCAGTACGAACCTACCACCAAACGACAACGTGCAGATTGGGCGTCTATGTATGCATATACAGTGAAGAGCCAAATAAACTGGTACACCTGCCTAATATCGTGTAGGACCCCCGCGGGCACGCAGAAGTGCCGCAACACGACGTGGCATGGGCTCGACTGATGTCTGACGTAGTGCTGGAGGGAACTGAAACCACGAATCCTGACTCTCCAAGGATCCTTAATAGTAGGAGTGGGTGGAGACCCCTTCTGAACAGCACATTGCAAGGCATCCCAAATATGCTCAATTATGTTCATGTCTGGGGAGTTTGCTGGCCGGCGGAAGTGTTCAAACTCAGAAGAGTGTTCCTGGAGCAAACTCTGTAGCAATTCTGGAGGTATGGGGTGTCTCACTGTCCTACTGAAATTGCCCAAGTCCGTCGGAATGCACAATGGACATGAATGCATGCAGGTGATCAGACAGGATGCTTATGTACGTGTCACCTGTCGAGAGTCGTATCTACACGTATCAGGGACCCCATATCACTCCAACTGCACACGCCCCACACCATTACAGAGCCTCCACCAACTTGAACAGTGCCCTGTTGAGATGCAGGGTCTATGGATTCGTGAGGATGTCTCCATACCCTTACACGTCTATCCGCTGGATACAATTGGAAACGATACTCGTCCGACCAGGCGACATGTTTCCAATCATCAACAGTTCAATGTTGGTGCTAATCGGCCCAGACGACGCGTAAAGCTTTGTGTCGCGCAGTCATCAAGGTCTCCGAAAGCTCATATCGACGATATTTCGTCGAATGGTTCGGATGCTAACACTTGTTGATGGTCCAGCATTGAAATCTGCAGCAATTTGCGGAAGGGTTGCCCTTCTGTCATGTCGAACGATTCTCTTCAGTCGTCGTTGGTCCCGTTCTTGCACGATCTTTTTCCGGCCGCAGCGATGTCGGAGATTTGATATTTTACCGGATTCCTGATATTCACGGCACACTCGTGAAATCGTCGTAGGGGAAAATCCTCACTTCATCGCTACCTTGGAGATGCTGTGTCGCATAGTTCGCACGCCGACTATAAACACCACGTTCAAACTCACTTGTATCTTCCAGAATGAGATTTTCACTCTGCAGCGGAGTGTGCGCTGATATGAAACTTCCTGGCAGATTAAAACTGCCAGGAAGTTTCATATCAGCGCACACTCCGCTGCAGAGTGAAAATCTCATTCTGGAAACATCCCCCAGGCTGTGGCTAAGCCATGTCTCCGCAATATCCTTTCTTTCAGGAGTGCTAGTTCTGCAAGGTCGCAGGAGAGCTTCTGTAAAGTTTGGAAGGTAGGAGACGAGGTACTGGCAGAAGTAAAGCTGTGAGTACCGGGCGTGAGTCGTGCTTCGGTAGCTCAGTTGGTAGAGCACTTGCCCGCGAAAGGCAAAGGTCCCGAGTTCGAGTCTCGGTCGGGCACACAGTTTTAATCTGCCAGGAAGTCTCACTTGTATCTTGATAACCTGCCATTGTATTCTGCCTGTTTACATATCTCTGTATTTGAATACGCATGCCTATAACAGTTTCCTTGACGCTTCAGTGCAGGCGGGGAAAATCAGCTGCTAAATACTCGTTGAACTTCATGGTCTAAACAGGAATGTTACAACATGATGCAGTCGTTTACATCATGGTATGAAATTCCTGCCATTATATCTGCTAAGCTTGAAAATGATCTGTGACCGGAAAGAGTAGCAGAGTAACACTGTGCAAGATAAAAGACAGCTGAAAGTTTTCACCATGAATATCAACGAATGAGTCCGCCACGATCAAAGAAAGAAAGAATGTGACGCACGAGTTAAACAACATTCCAGAGAAGGACTATTCTCACAGTTATACGTAACTGTATGAACGTTCTCCACATTGTTCTCAGGTGGGGGGGACACCTGAATCATTGACACCACCATCTTAAGATTTCTCGATTCTTTTTTCTGTTCTAGTCTCGAAACGTTTTGGACTGACAGGATATGCCCTTGTTACATGGGATGCTCCTTTCGAAAGCAAAAGGTTTGTAGTCCTACGTATAAGATAAAATGTGCCAGAAGTTTCTGTATTCATTCATATATAAGTCGATGAAAAGGTTTCCGTTCTAAGGCCGTACAGTCCAAAATCGGTGTGCCAATGAGGCCGAATCTCCGTGATCGTTAAGGCACTCATCCCATCGACGCAGTAAGTTGAAGATAACAGTCTGGTAAAATCGGTCCCCCCTCGTCCGACAAGATTCGTCGACCGTTCAAAGCCTTTTGTAAGGGACAGAAGGCGTGGTAATTGCATCGGCATAGATCGGACTATAGGAGGGGGTGCTCAAATGTTTCCCACTTGAGTTGGCCTAACTTCTACGTCACGACGTTTGCGATATGGGGACATGTGTTGTGGTGAACTTGGCGCACCGTTCCACAACGGGGGTTTCCTACGGACAAGGTGCGCCATACACGTTTTTCATTCTCCGATGGATGTCCACCGGTGTTCAGGCTTCGGAAACTAAGAAAAGACTAACAGCACGTTGGTCCTGTTTGAACGCATTTGATAATGACGCCGCCATACTTCACGTTTCCACATTTACCGTACGATGGCGGAAAGACACGGATGTGACACTAAACCCTTACTTACTTGTCGGTCGTTACACAGGATGCTCTGAAATTTCCCTTACAAACTCGTAATACTTGTAGACGAGACTGAGTAGATAATATTTTGAATTGGAACCCATGTCCACAAAAGTACCGTTTCAGCGCTAAACCATTTGAAAATGTGTTGGTAACGCCACTTTTACAAGTAATTTATTAGCCGTTATCCAGCACATTAATTGTTTCATAATTCTACTCATTAATAGGCACAGAATCAAGAAGGAGACCTAATCAGTTGTAATTAAAAAATTTCAGCTATCTGTCGTCCTTTTTAGATTTTATTGGCGGATCTAGATTTCAGCTATAAACTAGCTATTCTCAATGCACTATCACTCTCGATCAATGCATGTAATGCCCGTTAGTCGGGCTTCATCCACAGTATTCAATGAACTGTGGATGAAGCCCGACCAACGGGCATTACATGCATTGATTGAGAGTGATAGTGCATTGAGAATAGCTAGTTTATAGCTGAAATCTAGGTCTGCCAATAAAAAAATTAAAAAGGACGACTGATAGCTGAAACTTATTATTTGCAATGTAGCTGCGTGCTACAGCCTTCTGAATGGAAGATAACCTGAACCTAATCAGTTTTAACAAACACTGTTGTTTACAGTTAAACGGTTTCTGTCCTTTTCAAAGCAGGGCTAGCGTTCTGATCCACTGCAAGTAAGATTCGAAGTGGCGACCACCAAGTTCGGTGCACCCATTGTACCAATAACGATATGGTAACACGTTCTACCAAACCTGGTGTCTCTGATATCCGTACTGCAGCGACCATAATTCTTTTGTCTCTGCAGGAGTCTCATAAACCAATCTCTTCATTCGACGCCAGAGGAAAAAGTCCAGTCGAGTCAAATCCGGTGATCGTGGAAGCCATGCGGTTAGACCACCTCGATCTGTGCTCATGTGTGTCCGAATCGTTGGTCCTGATGTTCCAGACATAACGAAACAATGAGTGATAATTTTTAACATTTTTATGCAGCGACAGCAACTGATATTGTTTATATAAGAATATACAGCCTACAGTTGCAGATTAACTTTTCGTTTACCAAACAATGAGAGGACGTGACGTCATGCTGATACCACGTGTCTTGATGGACGTTTAGTGGCACAGCACCAACAGCACCCCCTAACCACACTGTAGGAAGGTGAAGTGGATGCGGCCCATGAGTTTGGGAGGGAGCACGCACTGTCCAATCACATGACCATCCAGAATACCTTACTCAGCCACGTTGCTCTAACACTCACAGATATGTGAATCAGGCTCGTACCAGGCCAGAAAGGTAGGACAGACGTCAAATGACATCAGCCAATCCAACGTAAGCACCCCCTCATGACTGCCCTGTTGCATACCTAGCTAGCAAACACGCTTTCAAACCGCTGTAGCACGGAAACGGTACGTTTCATGACATGGGTTTCAGTTCAGAAATATAGCGTCGATCAGTGCCCCCTGCAAGTGCTGCAAGTTTCTATGGAAAATTTTAGAGCAACCTGTACCCCCCCCCCCCTCTTTCCCTCCCGCTATGCTGCCGCAACGCCTTCAAAAGAACTTTCTGAGCGCCCCCTTACAGAAGGTGTATACTGTGAAATCGGATAGTCTTTTTGAAACGTCCCTGTATGAAAGAAAGAATCTGGGATGTGGCTGGCAGTGGCTACTGTAGAACGTTCTTGGGAAAATAAGACTGCACATCAACTAAGTGGAGCTGACTTCTTTGTTGATGAAGAGTAATAAAGGAAGATTAGTCATTTTTACGTCCCCTGGACGGCAGGATCATTATACAGACAACTGGAAGCGGGCGGCCGGGAGTGGTAAGAAGCGGTCGTATCGTCGGAGAAGAAAGCGTCGCTGACGGGACTTCCACGTCCCGTCCTTACGGGAGAATCTCGCCAAACGAGCGCACTCGGGGAAACACGGCTAATTTGCCGCCCTCCGGGAAGCGGCGCGTAATTTGATTGTTCGGGACGCGAGAAGAGAAAAGCAGTGCCCGGCAGAATGGAGGTCTGTCGCCGTCCCGTCGAGGGCCATTAAGTAATTGTCCTCGTCGTCGACGTCGTCGTCGTCGTCACAGGCTGAAGTGGGACAGGCCGGGCCTACAGGCTCCGCGGTGGACCGCGAAATACGCGAGCCACGAGGGAATAAATTCCCCGGGAAGGGCGCTTAAAATTTTTACGAGTAAATTAATCGCTGTTACGTCAGATGTGCCCCACTGCCACGGACTGACGGCCGTTAAAATAGCGATTCGTATGCGGCCGCCGGGAGGCCGCTAAAACCCTGATGGCCGAGGGCGGGGGCAGGGGGTGCTTCCGACGTTTTGGGTAAGATATCGGAGCCGCAATGGCGCCCCTGCCGTTGAAATGTATCGGTTAGCGCTAACTGATTCTACTGGAGAAGCGGTCGATTTTTTTTATTATTTATTTTTCTACAGTGTCTAACATACCTCCTTCCCTTGCATGTAACTATTTCAACAGTTTGATTCAGTACTTTTTCTTTCGATCGATTATCTTTTGCTTTAGACCCATTTAAAATATCGCAATTATTACTGTTCGCAGCCCTTTTTGCATCTGCGATGTGATATACACATTAGTATATATTTTGCTGAGCGGGATCCTAATCTACCTCTCAAAATGTTATAGCACATAATATTTTTGAGCTCTTATAATTTATTTTCCTTATTTCAGTGATTACTGTTCTTTTGTATAGAGTTCTAATTTTTTTGTGCAGGGGTGCTAGGAGATTTACAAATGGAAGGTGTGACAAAGAACCGATGGGCAAAAGAAAAACAAGGTTTTCGAATAAAATGGTTCAAATGGCTCTGAGCACTATGGGACTCAACTGCTGTGGTCATAAGTCCCCTAGAACTTAGAACTACTTAAACCTAACTAACCTAAGGACAGCACACAACACCCAGCCATCACGAGGCAGAGAAAATCCCTGACCCCGCCGGGAATCGAACCCGGGAACCCGGGCGTGGGAAGCGAGAACGCTACCGCACGACCACGAGATGCGGGCGGTTTTCGAATACCAAAGTGAATTAAGTTGAACTTTACTGTGAATTAATTTCCGTATTCTACTAGCATCATGTCCATATCTACATATGAAATAGTGTTGAGTTCTAAAGTTCGGACTATAAATAATTTCTTATTTGCTTTAATTCTGTCGTTGTTCACCAGTACTGCATTATATTCTGCTGTGGACCTAGGAAATGTGATGTGATTGAGAAAAGCTGATTTTAACAGTGAATTAAGCACCTCAAAATTAGGTAAATCCACCAATTTGCAAACCAGATACGGAAAAAAGTTGAAATTTGTCGACTAGTGTCGTTAACCGTGTCGCATACTTCATGGGACAAGGAATATTACGAGACTCATATTTATACTTCGGTCTTCTGTGGCTGGTGTTCTTGTAAACATAGAGAATTTTCTCAATTAGCGAGATTCAGAAGACACAAGACGTATGTTTAAGGTAACTTCATTGTGATTTTTTATTCCAAAACGATCATTATACGAATATTACGAGTATGATATCTTTTATAGCTCTTCGTATATATAAACAATGACACATTAAGTTCATACTAAGTAGCCATATGTAACGTCAGATATCAGTTAGTGGTTGAACTAATTACAGAAAAAACTTTGCTACTTTTACTGATGAACTAGAACTCAACGCCTCTGGTATTGTCCCCGTCTTCGGAAACAGGGAGACAAAAGAACACGCAGAGTGTAATGTGAGTCTTTGCCCTGCTTATCGTAGGTCATGAAATCTATTAACTATTATGTATCGATACAAATTTTACTACGTCGGAGGCGTAAAATAAAACTGACACGCCACATTGCTCCCAACGTATACAGAAATTAACCATAGTATTAAACACATTTCATTGCATACGGTAAGTAGGGCAAAGGTTCACATTACACTCTGCGTCTTCTTTTGTCTCCCTCTTTTCGGAGACAGAGACAACACTGGGGAAGTGCACTTCCAGTTCGTCAGGAACGGCAGCGAGAAGCTTTCTGTAATTAGCTCCGGAATTAACTAATATCCGGCATTACATAGGTGAACTTAGTATGAAGTTAATGTGGCGGACTTATCTACAATACATACGGAGATCCGTAAAAGGAGTTCCTACTCGGGATATCGGTGTAATGCTAAGTTCGGAATAAGTAACCGCGAAGGAGGTAACTTGAACATATGTCTCGTATCTTTTCTCGTTTATTAAACGAAGAACATTATTTATGTTACCAGGTCCTCATCCACTGAAGATGGAAGTATAAATAACATTCTTGTAACATTGCTTGTCTCATATAGTGGGAGAGACAGTTAGTAATTACGGAATGTTATATGGCATCAAAGCAAAAGACTAAAGATCAAAAGAAAAAATATTAAATGAAATAATTTATTAAAATTGTTAATTGCAACAAAAGGGGGGATATTACGCGTAAGTAGTAGAAGAAAGCATCAATCGCAAAAGTGAGTGCGGTGGCTGACTTGTTGTTTTTTTTTTTTTTTTTTTTTTTTTTTTTTTTTTTTTTTTTTTTTTTTTTGTACCGGCACAAAGTTGCGGCGGAATGGTGCGATAGAGGATGCAAAGAAAACTAGCAGCGAAGAAAGATGGGTAAGTACAACTTTATACGTCTGAGAGTGCAGTAGTGTTTCTTTTTCCAGCTCTTGACTCCAAATTTTTTCTGATACGTAGATTCCATCGCTCGTATGTAGTACTGAGAGGTCTCTGAAGTAGAAATTTATAGCTGCCATAACGTCCGTATTGAATTGAAAACGCTATGGATATAAACTAGGTGAAAGTTGAAGGTGAAAAACTGGGCGGATCTTTCTCACAGTTAAGCCCTCCACTAAGTATGGGGGGTGGGGGTGGGAGGGGGGTCGTGTGGTATCGGACATACAACGTTTTTTGAAATAATAAATTTTCTAAAGGTTATATTGTAACATTCTTCACATTAAACAATACTATAGCACCGTAACTAATAGAACTATGAAATTAGATAGCATAAGAACGTTGATTTTTAATATATTATCCACCACTTGCAATTTATCCGTTTACAATCTCGAAGTGTTGTATAGAATATTAAACTCTGATGTATAAGAAGACAAATTTTTGCTGCAAGAAGTTATTATTGGTAGGTAAATGCTAATAACGTTGAACGTGTTACTGGCTTCCGTAATTATCATTTCAAGAAGTCTGACTTTTTCTACGGCTTCCTTCACGTTACTTTAATTTCATTTATATCCTGGGTTTCCCATTTCTGTCCGTTAAATAATAAAACAAAAATTTCGTTCGTATGATATCAATTTTGTAAGCTACAACCCTACATTGTTTTGTCAGTTGCAATGCAACAACTGCAGTGTAACATTCCTATTGTCATTATTGGGCTAAAGATGAGATTACATTAGATTAGAAGGTGTACTTTTCGTTTCAATTGGTCCATAGTGAAGAGATCCTCTGAAATGTAGAACATGTCAGGAAAAAAAGAATACACAGTAAATATTTACAAAATGAGAACAGATAATCTAATGTACCTTCAACAGATCCCAAACGAGCATGTGGAATCTACCGAAAAGAAAAAGATAAGCATATTTACGTTTAAAAGGATATAAAATTTGCCACCAAATATTAAATGTTCAATGGATTTAGGTGAATATGATAAATTTAGGCTATTGTAGCCACGTATGATCAAACAAGAAAAAAAAATGAAATTAAATTAACGGCACTTCTTTACGATGATTGCATTACTGCACTAAAGTTGTACTAAAGTCAGATTGTTCGCAATATTCACATTATGTGGTATTGTTAATAAATACACTCATCGATCAGTTCTGCTAAGAAATTCATCAATGGGGTAGGAAGAATTGACTATCAATAAATTGTTACACTCTTCTGAAACGGAACTTTGTTATTAGTTAAACTTGCTCGCATGCTACTGGAAATGTGTATTGCTGAATAGTGGACACTTTTCTGAACCATTTGTTAATGACTTTCCAGTCTTTGTGAAAGTTACTCCTATTTCCATGAAATGAGCTGTTGGTTTGAAAAAAAAATAAAAAATAAAAAAAAAAAAAGATGTAGGTTTCAGAAATTACTGCAAACAATCACCGTTTTTTCTTCAATTTTTATTTACTCATTAAATACGGCGATTGGTTGCAGTAATTCCTGAAACCTTTAACAAGACAGTACAGTAGCAATGTTCCAAATCCAGAATGGATAAAAGTTTTAAAAAAGATATATTCTTAATGAGACATTGTCATAGTCTAGAAGACAGTGAACATCATTTGCAGCTAGAGAGAGAATAAATATAGGAAATTACTTGCCAACAATACACAACATTCCAACGTTAAGTTCGTGTACAGAGAAGCTCGCTAGGAACAGACAACTTGTTGCCACATCGAAGCGCACAGTTGGTTTTGATTCAGGTTCTCCTGAGCGGTCTTGTTGCCCCATGGTTGACACCACATTGGCGCGATGGGTGCTATCGCCAGAGCTGAAGTTCAGAAACTGCTTCTAACCGATACATTCCACTGTCCGATACCACTGTGGAACTTCAGCTGTGCCTCACCACTACTGCTTCTGCCGAACAGGGAACGCTACAGTCAGATGACAAAAGTCATCGGATACCGATACGCACACATACAGATGTCGGTAGTGACGCGCACACGAGGTACAAAAGAGCAGTGCTTTGGTGGAGCTGTCATTTGCACTCATGTGATTCATGTGAAAATGTTTCCCATGTAATTATGACCCCACGACGGTGTTTAACTAACCTCGAACGAAAAGTAGTAGTGAGAGCTAGACGCATGAGACATTCCATTTAGGAAATATGTAGGGAATTCTGTATTTCGAGATCCACAGTGTCAAGTGTGTGCCGAGAATACAAAATTTCAGGCATTAACTCTCAACAGTGGGAACGCAGTGGCCACAACCAAGAGCAACGGCGTTTGCGTACAGTATGAGTGCTAACAGAGAACTAGGACTACATGAAATAACCGCAGAAATCAATGTGGGACGCAGAACGAACGTATCCGTTACGACAGTGGGGTGAAATTTGGCATTAATGGGCTGTGGCAGCAGACTACCGACGCGAATGCTTTTGCTAACAACACGACATAGCATGCAGCGCCCCTCGTGGGCTCGTGACCATATTGGTTGGACCCTAGACGGCTGGGAAACAGTGTCCAGGTCAGATGAGTCCCGATTTCAGTTGGTAACCGCTCATGGTAGAGCTCGAGTGTGTCCCAGACCCCACGAAGCAATGGATCCAAGTTGTGAACAAGGCACTGTGAAAGCCGGCTGTGGCTCCATAATGGTGTAGGCTGTTTCTATATGGAACTGACTGGGTTCTCTGATCCAACTGAACCGATTGTTGTTGTTGTGGTCTTCAGTCCTGAGACTGGTTTGATGCAGCTCTCCATGCTAATGAGGTATCGAATATATTGCTTCCCCTACTCATACCTCCCGAGGAGATCACGAATGTAAAATTACAGAGATTCGAGCGCGCACGGAGGCTTTCCGGCAGTCGTTCTTCCCGCGAACCATACGCGACTGGAACAGGAAAGGGAGGTAATAACAGTGGCACGTAAAGTGCCCTCCGCCACACACCGTTGGGTGGCTTGCGGGGTATAAATGTAGATGTAGATGTAGATCCTGTGCAAGCTTCATCATCTCCCAGTACCTACTGCAACCTACATCCTTCTGAATCTGCTTAGTGTATTCATCTCTTGGTCTCCCTCTACGATTTTTACCCTCCACGCTGCCCTCAAATACTAAATTTGTGATCCCTTGATGCCTCAGAACATGTCCTACCAACCGATCCCTTCTTCTAGTCAAGTTGTGCCACAAACTCCTCTTCTCCCCAATTCTATTCAATACCTCCTCATTAGTTATGTGATCTACCCATCTAATCTTCAGCATTCTTTTGTAGCACCACATTTCGAAAGCTTCTATTCTCTTCTTGTCTAAACTATGTATAGTCAATTTTTCACTTCCATGCATGGCTCCACTCCATACAAATACTTTCAGAAACGACTTCCTGACACTTAAATCTATACTCGATGTTAACAAATTTCTCTTCTTCAGAAACGCTTTCCTTGCCATTGCCAGTCTACATTTTATATCCTCTCTACTTCGACCATCATCAGTTATTTTGCTCCCCAAATAGCAAAACTCCTTTACTACTTTAAGTGTCTCATTTCCTAATCTAATTCCCTCAGCATCACCCGACTTAATTAGACTACATTCCATTATCCTCGTTTTGCTTTTGTTGATGTTCATCTTACACCCTCCGTTCAAGACACTGTCCATTCCGTTCAACTGCTCTTCAAAGTCCTTTGCTGTCTCTGACAGAATTACAATGTCATTGCTGAACCTCAAAGTTTTTATTTCTTCTCCATAGATTTTAATACCTACGCAGATCTTTTCTTTTGTTTCCTTTATTGCTTGCTCAATATACAGATTCAATAACATCGGGGAGAGGCTACAACCCTGTCTCACTCCCTCGACTCTTATAACTGCCATCTGGTTTCTGTACAAATTGTAAATAGCCTTTCGCTCCCTGTATTTCACTCCTGCCATCTTTAGAATTTGAAAGAGAGTATTCCAGTCAACATTGTCAAAAGCTTTCTCTAAGTCTACAAATGCTAGAAACGTAGGTTTGCCTTTCCTTAATCTTTCTTCTAAGATAAGTCGTAGGGTTAGTATTGCCTCACGTGTTCCAACATTTCTACAGAATCCAAACTGAACCGATTACTATCAGTAAACTCTTCCGGGCTAAGTTGCCGTGGTCGATCTGTAGAACTTCTTCTCCCTGACGTTTCGTTCTCAACTACGGAGAACATCTTCCGAGGTGAGTCGACTCACCTCGGATGATGTTCTCCGTAGTTGAGAACGAAACGTCAGGGAGAAGAAGTTCTACAGATCGACCACGGCAACTTATCCCGGATGAGTTTACTGATAAAGACGCCGGCCGTGAGAGCCTACATGGAATGACTGAACCGATTACTGATAGGAAATAGCTATTTTCAGCTGTTTGGGGACTATTTCCAGCCATTACTGCACGTGATGTCTCCAAACAATATGGCATATCACCAAACCAACAGTGGTGACGGTTGGTTTGAAGAGCATTCTGGACAATGTGAGCCAATGATTTGGCCACCCAGATCGCCCGACACGAACCCCATGGAACTTTTGCGGGGCATAACCGAGAGGTCAGTTCGTGCACGAAATTCTGCACCGGCAACGCCTTCGAAATTATGGACAGCTATAGAGACAGCATGGCTCATTCTTTCCATGGCTCTTGTTGAATGCATCTTTTGTCGAGCTGCTGCAGTAAGCCGGGCAAACCGACGTCCGACTCCATATCAGGAGAAATGTCATAACTTTTGTCAGCTCAGTGTGTAACGGTTGATCCAGCATTCCGTTCCATTATGAAGACTGTGCCCAGAATGTGATCCACAGAGGGGAGAGGGCCGCCCCTTACTAGTTTAATGGAAGGGGTGGAGGAACTAAGCACGATTTCTAACATAAAAATCAGTACTACTGAGAAATTGTGATTATAAAGTAGCAAACATGTTAATGCTGCCACTTTATATTAGGTACCTTTTCGTGAGATTTGTTCATAGTATGGCGCTCGCTGTTGGACGGGAAACGTTCAAATACGTGCGAAAACTCTGAACAGCCATATTTTTAGTTCTGTACAGTGCCTTGTAACACGGTGAGGAACCTTCGGAAATTGAAAGGACGTCGTTACGGGAGCTTTTATAATGCAGAGCCATTTGGCATTTTCAGTTGATAGATTTAACGGAAAACGGCTCCGTGTGCACTTCCTGTTTGTCACAGTCCGTTATGCATTCATGCTTTATTCGCACCCACACTGACTTGATACGCTGTCTGCCTGTAGCGGGCTAGGATACGACTTTGCTTTGGGGAAATTTCTTTCTTGTGTAGTGGTTGAATTCCTGTCATGGATACGCTCTGTTATGCAGACGGTACATGACCCTAACATGGGTACTTCCAGGTAAGATAACAACGGAAAAAAACAGCCATGGACAACAGAAGAAGGAAATGAAATTGAGCATCTTCGTTTGGAATGATATGTGATGTTATTTCCGTGTCTACAAAATCAGGTCACATTTGGAAGGAACTTGGCAGTATGACCACGCTTATCAGTAAGACATTGCACCCACTGCGCCCCAGATGCATGCACTGATTTGTTTGGGAAGGGTACCATAAAGCCGTCGTGTCCACTGGTAAGGAAAGTTGCACCACAACTGTTTTACCTGGTCCTTGAAATCCCCAGTACCTCAGCATCACGTGCACAGATCAGAGAGACTTGTGCCACATGTGGGCGAGCACTGTCCTGTTGAAAAATGGCACCGCCATACTGTCGCATGAGAGATGATACATCTGTAAGCAGCGTATCAGTGGCGTACCGATCACCGAGCGAGGTTTTTATTTATTTTTATTTTTATTTAAACGTCAAGTTCCGTAGGACCAAATTGAGGAGCAAATCTCCAAGGTCACGGAACGTGTCAGTACATGAACTTACAACATAAAAGTAATAAGAGATAAAAATAAATCTTCATGAACCTGAAAAAAAGTCAGTGCGTAAGTTTAAGCAAACGCTATCAGCAATACAATAAGAATCAGCTTAATTTTTCAAGGAACTCCTCGACAGAATAGAAGGAGTGATCCATGAGGAAACTCTTCAGTTTCGATTTGAAAGCGCGTGGATTACTGTTAAGATGCGGTGCGGTGGTCAGCACACTGGACTCGCATTTGGGAGGACGACGGTTCAAACCCGCGTCCGGCCATCCTGATTTAGGTTTTCCGTGATTTCCCTAAATCGCTGCATCAAAATGCCGAGATGGTTTCTGTGAAAGGCACAGTCGATTTCCTTCCCAATCTTTGACACCATTCGAGCTTGTGTCCCGTCTCCAATGACTTAGATGTCGACCTGATGTTAAACCCAATGTCCCTTCCCTTCTGCCTTCTGTACCTTTGAGCCCTCGCGGTTTCCTCAATCACTGCGAGCCGCGACGTGAAGTCATTCCCAATGGCTCCCCGCGCCATCATGTCAGAACGAACATCGCCGTGCCTCTCCAGAACATTGGAAGTATGGCACTTCTGCACAGGTCGCTGTCATGCTCGCTGGCGATGGTCGTCAGGTGTGCAGAACTGCAAATCATCGCTGAACACAAAGTCACACCATCGCCCCAAACGAAGCCGTTTGTGTTGTGGGGCTAACTGTAGCCTATGCAAGGGACGGTAATCCGCTAGTGCGGATGTTGCCAGTTTCTGATCACTGGTACGTACGACGCAGAGTGTTGCAGGGAATCCATTACTTGTTCTCGGGTGGCAGCCTCAGACGTGAAGAGGTTACGACGTGCTGGCGCACACAACACGGCGATCCTCCCTTTGACGACGAGAATACCTACCTTCACGTTTCCACCCAGACCAACATCGGCCGCCTGCCACACCCAAGTGCCCCACATGACGCCCAGTTCCAACCATGTCAGGTGCTGACAACGCTTCCTCACACGAGTACTCGGCATCACCGAGTCCTTCAGTCATCACTTAACATCTGACGCTGTTCATTAATTCCCCTTGTATATCCTACCACTCCTGGTACCAACTCTAAAGACGAACTAAACTAACACGCTATGATAGCCATTCTGCGTGTCTCAGGGAAGTAATTACGACTCTTTTTACGTAACTACCGGTGCTGTATAGCTGTATGAAGTGACATTGGCACCCAATGACTTCTTGTACGTGCTCGTCTTTTTCTGTCAGCTACAGTGTTTCAGCATCAGTGGTCTTGAATTGTCAAATGTGTCCGAGAAACGAGTTTGTATACGATTTTGTGTTTCATAGGGAAGCAGTGGTTGAGAAGGTAGTAAGACAGAGTTGTAGCCTATCCCCGATATTATTCAATCTGTACACTGAGCAAGCAATAAAGGAAACAAAAGATAAATTTGGTGTAGGAATTAAAATATAAGGAGAAGAGACTTGCGGCTGACATGATAATTTTGCCAGAGGCAGCAAAGGACTTGGAAGACCAGTTGAATGGAATGGACAGTGCCTCGAAACGAGACTATATGATGAACATAAACAAAAGCAAAACGAGGATAATGAAATGTAGTAGAATTAAATCAGGTGATACTGAAGGATTAGATTAGGAAATGAGACACTTAAAGTAGTAGATGAGCTTTGCTATTCTGACAGAAAAATAACTGATGATGGTCGAAGTAGAGAGGAATTAAAATGTAGACTGGCGATGGCAAGGAAAGTGTTTCTGAGGAAGAGAAATTTGTTAACATCGAGTACAGATTTATGTGTCAGGAAGTCGTTTATGAAAGTATTGGTATGGAGTCTAGCCATGAATGGAAGTGAGACATGGACGATAAACAGTTTGTACAAGATGAGAAGAGAAGCTTTTGAAATACTGTGCTACATGAAAATCCTGAAGATTAGATGGGTACATCAAGTAACGAATGAGGAGGCACTGAATAGAATTGAGGAGAAGAGGAATTTTGTGGCACAAGTTGACTAGAAGAAGGGATCGGTTAGTAGGACACGTTCTGAGGCACCAAGGGATCACCAATTCAGTACTGGAGGGAAGCATCGAGGATAGAAATCGTAGAGGGAGACCAAGCGATGAATTCACTAAGCAGGATTACTCTGAGACGAAGAGTCTCGCATAGGATGGAGTAGTATGGAGAGCTGCATCAAAACAACAACAAGAACAAGAACAAAACACAACATACACAACTACCTGCTACGTCGACGTTCGAGGAGCCATCTCTAAAAATAAAAAAAAATACCTGTAATTTCTCCAATTGGATATTGCCACTACAAAGAAGTCTTGACAGGTGGTCGAAGAGGGAGCACTAATCGATACAGAAACATGCACACATGTGCTTGAAGCATAGACCAGCAGGAAGTATTGCCCGCAAGGCTGAACGAATGTACAGAGAAAGGTTTTGCGACAGACATAATCCCAACTGCATAACTTTTACTGTCGTGGATAGGAGTGAGGAGCAGCTGGGTCTCTGACATCACAAAGACAAAGTTCAGAAGAGAGCATAGCAAGTGCAGAAGAATTTGCGTAGGGCGTGTCGGATCGCGTGCCATAAGCTTCATCAGCAAGCGTCTGTCAGCTTACCTAACCAGTGCACGTTTCAAGAAATACACCGTGGAGGAGCTGTTACACACTTACGTCAGAAGTAAGGAGTGCAAGCAGTGCGACCAAACGAGTTTCGTCCCTGAACTGAATTCCGAAACTTAGGGTACAGCTGCTCGAGGAGAGGGGAGAATTTGTAATCGATTAACGGAGCAGAGCAGAGACGCCGGCGCCAGGTGTGGAAGGCTGTGGCGTGGGAGGGAGGGAGGGAAGTGCTAGAGCTGAAGGCGTGGTGTGCCCGTCTTTTGTTCTCATCTGGTTAGCAGACTTCACGCCCTCGTGACGTAATGGGAAATGTGGCGGGGTGCGGGGAGTGGGGTCGAAGTTCGCCTGTCGGGAGGATGCGGCGAGACAACAGCAGGCCAGAGAGGGGTGAATGACTCGTAGGGGTCGACAAGGACACACGCTACTACTCAAGTAACCGTCTGCTGCTACCTCGCCCCATCACCTGTCAAAGGAGAAAGGTGTGTGTTTATTTATCGTCCGCAGGTGGCTGTTGAAATACACACGTCTTTTACACAGTTGCCGTTCAGACTGCTGTATTTTCTTCAGCCTTTGTCCACTGAGTTTATTCCATCCCTGCGAAGGGATTCCTGTGCAAAGGACGTACAGCATTTTAACTTAATTTTATCGGCATCTGGTTTACACATTCATGCAGCCAACACCACATAACATTAGCACCACACCAAAGCATGAGAAGATTTATATGTGCAGAGTGAAACGACGAATGAAAATCTTTACCTTGGCCGGGATAAGAACGGGGTTCCCTGCTCACTGGGCAGATGCGCTAACCACTACGCCACACTGGCTTTGCAAAACTGCATGGACTGCCCTAGCACGCCTTCACAGTCCAGATTCCCATTCACGCCTCAGCACACTTTGTGCTGCCCCAAAACTCCAAGAGCATTGCAGTGGCTCTTCCAACTATTTTGGAATACCACCTCAGCATCAAACGAAATGGGGGATCCTGCCTGAAACCCAGTCACACGTGTTATACTCGAATGAAACTATATGGTTCCAGAAATATTTTTCAAGACTCAGACATCTATGATTTGTACACTGCCAGAAAGAAAAATTAGTGACCCGCCAGGATAGCCGAGAGCGCTAACGCGCTGCTTCCTGGACTCGGGTAGGTGTGCCGGCCCCGGATCGAATCCGCCCGGCGGATTAACGACGAGGTCCCGCGTGCTGGCCAGCTTGGATGTGGTTTTTAGGCGGTTTTCCACATCCCACTAGGTGAATACCGGGCTGGTCCCGACGTCCCGGCTCAGTTACACGACTCGCCGACATCTCAACACGTTCGCACTCTTCCATGAATTACACTAGACGCAAACAGCTGGGGTTCACTAACTCCGTCCTGGGGAGTACGGGGTGGCGGCAGGAAGGGCATGCGGCCACCCCTTAAACATTAACATGCCAAATACGTTCCTAATATGCCGACCCTGCGTCAGTGCGGGACATGGCACCAGTGAAAGACAGAAAGAAAAATTAGTACACGCTTTTTAGGAGTTTCCAATTCTCTCAAGGTTTTGTTTTCCAAAAGTGCATATGGAGTAGACGAAATGATTACGTTTACAGATCAACAGCACCAGCAGATCTTAGGTACACAGTATCGACCCATACTGGAACACCCTTATCAGTATGTGGTGTAGCTTCCACTGGCGGCAATGAAGGCTCTGACTTAAGCACCCACTCGATCGTACAGATGACGAATACTGTCTTGGGATACGTTATGCCACGCCTACTCGACCTGTTCACGTAGTTCCGTTAACAGATGTTTGTTGAAGAGTCGCACCAGTCACTTGTCGTCCAATCATATCCCACATATGCTCCACTGAAGAGAAGTCTGCTAGTTGTGCCGGCCAGGGAAGTTGCAGCACGTCATGCAGAGCAGTTCGAGTTTCAAAGGCAGTGTGTTGGCGAGCGTTGTCCTGTTGGGACAACGCATCATCTTCCTGTTGAAATATCCTCCAGAAATATCAAAGGTGAACGAGAGTGGTAGCTTATCGTACTCCGGACTATAAAGTTTAGGGTGTGACCGGGGTGTCTCGGACGAATGCATTCTGCGAGACAGCGCTCACAAGTTCTATGTTGTTCGAGCAAACGACCATCACTTGCTTGCAGCCAGAACCTGCTTTCACCGCTGAAGACCACGGGGCGCCACTCCTCCTTCCATGTGATCCTCTGACGGCTACAGTCGAGCCGTACACGACGGTGCTGTGGCGTGGGTGGAAGATGGGCTGGAGGCGTGGGTGCCCATAGTCCCACTGCTGATAACCGGTTCGGAACAGTTCTTGTTTACACGTCTGGGATTACCAGCCCTCTCACCTGTGCTGCCACTGCTGCCCTTACAATATGACGATCCTGGCGGGCCGCTGTGCTGCGTGGACGTCCAGAACCTCGTCTACAGTTGGAGAGCGTTCACGTGACCACTGATGCCAACATCACTGCGCAGCTGACGCAGCGTGTCCAGCTTGTGTGGCGCTTCTCCGAAAGGTACATCCCGTCACTCGGAAGGCCACAATTTGACCACTTTCAGAGTCATCCAGTTGGCAGTAGGAAGCACGAGTCCATCTCCGTGGCATAGTTGCGTGCTTGCTTCACACGTCTGCACCACACTGACCCTTCTGGTTGTGAGCATTCCCAATTAAATAGTAGACACAGGCGGCGCTGTAGCAGATATGACGCTACGCTGTCTGTTGACGGACGATGTTGAAACCATTATCAGTACATCTACTAACCTCTGGGTGGCACATGTCGTCATCGGATCACAATCGACGTGGTATTTCCTCGTGTTCTAATTTTTTTCTGCCACTTTCTGTAGACTATTTTTTTTTTGTCTTGCAAGGGGTGAGGTGTATCCTTCCCACCGCCGTTATTCAACACAGTAAAAACATATATTTATCAGAGAACAACAAATAACCTCAGTTTAGTAATGCCTTTAGCAGAGAGTACGTATATATTTCCCTACCCCATGTTCATTACATTGAAGTTAGCATCTAGCTGTGGGAAAAGAGAGCATTGAAATTAAATTAAACAATGAAATACAGGAACACAACACACCCACCCAAAAAAACACCGACGTCCTCCACACATACACACACACACACACACACACACACACACAAAACGCTGGTACACATGCCGGGCTGTCAGACGCAGTTGAACGTCCACTTGCAATAGTTCCGTGTCGCAATGGAGCAGAAACACGCGCCGACGCTAATTTGCGTAATGTTTGCAAATGTAACCGCACACGCTACGCCGGTACTTAAATTTAAATACAGGCTCTTACCCTGTGCCGCACGGCACGCCCCACACACACTACATCCGTCTGAACTGAAGTCACTGCCCTCTAAAGCGACGCACGTCACTCGCAGCTCATACTCACAAACAGAACCGAGACCGGACAACACAGAATCCTTCTGTGGAAACCGGCGCCCCGTAGCTCTTCGGCGGGTGTGTCGGTCTGCTGTCGAAAGAATTACGACAGCTGGGTGACACGTTTAAATAACAGACGTAGCACAGCATCTCCTCTACTCGTGAAGACGATAATTAATGCTGCATTTATTTAAATTAACTGTGCGTTGCAAATAATTGGGGGGGGGGGGAGATGCCTCTAACGTCTCTCGATGCGGTAAAAATGGCGCCAATTTTGACTGTTAAGCACAGGTATAGCCAGAGTTCACACAGCCTGTTGCCAAGAACACAGCACGCCTCCGGTGCCTTCAGCACTGCATGACAGCGTCTTCCCAACTGTGGCAGATGCTCGGGCTTGGACTTGACTAGGGAAGAGTCGGGGTGTTCCCCTCTGGCCAGCCCCTCTTCTGTTGGTAGCCGGAGCGAGGTGAAGGGGGAGCTACTTGCCGAAAGAATCTGAATGGCGGAAAGACGGAGCTGTCTACGTCGTTCTGTTAAGCTCTCAGCCCTTCGGTCGGTCCATCTCAATCGATGCCACCCCTTCAATGTGTGACCAGGAGGTGAGAACCTCTTATCATTATTTTACGTTGCTACATCATTACTTACATTCTGGGTAAAGTGCTCCATGGGGTGGCTATGTGAAATAGAGCAGTCTGGTGTAACTATGTTCTCTCTCTCTCTCTCTCTCTCTCTCTCTCTCTCTCTCTCTCTCTCTCTCTCTCTCTGTGTGTGTGTGTGTGTGTGTGTGTGTGTGTGTGTGTGTGTGTGTGTCGTCAGGCGTGCGAATATGTCGAGTGTGAAGAGAGGAACGGTGGATTAGAAAGAAATGGGGTAGGGCGGGAGAAGGGGAAATGGTAAAAGAATTTGCTAGTACACAAGCATTTCGTTTTTAATTGTCACCCTGTATATTTGTATTTATACACCGCCTCACCGGTTTGCAACCGACATATTTATGGGATCGAAGTGGCAATGCTATACTACTTAGCTTCCAAGGCAACCAGATCTCAATCCTCTGGACTTTCCTGTCTGCGGCCCATCTCAGAAGCGAAATATACAGCACTCATGGTGATATGGTTGTAGAATTGGAGCAGCGAATTGTACAGTGTTGACAAAATTCACGAGATGAGTCAGTGCTGTTTTAAAGAACTCTGAAGCCACTGCAGTCACTTAATAAGTAATGTCCTAAGTGATATACGTAGCCGGCCGCTGTGCCCGAGAGGTTCTTGACGCTTCAGCCCGGAACCGCACTGCTGCTACGGTTGCAGGTTCGAATCCTGTCTCGGGCATCATTGTGTGTGATGCACTTAGGTTAGTTAGATTTAAGTAGTTCTAAGTCTAGGGTACAGGTGACCATACATGTTAAGTCCAACAGTGCTTAGTACCATTTGAGCCATTCGATATACGTAATGCATCAGTGGTATAGGGATTTTTTTTCAGACAGATTAAAATATGCACTGCAATTAACGTCAACTGCTGACGCTCGAGATTGTTTATGTTCATTTGAAAGTACTAAGAAAAACCGCTATTCTTCACGAGGAATTTTCTCAAAATTGACAAATGAGATTAGTATTCTGCATTCCATAACTCCAGTTGTATCTAAGTAAAAAACCTATAAACCTGAAGGAGGTATCGTGAGAAGAAAGACTTAAAAATAATGATCTTGCTACATATTTCATCACTTACACTCTGGGTAAATTGCTCCATGGGGTGGCTATGTGAAATAGAGCATTCGGGTGTAACTATGTTTCCTCTGTAATGTGTGTGTGTGTGTGTGTGTGTGTGTGTGTGTGTGTGTGTGTGTGTGTGTGTTGGGGGGGGGGGGGGGTGAGGCGTGCGAATATGTCGAGTGTGAAGAGAGGACCGGTGGATTAGAAAGAAATGGGGTAGGGTGAGGGGAGGGGAAATGGTAAAAAATTTGCTAGTACGCAAGCATTTAGTTTTTAATCGAAAATCTCGGTATCGAGCTGTGCGCACTATCAAACTGGACGGAAAGTCGTGTTTTCAAAAGCAATAGTGAGTCGTCTTACCTGTTCAATATGCACAAGAGCTTTTATCGTTTCATTTCTTCCTAGAAATTTACGATGAAAAATAACAGTTTGGCTTCCCCACACATACAGCAAATTTTTTTTTTAAATTGTGTGCTTTCCTTCATACAGGATGCTGCTTTTTTTAATGGACTGTCACCTTTCCCTTCTCATTAAGTTCACAAACAGGCACCATTTCTCATCACCCCTAACAGTGTCCCCAAGGAATGACTTGTGCGTATGACAAGCCAAATTGTAACGGTTCAACAAAGACGGATATATGACTATTCGCTGATTTTTGTTGTATCGCTTTACACGTATGGTACTCATGTTCCCAGTTTTGCACCTTATACAATTAATGCGATTGGCGCACAACGGCTGTGTGATCGCATTCGACAGCATGCGCCAATTCCCGTGGTGTTTGACACGGGTCATTGTGAAGGCGGTTTCCCTTAAATAAGAGAAGGTCTTGCAGAATATGATTCGTCACACGAGTCGAATTTTCCGTCTCGGAAACGAGGAAGATATTTCCGCACCTACATCTTCCCTTTCGGACGCAGCATTAGTTCTACTGGTGGCTTCTGCAGGACAAAATACTAGACTAGTCTCGAAGAATAAATTGTGACCTAAGTGCTCTTTTTCTCTGCTTGGCACTGAAACGTCCCCTTAGAAAAATTAATCAATTACTGTGCTGATAAACCTCTTACATTATTTGATTTTCAAACAGCTGAGCAGAACTAAACGTACTCAGACATTTCGCTCTTAACATATTATGATCAACACTAAACTGACTCACAATATTTTTAGTGCAACGCAATCTGACTTTCAAAAATCCCTACAAAAGAATGACCCTGACTAACAATAATCTATACCTTTCACAAATCACTTACCTCACAAAAATCTTCGTTACTCGAACTACTGCAATACAGCGAGCTCCACTACTGCCAGCTAAATGAAAGATTCTAACTAGTGAAGGCACTAACTACTGATAGGCATAGTTAGCAAATGAAAGATTTTGATAGAGAACAAGCAATGTATTTATGTTAATAGTGTTCAAAGTCATTATATATATATATATATATATATATATATATATATCAGTTCATGACATCCAGTCTTACAAATTTACTGTCTCTGATGGACACACGTCCAGATCATCCGCTCTCAAAACTCCGTCATCTCTCTCCCCACATCCACCACTGCTGGCGGATCACCTCCAACGCTACGCGCTGTTCACATCCAACTGACCAACAATGTCAACCGGCCACAGACTGCGCACAGCAGAGCCAGCGATTTTCATACAGAGCGCTACGTGACGTTACCAACATAAAAACCTAAACAGCCTACTTACAGCACTCTATAGTAATCAGCCTTGAGAATGGACTAAACGAGCTCTTATTTACATTCTTCTCAAAATGAAGAAAAGCAATTCAATAACGAAAAAAGCAAGACTTCACTACCAATAGAGATGTCCAGCTGAGAAGTGAGGTGTACGATTGTAATCGCACAGGTTTGCGCAACCTTGTTGCCTCGCCCAACGACTCATCGTACTTTTGTTCACTGCCAGGTTTCCGTAGATATTCTACAACGTCTGCGGTGCTCTGGTTTTCCGCCAGATGAAATTCAAGTGACAGCTCTCTGTTTAGAACGCATCTCCATTACAGACGCCATTTTGAAGGCTACTCACAGCTCCGCAACCCATCGGAATTACATGAAGCTGTAGGATCACAAGTGGGAATATTGCACGCTGTTCCCAGCTAATTGCACATTTTTTCAGTTGCAAATAGCAAAGAGGAAAACGTGTTGCATTAGTTTCTGATCGTCCTTCGTGTAAGGCATTTGCGTGGTGATGGAGAGTGACGCCTAGTACAACCTCGGCCGCCGCTCTGTCGCTGCCCCGGGCTAGGCTAGCTGCTCCAGGGGCGAACTCTGGGGAAATCTGCATGCCGTGCTCCACCACAGCGGACGAACGGACCTCTCTTTGTAGCCGGTAGCCCACCACTCGGCGTGTATCGGTGGCGGAATGCCGCACCTGCGCTCGGAATCCAATACAACGCCGCGTGTTAGGGCAGGGCGGTACGCATTAGCCCTTACACAGGACTGCCAAGTGGGTGCGCGGCCCTTCCAGGCTGGAGGAGCGGCAGAATAGTGCCGGCAAAGTGGCTGGCACGGTGGCTGGGCGCCCGCCCACACAGCTGCCTGTACTCTGCACAGTAGCTCTCCCCTCCAGGTTAGGTGGCCGCACTGTTCCTCTGTAAGGCTAATGGGCACTCCGCTGTTCTGCTGGAAACAAAGGCGGGGCTCACTACGTGCAGAGACACACACTGCCCTTCACGAGGACGGCATGCCATCGCCACGAGATCACACCCATCCTACCCCATAATTCCACGAACAAAGCGCATTCTACATAGCAACTTCTTTTCAGTGTTCCGTACAACGGAACCTCTGTTGTCTGTCTGTTCGACTGTTAACATCCATCTATTCTGAGGAACTGGTAAAGGTATCAAGTGGAATCGTATTTCAGATGCTGACGCGCACAGTTCCTTGGCGGTGTAGGAAATTGAAGTCTCTGGACCAATACATTCAAAAGCTACGGCCATTCATGTCACGTATTCTGATTCTCGGTAACACACTTCACCAACACCTGTAAGACGCAGCTTTTTCGTGATTTCCCTAAATAGCTTCAGGCCAAAGCCTGCATCTTTTTTTTTTTTTTTTTTTTTTTTTTTTTTTTGAAAGGGCACGACCGACTTCTTTCGCCATCCTGCACTAACTGAATGGGACGAGTGACCTTTCTGTTCGGTACCCTTCCCGGAATCAAGCAATCAACCAGCAGCCGGCCACGGTGACCGAGCAGTTCTAGGCGCTTCAGTCCGGAACCGCGCGACTGCTACGATCGCAGGTTCGAATCCTGCCTCGGGCATGGATGTGTGTGATGTCCTTAGGTTAGTTAGGTCTAAGTAGTTATAAGTTCTAGGGGAATGATGATCTCAGATGTTAAGTCCCATAGTGCTCAGAGCCAATCAAGCAGCACATGATGTTGACGTAGAATCGTCAAATTCGGCAAGAAGCAAGGTTTCACAGTACATCTAAAGGAAAAAATTCGAAAACTGTAAATTTATGATTGTATGACACGAAAAAAATATTTATTTTCTCGTGATTCTTGAGTTTCTCCCGGCGTATTTGATAATCAAAATATCCACGGGTGTACTGCCGGTCTACAGTGCCCGTTGGACACTGTAAACCGGCAGTACACCCGTGGATATTTTGATTATTTCTTTTGTCTTTTGTTATCCGAATTCGAACTGAAGATTAAAACATTCTCGTAAGCCTTGGAATTCCGGGAACCGATATCTTGCCAGCATCAGGCACGAACTGTAGAGTTTCACGATTTCTGGGATGGATGAATTGTCTGCACATACATAATTAGGTTCGTACGGAACTCCGAGAGCGCGAGTGCTAGTTGTTCCTGGCCAATTTTATTCTGATGAGATGCAGATTAAGCAATGGAGTCATAAAAAAACAGGCAGCGTAAAATAATTTACAGCTTGTAGAGAAACCAGATTGCATTTTTCCCATCCGCTTCCAGTGATACCTATCTCCTTGGGATGACACGGCGGTCGGTCGGTACCCTTGGGTCTTCCGAGGCCTGATGGGACGCAGAAAGAACGATGTGACAGGGAAGCAGTGGTTGAGAAGGGAGTGAGACTGGGTTGCACCCTGCTCCAGATACTATTCAATCAGAGCAACACTACTAAGGAGAGGTCTTCGAAGGGATAAGAAATACGAGTAAAAACGTTCAGGTTTGCCAATGGCACTGTAATTCTGTCCGAGAGGCAAAGGAAAGAGATAATAATATCTATAAAAGTAAAATAAGGGTAACAGAATATAGTCGAATTAAATCAGTCGATGCTGAGGGACTTAGATTAGGAAATGAGACACTAAAAGTAGTGGAAGAGTTTTGTTCTTCACGATCGCTGAAGTGGAGAGGAAATTAAATGTAAACTCGCAATATGAAGGATAGTGTTTCTGACGTAGAGAAATTTGTTAAAATATAATATAAATGCGTTAGGAAGTCATTTTGGAAGGAAATTTTGTACACTGTAGCCTTGTTCAGAAGCGAAACGTGGAAGATAAGCAGTTGCGGCAGTAAAAGAGCGGTTTTTGAAATATGGCGCTCAAGAATAATGTTGACGACAAGACGGATACGTCAAATACTGATGCTGATACTGAATAAACAGAAGAAAAAATAAATTTATCCAACAGCTTGATTAAGGAAGGGATCACGAGATCGTCAGCTTGCCAATGGAGGGAAGCGTGAGGGAGTAAGAATTGTAGTGAGAGACGAGGTAACGGGCAGTGGGCAGGATCAAATAGATGCAGGCAGCGCTGCTTATACGGACACGGAGGAGGTGGCCCGGGATATAGTAGCGTGGGGTGGGGAACTGCAGCAAAACTGGAGACCACAACAGCATAGCGGTGTTTTTTTTATCGCTATCAGCTCACGCACGTTCGGGATACTTCGGAACTATGCCGCTTACAGCCAGGTCTGAAAGTCACCTAAGATGGCGGAAAACGCTCAACAAAGTAATAGCAAATGATTTAAACTTTAGTCTGCTTATAAAACTACAAATAATACCGGTGAAGTTCTTCAAAACCCAAAAACAAACATACTACAACAGTTGGGATAAAGATTCTCTAACTGGAGAGATATTATATTAACAATAATCAATTTAATCTCAGTATACTGATCAATGCTAGCATTAACTTAAGCCGGTTGCTACAGGACAAAGTGAGTTTATGAAATGGCGTTTATCGAGCACCGAAATGTTCACAATAAAGCAATCGTAATATAATGATGGGAATTTCGTGTTGTGACCCACAATGTTGTTATAGATTTATAGAGAGTATCACATAGAGATGATCGGAATGAATTATGGACAATGATGAGTGGCAGTGGCAACTCCCAAACACCGCGTAAGGCCAATCTGTGGCTTTCATCACGGAACGAAAGCAGCAGTAAATACAGCGGAGTGCGCCACACGTAGCGTGAAAAATAAATAAATAAATAAATAAATATATATATATATATATAGAGAGAGAGATATATATATATTAGTTGAAATGGCTCTAGGCAGTATGAGACTTAACATCGGATGTCATCAGTTCCATAGAACTACTTGAACCTAAGGACATCACACACATCCAAGCCCGAGGCAGGATTCGAACCTGCGACCGTAGCAGCAGCGCGGTTCCGGACAGAAACGCCTAGAACCACTCGGCCACAGCGGCCACAGCGGCCGGCGTAACGTGAAAATGAGTCACGAAGTGACAGTGGGTAATTCTTATTTTAATATTTACGTTATGGTCTTCTTGTTGTTGTTGTTGTTGTGGTCTTCAGTCCTGAGACTGGTTTGATGCAGCTCTCCATGCTACTCTATCCTGTGCAAGCTTTTTCATCTCCCAGTACCTACTGCAACCTACATCCTTCTGAATCTGCTTAGTGTATTCATCTCTTGGTCTCCCTCTACGATTTTTACCCTCCACGCTGCCCTCCAATACTAAATTGGTGATCCCTTGATGCCTCAGAACATGTCCTACCAACCGATCCCTTCTTCTGGTCAGGTTGTGCCACAAACTTCTCTTCTCCCCAATCCTATTCAATACTTCCTCATTAGTTATGTGATCTACCCATCTAATCTTCAGCATTCTTCTGTAGCACCACATTTCGAAAGCTTCTATTCTCTTCTTGTCCAAACTAGTTATCGTCCATGTTTCACTTCCATACATGGCTACACTCCATACGAATACTTTCAGAAATGACTTCCTGACACTTAAATCAATACTCGATGTTAACAAATTTCTCTTCTTCAGAAACGCTTTCCTTGCCATTGCCAGCCTACATTTTATATCCTCTCTACTTCGACCATCATCAGTTATTTTGCTCCCCAAATAGCAAAACTCCTTTACTACTTTAAGTGCCTCATTTCCTAATCTAATTCCCTCTGGTCTTCTTAATGCCTAAAAATTAGAAATCTGTGCAGCAGGAGTTAAATTGGATGAAGAGCGAGATAAGAAAGTGGAGATTAACTCTATCTACGAGTAAATTAAAATTTTGTATTTGTGGGGCTCCACAGCCTCCAGATGCCTAATAAACGTAAACACGGTCCGCAGGAGGCTGTAGTGCGACGTTTATTTAATCGTGCGATTAGCTATTTTTGACTACTTGTCATTGTCAAGCACACTTACGTCATCTTTAATTGACGTTATTTTCAAATCATCCTTAATTTCAACCAAAAAGTAGCCATACTCCGTCCTTTGACAGAATATGACTACTTTTTTCTTGAAATTAAGAGTGAAAAAATGTGTGTGAAATCTTAACTGCTAAGGTCATCAGTCCCTAAGCTTACACACTACTTAACCTAAATTATCCTAAGGACAAACACACACACCCATGCCCGAGGAAGGACTCGAACCTCTGCCGGGATCAGCTGCACAGTCCGTGAATATTAAGAGTGATTTGAAAATGACATGCAATACAGATGTTAGATATGTGCTTGACAATGACGCTTAGCCGAAATTAGCTAATCGCACGATTAAATAAACATCGCACTATAGCCTACTACGGACCACGCTTTAGTTTATTTATCGGTAAATTCGTTAAGTCAGAAACAGCAATCAACAACGAAATAGCTGGACACGCGCCACATTTCAAGTGTCTGGCTTGCGAGACGAGGTATACCATTATAACGGAGACACTGGGCTGCTGCGCAAGTACGTAACGTGTTTCCATAAGTTTATTAAACAAACAGATCCACATAACAGAGACTTTAGTCGTCAAAAATACGTTCTCCTTCTCTGTTTAGCACAATCTGCCAACTCTGGGGTAACTCTTCGATTCTGCGAGAAATCTGGCGGTTTTGAGGCGAGAAACTCGTCGAGCCGCGTTCGGAGGGTTTCTTCATCCAGAAGAGATCGAAAAAGGTGGAAAGCTGAAGGCGCAAAGATCAGGTAAACAAGCTGGGTGTAGAATGACTACCCAACCACATTCCTGTATAGTGGTTTTTGCCAGTCTAGCAGAAAGCAGGTAGGCACTATCGTGAAATAGTATCACTTCACGCAATCTTCCTCCTGGTCCTTGTTCTTGGACTACGTCTGTAAGACGTCTCAGTTGTTAACAATAAATGTCGGCAGTAGTTGTTACACCTCGGGTAAGCATTTCGTAGTACACCACACTATCGCTATTCCGCCAGATGTATAACTCTATCTTTTGTAGATGCGTGCAGGTGTTTGTATTGGGCGTTGCTGCATTCTTTTCCTTATGGTACCATACAAACACCATTTCTCGTCACCAGTAACGGTCGGTGTTGTTCGCGAGCCAGTTGATGACGAGCAAGCAGAGATGGACACATGGTCACCGCTGATTTTTGTGACTTTGGCGTAGAACATGAGGTACCCATACACACGATTTTTTAACCTTCCCCATTGCATGCATATAGCCCAGGAACGTGAAATGATCACAGTTCATCACATTTGCTAGTTCTCGGCTACATTGTCACGAATCGTCGTGGATTCATGAATTTGAGCGATTTTCATCATAACCCAAGGGTCTTGGTGAACGTGGAGTGCCTCTAATGTCTAAACGATCCTCCTTAAAACGAAAGAACCATTTTCTTACTATGTTCTGTCCAGTAGCATTATCCCCACACACGGCGCGAATGTCTGTGGCTGCCCCCGCTGCTGTCACCTCTCTACTAAACTCAAACATCCTTCTGTCGGAAATGGTCTGATTTATCCACTTGACACTCCGTTTTCTAGCGTCCACAGCTCCACTCACCATCTACCAATGACAAAACTCAAATGGCAGCAGTGAGCTACAAATAAAAGCCGGCCGGAGTGGCCGAGCGGTTCTAGGCGCTACAGTCTGGAGCCGAGCGACCGCTACGGTCGCAGGTTCGAATCCTGCCTCGGGCATGGATGTGTGTGATGTCCTTAGGTTAGTTAGGTTTAAGTAGTTCTAAGTTCTAGGGGACTGATGACCTCAGAAGTTAAGTCCCATAGTGCTCAGAGCCATTTGAACCATTTTTACAAATAAAAAAAAAATGGTTCAAATGGCTCTGAGCACTATGCGACTTAACTTCTGAGGTCATGAGTCGCCTAGAACTTAGAACTAATTAAACCTAACTAACCTAAGGACATCACACACATCCATGCCCGAGGCAGGATTCGAACCTGCGACCGTAGCGGTCGCTCGGCTCCAGACTGTAGCGCCAAGAACCGCACGGCCACTCCAGCCGGCTACATAAATATTACTCCACTTAAACAATGTTGGACTGCACCATTATACATTACGTTTTAAAAGAGAAAAAAATCCAGTAGATAACTTTTAGGAAGCTAAAAAAAAAAAAATTGTCCAGGAGGGACCTTCGGAAAAGCAGTTTCCATAACAAAGAACTTAAATAGTAAAATACTTAGATACTAAACGACAGACTTTTTATACTGAACATTTCACTTCAAAAGCACATCTTTCTTACTATAATTACTTTCAAAGGCTATTACTCTTTGAACTAACTGTGTTCATTTAATAGATTCTAGAAACTTTGCTTCACTCTGAATTTTACGTAAGCAAACTTATAATGTGAGGTTTTGCAATAGTTAAGAAAACTTTCTCATTATTTCCATAGAAGCTATTTAAATGGTGCCTCTTTATATTAACCTGGCACTTCATAATTCTGTAAAACAGGATATTTGGATTAATCAAACACCAAGAAGGAACCCTATGTAGGTGTTTGATTAGGATGAAATAAGAGGGTGAACCAGTTCCTTTAAAGTTGAAGAATGATTATTCTCTAAAAAAAAGTTTAAATTAATGGTTCGCGCTGTACAAAAGTGAAATACCAAAAAAATCTGATCTGTTGGCTGTAGGCTTGGTTGAGGCGGACAATTATCACGGCTACACTACCCACAGTGCGGCCTGCAAGTCTCTTACTGCATGGGCGCAATTTCTCTTGTTGGCGTCGTTCAGTTTTACTGACAGTAGCCCAACAACTCGCAGCTATGTCGTAAGCAGTTTGCAGTCTTCATCTGAGGCATTTTTGTGCGAATTTGCAGGCAAAGCTTCTCCTGCTCCACCATGGTGTCGCGTCAATCACTGCTGCCTACAGACTGTGTGACTTACTTCCCGCAAGCTGGGTGAGGTGGCCGAGCGGTTCTAGGCGCTTCAGTCCGGAACCGCGCGACTGCTACGGCCGCAAGTTCGAATCCTGCCTCTGCCACGGGCGTGGATGTGTGTGATGTCCTTGGGTTAGTTAGGTCTAAATAGTTGTAACTCTAGGGGCCTGATGACCTCAGATGTTAAGTCCCGTAGTGCTTAGAGCCATTTCAACCATTTTATATAGGCGTTGCCGACCGCAGCGCCGTATTCTGCCTGTTTACATATCTCTGTATTTGAATACGCTTGCCTACACCAGTTTCTTTGGCACTTCATTGTAGATTTGACTCCATTCTGTAATCAGTGTACCCTCTCAGCACGTGAAGATACGTTCCATTCGCTCTTCCGCTTCTGGGCAGTTCACATTTTTTTGTCAGTCAGTGTACGTTTCTACGCAACTGAAACGTCCCAGAGTCCATAATGAAGCACCTTCTGTGTCTGTCCGAGTTTAACTGAACGCACGTGACGAATGGAAGGATTTCGCACGTCGCGTGTTGTGTTGTCAGGTGGGAAAGTGGGACCCACCGTCACTCTCCATTGACAGAGCCGCGCCTGTTGTGCCTGACACGCGGACATCATGGCCGTTATTTATCTTAAAGCGGCGGACACGGCTGCGAGTGATCCCGACATATTTGCTGCGAGTCAGCGACAGCTGCGCTCCACGCGGTGTTATCCTAAACTGACGGACGGCCTGCCAATGGTACAGCGCGGGTACGCTCCAAAAGTAACGCCGGCCGTTTGTCAAAACTGCCAGATCGTCGTTGCTTCCACAGAGACGAAATAAACAGAGGACTCTCTTAGCCTTGTATGGGTAACATCACGTTACCGCTGATCAGAATCAAACTTAGAAGGGAACATTCGAAAGTGTCAATAAACGATCCTGATAAAAGTTGGCAGGTGTGTGCAGATGGGACAAAATAATGCAATACGTATTTTTAAGAACTTACAGCTTGCTGTAGTACGTTGGATCAGCAACTTTTGTTAATCAGGAGAGCGACAAACCATTCGAAAGTTGAAAATTTTACTTTTTATTCACTCGATGACTAGTTTCGAGTCGAGCCCCATTTTCAAATCATCGTAACATAGTTGAAAATGGCATTTCCGAATATTTTAAAATGAACAACGAACAGTTACAGCGCATACAGATGTAAATTTTCAACTGAGGAATGGTGTTTAGTTCCATGTATTTTTTTGTTTGTGCCCAATTTCAATTTTAAGAAAACATAATAATTTGGCATATTAGGTTGGAGGGAATGTCTTCGAAACGACGATATATAAAAACTGTCTATCATATAAAACTTGATGTGTAATTAACATTCTTGAAAATTCTGTAATAAAATTTTGTAATAATTTGAAATTTTGCGAAATGCCACACCACCATTAATTAATCTTGAAAATCTCTCAGTGAAACTGTTTTGTGTGAACGGCAGCAGTTTCAGTGCTGCATTCAGAGAGTATCGCCGACTGAAAAGTCTGAGGCGAGGCTCCAAGTCATTAAATGGTTGAAAGAAGATGACAATGAAACATGAAAACACGAGTGAGATGATTGTGGCACCTGGAAACGGAAAGCTTCTGTCGCGGTGAAAATTACTGAAGAGGTTGCTGCTGCCGTAACAGACCGTGTAGCAAGTGTCCTGGTTAGCTGTGGTGCTCGTGCAGTGACACAACAACTGTACATCTCATAGTCGGCAGTACGGAAGGTTTTGCAGTTCGTTCTACAGTGGTGCCCGTGAGAGATCCAGACGGCGCAACACCTCAAACCTCATGATTCACAGAAACGTTCTGAATTTGCTCTTCAGTTTCTGGAGTTTGATGACGTTTGGTTGGACAGTATTCCATGCGGTGACGAGGCAAATTTTACATTATTCAGTGCAGTGAATACACAAAATTGCCGGATGTGCGGTATTGTTAAATTACCTATTGTGCACGAAGAGCGATTGCACTCTCCGTATGTGACTGTGTGGTGTGCATTCACGAGCATCATTGTTATTGGTCCGTTCTCCTTTGAAGAGAACAAACCAGAGGGCAAGTTATCGAGACCTCCTTGTACAGCATGTGATTCTTCCTTTCGAAGAACTCTGTGGAAACCACCGTTGCCGTGCAAGGTGGGGAAACACCTCACGTCGTTCGTCCAGTGAAAAATTTGCTTAATGCAACATTCGGCGAAGGTGTTGACTCCAGAACTTTTTCAGATGCATGGCCTGCAAGATCACATGATCTGAAACCATGTGACTCTGGCGATAACTAAAACAACGCGTTTACGAGGGACACGTTCGGTCTCTACTACAATGAGATGATGAAAGTCATGGGATAAGGATGTACACATATACAGATGGCGGTAGTAACGCCCCACAAAGTACGAAAGGGCAGTACATGGGCGAAGCTCTAATCTGTGCTGAGGTGATTCGTGCCACGCGATAGTGGCCGCACAACGTGAATTAACAGGCTCTGAACTTGGAGCTAGATGTATGGGACATTCCGCTTCAGAAAACGTTAGAGAATTGAGTATTCCGAGATCCACAGTGCCTAGAGTGTGCCAATAATACCAAATTTCAGGCATTACCTCTCATTACGGACAACACAGTGGCTGACGGCCTTCATCTAATGACCGAGAACAGCGGCGTTTGTGTGGAGTTGTCAGTACTAACAGACATGCAACACTGGGTCAACCCACCTGTTACGACAATCCGGCGAAGTTTGGCGTTAATGGGCTGTGGCAGCAGACCAGAGCCACTGCTAACAACACGACGCCGCCTGCAGCACCTCTCCTGCGCTTATGACCGCGCCAGTTGGACCGAAGAAGAATGGAAGATCGTGGCCTGGTCAAACGAGCCCCTATTACTGCTGATATGAGCTGACGGTGGGGCTCGAGTGTGGTGCGAACCCCGTGAAACCGTGGACCCGAGGCGTCAACCAGCCACTGTGCCAGCTGGTGGTGCCTCCATAAAGGTGTGGGCTGTGTTTACGTGGAGTGGACTGGGTTCTGCTTATTTTCGGCTACTCGGAGACCATTTGAAGCCATTCATGTTCCCAAACAACGATGGAGTATTCATGGATGACATTGCATCATGTCACCAGGCCAGAATTGTTCACGTTTGGTTTGAAGATCATTCTGGACAATTCGAGCGACGATTTGGCCAACCACATCGCCAGACACGAATCGCATACAACATTTATGGGACGTAATCGGGATGTCGGTTCGTGCACAAAATCGTACAGTGGTATCACTTTTGCAATTATGGACTGCTATAGAGGCAACATGGCTAAATATTCCTGCAGAGGACTTTCAAATACTTGTTGAGTCCACGCCACATCGAATTGCTACAGCTGTCCGAGGTGACCGAGCGGTTCTAGGCGCTTCAGTCCGGAACCGCGTAGCTGGTACGGTCGCAGGTTCGAATCCTGCCTCGGGCATGGATGTGTGTGATGTCCTTAGGTTAGTTAGGGGACTGATGACCTCAGATGTTAAGTCCCATAGTGCTCAAAGCCATTTGAATCATTTTTTTTAATTGCTACACTGTGCTGGGCAACTGGCGGGCTGACACGATACTGAGAGATATCCCATGACAGTTTCCACCTCGGTGCACAGGATCAAGTTGCTCAGGTTCCACCGGAACTGCTGGGAGCAACAGTTGATCAAGTCCTTTTACAGATGCTGCATCTCGTCCACGTCTCCAGCGCTCATACTGAGCAAATTGTGTAAGTGACAGTTAATAATAAAATCAGCATTATATGCCTGTCTCACTTGTTACACCTTTTCTGCCCACAGCCCGTTCTCAATCCATCACACAAGGAGATATTTCTACACGTCTTTCTTGCAGTCACAGCGCCAGATTTGCACCTGGTGGCCAAACTTTGAACTTTTTTTTTTTTTTTTTTTTTTTTTTTCAGCGTAAGTCGGTCCCACATTAACCCTTTAATATATCTACGGAGTTTCGATAATTACAGCCCACACTGGAGCTCTGTGAGCAACTGCGATGTGTCAGCTTCTCCAGTCGCTACGCCTGTACAGAACGGTACATGCCGCTGTCAGGTTTCTTCCCACGCCACGGCGGCGCCCTGGCAAACCGAAGCGCGCAAACGACCGGCCGCCGTCCCCTCTCAAATGCTGCGAATACTTGCCGTGCCGGCCTGTTCGCAGCCTGGAGGGTTCCGCAGCCGGCGCAGCTGGAGTTTCGGGGGTAATTAGTTCTGCAGCAGCCGCTGGATCAGCAGGGGCAAAGAGGGCGCCTCGGCAGATTAATGGAGGTACGCGACGCGGGGGGGGGGGGGGGGGGGGGGGAGAAAACGCGCCCCCGCCTCCAACCCTTGTGTCAGGCGATATCAGGCCGACAGCGCCGCAGGCAAGAAGTGGTGCTTCCCTGCCGCTACGGACACAGTTCCTCCGTGGCCACCTAGCGGCTGCCGTTATTACGAGCAGCTTCTTGTCCCGTCAACGTGACCACGACAAGTACCAGCAGTTTCATGTCTAATGAGATCTGCACTGCTACGCAAGACACAGCATGCGTACGTAGTATGTTCCAAAACGCCGCGCACAAAAACTGGATATTCACGTGCTCATACTTCGGGTACTATTGGTGCTAAAAAGGCAGGGGCAAGTGTTTTGGATAGCTCCTGTGCTAGGGACCATCTGTATACCCAACAGAAGGATCGACTTAGTGTCACTATACTACAGTACAGGGTTAAAGTAAGAATATTACACGCTCCCTCCTGCTTAGGCAATGGAGCAAATAGGTTGGTTCTTTTTGTGTTTGATGTGTTCTATGGTCCAATGAAGCGTCAATTCATGGGCTGTTGACTGGAAAACTCTACAAGATTTTTTTCATTATATTTTCTCCATGACCAGCAGATCAAAACCCAGACGAGGATTCTAAGACAGCTAGGCACAGAAAATAGCTGAAATGTTTACGATATATTCCTAAGATTCCTATCACGATCAACTTCGAAAATTCTCTTGATATCTTTGTCTGTTTCCAAGATAGAGAGGTTAAAGTTACCTTACTTCTACATGTAAAATGCTGTATGAGGCGAAATCTAAATAACCACAATAAATTGCTCAAAATTTAGTGGTACATTCTACAGGATTTTATCTACAGGAGCCATCTTCTCGTTTTCAAAAGTCTTTTTCCATTATTGCGAAACACGCCTAAAATTTGTTTTTCCGGCAGCAAAACCCCGCCGCGGATTCGGAGACGGTTATCCATAGCTAATGGCTACAGTTTCTTCGATGTATTTTTAAGATCCTGGTCTCGAACAACACTGAAAATTTTCTTCACATCTTAAGCCGTTTCCTAGATGCAGAGGTTTATAGTTTCCTTGCATGTGCAGGTAAAATACGCACGTAAAATCCCACGTGAGGTGAAAACGTAGTTCACAAAGTGACGTAGCACCGACAAATATGCTGTAAAGAGTCTCCGTTACCATCTGAGAACCCCATGTTATTGTACTGAAACACATACAAAATTTTCTTGCACATAAAATTCTGCCTAAGGTGTAAAATTAGTTTTGCGTTATTTCAGTTTCTCATAAGAGCACTATCTAAATTTTATTTACCAATACATTTCTTTCCATACGAGTTAGATGCCCTGGTGTAGCAGGGAAAAAGAACACCGGAAAAATAATCCAATCGGAACACAAAGATGCAAATGTGATTCCTATTTATTTAAAAGACTCTGGCTGAAAGGTCTTCATTCCACATTCGTCAGTACCTATGAAAAATTTCCCAAAAATTTTCGCGTGAGGACATATTCGTTCTTTTTATGCTGAGAGACAAGAAGACAGTGGCAGTGGCAAACAGTCAGAAAATTAATAAACACTTAGAACACAGTACACAATGGCTGTGTTCTAGAAAGAGCGAAGAAGACAATGCCCGTTTGAGAAAGACAGAGGCACAGTGGCGGTGGAACATAGTTGACAGGAAAAGTGTGAAGGAGACAGTGCCGGGAGGGGAGGAATGAAGAGGAAGAGAAAGTGGGAGTGGGTGAGAACCAGTGATAATGGGAGACGGAGTATGTGACAATGGCAACGAGGAGGTGAGAGGCAGTTACAGTGAGATAAGAGAGCAACAGTGGGAAGGAACGAATCAAATGTAAGCAGTGAGACCAAGAGGGATGCAGTGACAGTGAGAGGAAACTGTAGTTGTAGTAGTAGTAGCAGTCGTAGTAGTAGTAGTAGTAGAGCAGAACCAACAGGACTGTGGGTTTTACACAGGAGACAACGACACAGAGGCACAAAGAGATAATGACAATGAGTTAGGCTGAATGAGTGAGTGGGAAAGGGCTACTGGGAGTCGATGGATATGAGCGACTTACAGCGATGGAGTACAAGGTGTAATTCAGTTACAGCTAATGGAGCTTGTGCGAGTGAGAGGTGACTTGCATGTTGAAAATAAAAAAAAAAAATCGCAAACCTTTTCGCTTGCCAAAATGTTTGGGGAAATTTTTTAATGTGCCGAGGATGGTGGAACGAGGCAGCTTGTTCAACAACACTGACACGGATCTGATAAAGAAACAGACTTTTTCACCTTTCGTCGTGTTCCAGTAGCAACAGGTAGCTTGAGAGGTTTGAAGTTTAGCGTTTCGGCAGCATGCTGCTATCATCGGCTTTGATTTAAAACGCGACTTAGACTGAAAAATGTGTTCTTCATCATTAACAGCGTCACAATCGTCTACTAATTTCGTGCAATAAGGATAAATATGTGCAAAAAGGATAAATATTGCGTTGTGTGAGGGCGAAATTTTATATCAGTCTCTACATCTACATAGATAGTCCGCAAGTCAGCATACGGTGCATGGGGAGGGTACCCTGTACCACTACTAGTCAATTTCTTTCCCGTTCCGCTGCGAGGGAAGAACGACTGTCTCTACATGCCTCCGTTTGAGCCGCAATTTTGTACCTCGTCTTCGCGGACCTTACGTAAGTCGTACCTTGGCAACATCATGATAGTTCTGCACTGTCGCAAATTCTGGCTCCCTGAATTTCCTCAACAGTGCCTCGCGAAAACAATCTTCCCCCCCAAGAATCCTATTTGATCTCACGAAGAAGCTCCGTAATACTCTCATTTTGATCGAACCTGTATTGACTTACATTCTTCTACGTTCAGAGCTAACTTTCATTCATCACACCAAATAGATATCCTGCCTCAACGACACAGCTTTGCCGGCCGAAGTGGCCGTGCGGTTAAAGGCGCTGCAGTCTGGAACCGCAAGACCGCTACGGTCGCAGGTTCGAATCCTGCCTCGGGCATGGATGTTTGTGATGTCCTTAGGTTAGTTAGGTTTAACTAGTTCTAAGTTCTAGGGGACTAATGACCTCAGCAGTTGAGTCCCATAGTGCTCAGAGCCATTTGAACCATTTTTGACACAGCTTTCCCGTACACTACAGTGTCATCAGCAAACAGTTCCAGACTGCTGATCACGCTGTCCGTCTGATCATTCATGAATACAGAGAACGAGAGCGGTCCTGTCACACTCCCCTGGGGCACTCCTGACGATACCCTGGTCTCTGACCAACACTCGCCACCGAGGACAACGTACTGGGGTCTGATGAGTAAGCAGTGTTCGTGGCCCCCACATACCTGGGATCCTATTCCGTATGACCTCACCTTTGTTAGCAGTCTGCAGGGGGGCACTGCGTCAAACACTTCCCCTAAATATTGGGCTGCGGAACCTTCCTGTTGCGCTGCATCTGTTGTTCGCAGGATGTCGTGCGAGAGAAGAGAAAGCCGAGTTTCGCACGAACGATGGTTTATAAATGTGTCATTTTCTCTCTCAGGTAGATTTATTATATTCTAAATAAAAGCACACTCATGCTCATAAATTAAGGATAATGCTGATACATGGTGAAACAAGGCTCTGGTGGGCGGTTTGCCAGTTTAAATCACCGCGCGGTATGACCATGCGGTGCATTTGACCTGTGGCCGTCGCAAGGTGGCGCTGGCAGCAGTCCACATACGCAGAGGTGTGTTGGTGCGTGTCAGAGTACGGTGTAGCGAGTGAGCGTGCAAACGTTTTCAGAAGTGCTGATGGTGACTGTGTGTTCAAAATGGGTCAAAAAACACATATTGATGAGGTTATGAGGGGTAGAATACTAGGGCGACTGGTCAAACACAGCAGGTCGTAGCACGGACCCGCCGTGTGCCGCAGAGTGTGATCTCAAGATTGTTCCAACGATTCCAGCAGACAGGAAACGTGTCCAGGCGCTGCAGTACGGGGAGTCCACAGTGTACAACACCACAAGAAGACCGAAATCTCACCATCAGTGCCCGCAGACGGCCACGGAGTTCTGCAGGTAGCCTTGCTTGGGACCTTACCACAGTCACTGGAACAGTTGTGTCCAGACATACAGTCTACATACGACAGAACAGACTTGTTTTTTTGCCTGGAGACCTGCAAGGTGCATTCCACTGACCCCTGGTCGCAAGTGAGCCCGTAAAGCCTGGTGTCAAGAACACAGTACATGGCCATTGGAACAATGGCTCCAGGTTATGTTCACGGACGAGTCCAGGTATAGTCTGAACAGTGATTCTCGCCGGGTTTTCATCTGACGTGAACCAGGACCACAGGACCACATACCAACTCCCTAATGTTCTTGGAATGGATCTGTATAGAGGTATTTGATAATGTGGGGTGGGATTATGATTGGTGCATGTACACCCCTGCATGCCTTTGACAGAGCAACTGTAGCAGGTCAGGTGTATCGGGACGTCATTCTGCACCAGTATGTCCGCTTTTTCAGGGGTGCCGTGGGTGCCACCTTACTCCTGATGGGTGACAACGCACGGCCCCACCGAGCTGCCATCGTGGAGGAGTACCTTGAAACAGAAGATATCAGGCGAATGGAGTGGCCTGCCCGTTTTTCAGACCTAAACCCCATCGAGCACATCTGGGATGCTCTCGGTCAACGTATCGCTGCACGTCTTCAAAGCCCTAGGACACTTCTGCAGCTTCGACAAGCATTGCTGCAAGAATGGGGGGCTATACTCCAGCAGCTGGCCAACCCGTTGTGCGTCCTGTGGACGTGTGCATGGTGATCATATCCCATATTGATGTCGGGGTACATGCCCAGGAAACAGTGGCATTTCGTAGAACATGTGTTATCACCAATACCGTAGACTTACAGATCTGTGTCGTGTGTTGAGGCTTGTCTGCGCCAGTATTGGCTATTACTGTGTCTTCCATACGGGAGCCTGTGACACGGACAAACGACGGTATGTCTGTACCATCATACCGTGCGAATCATTTTTTTAAACGAGAAGCTTTCCTTCTGCTGTCTTCCATTGCCACACCAGAGTGCTCGTGGAGTGACTGGATAGAACCGTAATACCCACTTACTGACCATGTACTTGTAATGCACATGTACAAGAACACAAGCATAATTAATATATTGCCGCCTGATAATGGCAGTATACGGCTGAACCTGGTCGCTTCCAAACTAAACGGTGGTATAGAAACGTGACTAGAGAAGAGGTTTGTGTGCGCCGTATTAAGAACAGTCTGTATGTCCGCAGCCTGTGGGAACCTGCCAGTAAAGGCGCTAACTAATATGTCAAGGCGAGTGTAGCGTCAGGCAGCAGCCGATAGACATTACAGCACCACAAAGCTTATTGTGTAACGCGTTGCCCGGTTGCTTATCTCGATCTCGTATGAAGCCCGTGACGTAACGAGTAAGTATTTTTACACGTCTTTCAATGTATTGAAACGGTGCAATAAGTGTGATCTAAATTGTTTCGGGCGTTTCACAGTTGCATGTCATTGCTCCCTGTCTACTCAATCCACCTGTAGGGGACCTAGCCGTGCCTAAGTACCAAAGTATTTTTATTTTTATGTAGTTGGAATTGCTCAAAGAAATGGCTCTGAGCACTATGGGACTTAACATCTGAGGTCATCAGTCCCCTAGAACTTAGAACTACTTAAACCTAACTAACCTAAGGACATCACACACATCAATGCCCGAGGCAGGATTCGAACCTGTGACCGTAACAATCGCGCGGTTCCGGGCTGAAGCGCCTAGAAACGCTTAGCCACCGCGGCCGGTTACTTGGAATTGCTCCAAGCATCACTTATCAGCCCTTTTCAATTGCAGCTACCACCTTTCTTTCGCCTTTCGCTTGTGCCTTTTTCCCACAGGTACGCACGGTGAGCATGGTTAATGGGATTTGGCGATGTTAGATTAAGGGTTGGCCGGATGCCCTTCCTGCCGCCACCCCGTACCCCCCGGGACGGAATTAGTGTTCCCCAACTATCTGTGACTAGTGCAATCCGTGGAATAATGCGAAACTGTTCGTATGTCTACGAGCCATGTAACTGAGGCGGGACGTGGGGATCAGCCCGGTATTCACCTATGGGATGTGGAAAATCGCCTAAAAACCACATCCAGGCTGGCCGGCACACCGACCGTCGTCGTTAATCCGCCGGGAGGATTCGATCCGGGACCGGCGCGGCTACCCGAGTCCAGGAAGCAGCGCGTTAGCGCCCTCGGCTATCCTGGCGGGTCTAATGCAGCTGCCACCATGATGGATCAAATATCGTTGGGACTTTTACCAATAGCTCTACCGACCACGAAAACAGACAGTTCGACATTAATATCGATCTAACATCATTAATTTTACTAGCTATTCTCTTCAAAGAAGCTCTAACGCACCCGAAAAGGGGCTACCCAAGTCCAACCCTAAAGGTATTTTTAATGGCTTCTTTTCCAGATAGTGGCTCTTACCCATAACACTTTGTGACGGTAGTCACACTCTCTGGAAGATTACTGAGCAGAAATGGTCAGAGAGAATTTCAATTCCGGATTCACTGAAGTAAGGCATGGCGCACACAGGAAGTGCAAAATTCCTAACGATTCAGGTCAAAATCATAGACATAGCGTAACATCATTATTTCATTTGTTTACAAGTATTTTCGCTTTACACAATACTGACCAAAAAGATACCTATAGTCATAATAGTACAGAGTTATATATATATAAAAAAACTTTTCAGTTGGAGTAAAATGACAGAGTAAACTTAGATTTTCGGATGAACAATGTAGTAACAAAATTGCATTACGTAAAACTCTATTCTTACAGTGTTTTAATGTGGAGTATGTTATTCAAGATAATTTGATTCTACATATACAGACACTAGTTCGTAATTTAAAAGTTGGGATTGCCTTGTTGCCGATCATCGGTTGACAGGCAGCGCTATGGTTGTCGGTTTCCACATACAAACGTCCCTCCCGACCTCGGGCAGGCAAAGCATTCGCGGTCATGCGTTGTCCAGAGCACCCGGCAACGGGGCAATACCGCGACCTACTGGAGCGCGTGGCACCTAGTTTCCGAAGTTTAGAAGTTGTGCGTTGTCGACCTACATAACATTAGTAATTTTGGTTCCTACTAGCATCATCTATCCAGGGTTAAAATTTCGTGAAGTTTCGGCGCATTCTGTAATGTGGTACTCTTCATAAGAGTACTTGAGCCACAGTCTTACAGTACAGTACCAAGTTTAAATCTGTCTGCTAGCTTCTTTCCAGTATTCCGCTGTCAATTTGTACTCATTTACTTCGAATTGGTAGAGTAAGGGGGTAACACTTGCAAGTAGAGGAAGACCCCTTGCAACCAGTTTCCTACACAGTATGTATCAACAACGACTCTGTACTATTGTACATATAAGTAAATCTGTTAATCTTATTTTACCATAAACCTGTGTCATTTATGTTCTGGTTTCATTTCTTTTTGTTTAATGCCATTATGTTAAGAAAACTGTAAATAAGTTTCAATGTGAACATTAATGTTTATGTCAAATGTCAAGTAATATTGTAATAGAAGTGAAATGTAACAAATGTTGAAACTGTTGTAAGATGTTTAAAATTCCTACTGTGCGTCTGGTCCATACGTAGGCAATGTGTTAGGATATGTAGAATGCAAAACCTCTGGTGAATACCCGGTCTGTCAGGGAGCGGTAAAAGGTGGATGGCAGGCGAACGCGGGAAAATGCACGCGGGCACTGCACGGCACAACGGGCTCAGCAGTAGTAGTTGGAGTTTGGCACTGGTTTGAGCAACACGTTCTGAAGCGAGGAGGCACTCCTGGAAGACATAGCTTCACTGAGCCTCGGGTATGCCGTTCCAACGCCCACACAGTATGGCAAAATTCCATAGGCGCTAAATGGAAAAGTATTGCGACGCTAAGAAGAATTAAAGTGCCGATACGTCAAGAGCCGTAGCTGTTGTTGTATGTGTGCTCTGTGCCTCGCCATCTTGCCGCCCGCCAACCGCTGCATCGATACTAGCAGGTTGAAACTTTTAGTACTGTATTCGTATGGATCAGAGAGTGAACTGTGTTTGTTTGGTGCAATAATAACCTAAATTTTACCAGAATTTTTCCATCATTTAATTATCTTCACAACTAACCTAGACAGGGTCCTTTCCAAATGTTATGCAATCCGAATATCGCGAAATGAAAATTTAAAATTGTGTTAATAATAATTATTTGCAGAACTAGCTATATTAGAATGGTGTTTAAAGAAATGTTTTGTTAATGAACCAGTAAATGTATAGCGAAGGTCTAACGAAGTCGAAAGATAACTTTAGTATTGATATAGTCATGAAGTTAAACATTTCGAGACATATTTGAAGGCATTTAAATGAGCAGTAAACAAGATGAAAAGAATAGTAACTTATATACTGGAAATCTTGAATGAATAATAAATTCAGTAATCAATTTTTAAATACAGTGATCATAACACTTTCAGTCCCCCCCCCCCCCCCTCATTCATTTGAATTCTGAAGTGTTCTAAATTGGTTTGTCAAGCAAAAGTTAAAGTCAATATAAAAGTCAAAATTTATCAGTGTTTTGTCTTTATCAAAACTGACATTTTGTGTGTGGCATCAAAGTACAATTTCTAGGGTAACCTATGCCCGATTTTAATCAGATTAACAGACAGTATGAAGTTTTGTAGTAAACATTATAGTGTAGTGTTATGTATTCATGGTTTTCCATATCAGTATAGATCGTGAAACTATCAGTTCAATAGATTTTCTGGTTCTAAAATTCTACTATATTGTTGTTGTTTCGCATGAATATATACCAACACGTACAGGGAAGAAACTCAGTTAATGCGTAATTAGGCTGGCGACCGTATTATTTTTCACATTGGTAGCATCTTCTGGGTTGCTTATGGTCCATCCTGACGTGTAATTGCATTTCGAACTTACTTGACGGATCACTGTTATTACAGAGTGGATGTAAGTCTGATTTGCCACCATTCAGGTACACGCGGTCGATATCTATGCGAAAATCCTTTCTCATAAGGTGAATCCCGCTCACTTACTATAGCACAGGCTTTAACGAGTACTGTGTCACGGAGGTTGCAAGTACTTCTTGCGCTTGCTTCTGTTTAACGTACGCCAGTACTATACGATTCAGATGGGAGACACCAATTTGACCCTCATCACAATGTACAGAAGCTAGTATTTTTATTCGATGTAAATGTGCAGGGTAACATCCGTGTCCCAGCCTGTCATACGAATGATGGACGTTACGTGACGTTCACTTAGCTTCACTTAGTCGAACCACGGTCGAGGAGAGATCGGCGGTTGTATGGCTAACGGAATACTTTCAAGACCAGCAACGAGCGATTGCAAGTTAAAATTTCAAGTGATTCGAGGGTTTCAAGAGCCTCGCGTGTTGGTAACAGTTTATTAAGTGCTTATGTATCACAACAAACGAAGTGCCTGCCACATCAAAGTTGATGGCACTACCTTAAAGAATAGATTAAAATATTGTATGTGATGTTTCCACTGTGGAGATTTCCACTGTTCAGAGTTCGTGACTGGTTGTCGAAGATGGAGCATTACGAGAACTTGCAGAGATGTATTTAATTTGTGGCGCAGCCCGGCGTAGTGCCTGGGAGAGCAAGCAGAAGTACGGAGACAAGTTTCAGAACTATCGTCTTCCTAACTGGAAGAAATTTATTGCCGTGGACAGAAAGTTACAGTAAACTGGGTCGATCAAACTACAGAGCGCTGGCCAAGATTCTCCGCAAATAATTGTTCCCACAGCAGACATTCCGGAGACTGGTTTGGACCGTGCGGGAGAAGATTCAACAATAACCACGCGTCGACTTTCCCGAGAAATTCACAGCTCGAAAACTACAGTGAGGAGCTAGGACACATCGCCTTATCGTACACAACGTATGCGTGCACTGGCTACTAAATCACCGGGAAGTCAGAGTTATGTCTGTGGACTGTGCAGTACAGTACTGCAGAACTCAAAGTCTAACTGAATTCATTCTTGAAACATTACGTTTTTCAGCTGTGATGATTTTTGGAGCTGCCGCAGCTCTGGAGTGATGAAAATACGTCCTTGATCACCAGCAACGTTTGGTTATCAACCAATAGGGCTGAATTATATAATGTCTGATAGGAGAACACTTATTGTCTCTTTGTCCTTTTCCCCAGAAAGTTGTACGAATATCCAGTTCTCAGGTATCCGGAAGAATTTGCCGGAAATGTACGTCGTTTTGATGAATGTCAACGCATTATCTTATGGCGAATTTCCGTAACAGTGTTTTGGTCGTTTTTTGTGAGAACGTGTATAGTGTGCTGTTCGTATCTGAGTGCGCCTCACGCTGTCAGTTGTACCGCTGGCGTATTCGTTTATTTTCCAGTCTTTGGGTACGGATCTTTGGTCTAGCGAACGGTTGTATATTATTGTTAAGATGGAGCTATTGTATCAGCATACTCTGAAAGGAACCTAACTGGTATACAGTGTGGACCAAAAGACTCGCTTTTGTTAAGTGATTGAAGTTGATTCATTGCTCCAAGGACATCTACTTCTACGTTAGTCATTCTGGCAGCTGTTTTTGATTCGAATTCTGGAATAATTACTTTGTCTTCTTTGGTTAAGGAATTTCGGAAGACTGTGGTTAGTAACTCTGCTTTGGCAGCTCTGTCGTCAACAGTATTTCTATTGCTACCGCGCAGAAAAGACATTGACTGTGTCTTCCCGGTAGTATACTTCACATACGACCAGAGTCTCTTTGGATTTTTGGCCAGGTATCGAGACAATGTTTCCTTGTGCAAACTGTTTCTGACCGTGCCGTGTATGCCTTCTACTGGGTGTTCGTAAATTCCCGTTAGAAACTTCTACAGCTTGTAGAGGGGAGAGAGGAGTTAATACTTGTAACTGGAACCAATGTCCGGAAAAGTGCTGTTTCCGTACTACAATCATTTGAAAAGTTGTTGGTAATGTGACAGCTTTTACAAGTAATTTGCTAGGCCTGACCCAGTATATCACATGATTTACTGTTCCAGTCATTAATAACCGAAGGAACAAAAAGGAAACGTGGTGCAGTTCGGCTTCTTCCACATCGGGTGAGCGGCGTCTCCCTGGAGCACCACGTTCACACCTGCTGACGGGGAAGTTACGTCTTTCTAGAAGCCGTTGCGTAATTGTGGCAAGAAGGGCATGCAAATGAGTCGGACATAGTGGAGAACGATCCTGATAAAGGTGATGAGCACCTCTTCCATTACCGTGAGCTTCGCCATTCAGAAGGATCATGTCGGTGTATTCTGCACACGTGTAGCCAACCGTGTTGCTCTAACTCACTCTCTCTCTCTCTCTCTCTCTCTCTCTCTCTCTCACACACACACACACACACACACACACACACACACACACGAATGACAATCGAGCTGGGTCAGAGAGGTAGGACAGACGCCGAACGAACATCAGCCGATCCGACGCAAGCACACCCCACCACGATTACCCTGTTCCACATCTACCTACCAAACGGCTATAGCATGGAAACTGTGCGTTTCCGTTCATGAGTTCCAATTAAAATTATTGTCTACTCAACTCCCTTCTACAAGTCCTAGAAGTATGTAACGGGAATTTCCGAACACCCTGTATATCTGTGTAGTATTAATGACGTTCCTTTCCGGCCGCGGTGGTCTCGCGGTTCTAGGCAAGCAGTCAGGAACCGTGCGACTGCTACGGTCGCAGGTTCGAATCCTGCCTCGGGCATGGATGTGTGTGATGTCCTTAGGTTAGTTAGGTTTAAGTAGTTCTAAGTTCTAGGGGACTGATGACCACAGCCGTTGAGTCCCATAGTGCTCAGAGCCATTTGAACCATTTGACGTTCCTTTATACAACCTTTTGTTAAATTTCTTTCAGTTCCATTCAGGAACGGAAAGCGGAGAGAACGACAGCCACAAAAAGTGATGTCTTGCCAGTAAGTGTGATGATGTTTGGTCTGTGGCGTGCTCAACTGCGCGGTCATCAGCGCCTGTACACCTTACCAATTTTTACACAGTCCAGTTTTTTCACAATCCTTTCAAGCCACTGTCACGAATGGTGGGGGCGAAATGATGAGGTCAACACAAACACCCAGTGCCCGAGCAGAGAAAATCCCCAAACCGGCCGGGAATCGAACCCGGGACCCCGTGATCCAGAGGCAGCAACTCTAGCCACTAGACCAAGAGAATAAATATGAACCCCACTCTACGGCATTATGTACTAGGAGACTAGCTTCTCGGGCTATTGCTCGTGGGGAATGCAAAACTGCCCGCTGCCATTCACTAAGCTGGGGACTGTGCCTATGACGCTTTCCCGAGTCGGAAGGGTGCAGCCCTTCTAAACACAGTGTAGGACAGAAGCGATGTTGGTGGAGTGGAGCGTTCTGATTGGCGCTGACTGCGAACGGGGGATCAGCACGCGTCTGCAGACAAAGAAGGGTTGCCCGGTAATTAGGTGGGGAGGCGCCGTGGCGTCACAAACAGCGGCCCTTCAGCGCCCGCCTGCCTGCTGATCCCCTCCCCCCCCCCCCCCCATCCTCTCCCTGCCCCAATTAAACGCCGCCCTCCCTAATGAAGGCGCGTCCACTGCGTGGCACTATACTCGCCCGTGCTCGTCCACCACTCGCAGCGTCTAGTACTGCAAGAAACTAAACGAAACAAGTGTCGTGCACAATGGCATGTGCTCCAGCGAATACGGGAACCTCGTACACGTACTGGCGCTGTCTACCAGCAACAAGAGCCGCAACGTAACTGCTGAGAGGAATCCTTCCAATGAACATCCGGCAGATGATATGCAAATGAGGAAGTAAGAACTGTGGAGCATATTTTTGGTGGTCCACGGGAAAGGGTAGGGCATTCGTTTTCAGGAGGCCGCCCTGCTAAGATGTAGACGTGCTCACGCCACCTACCGCATCTAATCGGATCCACGTAATGTGCCATTAAGTGGAGTACGGAAAGGTAAAGGCAGCGGAGAGGCAACTCTGACCTTGCACTTGATTAGAAGCAAGACCAAAGAAAAATCAGAACACGTTCATAGCATTCGTCGACCTGGAAAAAGCGTTCGACAATGTAAAATGGTGCAAGATGTTCGAAGTTCCGAGAAAATTTGAGGTAAGCTATAAAAGAGACCGGTCATGTACGGTATGTACAACAGCCAAGACGGAATCACAAGATTGGACGATCCAACAACCAAGTGCTCGTATTAAAAAGGGTATAAGACAAGGATATAGCCTTTCGCCCCAACTGTTCAATCTGTTCATCAAAGGCCGGCCGCGGTGGCCGTGCTGTTCTAGGCACTTCAGTCCGGAACCGCGTGACTGCTACGGTCGCAGGTTCGAATCCTGCCTCGGGCATGGATGTGTGTGATTTCCTTAGGTTAGTTAGATTTAAGTAGTTCTAAGTTCTAGGGGACTGATGACCTCAGATGTTGAGTCCCATAGTGCTCAGAGCCATTTGAACCATTTTGTTCATCAAAGAAACGATGATGGAAATAAAAGAAAGGTTCAGGAGTGGATTTAAAATTCAAGGTGAAAGGATATCGTTGATAAGATTCGCTGATGGCATTACTATCCTGTGTGAAAGTGAAGGAGAATTATATGATATGCTGAATGGGATGAACAGTGTAATGAGTACAGAACATGCATTGAGAGTAAATCGAAGAAAGACGAAAGCAATGAGAAGTAGCAGAAATGAGAACAGAGTGAAACTCAACTTGAAGAGTGACGGGAACGACGTTGATGAATCTAAGGAATTTTGCTGCGTAGGCAGCTAAACAACCAATGACGGACGGAGCAAGGAGACCATCAAAAGCAGGCTAGCACTGGCAAAAATGGCATTCCTGGCCAAGAGAAGTCTACTAGTACCAAAAATAGGCCTTAATCTGAGGAACAAGTTTCTGAGACTGTACGTGTGGAGCACAGCAGTATATGGTAGTGGAACATGGACTGTGGGATAACTGAAACGGAAAAGAATCGAAGCATTTGAGTTGTGGTGCTACAGGACCATATTGAAAATTAGGTGGACTGATAAAGTAAGGAATGAGGAAGTTCTGCGCAGAATCGGAGATGAAAGGTGCAAAATGGTTCAAATGGCTCTGAGCACTATGGTACTTAACTTCTGAGGTCATCAGTCCCCTAGAACTTAGAACTACTTAGACCTAACTAACCCAAGACATCACGCACATCCATGCCCGAGGCCGGATTCAAACCTGCGACCGTAGCGGTCGCGCGGTTCCAGACTGAAGCGCCTAGAACCGCTCGGCCACTCCGACCGGCGGACATTTCCTGAGAAGTATGTGGGAAGAAGTATGTTGTCCGGATATTCCCGAACGCATTCAGTCGGAATATCTCTCCGTGGCACAAAACGTCTCTCTCTCTCTCTCTCTCTCTCTCTCTCTCTCTCTCTCTCTCTCTCTCTTCCTCTATTAACTCAATCTGCAGTGGATCCCAGACTGATTAGCACTTCTCATGAATCACGCGACAAGTGATCAGTAACTTATTTTGTGGATAAATTACATCTCCTTAACATTTTTCTTATGAATATAGGTCTGCTTCCTGGTTTTTCTGCTATTCGTTGTATATTGTCATTGTACGTAGGTAAAAAAAAAATATTAACTAAATTGAAATCCATTGGATACTGGTGGGTACCAGCGACCGTTGAATACTCGAAAGTAAAGGAGGACAGCAGTCAGTTACAGAACCTGTAATTTATTCCAAAATATAGATTTCAACTATAACAGTCGTCATCGGCATATTACTAGTTATAGCTAAAATACAACGGAGATAAAGAAAACTTGTACACCTGCCTAATATCGTGTAGGTTCCCCGCGAGCACACAGAAGTGCCGCAGCACGACATGGCACGGACTCGACTGATGTCTGAAGTAGTGCTGGAGGTAATCGATGCCATGAATCCTGTAGTGCTGTCCATAAATCCGTAAGAGTACAAGGGGGTCGAGATCTCTTCTGAACAGCAAGCCATCCCAGATATGCTCAATAATGTTGATATCTAGGGAGTTTGGTGGCCAGTGCAAGTGTTTAAACTCAGAAGAGTGTTCCTGGAGACACTGTGTAGCAATTCTGGACATGTGGGGGGGGGGGGGGTCGCATTGTCTTGCTGGAATTGCCCAAGTTTGTTGCAATGCATAATGGTCAAGACTGGATGCAGGCGATCAGACAGGATGCTTATGTACGTGTCACCTGTCAGAAACGTATCGAAACGTATCATGGGTTACATATCACTCCAACTGCACACGCCCCACACCATCACAGAGCTTCTATCAGCTTGAACAGTCCCCTGCTGACATGTAGGGTCGATGGATTCCTGAGGTTGTCTCCATGACTCGTACACGTGGATCCGCTTGATACAATTTGAAACGAGACTCGTCCGACCAGGCAACGTGTTTCTGGTCATCAACAGTCCCATGTCGGTGTTGACGGGCCCAGGCGAGGTATAAAGCTGTGTGTCGTGTTGTCATCAAGGGTACACGACTGGGCCTTCGGCTCCGAAAGCCCATATCGATGATCTTTCGTTGAATGGTTCGCAGTGTGACATTTGTTGATGACCCAGCATTTAAATCTGCAGCAGTTTGCGGAAGGGTTGCACTTTTGTCACGTTGAATGATTCTCTTTAGTCGTCGTTGATCGAGTTCTTGCAGGATCTTTTTCCTGCCGCAGCGATCTCTGAGATTTAATGTTTCACCAGCTTCAGTATATTCACGGTACACTCGTGAAATGGTCGTATGGGAATATCCTACTTCATCGCTACCTCGGCGATGCTGTGTCCCATCGCTCGTGCGCCCACTATAGCATCACGTTCAAACTCGCTTAAAGCTTGATAACCTGTCATTGTAGCAGCAGTATCCAATCAAACAAGTGCGCCAGACACTTGTTGTCTTATATAGGCGTTGCCGATCGCAGGGCAGTGGCGCTTCAGTGTATATTAACAACTTACAGCTCAATAGACTATGTCTTTCTAGTTTTCAAACTGTAAAACTGTCTTCCATGAGGTCTTCAGTGGTATAGTAACTTTTTGTACTAACAAGTTATGAAGTAATCTTTTCGAAGAGCCGAGGTATATGTTTGATATGTTCCTATCTTGTAGTTTATTATATATTTTTACCCCATGTACAGTGGTGTCTAAGCATAGAGCTTTAAGTGACGTGAGGGAAGTTTGTAGTTCCCTTGTGTCGAGTACCATAGCTGAGTAATACTTTTCACGTTTGTAGTGGCTACTGTATACAAAAGAAAAAAAATTAAAATGTACAATGAAGGAATGGATAGAATATTTAACTGCTTAAATAATGGCAACATGCCTCATTTTTATGGCCAATACACATGTTTCTAGTTCTTTTGCTTTTGTTCTTTCGCTTTTTGGAAAATTTCTCCATTAAATTATCTCATACTGAATAACCGACTGGAAATAACTACGATAGACGGTCTTTTAGTGTCTATATGAGCGGTGCCAGATAAAATACGCATTGCAAAAGATATTTAATTCATTTGCCATGGAGTCTACATGTGTCTTCCAGTTTAGACTTTTGTCAAGGTTTTGGCCCAAGAATGACACATGGCTCTCTTCTGTCACCGACTGACTCTTACGAGCTACTTTTACGGGCACATTGCTGATGATTTAGCGACAAATTGCATTATATGAGTCTTTGCAACACGCAGTTTTAGCCCATTTTTATGGGCCAAGGATTCAGGCTTCCCTAGAATATATTGTACGCTACCTGGACATTTTTCAATAGAGTCGTTTTCTTACAGGACTGATATGTCATCTTCGAACAAGACTGAATGAGAATCGATACTTAATGGTAAATCATTGTAATAGAAGAAGAACAGGTATGGACCCAGTTTTGAACCCTGTGTGACCCCTTGGGAAATTGTTCTCCATTTGGAGCAAATAGTTAACCGAATTTTATGTTAAAATAAATCTTCGTTTCCTTTCTAGCAGATAAGAAACGAACATCTGTAATGCAGCTCCCGTAGCTCGTAAGTTGTTAGGGTAGTAATGAGTGCTTCACTGAATCGAAGGTTTTTGTTACATCACAGAATATTCCTGGAAACTTTTTACCCTGGTCCAATAAGGTGCTTTTGTTCTCTGTAAATTCTCTGATGGCGTTTTTTGTGCTTTGTCCTCTTTGAAAAGCAAGCTGATTTTTAGAAACCATATCACTTTGAGTAAGAAAATTTTCAAGTTGTTTAGCCACAAGTTTTTTTAGTTATTTTAGAAAATATTGGAAGGGAAGATACAGGACGATAATTTCCTACATTTTCTGGTGATCCCTTTCTGAATAACGGCTTTATCTCAGCATATTTTGCTTGGGGAACAAGGTAGTTCAAAGGACTGGTTTATGACGACTGTCAATGGGTGTGAAATAATATGACACACTACTGTGATTGCCGTGGAAGTTATTCCAACCCATAGAGCCCAAAGTTTATTCTTTGGTGGTAATATAGTGTCTTCCACATCTTTCTGAGACTACTGAATTTTTTAAAACAAGAATCCTAGATTATCGGACGGGTACGACGTACTAGCGACACTGTAATGTCAAGTGTCGGCACTTTCTCCGTCGGCACGCGAATAATGCCGGAGTGTCCGCTCTTTCGCTGGCTTTGCTACTGTCAGCTCCGCTACATCAAGCACTCACAGATAACGCATTCACGGCAAGCGCTGTCGCAGTTCCTGGAATTCTTTCCCGCTCTCGGATTCGGCTCTGTTCCGTCTGTAGGAATGCGGACTGACGAAGCAGCTCTGACGCGCTTTATTAAATTTTTTCCACCGTTCGATGCCATTCCCCGGTGCTCCTCCGCTATTTGGTCGGCGTCCTGCGAATATCGGATTTGGTAGTGAGACTCCAATTAACATAAACCCGACGTAAAACAAGTTTAATTAGTCGGATCTGATTCTACTGGACGCTAATTTGCACGCCCGTTCCATCCTGCTACGCAGGCCCGCAACCTCGTACGAGGTGAATTAGTTTCCGGGTGTTCCTGGCGACGCTCAGGAATTGAGGCGCAAGTAGAATTCCGTTCAGCCTGCACTCACGATAACAAGCGAGTTCCCTACACCGCCAGATGTGATGCTGGGAAATTTGTGCAATTTTATACGGCTGGCAGATCTGATATCAAGAGCCCTTATGAGAAAGACGTGCTTCGTGGGAACTTTGCCCAAAAAATTCCCGGAAGTCAGGTTCCAAAAAGAGTCGCAGAAACGTAGCAACTCCTCCTGTCTCGCATAGATAACACCTCGCTAGAATTCTGAAACATATGGAAGCGTACCGATAATAGCTATTCTCGCCTATCATCCGAAGGTGGGCTAAATTATAAGGTTGAATTATGTATCCTCCGCCACACGCCCTGCGGTACCTTGCTACGTGAAAATGTAGAAAACGTCTGCACTATCGACGAAGAAGTCAGTTTCGCTGTAACGTAGCTCTTTCTTCGCCTCAGGGGGTTACATCCGAAAGAGAAAATGGCCGAAGTGTATTCATTTGATTCAACAATGTTACGTTAGAATTATGGGTTCACAATTTAAATAAAACTTCTTAAGCTGCATCATTGTGTAACGTAACAAGCCTGAATAATACACTAAAACGCCTAAGAAACTGATATAGGTATGCGCATTCAAATACAGAGATACGTAAACAGGCAGAATATGGCGATGCGGTCGGCAACGCCTATATAAGACAACAAGTGTCTGGCGCCGTTATTAGATAGGTTACTGCCGCTACAATGGCAGTTTATCAAGATTTGAGTGAGTTTGAACGTGGTGTTACAGTCGACGCACGAGCGATGGGACACAAAATCTCCGAGATAGCGATGAAGTGAGGATTTTCCTGTATGGCCATTTCACGAATGTACCGTGAATATCATGAATCCGGTAGAACATCAAATCTCCGACATCGATGATGGCAGAGAAAGATCCTGCAAGAACGGGACCAACGATGACTGAAGAGAATCGTTCAACGTGACGGAAGAGCAACCTTTCTGCAAATTGCTGCAGATATCAATGCTGGACCATCAACAAGTGTCAGCGTGCGAACCATTCAACGAAACATCATCGACATGGGCTTTCGGAGCCGAAGGCTCACTCGTGTTCCCTTGATGACTGCACGACAAAGCTTTTCCCGTCGCCTGGGCCCGTCCACACCGACATTGGAGTGTTGGTGACTGGAAACATGTTGCCTGGTCGGACGAGTCTCGATTCAAATTTTATAAAGCGGATGGACGTGTACGGGTATGGAGGTAACCTCACAAATCCACGGGCCCTGAGTGTCACCAGCTGACTGTTCAAGCTGGTCTACAGGCTATGTAATGGTGTGTGGTGTGTGGAGCTGAAGTTATATGGGACCCCTGATACGTCTAGATATGAGTCTGACAGATGATACGTAGGTATGCATGCTATCTGATCACCTGCATCCATTCATGTCCATTGTGCGTTCCGAGGGACTTGGGAAATTCCAGTAGGACAATGCGACGCCCCACACGTCCAGAATTGCTGCAGACTGGCTCCAGGAACACTCCTCTGAGTTTAAACGCTCCCGCTAGCCACCAAACTCCCCAGACATGAATATTATTGATCATATCTGGGATGCCGCGCAATATGTTGTTCAGAAGAGATGTCCACGCCTCCTACTCTTACGGAGTTATGAACAGCAATCAAGGATCCATGCTGTCAACTCTGTCCAGCACTACTTGAGATATTAGCCGAGTTCATGTCACGTCGTGTTGCGGCACTTCTGCGTACTCTCGCGGGCCCTACACCGTATTAGGCATGTGTGCCAGTTTCTTTGGCTCTTCATTGTTGCAGTGTACAAGAAGAAGGAGGTTATGTTACCGCCCTCAGAGGGAGGGAGGGGGGGGGGAGAGAGAGAGAGAGAGAGAGAGAGAGAGAGAGAGAGAGAGAGAGAGAGAGAGGGTGATTTGGTTTTCCTGATGCGAGAGTGGAGAGTGGATGTGCGTTTACGACCCTCGATGACACGAGTTTTTCGCGATCGACAGTGCAGCTAAGTGACAGATACTGAACAGAGACTTGTGATTATGAGGTCGGATGTTGGAACATGGGACCGTTTTCGTTATACATGGACTTTACTTCTCACATTCGAGTGTTGTTTTAGAAGAACTGTTGTATAGACGCGCTATGTAATTTGAGTGTGTGAAGTGGAGATTGCCCTGACTCGTATGCTGCTAGTTACACTGAAAATGGTGCATTCTACCAGATGAATTAATATTTCAATAAGGATCACCATTCAGTGGGAAGCTATATCTCGCTGAAGAAACCAGTTACAGAAAATATAGAGCTGGAGTGTAGTGTACATTATTTTTGTGATTTCCCTGATCTTTTATGTTTAATAATGTTTAATTCGCATTACGTATCTGCCCTCAACTATTTGACCGCAGGATCGCTAATATAGTGGACTGACTAATGGTCATTTAAGAAAAGCGATCTAGCAAAACCAGCGGCGACCAAGGTATAACATCGAGCAAATGTGATCACTATTATTATAAGAAGTACAACAACCAGCAACTTCTCAAGCATTTTTATTTAAGCTAATGTGCGCTCAGGGCTTTCACCCATCTCCATTTAGCGTAACAGATACACACTGAGAGAAAACAATGACGCATCACGAAGGAATTATTCTAATGGTACATGTGATGCACGTATGAAATGGCTACAATTTCAGGAAAATTGGATGATATATTCAAGAGAACGAGATCTACATTTACATCTACGCGATTACTTTGCTATTCACAATAAAGTGGCTGGCAGAGGGCTCAGTGAACCACCTTCATGCTGTCTCTCTACCGTTCCACTCTCGAACGGCACGCGGGAAAAACGAGCACTTAAATTTTTCCGTACGAGCCCTGATTTCTCTTATTTTATCATCATGATCATTTCTCCCTATGTAAGTGGGTGCCAACAGAATGTGGTGATTGAAATGTCATGATAAGATCCCGTCGCAAAGAAAAACGCCTTTGTTTTAATGATTGCCACTCCACGTATCATGTCTGTGACACTATCTCCCCTATTTCGCGATAATACAAAACGAGCTGCCCTTCTTTGTACTTTTTCGATGTCATCCGTCAGTCCCTCCTGATGGGGATCCCACTCCGCACAGCAGTACTCCAGAATAGGGCGGACAAGCGTAGTGTAACCAGTCTCTTTAGTAGATCTATTACACCGTCTAAGTGTTCTGCCAGTGAATCGCAGTCGTTGGTTTGCTGTACCCACAATATTATCTATGTGATCGTTCCAATGTAGGTTATCTGTAATTGTAATCCCTAAGTATTTAGTTGAATTTACAGCCCTCAGATTTGTGTGACTTATCGCGTAATCGAAATTTAGCTGATTTCTTTTAGTACTCATGTGAATAACTTCGCACTTTTCTTTATTCAGGGTCAATAGCCACTTTTCGCTCCATACAGATATCTTATCTAAATCATTTTGCAAGTCGTTTTGATCATCTGATGATTTTACAAGACGGTAAATGACAGCATCATCTGCAAACAATCTAAGACAGCTACTCAGATTGTCTCCTATGTCGTCAATATAGATCAGGAACAGCAAAGAGCTTATAACACTTCCTTGTGGAACGCCGGATATTAATTCTGTTTTACTCGTCGACTTTCCGTGTATTACTACAAACTGTGACGTTTCTGACAGGAAATCACGAATCCAGTTGCACAACTGAGGCGATACTCCGTAGGCACGCAGTTTGATTAGAAGATGCTTGTGAGGAACGGACTGAGCAAGTCAGCAACGCGTTGGTCCATCACTGGCCCTGATGCAAGCAGTTATTCGGCTTATCACCGATCGGCAGAGTTCTCGGATGTCCTCCTGAGGGACACTGTGTCGAATTCTGTGCAATTCGCGCGTCAGATCGTCAAAATCCCGAACTGGTTGGAGTGCTCAGCTCATAATGCTCCAAACCTTCTCGGGAGAGGTCGGGCGACCTTGCCGGACTAGGACGGGTTGGGAATAGCGAAGACGATCAGTAGAAACCCTCGCCGTGTGCTGGCGGGCATTATCTTGCTGAAATATAAGCCCAGGATGGATTGCCGCGAAGGCAACCCGAACGGAGCAAGTACCGCTGTGCTGTGAGGGTGACAACGAAAGGGGCCCTACCATGAAAATAAATGCCACATCTGGCCATCACTCCTCACTGTTGGGCCGTATGGCGAGCGACGGTCACGATCGTGTCCCACCGCTCTCTGCGGCGTCTCAAGTCTGCCACCTATAAACTCATTCACTATAATAGAATCGTCTTCAGTGATGAGTCCTGCTTCGAATGGAGTCCCCACCATCGGGGAAGGCGTGTCTGGAGAGATGCCGGAAGGCTACCTGACTCTCGCCCGCCATATGGCCCGACCACCAGGACTGATGTGCCGTCTCACTTCACAGCAGCAGCCCTTTGGTTGCCATCAGCGGCACCCTTACAGCACAGAGGAGCGTCGACGATGTTCTGAGTTCCGTCTTGTCGACCTTCAAGACAAGCTACCCTGAGCTTACGTTTCGCGAAGACGATGTCCGCCAGCACACGGTTAGCGTTTCTGGTGCTTGTCTTCGCGTCTGGGAAACCCTACCTTGGCCAGCAGTGTTGTCGGACCTCTCCCCAGCTGAGAACGTTTGGACTATTTTGGACAGGGGTCTGCAGTCAGCTCTGGATGTCGATGATCTAACGCCCTGATTGGACACAATCTGGAACGATAGCCCCTCGGGAGGGTATCCAGTAACTCTGTGGATCAGTCTGAAGCTGAATAACTGCTTACAGAAGGGACGCAGGCGGACCAACATGTTACTGACTTGCTTAATTTGTGCAGATCTTTCTCTTGAGTAAATTTTTCTGAAATTGTAATCATTTGTTCGTCTGCTCATGCGCATCACATCTACCGATTGCCGTCCAATTTGAATAATTCCTTCGTCGTGAGCCGCTTTTTAATTTTTGTCTTACAGTTTATTTGAATCTTCAGTAAGGACATCGTTACAATATCGACAACAGCGAAGTATTTTACCTAAGTGAGGATGGGCGAAAGCCTGAAACGCGTATTAGCTTAAATAGAAATACAAACAAGTGCCTGAGTGCTATGGATAAAATAATCCACAGCCATGGAGCACAGCAACCAGTGAAATGGATAAACTATTCTGATCACTACTCGCTTTCGCTATTCTGAAAGCGACGTCCTATTACGGTGTTTCATGCCTAAACTTCACCATTGGGCCTAATATATTTGCTTACAAAAGGGGCCTAGCATTTAAAGGAAATATAAATGAACGAGGTAAAACTGTCCATTAGATGGTCATCTTTAGTAATTACTGGAAATAGACATCTTGATCAGTCAATAAAATTCTTCTGGGTTTGAGGCAGCATTGTGAAGTAGGCCTGAGGAAGGCGTCTTGCAATAATCACCGAAACGTCAGAATTTTACAGCTGACATTGCGTCCTCAAACCCAGAAGAATTTTATTGACTATGACAACGGCCGCGGAAGCCTACGTTTACACAGACATCTTGATGTATTATTCGTAATTTTACTGTGCACAGTAATTGCTCTGAAACCACAGTTATGAGGAATAGCTCAAACTAGAATTGAAAATTTGATTCGCCTCTTGACAAAATCTCCCGTCGGTAGAACGTGCTGTTTAATTAACTGTAAAAATTTCGTAGTTACTTCCCATTTTAAGCAATGTACTGCTCTTTCTATATCTCAGTCAGCAGAATATCTCGCTTTTCAGGATCTCGAGTGGGGATCCCGATTTGAGCCGGTCGTTCCGTTTCGGAGCTTAGCGGAAATCCAACTAGACCTGTCGGCTAGGAACTGCCGCTCGCCTCTTGGAGCCAGATAAGCTCAGCCGCGACTGTTAAATCCCCGCCTGTGGAAGGAGATTCAGCCGGACGACTGCAGACCGACAGATAAAGAGGTCGTCATCATATTATGACATTTGCGGTTTATCGCGCATCGTTAAGGCAAAGCTTCCTAATATACTGCAATTTGTAGCCGTCTAGTGGTGGTGTTTAGGCGAATTCTAATTTGTCGCTGCCAGCATTCCTTCGTGCTGAGACGTGCAGGTTAATATTAGATTCATTTTATTTTATTTATTGTAGTTATACGCTAGGATCCGCTGATAAATACGTGACACAGCTGCTCAGCTATGGAAGAGCTACTATGTAATTCAAAGCATATTAATAAAAAAAAGTTATAAAGCCAATTCAAATGAAAAAGTAAAAGTATTCAACACAGTACAGAAAAATGCACTAGAATGCGAGGAACTTCTGTGGAGAATGATCAAGAGTGCCAATAGGAAGATGAACTCATCTTTGAATATCTAAGATTCTTCATTAACTGTTTCTTTTTCAGTTCTGGTCGAAGCCTGATGAAAACGAAACCTGTAGAACAGTGCATAATTAGTTACAGAAATGTGGTCCAAGAGCAAATAGTTTTTCCATCTAGTATTTTCTGAATAATGTAGCAGTTTCTAGAATGAAATTTTCACTCTACAGCGGAGTGTGCGCTGATATGAAACTTCCTGGCAGATTAAAACTGTGTGCGGGACCGAGACTCGAACTCCTCCTTTCTTCCAGGAGTGCTAGTTGTGCAAGGTTCGCAGGAGAGCTTCTGTGAAGTTTAGAAGGTAGGAGACGAGGTACTGGCAGAAGTAAAGCGGTGAGATCTGGGCGTGAGTCGTGCTTGGGTAGCTCAGTTGGTAGAGCACTTGCCCGCGAATGGGAAAAGTCCCGAGTTCGAGTCTCGGTCCGGCACACAGTTTTAATCTGCCAGGAAGTTTCAATGTAGCAATTGATTTTCAATGAGCCCACAGATCTCAAGAGGAAGAGGTGCCTCAAAATGATATTATAGCGTGTAATAGAGTGAAAGAATACAACGTAAACAAGCTTTCCCATTTCAGCTTCACACAGTACAGATTACCCTAATACAGGGGACGATCAAGAATTTTCCGTTGAAGGGTGTTGCTTCGGCGTATAAGAAAAGTAGGACGAATCCAAAGCTGGTATATAAGCACCGGCAAGCAGTCAAGGGATTAGTGTGGTGTTTGTGTCTTTCTGACGTGCGTGCAGCAAATGTGGAAACGTGAACTATGGCGACATTGTTACCAGATGCGCCCAGACAGGAGCGACGTGCTGGTTTTTTTTTCTTTTTGTCTGCCAAAGGACAAGACATACCAGCAGACAGCTATCGGAGAACGAAGAAAGTGTACACGGTAGCATGTCTGCCGAAAAGCACCGTCGTGGAATGGTGCGCCAAATTCTGTGCCGATCCTGATTCAACACGAGATGCCGGTCGACCTGGAAGGGCAGCCTCATTTGTTCGTATGCATTAGGTTGGTGAATGACTTCGCAGTATCTCTGTTTTGCATGTCGGTATTCCGGTTGATATGGGTTTATTTAGCGACTGTCTTTTTTACGAGGGTGAGTCAAATGAAAACCTTAAATATTGTTTTAAATATTATTTATTGTGCAGAAGTGGTACAAAGCTGTATCACTTTTCAACATAATCTCCCCCAAGATCAATGCAAGTCCTCAAGCTCTTACAAAGTGCATAAATTCCTTTAGAAAAAAATTCTTTTGGTAGTCCTCGCAACCACTCATGCACCACATGGCGTACCTCTTCATCAGAACGGAACTTCTTCCTCCCATGACGTCTTCGAGTGGTCGAAACATATGGAAATCAGTTAGTGATGAGGAATGGCGCCATTCCTTGCTCGCTCTCTTCGTTTCCAGTTGGTGGAAGTGAAGCCAGGTTTTGTCCCCAGTAACGATTCTTGCAAGGAAGCCATCACCTTCTCGTTCAAAGCGTCGAAGTAGTTCTTCACAAGCATCGACACGTCGTCCTCTCATTTCAGGAGTCAGCTGCCGTGGCACCCATCTTGCAGACACTTTGTGAAACTGGAGCACATCATGCACAATGTGGTGTGCTGACCCACGACTAATATGTAAACATGCTGCAGTGCCATTCAGTGTCACGGGCGGTTTTCCTTCACTATGGCTTCAACTGCTGCAAAGTTCTGTGGAGTCACAACTCGTTGTGCCTGACCTGGACGAGGAGCATCTTCCACTGAAGTCACACCATTTGCGAACTTCCTACTCCATTCGTAGACTTGCTGCTGTGACAAACATGCATCACCGTACTGATACTTCATTCGTCGATGAATTTCAAAAGGTTTCACACCTTCACTACGCAAAAACCGCTGATCTTCCCTGGCGCAAGTCGCAAGTGGGGCGGCCATCTTTATGCTGATACTGCGACTGTATGTGCACTATGACCCCACCTACAGGCCATTCTGCACGCTGTTTGTAGCAAGCTTACTAACTTACAGGATAACGGCGTGAAATTTCGATTTGTTATTACAAATGTAAGGTTTTCATTTGACTCACCCTCGTGTCTGTAGTTCACTGTTGCTATCTGACTTTACCAGTTGTCATTTTGTCATCTGGAGATAGTGAGTGGAGCTGTGGACGCTGGAAAATGGAGTGCCAAGTGGAGAAATCCGACATGTTATTTTGTGTGAGTTCAGTAGAGAAGTGACAGCAGCGGGGGCAATCAGAAACATTTGCGCCGTGTATGGGGATAATGCCATTAGACAGGACACGGCAAGAAAATTGTTTTCTCGTTTTGAGGAGGACCGTTTTAACGTCATGTTCAGCAGGACCTTCGGGGTTTGATGACTACTGTTTAAACACATTAATCCACGATTATCCACTTCAGTGTATTCTAGAATAGGCAAATGTCATTAATTGTGTTCATTTAACAACCGTCCAATGTTTGCATGCAATGGGGAAGGTTAAAAAAATGTAAGGCAAAGTCACGTAACTCAGCAGGCGGCCATATGTGCTTCTCCGCTTGGTCGTCATCAACTGGCTCGTGAGTAACACAGACTGTTCCTATCGCGTACCGTTACTGATGACGAAAATGGTGCTTTTGTGGTAACACGAGGAAAAGAAAGGAATGGTTGCGCCAAAACAAAGCAGCAACTCCTCCTACAAAGACTTGCACCCATCTACAAAAGAAAATGTTATCCATGTGGTGGAACGGCGACGGCATTGTGTACTACGAATTGCTTCTTCCAGGTGTAACCATGACTGCTGACAATTATTTTCAACAACGGAGACGTCTCGCAGACACAAAGCAAGAAGATCGACCAGGAAGACTGTTGTGAAGAGAAATGCTACTCCACGATAACGCCCGCCCCAATTCTGTTAGACTGACAAATAACACAATACAGGAGTCAGGTTGTGGAGTCATTCCGCACCCACATTAGTCATCTGATCTTGCGCCGTCAGATTTTCACCTTTTCCATTCTCTGGACGACTTCCTCGCTCGAAAACCACATGATTTCTCCAGTTGCGGAATCGAAAAGTTATCCGAACGCTGGCAGACCGTTGTAAACAGCGAAGGAGAATATGTCGCTAATTAAAGTCGTATGTCTGCTGTGTTTATTAAATTTGTGAAAAAATGCTAGGATCTTCTGCACCAACCCAATAATACCAAGCAGATTAGCTTAGAAGCTGGCCGGAGTGGCCGTGCGGTTCTAGGCGCTACAGTCTGGAACCGAGCCACCGCTACGGTCGCAGGTTCGAATCCTGCCTCGGGCATGGACGCGTGTGATGTCCTTAGTTTAGTTAGGTTTAATTAGTTCTGAGTTCTAGGCGACTGATGACGTCAGAAGTTAAGTCGCGTAGTGCTCAGAGCCATTTGAACCATTAGCTTAGAAGTTCCGCTGGTTGACAGTAACAGAATAACGTGTCCTCATTTGTTTACTGCATTCTATACGTCGTTTGTAATATCAAAGGAGTTACAGTAGAAGAGATATTTCATGACGGGGAACATGAACATGTGGTTGTAGCTTTGTAGGTATCCATTTCAGAGCCCATCTTTAACAGACACTTTTTCCCTTCTTTTGCTCCATACAACCACTTCCGAAAACATGGAATACTTTTTTCCAAAAGCTGTGTATGTAAACTGTAAACTAATTTCCATGAAAACTGGGTTAACGAAGGATGGGAAGTGGTGTTAACCAACGACGTACAAAAGCAGTGTTTTTCTTGCATCCTCTTCAGCACACTGGTAGAAAGCAGCACGGCCGTGTCCGGAAACATACTTCAGGTCTGCAGCATTTTCGAAGTTCCCGCAAGGTTTGCTCAGCGCGCGTCGTGAGGTGGCCCCTGGCGAGGTGAACGGCCGCTCGTGCTGACGGATTGCCTCCCTCTACTCGCCAGGCGGCGGTCCGATTGGCGCAGTATGTTGCGTGTCTGGTACGTGCATTATGCACCGGCGGCGGGAGACTAATGGATCTGCCCGGCTGACGTGTGGGCCCAGCCCGGCGGACGTCCCACACGGCTTCATCCCGGGTCCGGCTCTGCCCTGTTTACACGCGCGCTGATGGACGGCCCCACAAACAACCTTCTTTCCAGTCTCGCTGCGCAGTATCTCTATCCAGCTGACCGATACAGCGCTGTCACAAGGTGCCATTAATTATAATCCCACCTGAAAACAAACTACCAGTATCCGTTCTTTTTTTGTAAATATAATGTTCGTGGAGGGTAAATACGGCCATACTAAACTTCGAACTACAAAGTCAGAAATTATAACATCTAATGCAAAGTGTGTGTTACATTGTCCTCTCTACATTTGCACAGGGAAGCGTTCCCGAATAGGCACCCCTATAGGTGCCACAGAAGATAAGCGTGTTAAGAAACTGACCAAGTGCGAATAGGACTCGAGCACTGAGGGTTTAGTACGTACACACACACACACACACACACACTGAAGAGCCAAAGAATCTGTTAGACGTGCCTAATATCGTGCAGGGCCACCGCGAGCACGCAGAAGTGCCGCAACACCACGTGACATGGGCTCGACTGATGTTTGAACTAGTGCTGGAGGGAACTGACACCATGAATCCTGCACGACTATCCATAAATCCGTAAGAGTACGAGGGGGTGGAGATCTCGTCTGAACAGCACGTTGTAAGGCATCCCAGATATGCTCAATAATATTCATGTCTGGAGAGTTTGGTGGCCAGCGGAAGTGTTTAAACTCAGAGGAATGTTCCTGGAGCCACTCTGCAGCGATTCGGGACGGACGTGTGAGATGCTGCATTGTCCTGCTGGAATTGGCCAAGTCCGTCGGAATGCACAATGGACATGAATGGAGGCAGGTGCTCAGAAAGGATTCTTTCGCCTGTCAGAGTCGTACCTACACGTATCAGGGGTCCCATGTAAGTCCATCTGCACACGCCCCACACCATTACAGAGCCTCCACCAGCTTTAACAGTTCCTTGCTGACATGCAGGATACAAGAATTCATGACGTTGTCTCCATACCTTTACACGTCCATCTGCTCGATATAGTCTGAAACGAGACTCGTCCGAGCAGGCAACATGACTCTAGTCATTAACAGTCAATGCTGGTGTTGACGGGCCCAGGCGAGGTGTAAATCTTCCTGTCGTGCAGTCATCTAGGATACACGACTGGCTATTCGGATCCGAAAGCCCGTATCGACGATGTCTCGTTGAATGATTAGCACGCTGACATTCGTTGGTGGCCCAGAATTGATATCTGCAGCAATTTGCGGAAGGGTTGCATCTCTGTCTCGTTGAACGATTGTCTTCAGTCGTCGTTGGTCCCGTTCTTGCAGGATCTTTTTCCGGCCGCAGCGATGTTGGAGATTTGATGCTTAACCGGATTCCTGACATTCACGGTACACTCGTGAAATAGTCGTACGCGAGAATGCCCACTTCATCGCTACCGCAGAGATGCTGTGTCCCATCGCTCTATCGCCGACTATAACAGCACGTTCTGACTCACTTAAATCTTGATAAACTGCCATTGTAGCAGCAGAACCCAATGTAACAACTGCGCGAGACACTAGTTTTCTTGTAAAGGCCTTGCCGACCGCAAGCCGTATTCTGCCTGTTTACAAATCTCTGTATTTGAGTAGGCATGCCTATATCAGTTCCTTTGGTGCTTCATTGCATGTAATCCATTCTGGGAATGCAGAATCTCAGCGATACAAACTGGCAAGAGGTTGGTACTCAGGAATTCCAAGACCGTACCAAAATCTCTGCAGTAGTTCCACAGACTGGACTGGACATGCAGAAAGCAAGCGAGTATTGGACTTCAGTTTATATGTGTAGAGAAAGAGAAGATTTAATAAATAATTTTATTTCCTTACTAAATAATGGCTGCAACTAAAATTTTATTTCTGTATGCAGTACGGTTTGTGTATTATGTTTTAGACGAATAATGAAAGCAATGCAAATTGAAATGCAAAAATTTTTTTAATTTCATGTAATTAACGTTTATCAGATTTCAGATATTTTTCTTTGCTTGTACTGTGAAACATTGCTTCTTGCCGCATGAAACTTCGTTAATACACTTTCTCGGGATTTTTACGTCTATATTCAAAAGTCTGCCATTTCAGTTCCTTCTGTATCTCTGTGATACGCTCCCATGGATCAAACAAACCTGTGAACATGCACGCTGCCCTACTCTGTATACGTTCAATACCTCCTGTTAGACCTATGTGGTACGAGTCCCACACACTTGAGCAATAATTCAAATGGTTCAAATGGCTCTGAGCACTATGGGACTTAACTTCTGAGGTCATCAGTCCCCTAGAACTTAGAAATACTTAAACCTAACTAACCTAAGGACATCACACACATTCCTGCCCGAGGCAGGATTCGAACCTGCGACCGCAGCGGTCGCGCAGTTCCAGTCTGTAGCGCCTAGAACCACTCGGCCACCTTGGCCGGCACTTGAGCAATACTCTAGGATGGGACGCACGAGTGATTTGTAAGCAATCTCTTTCATAGACTGATTGCACTTCGCCAGTATTCTACCAATAAACTGAAGTCTACCACTTGCTTTACCCACGATTTAACCTATATGATAATTCCATTTCATATCCCTGCAAAGTGTTACACCCAGGTATTTGTATGTGTTGGCCGATTCCAACAGTGACTCACTGATATTATAGTCACAGGATACTACGTTTTTTCGTTTTGTGAAGTGCAGAATTTTACATTTCTGAACATTTAGATCAATTTGCGAATCTGTGCCTCACGTTGAAATGTTATCAAGATCTGACTGACTATTTATGCACCTTCTCTCGGACAGTACTTCAGTATAGATAACTGCACCATCTGCAAAAAGCCTGATTTTATTATTAAATGCTCTCCTGGGTCATTAACGTGTAATATGAACAGCAAGGGCTGGGGTGCACATGAAGTTACTTCTACATCTGACGATGACTCTGAATCCCACAAAGCCTGTGTGATGGGTTAGATTCGAGCCCTCTGCCGGTAGTAGCCACACGGAATTTCCAATTGTCTGAAGATTCGTTTCTACAGATTTTGTGCTGTTCTGGAGTTACCTGAAGAGAATGGGAAACGATTAGCTTTCTGTAAGTGGTCCATGTCATCTGTGGTGCCAGGTGAACTCGATGATTTGTTTCGGTATGAGAGGCACGATACTCTCTAGATGGATATGTGAATGCACATAATTCAAGCATTTGGGCTATAGAAAATCTATGTTCCCTCGGCGATCACAAAAGGGTGCATTTGGTGTGCAACGTCACATACGCGAACTTCATCACATTCTTTCAACATGGTTCAAATGGCTCTGAGCACTATGGGACATAACATCTGTGGTCATAGGTCCCCTAGAACTTAGAACTACTTAAACCTAACTAACCTAAGGACATCACACAGGTCCATTCTCGACGCAGGATTCGAACCTGCGACCGTAGCGGCCACGCGGTTCCAGACTGAAGCGCGTACAACCGCACGACCACACCGGCCGGCTCACATTCTTTCATGGCTTAGTGAACAGATGGGCAACTGTTTGTAAACAATGTGTGTGGTATAACAGATCACCGGCGTCTCACAGTTGGTAACAGAAACGCACGTTTCCAACAGACGCCGGTAGCGGTCGCACAGAGGCCCTGAGGAACCAATGACGCACGGCCGCTGCGCCACGCCTTTAGCGGCTCTGACTGCCAGTGCCCTCTGCCGCTGCGATGTACAGCGTGTTTAACAAATCACGTTACTCTCTTCTCGAGGCTGTAGATTATGTTTCACATAGGAGCCCAAGCCCTCAAATGTCATCCAACAACGCTACAGAGCGTCGAAGTTAGAGGTGCCGGCACCTGCGAATGTGTAATACAGGGTAATTTGATGATGTTACAGACTTTCTAGGATGATGGAGAAGTAGAAATGTATCAATTTGATATACGGGTCACTGTACTGTAAACGAACAAGTCGTAGGTTATAAGTAAAAACCGTTCTGATACTTCTGATAGTGGAATACATGTACTGGTACAGTTGTTGCAAATATTGTAGGGTAGGCAACTTTCAGAGGCGGTAGTATGGACCAAAACAAAACAAAAAGAAAAAAAAAGGCTAGTAAACACTAGCTCTAAAATGTGTACTTTACGAGGTATGAGCACTTGTTCAATAGAGCAGACGCATTTACAGTAGCGAAGATGAACGAGTGCTCACAGTTCGTCAGGCATGCATCTTAGAGCCTACTTTTAGTAGAATTTATTCCTTGTTTTGGTCCAAACTACCACATCTGAAAGTAGCCTACTCTACTATCTTACCAACAACAGTACCAGTCCGCAGCTCGTGGTCGTGCGGTAGCGTTCTCGCTTCCCGCGCCCGGGTTCCCGGGTTCGATTCCCGGCGGGGTCAGGGATTTTCTCTGCCTCGTGATGACTGGGTGTTGTGTGATGTCCATAGGTTAGTTAGGTTTAAGTAGTTCTAAGTTCTAGGGGACTGATGAACATAGATGTTAAGTCCCATAGTGCTCAGACCCATTTGAACAGTACCAGTACATACATATACTCCGCTGTCAGACGTATCAGAACTGTTTCTGCTTATAACTTTCGACTCGTTAGTTTCCGGTACAGGGACCCTTACCTCAAACTGATACATTTATCTTCTTCCATCATACTAGAAAGTCTGTATCATCACGGAATCAGTCGCCGGCGCCTATAAGTTTGGCGCTCTGCAGCGTCGTTGGGTGACGTTTCCGGACACTGGCTCCTATATAAAACTTGACCTGCTAAGTCCCCTCTACAACCTCTAGAAGTGTGTAACATGAACTGTGAACACACCGTGTAGGATGGCAGGCGCCACCTACACGGCCCAGTCTCCGTCGCTGTCTTCGAGTCTTCAAGTCTTCAGTCTTAGTCGCTCACGCGTTAGTGGTTGGAGCCACATTCTGCACGACACTCTTTTGTTTGTTTCTTGTAATAGCTGCGCAAGGAGAGGTCCTTGGTTCAAATCTTCCCTCGAGTGAAAAGTTTACTTTTTTTATTTTCGCAAAGTTATGATCTATCCGTTCGTTCATTGACGTCTCTGTCCACTGTAATAAGTTTGGTGCCGGTGTTTGGCGACCGCACCGCAAAACCGTGCGATTAGTACACGAAAGGACGCGCCTCTCCAATGGGAACCGAAAACATTTGATCGCAAGGTCATAGGTCAACCGATTCCTCCACAGGTAAACACGTCTGATATATTCTATACGACACTGGTGACGGCATGTGCGTCACATGACAGGAATATTGTCGACGCACCTAACTTGTACACTTGGCGAATGGGTAAAAAGATTCTTCTACTTTGCCCGATTTAGATTTTCTTGTGGATGTGAAAATCACTCCCAAAAAAGTGATGAAAACATAAGAGTTTGTCAAATAATAATTGCCTGAAAATAAAAAATTAAACTTTTCGCTCGAGGGAGGACTTGAACCGAGGACCTCTCGTTCCGCAGCTGCTCACGCTAACCACGGGACTACGGCGCTGCTGAGTTCAGAGTGTCCTTGATGTTACCTATCTTACCATGGACTACTCAGTTTGTATATTTTGCTTATTTTTTTCGTAGTTCCACACAACTTCTTCCTGTTTTCTCGACTAATCTGTGTTCAGTTTTTCAAGGCCTATCCACTGTGCCAACTTATAACTAAATCTGAGGCGGGTGCGATGGGGAAGTTCCCTTGTTAGAGAACACTACAAGTTAACTGTAACTTCCGTTTACTGGGTTAACTCGTTCTCTACTCCTGTCCAGCGTCCCCCACGACGACAGCTGCCGCACCGCTCTGTAGTCCACACCTCCCTACCGCTGCCTACGAAGCGGTACACAACACTGTGCCTACAGCACGCGTGACGTCAGAAGGAGAAAAACACGGTCAGTCTTCTGGATCAGTGTTCTCGTGAGCAAATGAAAAATCGAAGAACACTTCTCTTAATTGCCAAAATAAGTGATTTCGTTCTCATTTGTCCACGCGAATTGCAGAAAGAAATTGTACAATGTGTTCCGGTAATTCCTCAGCGAACATTAGAACGTGTCCTTAAGAAAGTTCAACGTCGTAATCAATGACGCGAAATGCACAAATGTTTCATTTTCCCGTGAGGTTGTGATGCAACACTCGGAGTATTCTATACCAGAAACGATCGACCAGCGACAACCAGACCACCTGTATGGGAACTGTTAACGTTATTAGAGCTGTGTGCACCTATGAACGCAGTTGTCTGCTATATATGCAGTGGATACCAGGACGCATACCATCTTCCTCCCCACGTAACCGCACCATTTAGACGTTTCTGGCTCTTGTTCAGAACAACAAAAGTTTCTGAGATGGTATAGCCTTTGTGGTCAGAAATTAATCTTCGGGAAGTAAATGATGCGTGGTAAGAGCAGAGCAGAAATTTGGTTAATTAATCAACAAAGCGCGGACGGAAGCGATGAATCGACGATATATAAAAACTGAGGACGAATGTGTAGTACCAGAAATTAAAGAATTCTTCTGTCCCCGAAGGCAGATTACACAAGACGAGCGAAAAGAGGTAGATGTGTGACGCTAACAAATCTTCCGATTTTTTGAGCTCTTTGCGTGTTCGGTGAGTCCTGTTACATGGGATGACGTTCTTGAAGCAATATGAAGACTGTAGTGTTTCTTTTCCTCGGGGTTCTGCCGTGAAAATACAAAATAGAAAATCTGATTGCGTTTTGAATTTTCATGGAATAAGTTACGGACAAGGCGGACTTCGTATTACTGATTGAGATAGTGCTGTAATTTGTCCGTGAATGGCAGACCGGGTCGGCAACACTACAAAAAGCGACTGTAAGGAAATAGCATCAGAAATAAGTTGAAATTTACCTTATAATTCTGTTAGAAACGTAGTATTTATTATAACATAGTCTTCGTGGCTGTGTCTGGAATACTTCTTAATTTTCTTGTAGAATGACCTTTTATTCATTGTTCGCTGGTCCTCTTGTTCTCTGTCTGATGAAAATTTCTTGAAGTTGTCACTGTCAGGATTAATTTATAAATTTGGCGATAACCATTGCGAATCACTACTGAAATAACTTCGTTCCGTAATATAGTTTTAATTTCCACTTAAAAGCATATTTAACACAGCGCCGAAAAATACACGTCTTGAACGTATGAAGACAAGAGAGTAATAAACTAGTTGTTAAAACAAACACCTACGCAAAAGTAAAAAAAAAGATCAAAATTATTTATAAAAATCTGTCGCTGGCGCAGCGCTCTTCTGCACGCGCGATCGTAAATCATATCTTTGTACTGGCGGAGGCGCGGTAGTCAAAGTACCGTTACAAGACGTAACACTGCAATGATGCTTATTGTCGACCATGGGGTATACAGTAGTTGGTTATCAGTCTTTCAAGAGTGAATATATTGCATTAACTTTTGCAAGACTGATAACCAAGCAATTTAGTCCCTTTACTGCCCAGACAAACCAACCAACCAACCAATCCTGCAATACATATTAGAAGGAGTACTCCTATCTCTAATGCTGTCATACCGTACTCATCACTCATCGCTGGCTTGTGGAACTTTCGAAGCTGACTTTTGCTCTAGAGGGGGCATTCTCTTGCTGTTTGTCGTCAACAAAGCCGAAGCGGTGCCACAGAAGTGCTGAGGCAGAGTGGACAGAGAGTCGTTGCTGGAGTTCTGTAGTCGCAGCTACGTCGCGCACAATTGGGCTGGAATTTACACTGGTCAGCCAGAAAATTATGACCACCGACCTACTATCGTCCAGACGTCAGCAGCGCCATCTGGAGAAGCATGACTGCTAGTCAGTGAGCGTGCTGTCCTTGTGTAGAATGGGGAAGGCGCGAGATCTATCTGAGTTTGACCGCGGGCAGACTGTGATGGCCTGGATGTTTGGCACGAGCATTTCGGAAACTGCAGGAGCTGTCGGGTGTTCGAGGAGTGCTGTGGTGGGTGTCTCCAACACGTGGTGAAACCAAGGTGAAACCACGTCCAGATGTCGTGAGGTTGGGTAGCCACCCCTCATCACAGATGTCGGACGTCGTAGGCTGACAGACTGGTAAAACGGGACAGGCGGCGAACTGTGGCGAAACTAACATCGGACTTTAATGCTGGGCAGAGTACAAGTGTGTCTGAACACACAGTGCCCCGACCACTCCTAAAGATGGACCTTCGCAGGTGACGACCCATGCATGTCCCAATGTTGACAGTACGACTTCGGCAACTACGACTGAAATAGGAATGCGACCATCTAACAATACCACCACTTACTTGCAAAGTAGGATAGAAATCAGATTAATAATGTTGATCCCGCAGCATATGTTCGCTTTATCGGGCAACAACAAAGTTATTGACTGTGGATGGTGTCGTCAGAATTGAAATAATGAGATCACTGTAAAAAAAAGTCATTAATTTGGCACTTATCTTGAATGGATTCCCACGTAGATTTCGTCGAAGTCGTTATGGCTCATCTTGTTGATTCCAGGGTGATTCTACTTTGACTGCTAGGAGGTCCAGATTTCTATTTTAGCAATATTTGAAGATCTAACAAATGCGTTTTTCAGGAAAGTCTTGATGATCGAACAATCCCAGGTCAGAACAATGGTATGGTAGAAGTAATTTTTGACTTGGTGTTAGCGATTCACATTTTTATTAAACTTCTTGTAAATTGACATATACTTCTTCTCAATTGTCACATCATCAAGAAAACAATTTTGTATCAATCTTCATGCATTTAATTTCCACTTTAACCGAACACAAGACTTGACTGTTCTTTTACAAATCGAAACAACAACTTAACTTCTGCCAAAGTGAAACAGAGACTGCTCTGTGCGCACTCAAGTAAGTCAAAGATTATGACAGTCTCACAGAAATGAATACACACAAGAACCATATCACTGTAATATATCGATACATCGGAGTACCTATACATTAATAAAACCGAATGTGAATATTGTCACAAAAATGTCTGTTACTTCGCAGAAAAGTAGTACGATATTACTGGTATCGAGAACTGGGGTTGGAGTGGTGTAAAAGTCACGTAAATAGAGAACCATTACAACCATGAGCACTGAACGTTGGCGCAATGGCAGAGCGTCTCATGGTCTGATGAATCCCGATACGTTCTTCATCATACCGATGGGAGGGCGCGAATCTGTAGTTTTCCAGGGGATCAGATCATTCACACCTGTACTGTGGGACGAAAACAAGCTGGCAGCAAATCCATTCTGCTCTGGGGAACATTCGCGTGGGCATCCATGTGTCCAGTGCAGCTTGTGCGAGACACCATGACGGACAAGGACTATCTCACACTGGCTGCAGACCATGGAACCCCTTCATGACGACCATGCTTCCCGTCGGCAGTGGCATTTTTGGACAAGACGATCCGCCATGTCACGAGGTCATGAGTGTAATGGAGTGGTTCGAGGAACGAAGTGGCGAGTTTCGGCTGACGTGGTGTCTCCCCCACTCGCCTGATCTGAACCAGATCGGACACATCAGCGACGTGACTGGACGTGGCTTCAGAGCTCACTGACCCCCCGCCCCCCTTTTCCCCCCTCTGCGGAATTTACGGGCATTAGGTGACTTGTCAGTCCGATGTGGTGCCAACTCCCTTCAGCAACCTACCAAGCCTCATTGCTTCCATGCCACTGTTATCTGTGTCAAAGGTAGACATACCGGCTATTAGGCAGCTGTTTATAATGTTCTGGCTGTATCTATATACACTCCTGGAAATGGAAAAAAGAACACATTGACACCGGTGTGTCAGACCCACCATACTTGCTCCGGACACTGCGAGAGGGCTGTACAAGCAATGATCACACGCACGGCACAGCGGACACACCAGGAACCGCGGTGTTGGCCGTCGAATGGCGCTAGCTGCGCAGCATTTGTGCACCGTCGCCGTCAGTGTCAGCCAGTTTGCCGTGGCATACGGAGCTCCATCGCAGTCTTTAACACTGGTAGCATGCCGCGACAGCGTGGACGTGAACCGTATGTGCAGTTGACGGACTTTGAGCGAGGGCGTATAGTGGGCATGCGGGAGGCCGGGTGGACGTACCGCCGAATTGCTCAACACGTGGGGCGTGAGGCCTCCACAGTACATCGATGTTGTCGCCAGTGGTCGGCGGAAGGTGCACGTGCCCGTCGACCTGGGACCGGACCGCAGCGACGCACGGATGCACGCCAAGACCGTAGGATCCTACGCAGTGCCGTAGGGGACCGCACCGCCACTTCCCAGCAAATTAGGGACACTGTTGCTCCTGGGGTATCGGCGAGGACCATTCGCAACCGTCTCCATGAAGCTGGGCTACGGTCCCGCACACCGTTAGGCCGTCTTCCGCTCACGCCCCAACATCGTGCAGCCCGCCTCCAGCGGTGTCGCGACAGGCGTGAATGGAGGGACGAATGGAGACGTGTCGTCTTCAGCGATGAGAGTCGCTTCTGCCTTGGTGCCAATGATGGTCGTATGCGTGTTTGGCGCCGTGCAGGTGAGCGCCACAATCAGGACTGCATACGACCGAGGCACACAGGGCCAACACCCGGCATCATGGTGTGGGGAGCGATCTCCTACACTGGCCGTACACCACTGGTGATCGTCGAGGGGACACTGAATAGTGCACGGTACATCCAAACCGTCATCGAACCCATCGTTCTACCATTCCTAGACCGGCAAGGGAACTTGCTGTTCCAACAGGACAATGCACGTCCGCATGTATCCCGTGCCACTCAACGTGCTCTAGAAGGTGTAAGTCAACTACCCTGGCCAGCAAGATCTCCGGATCTGTCCCCCATTGAGCATGTTTGGAACTGGATGAAGCGTCGTCTCACGCGGTCTGCACGTCCAGCACGAACGCTGGTCCAACTGAGGCGCCAGGTGGAAATGGCATGGCAAGCCGTTCCACAGGACTACATCCAGCATCTCTACGATCGTCTCCATGGGAGAATAGCAGCCTGCATTGCTGCGAAAGGTGGATATACACTGTACTAGTGCCGACATTGTGCATGCTCTGTTGCCTGTGTCTATGTGCCTGTGGTTCTGTCAGTGTGATCATGTGATGTATCTGACCCCAGGAATGTGTCAATAAAGTTTCCCCTTCCTGGGACAATGAATTCACGGTGTTCTTATTTCAATTTCCAGGAGTGTCTATAATTCTCGCACATACGCCACTGATTGACGTGCAGTGTGAGATGTTGAAACCAGACTTCTTCAACGTTTGGTAAGTTGTTCAATGCAGATGTAACGATAGACGTGGACCGATATTGTGTTTCCCTGTTCATTTGCAAAAAAATATAGTCCTATAATCCCAAGTGATGAAACACCACACCATGCTGTTACTCTACTGGCGTGTAAAGGGCGTTCATGGACGTCAGTAGGATTTGTGTTCGCCCATTAACTGCAGTTCTGTTTATTCACATAACCTGTGAGATGAAAATGTGCCTCATCTAACATCCTCAACTTGTTTAGAAATTCATCAAATGGTTCTGAGCACTATGGGACTTAACTTCTGAGGTCATCAGTCACCTAGAGCTTAGAACTAATTAAACCTAACTAACCTAAGGGCATCACACACATCCATGCCCGAGGCAGGATTCGAACCTGCGACCGTAGGGGTCGCTCGTTTCCAGACTGTAGCGCCTAGAACCGCACGGCCACACCGACCGGCTATAATTTCATCGTCATTGTTTATTTTTTTTATCATTTGTTGACAGAATCCTAATCGAATCCGGTAATCGTTGTCCTTCAGTTTTTGCACCATCTGCAGTTTGTACGGATGAAATTTTAAATCAAGATGAAGAAATCTGCGGACGCTCTCCTGGGACATTCCATCCACTGTTACTTGTTTACGAATTGAACGCCGTGGGCTCCGTAAGACAGGCTCGCGTACAACATCAATGTTCGCTGGAGAACGCACAATTCTTGCTGGTCTTGTTGGTTTCTTCTTGAGGGCAGATCCAGTCTCCTCAAAGTTATTAAACCAACATCTTATCGCGTGTTTCGACGGAACGGCATCACGATGTCCTAAATTATAAAAACGTCGGAACTCCCTCTGCACCGCTACCAAACTATCACTGTTTTTATAAAACATTTTTATGACTAACGCAAGCTGTTGTCCGTTGCACTTATCCATGATTACTGAAATGGCGGACTGTTTACCCGCTAACTGTCACAAACCGGCAGTGCTGCCACCTGCCCATGGCTGCCACTACTCATTTCAAACACTCCCCTTATTATACCACACTTTATTTGTGACGGAAGGTTGCACCGATGATCTGGCAAAGTAGACTCTTCTCTTCCAATTCCTGTGGTGTTCCTTCAATTGGATCCATATTGCCCTGCCAGACTGACCTACATAGAATCTGCCACCTGCTTAAAGAAGACCATAGTCATAAGGTGAAATATGAAGTATTACATCACATGCGTAAGGGAAGGAAGATGAACTACCGTGAAATAATGGAAATTAATAAACAAGTGACTAGACGCAGTTCTCTTACTCGCCACTTCGAACTGAAGATGTTACTAATAATGCTGTCCAGGACGTGTTGTAAATCACACCTATTACTCACATGCCCCGTTTTCCTATATTTCAGTTACTATAGTTTCTCTTGTTGTGTAAAAAAATTACTTTGTATAATCACAGCTGCAAAAATTTACTTTGTATAATCACAGCTGCTTCACTTTCCTACTTAACCTTACTAGTGTATCTTACTTGTTCGTTACTTAGGACCTACATATTAAAGACAGGATTATTTTCTGCAGCTACACCTTTGTAGCATGTCACGAAAGTTTATTGTTCAGTTTATTTCCATCTATAAAGGACTGTTGCAGTTCCTGTATAGTTCGTTAGTTAATGTGTTACATATTTAATTTAATTTAAATAATCTTGCATCACCCCCCCCCCACCCCCAAAAACCATGGACCTTGCCGTTGGTGGGGAGGCTTGCATGCCTCAGCGATACAGATAGCCGTACCGTATGTGCAACCACAACGGAGGGGTATCTGTTGAGAGGCCAGACAAACATGTGATTCCTGAAGAGGGGCAGCAGCCTTTTCAGTAGTTGCAGGGGCAACAGTCTGGGTGACTGACTGATCTGGCCTTGTAACATTAACGGAAACAGCCTTGCTGTGCTGGTACTGCGAATGGCTGAAAGCAAGGGGGAAACTACAGCCGTAATTTTTCCCGAGGGCATGCAGCTTTACTGTATGGTTAAATGATGACGGCGTCCTCTTGGGTAAAATATTCCGGAGGTAAACTAGTCCCTCATTCAGATCTCCGAGCGGGGACTACTCAAGAGGACGTCACTATCAGGTCAAAATTGAAAAACTAGTAGAAGCCGACCTCGGGAAAGATCAGTCTGGATTCCGTAAAAATATTGGAACACATGAGGCAATACTGACCCTACCACTTATCTTAGAAGCTAGATTAAGGAAAGGCAAACCTACGTTTTTGGCATTTGTAGACTTAGAGAAAGCTTTTGACAATGTTGAGTGGAATACTCTCTTTCAAATTCTGAAGGTGGCAGGGATAAAATTCAGGGAGCGAAAGGATATTTACAATTTGTACAGAAAGCAGGAGGGACATGAAAGGGAAGCAGTGGTTGGGAAGGGAGTGAGACAGGGTTGTAGCCTCTCCCCGATGCTATTCAATCTGTATATTGAGCAAGCAGTAAAGGAAACAAAAGAAAAATTCGGAGTAGGTATTAAAATCCATGGAGAAGAAATAAAAACTTTGAGGTTCGCCGATGACATTGTAATTCTGTCAGAGACAGCAAAGGACTTGGAAGAGCAGTTGAACGGAATGGACAGTGTCTTGAAAGGAGGTTATAAGATGAACACCAACAAAAGCAAAACGAGGATAATGGAATGTAGTCGAATTAAGTCGGGTGATGCTGCGGGAATTAGATTAGGAAATGAGAGACTTAAAGTAGTAATGGAGTTTTGCTATTTGGTGAGCAAAATAACTGATGATGGTCGAAGTAGAGAGGATATAAAATGTAGACTGGCAATGACAAGGAAAGCGTTTGTGAAGAAGAGAAATTTGTTAACATCGAGTATAGATTTAAGTGTCAGGAAGTCGTTTCTGAAAGTATTTGTTTGGAGTGTAGCCATGTATGGAAGTGAAACATGGTCGATAAACAGTTTGGACAAGAAGAGAATAGAAGCTTTCGAAATGTGGTGTTACGGAAGAATGCTGAAGATTAGATGGGTAGATCACATAACTAATGAGGAGGTATTGAATAGGATTGAGGAGAAGAGAAGTTTGTGGCACAACTTGACTAGAAGAAGGGATCGGTTGGTAGGACATGTTTTCAGGCATCAAGGGCTCACCAATTTAGTATTGGAGGGCAGCGTGGAGGGTAAAAATCGTAGGGGGAGACCAAGAGATGAATACACTAAGCAGATTCAGAAGGATGTAGGTTGCGTTAGGTACTGGGAGATGAAGGAGCTTGCACAGGATAGAGTAGCATGGAGAGCTGCATCAAACCAGTCTCAGGACTGAAGACCACAACAACAACAACAACAATCTTACATAGCAGTAACACTGAGACAATCACTCTTGTTTTATTGCTAAATCTAATATTAAAAGTTTTCTTCTCTGGAGGTGGAGATGCTCTGTAAATGCAGAGGTTTAAAGTCTTTGATCAGACAAAGTTTCACTGCGCCACATACTTGTCTTTGTACCTGATGATGGCGTAATAGCAGAAAATCGGCTTGTTAAATGAATAATAAATTTTGTAGAATATCACACCAGCGTTGTGTGTGTTTTCGTTTGTAATGTATAAAATCGTCTACCAAGAACCGGCGGAGCAGTGAATAAACCCTGTAGTGGTTGTCTCTTAACACAGCACAGACGTTACAATGTTAATGAGTCAGTGACTGAGAATGTTGCTCTCCCTGTCTAAGTGACGTTACTTGGACGGAAAATCTTGGGGCAGTTTACAAGGCGGGAGGGTTCAACGCCTCCTCGACAGTGATGTCATTACACACGCATGGCTCTGTCAGCGCTTCGATAAGAGTTCTGGAGCGATGAGAGTCGCAGACCGTGTCGCTGAGGTTAATCAGCTGGGACGGAAAAATTTTCCCCCCTTCGCGGCCCCATTGTTTATGCAGACAGCTCCCCGCCGCGCCACCCTTTTGTCCTCTGGGGATTTCCCCTCCCCTTTAATCGAGTACAGCGCCCCACTTCTGGAACGACGCCCCACTCTGCCGTCTCTGTCTCGTCGCCTCGCTTCGTGTCGTGTCGTGTCGTTTGTCCCCGGCGGACGCCCGTGAACTGTCGGCAGCCCATCACCAGTACGTCGCGCCGCTGTATAGACCGCCTCTGGTCTGGTCTGACAGCGCCGCCCGTCTGCGAGCAAAGTTTGTCCGCCGATCACCCGTCCCGCCCCTTTCTCCTCAGACCCGAAGCGCTCGCCTTTCTGTCGCCGGTAATGCGGGCGTGTAGACGGAGATGACGCGTCCTAGACACCGCCGCCAGCGCGATCGATGGCCACAACACTGTACACCAGCAGCGTCTTTCTCCTTGTGCGTGTTTTGTGAAGAGCCGCCCAGAACAGGCGGAGCAAATGTTCGGAAACGACAAGTTTATTCCTATGATGTTACTTATAATCCGTCTAGATCGCAAAATTTTTTATTCATATGACGAGTTTCGGTTCATTCAGAACCATCTTCAGATCTGTAACGATAATGAAACCAATTTACTATTTCACGGTTGCAAATCTTTTTCATCCACCAGAATCCTGAAATTTATTCCTACTACTGCATATTTTGTGCCGCAGCTTCAATTTTAACGTGTTATTTGTTCGGAAACCTATTCAGGTGTATATAAGATCAAATGTAATGACTGCTGTAAACAATATATAGGGCAGACTGGTAGGAACTACTCTCAAAACAAAACAGCTTTTGGGGTGCATATGGCTGCCACAAAGCACTCAGTCACGAACACTGAATACAATTTAGACATCCTGCATAGAGCTCGTAAGGGACGGTTTCTTAACATTTTGGAACAAATTAAAATATACATCCACAAAAATAAAGATCCGGATTCAATCCTCAACGAGCAAAGCGAATTCAATCATAACGCCTATTTTAGCATTTATGACGACTTACTAAGATGACAACTGTTGCATGTGGAGGTCCAGGCCGAGGGATGAGAGATGGTGCGTGATGGGGAAGCAGCTTGAAGACGCGTGCAGCGCCTGGCGTCGTTGACGGGCCCTCCTGCACGGCCCTCTTGCCCGCGGCGATGGACGTCAGACGACTGGGCGGATCGCGGCACAACACCGAAGTGGCGGGAACCACGGAAGCAGACCGTAGAGGAATACAAGTCCACACCAGCGCCATAGATATATAAATCGCCCTATGTTTTTTAGATCGTATGAAAATGATAATTTTACTGTTTTTCAATTTTGATAAGTACAGATTTTAACCTTGACAAATACATATTTTAACAAAGTATTTTTGGAGATAAAAGTTAATCAAAAATCTACTGAATACAGTATGTGCAAATGGAATGTAACAAATGTACCAGACGCCACCTGTCGGTAATAGTGTTATAATTAATATAAATGACGTGCATTCTGATAACCAATTTTATGTGACGCAGCATGGGAAAGTTGCTGGATTTGGACGGGTTACTTCTGTAACTGAAATATCAGGTACGTTCTGGTACATTTGATGTTGATTAGATAGGATGAAAAAGATTTGCTTCCGTGAAATAGTAAATTAGTTTCATTATCGTTACAGATCTGAAGATGGTTCTGAATGAACAGAAACCGGTCATATGAATAAAAAATTTTGCAATCAAGACGGATTATAAGTAACATTATACAATCACTGATTGCTTCTATCCCATCAGACATTATGTCTGTTTTTGCAAAATTTATTCCTGCCCGAAAATTCATTCGGGTACGCCGTAGCTTTGACTGTACACGGTTTCCCACACTCCTTGCGTCAGTCGTCTAGAAGTGTGATCATGTTGAACAGTGGCACTCAATCCAATTTTCATACAATTTTTTCGTTTTATACACTTTAAGACAAAAGAAAAACCGACTCACCACGAAGGAATGATCCGAATGGAACGAAAATCAGTAAATGTGATGTAAAGGCACAGATAAAGAAATTGTTGCAATTTCGGGAAAAAATGGATGATTTATTCAAGAGAAAGTACTTCACAAATTGAACGACTAACTAACGGGTTGGTGCACCTCTCTCCTTTATGCAACCAGTTATTTGGCTCGCCATTGATTGGAAGAGTTGTTGCGTTGTAAGACAATGAAAGACCTAGAGCCGTCGTAATGATGTCATTTAATGTCTAGCTACCAGTTTCGGCGCTTCAGATGTTCATATGTGTGTGAAATCTTATGGGACTTAACTGCTAAGGTCATCTGCCCCTAAGGACAAACACCATCTGGGCTTACATGTCAGCGAGATAATGTCCGCCCATCCACGGCCGAGGGAGGACTCGAACCTCCGCCGGGACCAACCCCACAGTCCATGACTGTAGCGCCTCAGGCCACTCGGCTAATCCCGCGCGGCTCGGCGCTTCAGTGCACAACTTTCAGGTCTTAGCTGATCCTGAAGAGGCTATCACGATATATATGTACGATCCATCAGTGGCCAACAACTGGTTTACAAAGACTACCTGTAACTGTGACGTCGTCTCCCCAATCATCAACCGTCAACTTGCAGAGACGACACCATGGTTACAGGTGTTGGTACTGATGCATCGTACATATGGATCGTGATAAATCCTTCAGCATCGACTAAGACATGAAGATGGTGCACTGAAGTGCCGAAACTAGTAGCTAACATTAAATGACATCATAAGGACGGCTGTAGGTGTTTCATTTTCTTACAATAGTGAATGGCCATAGTCCCCCAGACCTCCAAGAACAGGGATGGAGACACGAGAGTTGTTGGATGCCCTCCTGAGGGATATCGTGTCAAATTCTCTCAAACTGGTGTGTTAGATCGTCAAAATCCCGAGCTGATTGGAGGGTCTTGTCCATAATGCTCCAAACTTTCTCAACTGGGGAGAGATCTGGCGACCTCGCTGGCCAAAGTAGGGTTCGGCAAGCACAAAGGCAAGCAGCAGGAACTCTCGCCGTGTGCTGGCAGGCATTATCTTGATTAAATGTAAGACCAGTACAATTTGCCACGAAGGGCAACAAAACTGAGTGTAGAATATCGTCGTCGTATCGCTAAGCTGTAAGGCCGCCACGGATGACAGCCAAAGGGGCCCTGATGTGAAATGAAGTGGCACTCCAGACAATCAGTACTACTAGTCTGGCCGTATGGCGAGAAGCTGTCAGTTTGGTATCCCACCAGTGTCCAGGGCGTGTCCACACACGTCTTTAGCCTACAATCTCATTGACTGGAGTATTCAATTGACGGCCTGGTTCGAACTGAAACCTAATGACCAAGAGATGTCTGGATATAACCAGACAGTGGTGGGAAACCAACATAACTGTTGCCCGCCATACAATCCGACAACCAGGAGCGATGATCTGGAGTCCCATTTCGTTTCATGGCAGGACCTCTTTGGTTGTCTATATGGAGATGGTATCTGTTCTTTCGGACATCTCCGAAAGAACAAAATGGTTCAAATGGCTCTGAGCACTATGGAACTTAACTGCTGTGGTCATCAGTCGCCTAGAACTTAGGACTACTTAAACCTAACCTAAGGACATCACACACATCCATGCCCGAGGCAGGAGTCGAACCTGCGGCCGTAGCGGTCGCGCGGTTCCAGACTGTAGCACCTAGAACCGCTCGGACACTCCGGCCGGCAGAAAGAACTGATACCATCTTCATATAGTTAAGGCTAACCGGTCATTGACCTTCTTCTTCTTCTGTGCGGATGCACACGCATTGCCCGAACTCTTATGGGACTTGGTAAGATTGTCTGCCGCGAGTAAGGAGTGTAATGGTCAGGGGCACTACGAATGTGGTGTGTGGACATTAAGCTGGGAATGTGGGTCTCACGGGGAGCGTGAAAGGGATAAATTCCAACAGTCGCCCTATCCTCTGTGCCCTCAGTGGCTCAGATGGATAGAGCGTCTGTCATGTAAGCAGGAGATCCCGGGTTCGAGTCCTGGTCGGGGCACACATTTTCAACTGTCCCTGTTGACGTATATCAACGCCTGTCGACAGCTTAGAGTATTGATATAATTATGATTCCATTCTTTGGTTGTCATGCGCCGCACTTTTACAACAGAGCGTTACGTCGATGATATTCTACGCTGTGTTTTGTTGACCTTCATGGCAAGCCATCTGGGCTTACACGTCAGCTAGATACTGTCCGCCCACACATGGCGAGAGTTTCTACTGCTTGCCTTCGTGTTTACGAAACGCTACCTCTACCAACAACGTCGCCGGCATTCTCCAGAATTGTCGGGCCATATGGCGGGCGATAGTCGAGTTGGTATCCAGACGCTGTCTGTGGAGTGCCCAGGCACGTCTTTCCTGGTCACTGGCGCTCATTTCGAAGCGGGTCTGATCACTGAAGACAATTCCACTCCAGTCAGTGACATTGCAGAGGAATATAAATAATGAATTCACGAGCGCAGGTTGTGGACACACGGTTGACCGACATAAGGAAGTGTGCGTCTGCCCGCGGTTCGTGCTCGGATGGCTGAAGCAGTCACAGCGACCGCTCGCATAAAATCGGGAAATCCGGATTCGACTCTCGTTTTGGCACCAATTTTCATTGGGCGCAGCCTATATTAATGTCTGCTAGTAGTCGTCTGGATCCTTTTGAACAGATGTTGTACTACTTCCTTCGACGTACATCTCACGAAATGACCTTTTCAGGAAAAGACATATACAGAGACATGACAACAATCGATCTCTGAATCTCGGTAACGGATGATGATATCGAAAAAGTTTTTGGAGTGTCCCAAGAATATCAACTTAAGAGCAAATGGTAAAAATTTCGACGTTTTGTCGTGAGTAAAATTTATGGGAGTGACTATCCCCACAACTGGTACTTTTGGTACCCAAAACGTATGGTTTTTCGGAGTTTTCTCATGGGGTACCCAAAACTGTTTTTTTTTCTTTTTTGTTAGTAGGGAGAGAGGTGGTTTGTCAGGTGCTTTTATAAGCTATCACAGCGCACCATACACCACACCTAATAGGAAAGAACAAACCAATTTGGTCAACTTGTGTGGACAGGAGAAGTGTGTATTATTTAAATTTTGATCTTGTTCTGTGGGATATCTACAGTACGCCTGTTCTTCCAATAGGTATGCAACTGGTTGCTAGACCAAGGCTATCCAAAATACGTGACCCCTCATCTGTAAGATCAATAGAACCTCAGATACGAACATCTGAAATACTGTGGCAGCCCACTTCATACATGGTAGCGCCTACTGCATCGGCATCCCACTTCACGTCCAACCAACATGGGATGCCTGCATCATAGGGCGTATATTCACCACAAATATTTACCTGCGGTCACAACACAACACAACACCAGGTCTCCATCAACGGCTGCCAGCGACTGCTACCCGTTTGCAGAGCCTGCAGAACACGCTACCAGAGGTCGCAGATAGCCCAGGAACTACTATGATAAGCCAGGCACGTGATCGCGAACAGTTCCGGCAGAGACATTTTCCAAACGGGCTCTATAGGGCGGCGCACTGCTGGCACCGCTTGGAAGGATATGGAGCTGCCACCCCGGCAGCCACGGCCAGACGCCTCATCTAGCTGGCCGATCTCTTGCCGATGGACTTGGTATAGTCGACGAACGTCTTGACACTGTAGGATTGTTTTATTGTGATCTCTCCCTGTGAAGCGTCGGGTCTTTTCTATTATTATTTGTTATGTTATATTTGTGACGATCCACAGTTGGGACCGAGTCTGTTGTTCTTTTCGAGATTGTACTATTGTTTTGTTTTGGTGAGCCCAATAAATTGTTTTTGGACTTGTGTTTTACGCAGTTTTATTCTGCTAGCGCAGATACTTCATGAAAAATCGCACTTTCCGAGCGCGGCTTTTTGGAACATTTTGGTACGGTGCACTGCCCTGGACGGACCGATTTACATCTACATCTACATACACACTCCGCAATCCACCATAGGATGCGTGGCGGAGGGTACCTCGTACCACAACCAGCACCTTCTCTCCCTGTTCCACTCCCAAACAGATGAGGGAAAAATGACTGCCTATATGTCTTCGTGCGAGCCCTAATCTCTCTTATCTTATCTTTGTGGTCTTTCCGCGAAATGTAGGTTGGCGGCAGTAAAATTGTACTGCAGTCAGCCTCAAATGCTGGTTCTCCAAATTTCCTCAGTAGCGATTCACAAAAAGAAGCCTCCTTTCCTCTAGACTCCCACCCAAGTTCCTGAATCATTCCTGTAACACTAGCCTGATGATCAAACCTACCAGTAACAAATCTAGCAGCCCGCCTCTGAATTGCTTCTATGTCTTCCCTCAATGCGACCTGATAGGGATCCCAAACGCTCGAGCAGTACTCAAGAATAAGTCGTATTAGTGTTTTATAAGCGGTCTCCTTTACAGATGAACCACATCTTCCCAAAACTCTCCAGAATGAGATTTTCACTCTGCAGTTCGAGTCTCGGTCGGCCACACAGTTTTAATCTGCCAGGAAGTTACCAAAATTCTACCAATGAGCCGAAGACGTCTATCCGCCTTCCCCACAACTGCTATTACATGCATGTCCCAGTTCATATCGCTCTGCAATGTTACGCCCAAATATTTAATCGACGTGACTGTGTCAAGCGCTACACTACTAATGGAGTATTCAAACATTACGTGATTCTTTTTCCTATTCATCTGAATTAATTTACATTTACCTATATTTAGAGTTAGCTGCCATTCTTTACACCAATCACAAATCCTGTCCAAGTCACCTTATATCCTCTTACAGTCACTCAACGACGACACCTTCCCGTACACCACAGCATCATCAGCAAACAGCCGCACATTGCTATCCACCCTATCCAAGAGATCATTTATGTAGATAGAAAACAACAGCGGACCTACCACACCTCCCTGGGGCACTACAGATGATACTCTCACCTCCGATGAACACTCACCATCGAGGACAACGTACTGCGTTCTATTACTTAAGAAGTCTTCGAGCCACTCACATTTTTGGGAACAAATCCCATGCGTGGTTCATGGTGTGGGTTCCTGTTGTCATGTCCTAGTTCATGAACCACGGGCAACGTATGAGTGGCCAAGTAAGTGGTCCCGACAGTCGGGATACCAGTTACTTTGGAATAAGGCTGGGCATCTCGGACATATTCTGAGTCGTGGTCACCTTTGTGCTCATACGGCAAAGACTACCAAATCCACCGGTTAGTCCCTCAGCCGTTAGGGGTAAAACCCAATGGGACTCGGGGCAAGTAAGGCTAGCAACCTGCTTCCCTGGTACTTTAAATATGATGCTGGCAACAATCAGAGCAAAATGCCTCGGACCTTTGGAGGTGACGGAGTCCCACCTCTAACTGACAAACCAGGGACTCCAAAGATACGACTTGCCAAACAAATGGTAATGAGATGGGGAGCTATTAATATCAATGGGGGCTACTCTGGGAAGAAGGTAGAGCTGGCAGAGGCTGCAAGTAAGATGGGGCTGGACGTTTTAGCTGTTAGTGACATTCGGGTAAGGGGTGAGAAAGAAGAGGAAGTGGGAGAATACAAGGTCTACCTGTCAGGAGTCAAAGCAGGAATAGCACAATGGGGTGTAGGGCTTTACATCAGGAAAGAAATGGAACCCAGCGTAGTTGCAATAAGGTATGTAAACGAACGACTGATGTGGATAGATTTGACAGTGTCTAGCAAGAAAATTAGGATTGTGTCAGTATATTCGCATTGTGAAGGGACAGATCAAGATAATATGGATAGTTTTTATGAGGCACTCAGTGATGTAGTTGTTAGAGTAAAGGACAAGGACAGTGTTCTGCTGATGGGTGATTTTAACGCCAGGATTGGAAGTCGAACAGAAGGGTATGAAAAGGTTATGGGTAAATCTGGAGAGGACATGGAGGCCAACAGGAACGGGAAACAACTCTTGGATTTCTGTGCCAGTATGGGCTTAGTAATCACAAACTCCTTTTTTAAACATAAGAACATTCACCGGTATACTTGGGAAGGCAGGGGAACCAGATCTGTCATTGACTATATAATAACAGATCAGGAATTCAGGAAGGTTGCGAGGGACACACGTGTATTCAGGGGATACTTTGATGACACTGATCATTATTTAATCTGCAGTGAAATTGGGATTGTGAGACCGAAAGTGCAGGAGGTCAGGTCCATTTGTAGGAGGATAAGAGTGGAGAAACTTCAGGATAAGGAAATCAGGCACAAGTACATAACAGCGATCTCAGAAAGGTACCAGTTAGTTGAATGTAGTCAATTACAGTCATTGGAAAAGGAATGGACAAGGTACAGGGACACAGTACTAGAAGTGGCTAAAGAATGTCTTGGAACAGTAGTGTGTAAAAGTAGGATGAAGCAAACAGCTTGGTGGAATGATACAGTCAAGGCAGCCTGTAAAAGGAAAAAGAAGGCGTATCAAAAATGGCTACAAACCAGAACCCAGGTAGACAGAGAAAGTTATGTTGAAGAAAGAAACAAAGGCAAACAGATAATTGCAGCATCCAAGAAGAAATCGTGGGAAGACTTTGGAAACAGGTTGGAGACTATGGGTCAAGCTGCTGGAAAACCACTCTGGAGTGTAATTAGCAGTCTTCGAAAGGGAGGTAGGAAGGAAATGACAAGTATTTTGGACAGGTCAGGAAAACTGCTGGTGAATCCTGTGGATGCCTTGGGCAGATGGAGGGAATATTTTGAAGAGTTGCTCAATGTAGGTGAAAATGCGATCAGTAATGTTTCAGATTTCGGGGTAGAATGGGATAGGAATGATGGTGGAAATAGGATCACATTTGAGGAAGTGGAAAAAATGGTCAATAGATTGCAGTGCAATAAAGCGGCTGGGGTGGATGAAATTAAGTCGGAACTCATCAAATACAGTGGACTGTCAGGTCTTAAATGGCTACACAGGATAATTGAAATGGCCTGGGAGTCGGGACAGGTTCCATCAGACTGGACAAAAGCAGTAATCACACCAATCTTTAAACATGGAAACAGAAAAGATTGTAACAACTACAGAGGTATCTCTTTAATCAGCGTTGTGGGTAAAATCTTCTCAGGTATTTTTGAAAGGAAAGTGCGGGTATTAGTTGAGGACCAATTGGATGAAAATCAGTGTGGGTTTAGGCCTCTTAGAGGTTGTCAGGACCAGATCTTTAGCTTACCGCAAATAATGGAGAAGTGTTATGAGTGGAGCAGGGAATTGTATCTATGCTTTATAGATCTAGAAAAGGCATATGACCGGGTTCCTAGGAGGAAGTTATTGTCTGTTCTACAAGATTATGGGATAGGAGGCAAACTTTTGCAAGCAATTAAAGGTCCTTACATAGATAGTCAGGCAGCAGTTAGAGTTGACGGTAAATTGAGTTCATGGTTCAGAGTAGTTTCAGGGGTAAGACAAGGCTGCAACCTGTCTCCACTGTTGTTCATATTATTTATGGATCATATGTTGAAAACAATAGACTGGCTGGGTGAGGTTAAGATATGTGAACACAAAATAAGCAGTCTTGCATATGCGGATGACTTAGTTGTGATGGCAGATTCGATTGAAAGTTTGCAAAGTAATATTTCAGAGCTAGATCAGAAATGTAAGGACTATGGTATGAAGATTAGCATCTCCAAAACGAAAGTAATGTCAGTGGGAAAGAAATATAAACGGATTGAGTGCCAAATAGGAGGAACAAAGATAGAACAGGTGGACGGTTTCAAGTACTTAGGATGCATATTCTCACAGGATGGCAACATAGTGAAAGAACTGAAAGCGAGGTGTAGCAAAGCTAATGCAGTGAGCGCCCAGCTACGATCTACTCTCTTCTGCAAGAAGGAAGTCAGTACCAAGACTAAGTTATCTGTGCACCGTTCAATCTTTCGACCAACTTTATTGTATGGGAGCGAAAGCTGGGTGGATTCAGGTTACCTTATCAACAAGGTTGAGGTTACGGATATGAAAGTAGCTAGGATGATTGCAGGTACTAGTAGATGGGAACAATGGCAGGAGGGTGTCCACAATGAGGAAATCAAAGAAAAACTGGGAATTAACTGTATAGATGTAGCAGTCAGGGCGAACAGGCTTAGATGGTGGGGTCATGTTACACGCATGGGAGAAGCAAGGTTACCCAAGAGACTCATGGATTCAGCAGTAGAGGGTAGGAGGAGTCGGGGCAGACGGAGGAGAAGGTAAGGTACCTGGATTCGGTTAAGAATGATTTTGAAGTAATAGGTTTAACATCAGAAGAGGCACCAATGTTAGCACTGAATAGGGGATCATGGAGGAACTGTATAAGGGGGGCTATGCTCCAGACTGAACGCTGAAAGGCATAATCAGTCTTAAATGATGATGATGATGATGACCCCATATGCTCGTACCTTAGTTAGGAGTTTGCAGTGGGGCACCGAGTCAAACGCTTTCCGGAAGTCAAGGAATATGGCATCCGTGTGATACCCTTCATCCATGGTTCGCAAGATATCATGTGAAAAAAGGGCGAGCTGCGTTTCGCAAGAGCGATGCTTTCTAAAGCCGTGCTGATGCATGGACAGAAACTTCTCTGTCTCAAGGAAATTCATTATATTCGAACTGAGAATATGTTCGAGAATCCTGCAACAAACCGATGTTAAGGATATTGGTCTGTAATTTTGATGATCCGTCCTTCTACCCTTCTTATATACAGGCGTCACGTGCGCTTCTTTCCAGTCGCTCGGGACTTTACGTTGGGCAAGGGATTCGCGGTAAATGCAAGCTAAGTAAGGAGCCAATGCAGTGGAGTACTCTCTGTAAAACCGAATTGGAATCCCATCAGGGCCTGGCGATTTACTTATTTTCAACCTATTCAGGTGCTTCACAACCCCAGGGACGTCTATCACTATGTCCTCCATACGGGAATCTGTACGAGACTCAAACGGCGGTATATTTGTACGATCCTCCTGCGTGAAAGATTTTTCAAATGCTAAATTTTAAAATTTCAGCTTTCGTTTTGCTATCTTCCGTTGTCAGGCCAGACTGATCAGCGAGTGGCTGAATGGAAGCCTTCGACCCGCTTACCGATTTTACGTAAGACCAGAATTTCCTTGGGTTTTCAGCAAGATCTTTTGCTAAGGTATGACGGTGGTAGTGGTTGGATGCTTCGCGCATCGCTCTTTTTACAGCAGCACGAATCTCTACTAACTTTTGCCTGTCCTCATTCTCCCAATCCTTCTTCTACCGCGAGTGCAACTGTCTTTGCTTCCTGAGCATTCTCCGAATTGCGCTGTTATACCACGGTGGGTCTTTTCCGTCCGTAACCCACTTTTTAGATATAAAGTGCTACAGCCTTCCAGTTCAAGCAAGAAAAAGCATGTAACAGTGCAGGAGTTCAACAAGTGAATGGGCTAATGACTTAATGGCAGGAGCCCATGGATTATTTCAGTTGATTATGTTATGAGCATTTACCCGTATGTTCAAACAGTATACGCGGCCGAAGTTTAGCGAGAATTGCGGTTCACGTGTCACAGTCGTAGCGCTGTTTTCCGTGGCCCCGTGAGGAAGCGCGGAGAGGCAGGAGGTACGGGCAGCAGGTGCGTATTACTGCTGACAGGCTGGCCCAGTGCGAAGTCTGCGGCCGTCGGCAGAGGTTACTGGCGTATAAACGGGCCCTGGAGGGACGCCGAGGTGTGCGGCAGAAGAACGCGGCTACACACGCGCGTCGTTACAGCTTCATGAACGACGCCGCTGACCGTGGCTCGCGGCTGTGGAGGAGCCGATAAAGTTTTACTGTGCCGCGGCTCAAGAGGGGAGGGGGGGGGGGGGGGGGGTGGGCAGTCGGCGGTCCTAACTGGCGCTCTGTGGGAACCATTGGCAGCGGTAAGAAACTGCGGTTTCTTCCTATAATGACACGCACACGTCCTGTATCACCAACCTGCCGTAGCTCAATTTCATCACCAGCACCATTATCATCCTCAATGTTGAAATCATCACTGTTATCACTCATCATCATCATCATCCGCCACCCACATCACTGCCATCACCGAGCGAGGTGGTGCAGTGGTTAGCACAATGGACTCGCATTCGGGAGGACGACGGTTCAAACCCGCATCTAGCCATCCTGATTTATGTTTGCCATGATTTCCTTAAGGGTGGTAGGACGTCAAACGGGCCTACTTGGAGCAGGAGAGGCACCACAGGACATTTTAATTTCCACTGTCTATACTTTTACAAATAAATTCATAAAACTTAAACAGCATGGCCAGGAAGGAAGGATTCAGGATTCATACTCATAGCAGTGGAAGTTCAAAAAGTAACAAAACAATTTTTTTTTTACATGTGAAATTTCATCATTTTTTCACTTACTACTGGCTGCATTTGTTGCTATAGGTACACGTTTCTTCCTAAGTAAGAAAGATTCTTCGATGACCTTTGCACAGCATACAAACCATAGTTACAGGTGTATGAAACTCTAGAAGTTATTTAATTTATGAAAAAAAAATGAATGAACTGTTACATTTTAAACTTCAAGTTTAGAAAAAATTCAAGTTTTATAGTTAATTATCCCAATTTTTCCAGTTTTTTAATAGATTTGGAAAATTCTAGACTTTCATACACCTGTAACTACTGTTTGTATGCTACGAAAAATTCATCGAAGAATCTCTCTCACTTAGGAAGAAAAGTGTACCTATAGCAACAAATGCAGCCAGTAATAAGTGAAAAAAATGATGAAATTTCACATGTAAAAAAAGGTATTTTGATACGTTTTTGAACTTCCACTGCGATGAGTGTGAGTCCTCAATCCTTCTTGGTCATGGTGACAAAGTTTTATGAATTTATTTGTAAAAGTATAGACAGTAGAAATTAAAATGTCCTGTGGTGACTCTCCTGCTCAAAGTCGGCCCGTTTGACGTCCTACCACCCTTAAGGAAATCATGGCAAACATAAATCAGGATGGCTAGATGCGGGTTTGAACCGTCGTCCTCCCGAATGCGAGTCCATTGTGCTAACCACTGCACCACCTCGCTCGGTGATGGCAGTGATGTGGGTGGCGGATGATGATGATGATGATGATGAGTGATAACAGTGATGATTTCAACATTGAGGATGATAATGGTGCTGGTGATGGAATTGAGCTACGGCAGGTTGGTGATACAGGACGTGTGCGTGTCATTACCCTTTAAATCTCTTCAGGCAAATGCCGGGATGGTTCCCTCGAAACGGCATGGCCGACTTCCTTCCCCATCATTCCCTAATCCGATGGGGCCGATGACTTCGCTGTTTGGTCCCCTGCCGCAAATCAACCAACCACTATCATCATCATCATCATCATCATCATCATTTTCATCATCATCATCATAAAACACTTGCATCCATTCCTTGATATGGGCCCCTATAAACATTTCCAACCATAACTATTGTCAGCTATTCGCTTTGTAACACTCCTGCCCTCTTATCTGTAACTTTCTTCTAACTGCAGGTAGTTTTACTGTCACTACAAAATTCCTGTCCTGCAGCTAATCTACCTTTACACCCTTACTCTGCAAAATACTGTGAAGTGCATGACGGAGGGTACTTCCCACCATACCAGTTCAAATCAAAATGGTTCAAATTGCTCTGAGCACTATGGGACTTAACATCTGAGGTCATCAGTCCCCTGTAACTTAGAACTACTTAAAGCTAACTAACCTAAGGACATCACACACATTCATGCCCGAGGCAGGATTCGAACCTGCGACCGTAGCAGTTGCGCGGTTCCAGACTGAAGGGCCTAGAACCGCTCGGCCACTATACCAGTAATTAGGGCAACTTCCCATTCAATTCACGAATTGGTCGCGACTATTTAAACACATCCGTGCGTGCTCTGACTGATCTCTTGTGCTCGCGATCCCTGTGGAAGCGATACATATGGCGTTGTACAATATTCCTAGGGTTATCATTTGGAGGCATTAATGAAACATTCTCGGGGTTCAAGCCGCGTCAAGTGGCTTACTGCACACGAGCTTTCGGCAGAGACCTCCTCCGCCATTGTCAAGTGGATGGCTGACGTCTGGTTGTCGTTGCCGTGCTTATATAGCCGCGCCGTCGCTCGTGACGTCACTGGTGCTCGCTTCCGCTCCATATATGGTAATATTTTGGCCACACGTTCGCCGGGACCGCTTCAACAGCCTCAACACCGGATCCCACGCTGCACTCAGCTGCAATCCACCGTCTCTATTGAAAGTGTTGTCAGAAATTATAATCTGTATGGCCTCGCTTATCACGCTAGGTTAGGTTAGGTTAGTGGTGTTTAACGTCCCGTCGACAACGAGGTCATTAGAGACGGAGCGCAAGCTCGGGTTAGGGAAGGATGGGGAAGGAAATCGGCCGTGCCCTTTCAAAGGAACCATCCCGGCATTTGCCTGAAACGATTTAGGGAAATCACGGAAAACCTAAATCAGGATGGCCGAAGACGGGATTGAACCATCGTCCTCCCGAATGCGAGTCCAGTGTGCTAAACACTGCGCCACCTCGCTCGGTTTATCACGCTATCCCAGAAGCCATTAGTCCGTTTAATAATAGAAATCGACTGAAATTCGGTGTCCGTTTTCCAGAGCATTGTCTGCTATAGCTGACTTTTTTGGGGACAGCGCAGACGGTAACACCTTTCGTGTTCTGCGCGGCGCTGCTCAATAGTGCGAACAGTCTGGCCCGCATAGAACTGCCCACATCCACGCGGTATCTTGTAAATTCCTGGCGTTCTGAGGCCCACATCGTCTTTCACAGATTTCATTAGTTGCCGGATCGTTGCCGGAGGCCTGAAGATTGTGTCTGTTTTATGCCTCTTCAGGAGCCGACTAATCTTCCCTGTTGTCGAACCACAAAACTGTAAGAATGCAACCTGCTTGGTATCTTCTTCAGTGGTCTTCTTCCTGTGACGCTTGGATGGCACTGCTTGTGAGATCTGTTTCTTGTTGTAACCGTTTTGCTTAAAAACTTTGCGTAAGTGGCTCAATTCTCTCGGCAAGTTTTCACCGTCTGAGACGGTTTCAGCTCGATGTAGTAAGGTCCTCAGAACTGACTGTTTCTGTGCAGGGTGATGGAAGCTGGTGGCGTGCAGATACCTATCCGTGTTGGTGGGCTTGCGGTAAACGCCATGACCTAGAGACCAATTCGGTTTACGGCAGACAAGCACGTCCAAGAACGGCAGGGAACCCTCCGTCTCTACTTCGATTGTGAAGTTGATGTGGTCGTAGATGCTGTTGAGATGCTTCAGGAACTCTTGTAACTCTTCTGAGGACATTAGTACATCGTGCTGAAACCGTCTCAGACGCTGAAAACGCTCAGACGCTGGGCCACTTAGACGTAGTTTTTAAGGAAAACGGTTACAACAAAAAACAGATCTCACAAGCATTGTCATTCAAGCCTCAAAGGAAGAAGACCTCTGAAGAGGGCAGCAAGCAGGTTGCATTCTTACCGTTTTGTGGTTCGACAACAGGGAAGATTAGGCGGCTCCTGAAGAGGCGTAAAACAGACACAATCTTCAGGCCTCCGGCAACTAATGAAACCTGTGAAAGACGATGTGGACCTCAGAACGCCAGGAATTTACGAGACAGCGTGTGGATGTGGGCAGTTCTATGCGGGCCAGACTGTTCGCACTACTGAGCAGCGCCGCATAGAACATGAAAGCTGTTACCGTCTGCGCTATCCTGAAAAGTCAGCTGTAGCAGAAAATGCTCTGAGAAACGCACACCGAATTGCGTTCGATGAGACGTCTATTATTAAAAGGACTAATGGCTTCTGGGATAGTGTGATAAACGAGGCCATACAGATTAGAATTTCTGACAACACTTTCAGTAGAGACAGTGAATTGCAGCTGAGTGCAGCGTGGGATCCGGTGTTGAGGCAGTTGAAGCGGGCCCGGCGGTCGCGCGGTCAAAACATCACCATATATAGAGCGGGACCGAGCACCAGTGACGTCACGAGCGACGGCGCGGCTATATAAGCACGGCAGTGACAACCACACGACAGCCATCCACTTGACAATGGCAGAGGAGATCTCTGCCGAAAGCTCGTGTGCAGTAAGCCACTTGACGCGGCTTGAACCCCGAGAATGTTTCATTAACGGATATCGCCGCGAAAGCATGCATTCGTACATCTGGAAGGAGTTCTTCAAAAGTTGCAGGTAGGTTTTCTTGGGACAGTTTGCGTCTATCTCCGTGCGTGTTTCAATTCGGGGCCAACCAAATTAGAGATCATTCGTGCTGCTCTTCTCTATATACATTCAATTGTTGGCCTTTGGAACATCCTACACACTTGAGAAATGTTCCGGGACTCGCCGCACAAGCGATTTCTTGCTGATTGCCTATGTAGATTGACTGCATTTCCCCAGTATTTTATGAATCAACTGCAGTTTTCCACCTGCTAACATACGACTGAACCTATACGATCGTTTTAGTCCATATCTCAACAAAGTGTTACACCCAGGTATTTGTATGTGTTGACCGATTCCTACTGTGACTCACTGATACTGCAGTCATAGCGTTCTACGAGTTTCGTTCTTTGAAACACAAAATTTTAAATTTTTGAACATTTACAGCTATCTGCTAATCTCTGTATCCCTTTTAGATATTTTCAAGTACACACTGCATATTTGTGAATCTTTTTCAGATAGTACATCATTGTGGATCACTGCATCATCTACAAAAACTGGGGTTACTATTAAAATTTTCCGCAAGGTCATTAATATACCGCATGAACACCAACGGACGCAACACACTTCCCTGGGGCACACCAGAAGTCACGTCTACATCCGACGATGACTCTCCATCCTGTGTCCTCCCTACCAAAAAAAAGAAATCCTCATCCCGTCACGAATTACGCTTGATACTGCATTTGGTCGTACTTTTCATAATAAGCGCAGCTGTGGTATTGAGTTTCAGGGAGAGCATAAGGGAACAAATGACTAGAATGGGGGAAAGAAATACAGTAGAAGAAGAATGGTTAGCTTTGAGGAATGAAGTAGTGAAGTCAGCAGATGATCAAGTAGGTAAAAAGACGAGGGCTAGCAGAAATCCTTGGGTGACAGAAGAAATACTGAATTTAATTGATGAAAGGAGAAAATATAAAAATGCAGTAAATGAAGCAGGCAAAAAGGAATACAAACGTATCAAAAATGAGATCGATAGGAAGTGCAAAATGGCTAAGCAGGCGGGGCTAGAGGACAAACGTAAGGATGTAGGCTTACCTCACTAGGGGTAAGATAGATACGGTCTACAGAAAAATTAAGGAGACCTTTGGAGAAAAGAGAGCCACTTGCATGAATATCAAGAGCTCAAATGCAAACCCAGTTCTAAGAAAAGAAGGGAAAGCAGAAAGGTGGAAGGAGTATATTGAGGGACTATACAAGGGCGATATACTTGAGGGCAATGTTATAGAAAGGGAAGAGGATGTAGATGAAGATGAAATGGGAGATATGATACTGCGTAAAGAGTTTGATAGAGCACTGAAAGGCCTAAGTGGAAACAACCCCCCGGGAGTAGACAACATTCCATTAGATCTACTCTCAGCCTTGGGAGAGCCAGTCCTGACAAAACTCTACCGTCTGATGAGCAAAATGTATGAGACAGACGAAATACCCTCAGACTTCAAGAAGAATATCATAATTCCAATGCCAAAGAAAGCAGGTGTTGACAGATGTGAAAATTACCAAACTATCAGTTTAATAAGTCACGGCTGCAAAATACTAACGCGAATTCTTTACAGACGAATGGAAAAACTAGTAGAAGCCGACCTCGGGGAAGATCAGTTTGGATTCCGTAGAAATATCGGAACACGTGAGGCAATACTGAACCTACGATTATCTTAGAAGCTAGATTAATAAAAGGCAAACCTACGTTTCTCGCATTTGTAGACTTGGAGAAAGCTTTTGACAATTTTTACTGGAATACTCTGTTTCAAATTCTGAAGGTGGCAAGGGTAAAATACAGGTAGCGAAAGGCTATTTACAATTAGTACAGAAACCAGATGGCAGTTATAAGAGTCGAGGGACATGAAAGGGAAGCAGTGGTTGGGAAGGGAGTGAGACGGTGTTGTAGCCTCTCCCCGATATTATTCAATCTGTATATTGAGCAAGCAGTAAGGGAAACAAAAGAAAAATTAGGAGTAGGAATTAAAATCCATGGAGAAGAAATAAAAACTTTGAGGTTTGCCGATGACATTTAATTCTGTTAGAGACAGCAAAGGACTTGGAAGAACAGTTGAACGGAATGGACAGTGTCTTGAAGGAAGGATATAAGATGAACAGCAACCAAAGCAAAACTAGGATAATGGAATTTAGTCGAATGAAGTCGGGTGATGCTGAGGGAATTAGATCAGGAATTGAGTTGTGCTATTTGGGGAGCAAAATTACTGATGATGGTCGAAGTAGAGAGGATATAAAATGTAGACTGGCAGTGGCAAGGAAAGAGTTTCTGACGAAGAGAAATTTGTTAACATCGAGTATAGATGTGTCAGGAAGACGTTCTGAAAGTATTTGTATGGAGTGTAGCCATGTATGGAAGTGAAACATGGACGATAAACGGTTTGGACAAGAAGAGAATAGAAGCTTTCGAAATGTGGTGCTACAGTAGAATGCTGAAGATTAGATGGGTAGATCATATAACTAATGAGGAGGTATTGAATAGGATTGGGGAGAAGAGAAGTTTGTGGCATAACTTGACTAGAAGAAGGGATCGGTTGGTGGGACATGTTCTGAGGCATCAAAGGATCACAAATTTAGCATTGGAGGGCAGCGTGGAGGGTAAAAATCGTAGAGGGGGACCAAGAGATGAATACACCAAGCAGATTCAGAAGCGTGTAGGCTGCAGTACGTGTTGGGAGATGAAGAAGGTTGCACAGGATAGAGTAGCATGGAGAGCTGCATCAAACCAGTCGCAGGACTGAAGACCACAACAACAACACGTCTGTTTATTGAACTACGTCCAATAACATTAATTTTTGACAGAAAGTTCAATGAGAATAAAGTGTGCTTTACGATAATTGAGTAGTTTCCCTGAGGGACATTCGATAAGATATCGCACTTTTAGTCAGTGTGCTCTCAGAACTCTTTCCATGATCGAGGTAGCAATACTTGCTGAACCGAAACTGGGGACCAACAACTACTCTCGATTTTCGCTAGCGACCTCCGTATCAGCCTAAGAGTGGCCCGCAGCAACGGCAACTAATTTTGCTGGTGTAGTGATGTTCTGCAATATTCTGTCTGCGCATCGTTACCATGTTCACAACAATAATTAAATAAAAGAAATAAACAAGACGATTCGCAAATGCTATCTACCGTGACGGTGATGTGATAAAAGTTGCAGTATTGCGCCTGATATTCTGTACCAATTTTTCAACAAGGCAGCACTTGGATAAGAATTTCGTTGACCTGTCAGTTATATGTTCACCTGGATCGCTGTCCTGTCCAACTCAGTTTCATCCGGTCACATTACAGTGCTGAAGGAATATCGAACAATACAGTCACAGTGGTTGTAAAAATAAGCGAAAGGTATTTCACGCCAATACTTCAAGTCAGTGCACCAAAGTATCGATATTTTCAGGAGAAGCTACAAGAACTCTTCACAGTCACAGAATTTCATATATGACGGCAAATAACGCTACTGCAAGATGAGGATAGGATTCGTTTAAACCAAAGTGGGACGAAACGAACAATTCTCCGCTGGTTAACTTTGAGTACAACGTACAACAAGAGAAATGTTGTAAGTTAGCTGTAGTTGCCGAGAACATCAATCTATTTGCCCTTCTTCAGCAAGAAAGTAAACAGACGTGCCAGAAACTCAATGAAACCAAAGATAAAACTGACTGCGTTCTGTCAAATAATTAAAAATTATTGTAGTAAGAAGTTTTAGATTACTTCCGTCTATGTACTACTGAACTAATGCAATATTCGTTTTGACAGAACCGTTTCGCATTAAAATATTCAGTTACTTCAGAGGATTCAAATACACCCTTCTCACTTAAATACACCACTTTAAACTTGGAAATTATACCAATGTAGTTAAAAGCTGTAAACGCTTCTGTTACTGGCATATCCCGACAGAGTAAAAACATTTTACAGCGCTTAACAGTCATAAAGCACATTGCAGTTTCAAGTGATCTTAAATCGTTACAGGTCCGTGACATAACAATACAACCCGCCCAGCTACACTGAAGAGCGAAAGAAACAGGTTCTCCTTCCTAATACCGTGTAGGGCCCCCGCGACCACGCAGAAGTGCCGCAGCACGACGCGGCACGGTCTCGACTAAAGTCTGAAGTAGCGCTGGAGGAAACTGACATCATGAATCCTGAATGGCTGTCCATAAACCCGGAAGAGTACGAGGGGGTGGAGATCTCTTCTGAACAGCACGTTGTAAGGCATCCCAAACATGCTCAATAATATTCACGTCTGGGGAGTTTGGTGGCCAAAGGAAGAGACTGTTCCTGGAGCCACTCTGTCGCAATTCTGGACGTGCGGGGTGTCGCATTGTTCTGCTGGCATCGCTCAAGTCCGTCGGAATGCAGACTGGATAGGAATGGATTCAGGTGAACAGACAGGATGCGTCACAGGTCAAAGTCGTATCTAGACATATCAGGAGCCCCATATCACTGCAACTATACACGCCCCACGCCATTACAGAGCCTCCACCACCTTGTACAGTCTCCCGCTGACAAGCAGGGTCCATGGATTCAAGAGGTTGTCTCCATACCCGTACACGTCCATCCGCTCGGTACAATATTAAACGAGATTCACCCGACCAGGCAACGTGTTTCCAGTCATGAATAGTCCAATGGCAGTGTTGATGGGACCAGGCGAGGCGTAAAGCTTTGTGTCATGGAGTCATCAAAAATGGTTCAAATGGCTCTGAGCACTATGGGACTCAACTGCTGAGGTCATAAGTCCCCTAGAACTTAGAACTACTTAAACCTAACTAACCTAAGGACAACACACACATCCATGCCCGAGGCAGGATTCGAACCTGCGACCGTAGCGGTCGCGCGGTTCCAGACTGTTGCGCCAGAACCGCTCGGCCACTAGCGGCCGGCCATGGAGTCATCAACGGTACATAAGGGGGCCTTCGTCTCCGAAAGCCCATATCGATGATGTTTCGTTGAATGGTTCGCACACTGACGCTTTTTGATGGCCCAGCATTGAAAACTGCAGTAATTTGCGGAAGGGTTTGCACTTCTGTCACGTTGAACGATTCTCTGTAGAGTCATCATTGGTCCCGTTCTTCTACGATCTTTTCCCGCCTGCAGCGATGTCGGAGATTTGATGTTTTACGGGATTCCTGATATCCACGGTACACTTGTGAAATGGTCGTACGGGAAAATCCCCAGTTCATCGCTACGTCGGAAATGCTCTGTCCCATCGCCCGTGCGCCGACTATAACACCACGTTCAAACTCACTTAAATCTCGATAACATGCCATTGCATCAGCGGTATTCGATCTAACAACTCACCAGACACCTTTTGTCTTATATAGGTGTTGCCGACCGCAGAGCCGTATTGTGCCTGTTTACATATCTCTGTGTTTGAACAAGGCCTACACTAGTTCCGTTGGCGCTTCAGTGTAGTTCTTCATAACCGTCGTAATTAAGTCTCTCACCCTAGTCGCTTCCCTGACACATCTCTTCGTCTGTTCCAGTAATCACCAAATCGCCAACATGAAACCTTCCATTTCTCGCCGAAGGAGACCTCAGTGACTTCAAACATGGAGTAGTTACTGGATGCCACTTGAATAAAAAATCCATCAGCGAGATTTCAGTCTTCCTAAAACTGCCCAAGTGGACTGTTGGTGATGTGATAGTGAAGTAGAAACGCGAACGAACAACCCCAAGTAAACCACGACCAGGAAAACCTGATGTACTGACGCACAGACACAGTCTAGCATTGAGGAGGGTGGCTCTGAGAAATCGCATGAAATCAGCGGAATGAAACGCTAGTCCAGCCAGACCAGTGACTGTGTTTAGGAAGTCAGAGAGAACGGACTACGATGCCTCCTCATCAGCCATGCATTTCTGAGGTGAGAGTGAAGAGACGTCTGTGGTGGGGCACAGAGCACGCCACTGGACAATGGACGACTGCAGACGACTATTTAGGAACGTCGAATAACGCTGTACCCTGTGGCAGTGCGACAGGAGGGTTGGAGTTTGCCGAATGACTGCAGAACGTGACCTGCCTTCGTGTGTAGTGGCAACAGCGATACTAGGAGCAGGAGACGTTGCGGTATGGTGGTGTTTTCCGTGATCCCCTTATTGCGCCTAGGAAAACGCCAAATGGGGAAGGATATGACTACACTTTACAGCACTGTATAGCGCGTACAGCAGATATATTATTTGGAGGCGATGACTGATTGAACAGCATGACAGTGCACCCGGTCGTAAAGCAACATCTGTGAAGCAGTGGCGTGTAAGACCTTAACTTTTCCCGGCGAATTGAATGTTCACATAACTTACGGGTTTGCTGCCGGGTGACGTCGCCGACCACCGCCGATATTTCGACAGGAGCACACCCTGCCATTCTCAAGGCACAAATGCAAGGAAGAAAAAATGTGCAAGCAAATTTATTACCTCGGTTCACAGAGGAGAAACGAGGAAGACACTACACCCAGAACGTCAACACAACAAAAGATAACCAACATCAGAAATATCGATAGTTACTATTAATTAACAGGTGAGGTAGCACTAATTCTGCCCCTCTGTTTTTTGATGAGAGACAGAGCCGGATTCCAAGCAGCATTTAGACAAAATTCACCATCTCTGTTAATAAGGTTGCTTGACAGTCTGATTTCAACAGCTTCCTTAATGACACTATCCCAATAGCTGGACGTGCAGGCCAGAATCTCCGTGTTGTTGTATTCCATAGGATGACCGGTGTCAAGGCAATGTTCTGCAATAGCGGATTTGCTCGGCTGGTGTAAGCGTGTGTGACGCTTATGTTCAATACACCGGTCTTCCACAGTCCTGATTGACCAATATACGACATGCCACAACTGCAAGGAATACGATAGACCCCAGACTTACGCAAACCAAGATCATCTTTTACGGAGGCCAACAGGGCCTTAATCTTGAAAGGTAGTCGAAAAACACATTTCACATCATATTTCCGTAAAATACGGCCAACCATGTTGGAAATGCTTCCTGCGTAAGGCAAAAAGGCCATAGGCTTGGGTGCCACTTCGTTGCTATCGTCACTCACCCGTTGCACAGAAGGCTGATGTCGCAAAGCACGTTTGATCTGCCTCTCACTATAACCATTCTGACGAAATGCGACTTCGAGATGTGCTAGCTCAGCTGCCAAACTTTCAGGGTCTGAGATAACGTGGGCCCTGTGAACCAAGGTGCGAAGTACTCCTTCACGCTGAGCTGGATGGTGACAACTATCAGCTCGCAGATACAAGTCAGTGTGAGTACGCTTCCTATAAACAGAATGTCCCAACGTACCATCAGTCTTCCTTTTGACCAACACATCGAGGAAGGGAAGGCATCCATTCTTTTCCACCTCCATAGTGAACTGAATATTCGGGTGGATTGAATTCAGGTGTTCCAAAAACCGGTTTAAATTCTCACTACCATGAGGCCACACAACAAAAGTATCGTCTACATATCTGAAAAAAAAAACACGCAGGTTTCAAGGTCGCTGACTCCAATGCACGTTCCTCAAAGTCCTCCATAAACAAATTGGCCACAATAGGTGACAAAGGGCTTCCCACTGCAACTCCATCAGTCTGTTCGTAGTACTGACCATTGAATGAAAAGTAAGTGGAAGTCAGCACATGGCGAAACAAATTTGTTAACTCGACACCAAACTTAACCTTAATTAGCTGCAACGAATCAGAGAGAGGAACGCGAGTGAAAAGAGAAACCACATTACGTCGACTGCAGGGATTGCGTTTGAATGACTCTGATATTTTAATCAGTTTTGATGTGTGTTCTGGGTGTGGTGTCTTCCTTGTTCCTCCTCTGTGAACCGAGGTATTAAATTTGCTTGCACATTTTTTCTTCCTTGCATTTGTGCCTTGAGAATGGCAGGGTGTGCTCCTGTCGAAATATCGGCGGTGTTTTCGTCGACGTCACCCGGAAGCAAATCCGTAAGTTATTTGAACACTGGCGTGTAGACAATAACATTCTAGAAATGGTCTGACCTTCCAAAGTTCCGTACATGAACCGAGTGGAGCGCGTTGGCGAACGGTGACTTCGTTCCAGACCCCAGCTTGCATCACCAGCAACACCTTCTCTGGTTTCTGCCCTTGAGGAAGACCAGCCTGGCGTCCCCCCCCCCCCCCCCCCCCTTCCCAGACATCTCGCTGAAAGTGTGCCGTGCCCTGCAAAGTTCAAGGAGTCGTAAAGACGAAGGGATCCACTAGTGTTTCTCTGCATACTTTTGATCGGCCAGTGTTAGGTTACTTCCCACCACGTATATTTTGCTGAAAAACCGTGAAGATGAAATCAGGAGCACGAGAGGCACCCGCAAACTTAGCATCAGTCGTTGTTCGTGCGGACAATTCGCGACTGGGAGAGGCAAAGCGAGGAGCAACAATGGTACACAAGCGGCCCTCTGCCGCACCGCCACACACCGCAGGGTGGACTGGACCTAAAAGTAACTGCACTAAATAAACGATTAATTCATTCGTCACTTGTTCATACTTGCTGCTGTAACCGATACAGCAACGAATTTTTTGATTAGCTGAACTGCGAAATTCACGCTGTCAGGTGTGAAAACTTTTAACTCGTGTTTCGCGAGAAACGTAGTCACGCGTCTAAAAGCCGTCGCCGCTGAGATGGCCCCTGCCCGTGCTGTAAAAGTGAGTTGCATTGCGTCCTGCTTTATCGAGTGTGCCGGCGAGATAGCCGTTTATGCGGGACCAAAAACTCGTATAGGGTTCCGTAATGCGATCAAGTCTTCGCGTTCAGTCGAGCGGCGAACTCTGCCGGCGAAGAAAAAAAAGGGAAGAGAACCGCACGATATACGGCACTGTGAAGTCCGGAGGCTAGTAATACCGTAGTATCCTGCGCGAAAGAGTTGATGGCCGGTTTCTGCCTGATACTCGTCAGAAAGAAAACACCCACCCATACTAAAGTAGATGTAAAAGTACAGTGCCTGGCAAAAAAAGCGTCTCATTCAAAAGGGGAGGAGGAAATGAAGTGAAAATTGACAGACAGAGAGGCTATCTAATGTTATTTCAGTGATTATAAAACCGAGTCAAATCTACAAAGACTTCGGCAGCACGAATGCAGTTATCAGTGTGATACTGAATCCTCCCTCGCATTGATTGTAGGCAAGGGTGTCATTAAGCCATCGTATCCTTAATGTTAAAACACAGTCCTGTGTTACTCAATGCTCTTTATAGGCTCAAAACGACGCCTTTCACGAGGGCAGGGCATCGTCATGTTATCCAGAAAAAAGAAAATGGACATAGCAAGTAACGGATCGTGCTCCTACCATGAGCTACTCTATTCAAAAGCGTAAACGAAAAGCATAAATATGTAAGACGTGAAAGGTAGCGAAAGTAAGTGAAAGGTGTTGTCACTCCTGCCAGAAAGCATTCGTCAAATACCCGGGAAACGAACGTGGAGGACATCGTACGATACGGTATAAGTGCCATCAAGAATAAACCTAGACAAGAATGTTCTAAAAATGTGAGCGGTCGTTTATCTCGTGCGATGCTCATCATCGGCAATAGCAACATACAGAGTGCGTTCCGTAAGTAATGCGACCAATTTATTTTTGACGCAACGGTACGCCATAGCGTGTTGTAGCCGGCTTGGCTAAGTGGAGGAGGCTGTCAGCTTCGAAATGCTCTTTGTCTCATTCGGCTGCGAACTGCCGGAGAGTCAGGACGTTTTGAGTTTATGTAACATGGCACAACGGATCATTCTGTAGAACAACGGTACGCTATCAAATTTTGCGTTAAACTGGTTAAGTCCGCCACCGAAACGTTTCCATTACTCCAGCATGCCTTTGGGAATGATTGCTTGTCCAAATCACAAGTTTTCCTATGGCACAAGTCGTTCATCGAGAGGCCGAGAGGAGATCACCGACGAACCTCGCAGTGGACGGCCGTCAATCGCACGAGTCGACGAAATTGTTTGAACTCTGACAGACGGCTGAGCCTTCAATTGATAGCACAAACTTTTAACATGCCAAAAACAACCGTTTTCCGCATTGTGACCGAAGATTTGAACATGAGAAAGGTGTGTGCCCAACTCGTCCCAAAAGTGTTGACCGACGAACACAAGCACATGCGAGTGCTTCGGTGCCGAGAAATGTTGGAAATGTGTGAAAATGATCCTCATTTTTTAAACCCAGTTATCACTGGTGATGAGTCGTGGATTTTTGAGTACGACCCCGGCAGAGTTCACAGTGGCACACCCCACCGTCGCCCCGTCCAAAGAAGGCACCCATGAGCAAGTCCAGGATCAAATCCATGCTCATTGTCCTCTTTGACGTCAGAGGCATTGTTCACCACGAATTCGACCCTACCGGGACTACAGTAAACTCAGCTTTCTGCTTGGAAGTGCTCAAAACACTGAAAAGCAGGGGCTCGCGCTGCCGAAGCGACATCGAGGACACGTGGGAAGTTCACCACGACAACGTGCTGAGTCACAGCGCCTTCATTGTCAACGCCTTCTTGGACAGGACCAAGACCCCCCCATTGGTTCCCCAGCCTCCCTACAGTACTGACCTGGCTGCCGCTGACTTTTTTATTTTCTATGTTAAAAGGAGTCATGAAAGGAAAACATTGGGACACGACTGGAAACATCCAGGCGCATGTTACATCAGCTCTAAAGGACATTATGGAAAAGGCATTCCAGGATGCCTTCCAGGCATGGAAACACCGCCTCCAGAAGTGTATCGACGCAAGAGGGTACTATTTTGAAAATTTTTGATTATTTGTACGAATATATTCAATAAATGATTTTTATGAATTTGGTTGCATTACTTATGGAACGCATCTTGTAAAGTAGGACCTCGCTGATAAACAATAAACATGGCCCCGGAACAATTTCACTGTTGTGTCCTCTTCTGAGACAAACTGGCCCACAGCTATTACTGATTGTTGATATCCACGATACTGACTTTGAGACGGAGTTCTGTCGGGCACATATGTGGTGAGCAGTAAGTGAATCCAGAGTAGCTGACCAGTTGCAATAAATGGTGGTTCTTTTGCGCCTTTGTCCATGCTTTCGATGGATGTAAACCAGTCTTCTTCAGAAATATATGTAACTTTCACCTTTTGTGACAAACCGTCGGCTGTTTTGGACTCATTTACTGATCTCTAACGTTGCTGAAGCGCAGCCATGTTCAAAATGTAGGTGTGGGAGGGATTTCGATGGCCACGGGAGTTCGTCAACATCACGCAGGCAATTCATAGAGGCACGTGCCGTGTGTGGGCGAGCATTGTCCTGTTGAACAACAGCGTCAACAAACTGTCGCGTGAGAGGTAATACGTGAGGACGCAGGGTGTCCGAGGCGCACTGTGAAGAGTTCCCTCAGTGCCTGTCGGAGCTACACCCCACGGCTACGCCCCACGGCTCTCCGCATCGTAATACCAGGAGCAACACCGCTGTGGCTCTCCGAAACACTGGAAGAATGGGATCCGGCCGCCATACTGGCAGACGATGGTCATCCAGGGTGGTACAGAGCCGCGACACACTGCGGTTCACGCTTCCCGCTCACGGCACCGTTCCCAGTGCGGTGTAACGGCAGACTAAGCATCGGCCGCTGCTAAAAATTAGTTGCGACTTCCGACGTTTGGTTGAGCGGAGGCGGACGTGGCGCTGTTGCGCAGGTAACACCAATGGCGAGACGGGTTTCTCCATCACGCCGCCAGCGGTTGGGCTGAGTAAAGCGCCTCTGTTGCCACATCCTGAATAATGTCCGCCTCCATAGCGTAGCTGTAGCGTTACCGCCTAACACGCAGGGGGACCGGGTTCGATTCCCGGCAGGGGACTGGCTGTTCTGTGTACTTAATCATTTTCATCATGATTGTCTTGCAAGTCGCCGAACTTGCAATGCGGTGGCCGAACTTCCACCAATGGGGCCAACAATGCCATACGATCATTTCGGTCTTGCCGCAGTGGATACACCGGTTCCCGTGTGATCACGGAAGTTAAGCGTTGTCGGGCGTGGTCGGCACTTGGATGGGTGACCATCCAGGACGCCATGCGCTGTTGCCAATTTTCGGGGTGCACTCAGCCTCGTGATGCCAATTGAAGAGCTACTCGACCGAATAGTAGCGGCTTCGGTCAAGAATACCATCATAACGACGAGGAGAGCGATGTGCTGACCCCACGCCCCTCCTATCCGCATCCTCCACTGAGGATGACACGGCGGTCGGATGGTCCCGGTAGGCCACTCGTGGCCTGACGACGGTGTGTTTATAACATGAATAAACAGAATTGTGCTGTGTGTAATATTATTGCATTTCAGCTACTTTGCATGTGAGATATTTGTCATTAAAGAAGAGAGATGAACAATTTTTTTTTTTTTTTTTAAATGTACGCCTATACCAAGACACGCGTCCAGCGTTCTAATACTCTAAATAAACAGTATGAGCCGCTGGGCGCAGATATTTAAAATCATTGCCGCAGCGCTTGATAGCAAGAAGCTGCGAAACAGAAAAAAGAACAATCTATCTTTTGTTAAGAAGTGTTCTGGAGACTTCATTATATATGTCGCCGACATGTTAAGACGTATTACATAGCACTGCTACAAGTTGTATTTCTATTTTGTGTAAAAACTATGTGAAACGACGAACAAACATTACGGTAACTCGGGTGTGGATACAGTGTACTTACGCACATCCAAGGACATTTAATTTTAAGAAGGAACGAACTGACAGAGCAGCGATTATTGGACTGCGCCATTTACAAAAGAAATATCAGTCTTGCATTTATTGTGTTTTTGTCAATGTGTAGAAGTTTAAAGCCAATTTGTTCAAAATATATTAATATTTTACGATGCAGTAATTTTTTTCTTATTCTTTTCTTTCACTAACCAAAAATGACGTTCAAATTGTATATGAGCTTTGTTACAGATTCGCTCTTTATCGCGGTATCTCGATTGTATTTGGGAGGCCACTAATGTGTTCAACTTCCGATCTGTTAAATCTTTCTCTTACGAAATTCCACTAATTTGCTTTCATTTCCATTTTTATATTCAAATACGTCCCTTAGGTATTTTCATCGAAGATTCTGATTGCGTGAAGGCAATCCGGGTCAAAAGGTCAATTATTCGCGTAATCAATCCGTACGTCTCCTGAACACAATCGAGAACCGACGCATCACTGATCAATTAATAATCTCTCTCTATTTTCAAGTCGTACTGAAAAACAGCCACACAGGATAGCCGTAAGTAGGCAATCTAGCGTTAGGTTGCATATTGTCAGTAAATATTACCAACCAACAGTTACAGCATCAGTGTTATTAATAGCCGGCCGGTGTGGCCGTGCGGTTCTAGGCGCTTCAGTCTGGAACCGAGCGACCGCTACGGTCGCAGGTTCGAATCCTGCCTCGGGCATGGATGTGTGTGATGTCCTTAGGTTAGGTAGATTTAAGTAGTTCTAAGTCCTAGGGGACTGATGACCTCAGATGTTAAGTCCCATAGTGCTCAGAGCCAGTATTATTAATAAGCAAGTTCCTAAAGCCAGAGGATCCCGCATTAGACACATCAACGTTCAACAGCTCTCGTTGTAAAGTTGTATTTTATGGCGCTGAAGTGTTCTCTAGCCGTCAGGTATCGTCAGCAAATGTTTCGTGTTGATTTGTATGAATAACAACAGTTCAGTACATCTTACTGCTAGATTTGCAATGAAAGTGTCGTCCAAAGACACGTTCACCGGCGAGGAAGACAGCGTTCTGCTGCAAAACATTCCTCAAATTTGTAATGGACAAAACGCCGTACCACTCTGTCGTGATGCATAAATATCCAAGAATGCAGTGCAAGAAAGTGGATATTTTGCTCTGGGTACAAAGAAATGTTACTAAAGTTCTGCGTAGCATATATGACGCGAAGTTAATGGAACTTTTAGTCCTGTATAAGCCGAAACTTCCCACTACCGGGTCGTCGATAGTTTAAGCAGACTTTCTCCGTGATTTAAATCCGACAGAGTATCTGGGCCTAGGTGAAAAGTAATGTGACAAAAATTGTCAAGAAGTTCACGTTCACTGAGGTCGAAATGCCGACAAAAGAAGCAACGGCAAATGTTAGTCGGGACTAGTCCAGAGTTGGCACACATACCAAGAGGGTAGTTGGCAGTACGTTGATTTGTGAAGGCCTGTGACGAGTTTTGTGGGATACGCGACTTTTATTGTTGCCATGTTAAAATTTGTTTCTTTTCTTAAAACACAACAGAGTTTAGGAATGTTCAAATGTGTGTTAATTCCTCAGGGACCAAACTGATGAGGTCATGGGTCCCTAAGACTTATACACCACTTAAACTAACTTATGCTAAGAACAACACACACACGCGTACCAGAGTGAGGACTCGAACCTCCGGCGGGAAGGGCAGCGCAATCCGTAACATGACGCCTCAAACAATGCGGCCACTCAAAAATTAAAATGGTTCAAATGGCTCTGAGCACTATGGGACTTAACATCTGAGGTCATCAGTCCCCCAGAATTTAGAACTACTTAAACCTAACTAACCTAAGGACAACACACACATCCATGCCCGATGCAGGATTCTAACCTGCGACCGTAGCGGTTGCGCGGTTCCGGACTGTAGCGCCTAGAACCGATCGGTCACACCGGCCGGCCGATTTCAAGAGGAACGACCGTATATTACTAATCGCGAGTAAGCCAGATGCCAGATAGAGATTCATCGGAAGAAGTCTCAGGAAATATCGTCGAGCCACAGAGAGAGTAGTGTACAAAACACCCGTTCGCCCTATACTTGAATATAGCTATTTAATTCGGGATCAGTATCAGGCAGGACTATGGAGGAAATAGAAAAGACCAAAAGAAGAGCAGCATGTTTGATTACGAGTTCGTTTAGTACTTGTGGAAGTGCCACGGAGATGCTTAGACAATTCCAGTGGTACACGCTGCAGGAGGAGCGTCCTGCATCACGTGGTGGTTTACTGGTGGTGGTAGGTTCCCGTGGGATCAAACCGCTAGGCTTACACACAATCTAACTTAAACTAGCTTACGCTATGGACATCACACATACCCATGCCCGAAGGACTCGAACCTCCGACGGTGGCAGCTGCGTGAACCGTGGCAAGGTGCCCTACACCGCACGGCTACACCGCGTGGCCATGGTTTGCTGTTAAAGTTCGCAGAACTTATACCGCTAGGAGAGTCAACCAGTGTATTGCATCCTCCTGTGTATACCTCGTGAAAAGAGTATGAACGTAGAAATTAGAGAAGGATGAAAGCCCACCCGGGAGATTACCGATAATCGTTCTTCCCGCGAAGCATTAGCAATTGGAAGAGAGCGAGAGTAACTGACCGTGTTACACAAAGTGCTCCCTGCCACACAACGTAAGGCAGCTTGCGGAATGTAGGTGCAGATCGTGCTGGGCAACAAGACGAGCACTACCTGTTGCCTTTATCTATCACACTAGCTATTGCTCCTAAAGTAAACACTACCCACGCATTAGGCCTTTGGTGCGTTCCAACCGCCGATAACTGCCTACAAGGCAGTCCAAGGAGCGGTGTAGGGTCGTGGAACACGTAATCGGCAGCTCGCAGCCAGTGCATGAATCCTTGTTGATTCAAGGAGCTGCTGCTCAGCAGCCCTCCCTACCCCAGAAAGTCTGGGTCTTCTCCCACCAAAGACAACCGCGCTATCCTTTCGGCTACTTATATAGACGGTCTCGTTCGTCCTGTTCCGTACAAAACACGACGTAACTCGAGAACGAATAAAGCTACGGTAAAATGAAAGGCATAATTGATTTTACCGCAGTATTACGTATCTGTTCCATGTCACACTGCCCTCTTTCCATGTGAACAGAACAAGCTGCATTCAAGGTGGCGGTTTCTACAGTGGTCTCCGTGTTCGTGACATACAGCCTAAGAAGTTTCCCCTCCGATCCCACCTCACACTACTCGACTCCAAATTTCTGTTCACCTGCCTGTTCTAGTTTTAGACGGCTGGTTACACTCATATGGGCCAAGCTTTAGATGCAGATCTTTGAAGCTGGGGCGGCACAAAGCTGAGCAGAAACACCTCGTACCAGTATCGGCCTCGTATGAAGATGCAACTGCGTGTGCAGCGCGCAGTACGTTTCGGACTCACAAACATCCTCGGTAACAAGCTCGGCGCTGTCGCCAGACCGTAAAGTATGGCGCCAATCAGCCGGCGGCGTTTATGGCTCCAGTCAGCCATATTGCTGAGCGACACTTTACGGCCCCAGACGGAGGTCCCTCTGCAATAAAGAAAAATCTAGAGCCAGCGTTGACGGGCGACTCTCAACTGGCCGCCTATACTGTGCTATACGACGCGGCATTAGCAGCGAAGAGGTTACTGGGCGCTGACCGCTGCCAATAACAGCTCCCCACCCTGTCTCTCCCTCCTCTCTTTCTGCTCTTCCCAGACCATATTTTACGACTGTGGGAGACGACGTTTTACGGCGATGGTCGTATCGGCGGATATCATCGTTTGATGATGCACTGTCTAGTTACGAAAACATTGTGCAAAATATATGTTTGATTATGTTCCGGCAACCAAACTAGAGAGTTATCGTGCGACCATATTCTCAGGTCACTGTACGATAAGGTGAACCAAAGTCCAGTTTGTTTGTAAATTAGTTATACAAAAGTAACGTTTCCTGTGAAAAAAGTAAGTAAGTTACAGAAATGTCTGATACAGCACTGAATACACTGTATCTTCAAGTTTTATTCCCACCTAACACTGTCAGTTTCCGCTGTTACCGCTAGGTGGCATGCGCAAACAGTCATCATGGAGTCATTTAATGGTGGAGATTGTGCGCAATGTCGTTTACGGTTTCATGAATGAAAATTAACTAGTACAGTTCAGAGATGGTTCAGGACGAAATATGGTGATCCACCACCTCAAAGACAAACTGTTACTAATTGATAAGTCGCTTCACCGAAACTGACTGAGAACGACATAACGTGCTGGGTGAGTGTCGGCATACAGTCTCCGATGCAGCAGTTCAGCAAGTTTGGCCGTCTCACATACATAGCCCGGGTAAATCAACGAGACGTGCGAGATTAAAATTTAATGTGCCTAGTGTGCTCGCATAAGCCGTCGCCAGCACATTGGTCGGAAAAGATGAAGCGCGAAGATCGATTAGTAGGCGCTCGATCAAGGGCGCCTGTCTCGAGAGAGGCCAGAGACACACCCACAAGCCACGCGCTGCCAACGCCCTCTCGAGAGCAAGTGTTTAGGCCGGCCCGCCGCTGACTGGGGGGCCTCACTCACTCATTCACTCACTCATCCAGTTTAGTGTCTGTCAGTTTACTCACAGATTGGGTTTAGTTCATCACAGGCTATGACAGTACATAGCGACCGGATTAGTGACTGTAGTGGGACTATTACTGATGGATTTGCACCACCAGCATGGACTCTATTCAACTTAAGTAAAATTTCCAGTTCCTCTAAACAAAGCACCACATTAATCTACATCTGCACTTGTGTTGTAGCATGAGGGTACCGGCCAAACCTTGCTTCCTTGTGGTACAAGACTCTACACGTAGTGTTGCAGTTTGGAAGCTGTTATGGAAATGCCTGTCATTCAAGCTCTGCGAACTAGAATTGTTGTAAGGTTTCAAAAAAAGTGACAAAGAAAAAAGAGCTGAGTTTTGTGTAGTTTCTTAATAAAACTGTCTTCTGTCCTGCAGTAAAGTGAGTTGGAGTAATCTTCGGGTATGAGGTGAGCAGAAACCACATCACGTAATTGAACATGAACGGGACTAGCCTAAGGTAAATATTTTTCGCACTGTAAGCTTTAACAAGATTTACGGTCCTGTCTTTTTGGCCGAGTCAACTGTAACCGTCATATCGTACCTGGGCATGCGGGAACAGTATCTCACGCATCAGTTCCAACAGCACATGGGCACAGATCATATTTTCAGTAAGATGGCGCGCCACCACGTCATCATGAAGTTGTAGCGCATCTCGGGAGGGATGTGCCGACTTGGACTGGATGTGATGGAGCCATATGCTCGGTGCCACAATCTCCTAATTTAACTCCTATTGGCTTCTGCTTGTGGGGTTGCATTAAAGACAGAGCCTTTGTTCCTCTGCTTCCGAGGAACATCGACGAGCTGCAATAACGGATAATATTAGCATCTATAACTATACATCAGGAATTTGTTCGTAGGATTTGGCGGGAAACTGGTTACAGATGGGAATCCGTCGTGTTACAAAAGGTAGCCACATTGAACATTTGTAAATAAATCTTCAGTACATATTGTATTCAGTACTGTATCAAACATTCCTGGAAGTTATTTACTGTTGTGTCTAGACAAGACAGCCTAGACACAATGAGAGGAAGCCGAAAGGCACGCGCTTAAACTCAAGCAGGCTGGCGTGAGGTCTGAAACAGGATACGTAATGAATGCTATAAAGAAAAGTACGTAGCTTCTGGAATACTTAACTTTAATCCACATTTGTAGAACATCGCTCTTGATGATACATGCTTCATATAATAAATATCAATTGAATACGGCGCCTTGCTAGGTCGTAGCAAATGTAGCTGAAGGCTATGCTAACTATCGTCTCGGCAAATGAGAGCGTATTTGTCAGTGAACCTTTCCTTGCAAAGTCGGCTGTACAACTGGGGCGAGTGCCAGAACGTCTCTCTAGACCTGCCGTGTGGTGGCGCTCGGTCTGCTATCACTGACAGTGGCGACACGCGGGTTCGGCGTATACTAATGGACCGCGGCCGATTTAAAGGCTACCACCTAGCAAGTGTGGTGTCTGGCGGTGACACCACATTTACCTTTGTCACAATTAAAGGTTACTAGTATATAACTAATGTATAAACACCGTGTATTCACCAGCAAACCTGCCCCTTCTCTTAAGCTGAGCAGTCTATGTCAAAGCAATCGCATCCTCGGTACATTCCCTCCGATTGAACCGCAGGGCACCGACTGGTAAGCACGGCGGTACAGTAATACCACACGTAACGTGGTTATTCGGGAGAGAAGTTTGTAATACAGGCGTCAAGCGCAGAGGTTAAGCTAAGCTAATTAACGCAAGCACGCACATGCATATACCACAAGCCATCTCACAGTGCATATCGGAGGATACTTCGTAACGACATTTGCAGTTCTCTGACTTATTGAATTCACCTACTGAGTGAGTGAAAAGGGTACCTGTTTCAGGTTGCCTATCAAACGGCTTTTGCAGACAAGAAAAAGACTGATCTGCAATATTTCATATGATTATTGGCCGAGTTGAAAAATCTAAAATGATGTCTTAATCTGTGCATTAAGAGCAATAATCTAATGCGAAATGTTTAGAACAGTAAGGCGAGTGTTACATTTAGAAACTGTGTGTTTGTCTTAATGCAAAGTAGATGACGTGTGCGTAAATTACCCACACTACCAGGTGTCTCAGCCCTTTTGGGTCGAATTGAAAGAGGTAATAGTGAGTCCTCAACCGACTATATTGAGATAGAGAACCAACCGTCGGAAATGCATTTTTATTGTGTTACGGACATAAGCAATGTACATCGCATAACGACACTGTAGCTCCAAGAAATCATTCAAACTGACGACTGCCAGTCTCAAAGCACGCACTGCAACGACGCATGAAGCTCAGCCTCTTTCCCTGCAGTCTGTTGTACCAGGGGCAGGCAGCTTGAACTCTAGCAAGCAGGTGTTCAATCGTGTCTACAGAGGTTTCATACACCAACGTCTTGACATAGCATCTGAGGAAACTGTCCAGAGGTGTGAGATCGGGCGACCGTCATCGGATAGGACCTCCCGTTGCAATCCAACGATGTTGTTCAGGTGTTCGCGGACCTTAACATCGATGTGCGCTGGTACGCCGTCGTGTTGAAACCACATCCTTTCGCGGACAACAGGGGGTTCAGCCTCCAAGAACCGTGGCAGCACATCTCACAGGAACGCCGAGTAACGTGGAACCTTTTAAACGAGGAAGCGTCAAGTAAGGCACTATTAGGTGATTTTGAACAATCCCTCTCTATACTTTGACAGAAAATCGTTGCTGGCGGCAACCGGAGTGGGTGGCGTGGGATTGTCTTCACGCCAACATGGCTGTTGCGGCTGTTGGAAACAACATCACCGGTGAATGAGGCCTCATCCGTGAACAATACAAACTTTACGGAGTTCGGCACTACAGCATTGCACTTGAAAATCCTGTAACAGACGTGAAAACAGGGCTCAAAATGCGTTGGTCCCAGTGTTGACACGCGTCATAGGAACTGTTCAAAGTGATGACTCTTTAAACAACTACTATCAGATACTTTATTATTATGCAGTGTATGCTGTGTATGACCATAACGCAATAAATACGCAGTTCCATGGTTGGTCTTCCATCTCAATATAATCGGTTGTAGACTCACAATTACCTCTTTCAATTCGACCCAAAATGTCTGGGACAGCCTGTATGTTCATCCATTGTTTCATAATGAGAGCACTTGGCGACTTCTGGCTAACTTTAAGCTTAATTTTAAAACTTTCCCAAAGTTACTCTCTCTTACACGCTTTGAAGTCAAATATTTACCACAGTAAGTCATTTGTAAAGTAATCAGATGTTTGAACTTACCGTGTACTAGTAAATGGGAGTCTGATTATTTAAAGACTTCTGAGTTTACTGGTTCATGGTTAATTTTTGTGGTGTGGATTGTAATGTTATGCAATATGGGCTAAGTCCTACCACTGCATAGCCTACGGTGTAGTGGTCACGAGCTAAGGCATGGGTGTTCACGTGAAGATTATTTTCTCACCTCTGATTGGTTGGTCGCAGCATGGCCTTCTATGGCAATGTTGCCTTTTCTTGCCTCTCATTGGACAGAAATAGGAGAAAGCAGCGTGACACTGATTCGTCAAATAAACGTCTGTCGTCACGTGGATGAAGGCATTTTGGGATAGAGCCACGAAAGAAGCTACAGAAATAAAAATACGTGAAAATACCATCAATTAGGACTGCGGTTTGCTGATCAGCACAGCCTGGGACCCGGCCGCTGCGAGGGTGAAGTGGGCGCGACGGATGCGGGACGAAAACATTGCCACAGATGGCGAGCAAGAGAACACCAGTGACGTCACAGGCAGCAGTGCGGCTACACAGCGACGAGGCCTCGGCGGTACGGCAGTCATTCAGCACTTGACAAAGGCAGACAAGGGCTTGGTCGAAAGCTCATGGAATTTTAACCTCATGACGCACCTGGAAGCCTGAGAAAATTTTATTGATTCATATCGCCATGAGATCACGCTCTCATATATCGTACTCTTACGTTCTTAAAATCCATAACCAGGTCACATCTTCTCGGTGCACTGCCGCCATCGACTTAATGTTTTGTCTTAAAGAATATGTACGTCACACACGTCTATCCGTGCCACGGAGGATATCATGTGTGACATGTTTCGCAGGATCTTTCTTTTCGGAACAAATGGAGCTTTCCAAGGAGAAATTTATTTTGTTTAAAGTATCTCATAATGTTTGAACCCAAAATACATCTTCCGTCCGATTTTGTTCCTGGTGTATGAGCTAGGTGATCGCAGTAGCTACTGTGGTATGTTGAACCAGCAAGTGTGAGCAGCAGCTGTGGATTCCACCACTCGGTTGTGAGCACACAGTGACAAGCAGTGGATGTGAAAGCGTAATGCGTCAACGAAATAGTATGGCAAATCGCATTGGAGCAACGAACTGAAAACTATCTGAATGAAGTACTGAAGCCATTGTCCAGAATGTTTGGAGGAAGGGCAAAGTATGTGCAAAGTTTCTACATCCTTTTGTTACATTCGCAGCATCAGATTTGCCCCTGGTGGCCAAAACTGGAACTAGTTCTCCTTTTCAGCTTAAATCAGTCCCTCATCAACTCGTTAGCATATATACCAAGTTTTGCTGCCATACGATAGTTACGGCCCACACTAGACTTCTGTGAGTAGCTGCGATTTGATTATGACCGCCAAGCACCTATGCCCATTTCCATTTCTCCCTCCATTTAACATTTAAAAAAATTAAAAAAAATGTATGAATTTAAGAGTTAGTCTAACTGAAAGCTTTCTCATCGTCTATTGTGGATTATCTCACTCATATTTCAAATTAAGAATCGGTCCATTTTAACGGGTTAACACAATCACATTCAGAAGAATATAATATTAGATAATGGATAGCAAATTTCAGAACAGATGCGCCATTCGACCCAGCTACGAAACATGAGTGCAAACTCACCTGGGAAGATAACAGGTTCAACACACGTAGCTGTTCTGCTAATAGACCACCCACCTAAAAGAAGGAAAGAAACTAGTGTCAGCATCTCAAAATAATAGCATTTTAGATAGATGATCGAGTTTATTTTAATGCGATTAAATGTGAGTTATTCGCCAAAACTTCTGTTTTTCAAAGGAGAAAATTAAAAAAATCTTTCCTGGCTTTTCACAAACATTTCGTGCAAATGACTATGTCTGGGGAACCAAGCTATTTTAATGCTACTAAATTCGTAAAGCGTTGGTAGTGGATTATGTTTTAGTATCAAGTGATAATATTCCATGTCTGAGTATGAGAATGATCTTCAGCCAACAAAAAGGAAATCTGCGATAAATTATACAACTCGGATGCCGGGGGGTGGCGGCGGTAAGAAAGCAAACGCAATTCGGTCGTTGAGTTGCAGCTGAGGATGGAGAGAGTACTCGATACGTGTTGGGTGTGTACGCTCTACCACGCACTTCACAGCGGTTTGCAGAGTATGGACTACACTGTACATCCAAAAAGTTCAGATACTGATTTTATTATTGCTGTATACGTGAACGACAGGTGTGCATTCGACCCTTCACTTGTGAACAGGTGGTGCCGCGCGGGATTAGCCGAGCGGTCTGAGGCGCTGCAGTCATGGACTGTGCGGCTGGTCCTGGCGGAGGTTCGAGTCCTCCCTCGGGCATGAGTGTGTGTGTGTGTGTGTGTGTGTGTGTGTGTGTGTGTGTGTGTCCTTAGGATAATTTAGTTTAAATTTAGTTTAAGTAGTGTGTAAGCTTAGGGGCTGATGACCGTAGCAGTTAAGTCCCGTAACATTTCACACACATTTTGAACAGGTGGTGATAAGTACTGGACGTGCGGCCGTAGCAAGTTTCCATTGTGGTACAATTCAGAATGGAGCAACGAACTGAACATCTCGAAATCAAGCGTTCCAGACATTCTACAGAATGTTTCGAAGAATAGAGAAGTGTGTGTAAACTCTGTGGTGCCCACATTGACTCCCGAACAAAAACGACGCATGAGCACCAGCCACGAGTTGGCTGAAATGAAAAACGCCGACAATTCTTTTCTGGAAAAAGTCATCACGGGAGAGAAGACTTGATATTATTGATACGAAACTACCATAACACGAAAAAGTGCAGAGTAGGTCTCCGATGGTTGGAGAAGGTAGGCATATGGTTCAAAAGGCTCTGAGCACTATGGGACCTAGCTTCTGAGCATAACACGAAAAAGTGCAGAGTAGGTCTCCGATGGTTGGAGAAGGTACGCATATAATTCAAAAGGCTCTGAGCACTATGGGACCTAGCTTCTGAGGTCATCAGTCCCCTAGAACTTAGAACTACTTAAACCAAAGGACATCACACACATCCATGCCCCAGGCAGGATTCGAACCTGCGACCGTAGCGGTCGCGCGGTTCCAGACTGTAGCGCCTAGAACGGCACGGCCACCCCGGCCGGTGGTACGCATGTGACCTGCGAGTTGAACAACATGCATAAGAAGGGTTGTTGTGACAGTTCCACATCGCTGTATGGACGTGCCTTGTGATGTATGTAAGTGAGGACGAGGGGGGGGGAGACTATGCAGAACACCTGAAACATTGCAACTACTATCTTCTCTCTATCTTTTTGTTAAGGGGGACGTATGAAAAAATACACAGGCACGTATAACCTCATGTAACTTTTACTCTTCCAGAGATAATTGAACCACATTTTTAACGTGTTGTCATTATGCTATTGTCTATAATCAGGATTTTTTAAAAATTTTGTCAGATAATTTGATCAGGACGTTGCCGGATACTTTGTCAACAAATACTACCACATGAGGAACATTTTCAAAGGTTACTTTATTTATTTTCAAAATATAGTAGGTTATTCTTAGAAGTTAGATAAACAGTTCCGTGCACCAGTTTAACATTAATCTTAGAACACTCGCAACAATTTTTTTACATTTGTGTGTATGTTATATGACAAATTTTATTTCACAAAAATTTAAATACATTCTGCATTAACGCACTTTGGAAAATTTTGTACCACGTGAAATTGTTTTGAAGTTTTTACCAACTGTTTATCAAATTTCACCACTTAATGTTCAAATGTGTGTGAAATCTTATGGGACTTAACTGCTAAGGTCATCAGTCCCTAAGCTTACACACTACTTAACCTAAATTATCCTAAAGACAAACACAAATACCCACGCCCGAGGGAGGACTCGAACCTCCACCAGGACCAGCGGCACAGTCCATGACTGCAGCGCCTCAGACAGCTCGGCTAATCCCACGCGGCTTACCATTTAATCTACAATAGTTCAGAAAAAATATTTCTCTTGCTCTGAAGAAGTTTGATGAAGTGCAGTGAAAAGATTTTAATTGCATTTATGCATGACACAAGTACCTTAATGTCGGTCATAACCATGCATTTGGTCCTTTTGGTCTTCATGCAGCTCTTTTATTCTAATCTGATGGTTCTGGGTCTTTTGGCAATATCCATCACTAACGTTTCAGAATTAGGAACACGCACATCATCACTCTTCTTCAATAGGTTTTCAGTGCAGCAAACTACATCAACAGCTAGTCTTACAGATCCCTTACTCTTCCAAAGTTACCATCAATGAACACCAGACAAGCATAATGTGAGGAAATTTTAACAATAATAGATGAGCAAACTGTTGTCTTTGGACGTGTCTTCCTAAATAAGGGATATTAAAGTTTTCGATGACGCAGAGCAACAGGCAAAGAATAATTTTCCAATGAACACACCGCCATTTCACAGTATTGTTGTTTATTTAATTACGACCCAGGCCTTTGATGCCATTTGCAAGTGTCATTAACATATATTGGAGGACATCAAGCTCAAAATAAGCCATAAATTAAGAAAAATATTCGCTCCCTACGAAATGCCAGATGTGGAGGGAGAATATTTTTCTTAATTTATGGCTAATTTTCAGCTTGATGTCCTGCAGTATTTGTTAATGACACAAACTCAGTCTTTTGAAAATGAGATTTGAAAGGCCGAAACGTGGGTCGTAATTAAATAAACGACAATACAGTCGAATGGCGGTGCGTTCATTTAAAAATTAAAGCTTTCGTTCGGTTTTGTGTTCCATAGCGTCTGCATTGCATTAATAAATCGTAATTTATCGCATAGGAAGTGGACTCACAGTCTTCTATACTCCACATATGTCTTCTTTGGTGGCAGGGAATGATAAAATATCTAAAAGGACAGAGTCGTGTACAAGAGGTAGTGTGGCACCGTGCATTCGTTGAAACAGAATGGCTTTGTTGATCTCTTTGACAAGTGATTTAGTCAAGCAGAGCACGTCCCTGCTCAAGGGATCCGCGTTACACTAAAAACAAGAGCAGAGCTAATTCATCCACCAAATCCGCACGAAAACAGATGGCGTCTCCTATGTGGGCACTGCGGGAGTCTCCCACACGAGTTCGTATCTGGCGGTGGAGACTTGTAGCCATCGCTGCGAGGGGTGGACCTCTGGCGCAGCAGTGTTCACAAGAGTCTGGCACTGCCCTGCGGTCGCGCGCACACACACACACACACACACACACACACACACACACACACACACACACACGGCACGTCCCCTGTCTGCTATCTGTGCGACCGACCTTTCCACGCAGTTTCGCGCGCTCAGGGTAAACAGCATGGGATCAGCAAGTAGCTGGCTGGCTTCAGAGGTTGTGGGTGTGAGTGTATTTAGGTGGAGGAAGAGGACGGACGGGGCTGGGGATGGCGGTTGGGGGGGAGGGGGTAGGTAGCAGAGTTTGTCTGTGTAGGAGTGGGGCAGCGTGGACGGACACCGGCGACAGCATTTGTCTGCATTTGCGTCGCCGCCGCCGCCGCCGCCGCCGCCGCCCGTGGGGCAACTTCGGCCGAGAGTTTGGATAACTGCGCGATGGAGCGAGGCGGACGCCGAGTCCTGCAGAGAGCTCTGTCACCTCGTGTAGAGGACAGGTAGCGGCGCGGGAACGAGAACCAGGGACTGGGGAAAAGAGAAGAAGACGCAGGGTCATAAAAACCTCTCTCTCTCTCTCTCTCTCTCTCTCTCTCTCTCTCTGCCTGCCTATCTGTGTGTGTGGGGGCGGGGGGATTTGTACAAACTGAGGATATGAGGATATGCAGAGAGTTTTCAATAATGTAATCTTCTCTATACCTTACAAAACAGTACGTGAAAGGAATATTTATTTACACGAGGTGTTTAAAAAAAGTATTACATATTTTGCGAGGTGATAGTATTCTAGCATTTGTAGACTTAGAGAAAGCTTTTGACAATGTTGACTGGAATACTCTCTTTCAAATTCTGAAGGCGGCAGGGGTAAAATACAGGGAGTGAAAGGCTATTTACAATTTGTACAGAAACCAGATGGCAGTTGTAAGAGTCGAGGGGCACGAAAGGGAAGCAGTGGTTGGGAAGGGAGTGAGACAGGGTTGTAGCCTCTCCCCGATGTTGTTCAATCTGTATACTGAGCAAGCAGTAAAGGAAACAAAAGAAAAATTCGTAGTAGGTATTAATTCATTGTAATTCTGTCAGAGACAGCAAAGGACTTGGAAGAGCAGTTGAACGGAATGGACAGTGTCTTGAAAGGAGGATATAAGATGAACATCAACAAAAGCAAAACGACGATAATGGAATGTAGTCGAATTAATTCGGGTGATAGTGAGGGAATTAGATTAGGATATGAGACACCTAAAGTAGTAAAGGAGTTTTGCTATTTGGGGAGCAAAATAACTGATGATGGTCGAAGTAGGGAGGATATAAAATGTTGACTGGCAATGGCAAGGAGAGCATTTCTGAAGAAGAGAAATTTGTTAACATCGAGTATGGATTTAAGTCTCAGGAAGTCGTTTCTGAAGGTATATGTATGGAGTGTAACCGTGTATGGAAGTGAAACATGGACGATAACTAGTTTGGACAAGAAGAGAATAGAAGCTTTCGAAATGTGGTGCTACAGAAGAATGCTGAAGATTAGATGCGTAGATCACATAACTAATGAGGAGTTACGGAATAGGATTGGGGAGAAGAGGAGTTTGTGGCACAACTTGACTAGAAGAAGGGATCACCAGTTTAGTATTGGAGGGCAGCGTGCAGGATAAAAATCGTAGAGGGAGACCAAGATATGAATACACTAAGCAGATTGAGAGGGATGTAGGCTGCAGTACGTACTGGGAGATGAAGAAGCTTGCACAGGATAGAGTAGCGTGGAGAAATGCATCAAACCAGTCTCAGAACTGAAAACCACAACAACAGTATGGACCAAAACAAGAACATGAATTTCAGAAACCAAGGCTCAAAAATGCATACCTTAAGAGCTACGAACACCTGTTCGTCTTTGCTGCTGTAAAACACATCTCTTCTGTTGCAAGTTGGGATCGCGGTTATCGCTGAATCAACCGGTTTTTGGTAGTATCAATTTTTTTTCCAACGCCAGTTTAACCTGCGTTTTAAAACCACTCAAAATAGCCGGTTCCCGAAATAAACTATTTTCGGTTTCTTATTCTTATTATTTCCCCTAAAATAGACGAAGAAATAGGGAAACGATTGAAAAAGTCTGATTCTCTGTTTCAAGACACATGGAATCAAAATATCAAATTAAATAGGCAAATAAAAGAAAACTTAGTCCACCCACCCCGTTCACTGCATTTTTCGAAAAGTGGAAAGTGGTTGATACTACAAAATATCCCAAGGAGTATTGTTTATAATTTTCTAAAACTCCGCTGCAAAATCATGCTATAATCGAGGATCATATCACTGTTTGCGCATTAGTAATAGTCAGCGCTAAAGAGTGAAAACACAGATTAATTTGTCCGTTTTCAGAAGCTACAGACGTATAAAGGCACGTCATGTACGCAGAGGCAACAACAGATCGGCTAGTTCCTATTTCTTTGTAAAGTATGAATGAAATGGCAAATTTTGAATGTTCTAGTTATATGATGTCACAAGTCTGTTGTGGTTCCTTCGGTTATTTTTAGCTTTCGAAGCAAATGGAGCAATCTACTTCACTCATGCTGCACTTCGTAAAATAATCCCGGACTAGGGATGGTGCTGTTCTGTACCACAACTAATGCTCGACAACGTCAGCGGGAAACTGCCACACAGACCACGTGGACAAGTCTCGCACAGTGCGCTGTATACTCTGCCACCGTTCAGCAGTCCACGCCACGTGAAATGCTGTACCGATAAGAGCAATGATCGCTTTTCCCACTTTCTATAGTACTGCAATATTTCGAAGGAATAGAAACTTTTCGAATAAAAGCTATTCATTCTTTAAAAATGATTTATTTAAAAACCAAAACTTTTAGCACTGCTGCTGTGGGTAAGTGATATTTCTGTTTTCACCTAGTTATTAGTAAAAATTAAAAAAGACCTCTTATAAACGAGAACGAATAAATACCGAAAGACGGCGGTTGTTCAGAACTAAAATACCGGTATCGGTTATAACCGTCGCTATTTCCAGTCCCTAGTTCCGGGCTCTTAGCTATTACGCAGAAGCTACAGAATGCAGTTGATACATGACTAATCTTTTGACAAAACATTATTCTGTTAGTTATTTTCAGCACACAGGGCACGGACTCGTCGTTTGCTCCCGTTCGCCAGATCATAACAGCAGATCACGTCCCGAATGGAAAAATATGCTTCCATTACGCTAGTAAATTCAGAGGCGAAACTACAATGTAACAACATTTCGCAAACTAATCAAAATACAACCACTGTATGCACTGCACCCAGAAATGTGGACATAGTCTGCAGTAACGACTACAACAGATGTTTACTGCATGGACAATAGCAGATGAATCTGTCCTCATTTGTTTACTGCATTCTGTAGGTCGTTCATACCAGCAAAGAACTTGCACTGGAGGAGATGTATTTCACAGTTTTCCTTTCTTTTTTGAGTCATCAGTCTTGTGACCGGTTTGATGCAGCCTGCCACAAATTCTTCTCCTCTGCCAATCTTTTTATCCGAGAGTAGCAATTGCAATCTACCCTCCCAATTACTTCTTGGATGTATTCCAACTTCTGGCTCTCTCTACATTTCTTACCATCTTGTAACATAGATGTTAATCCCAGATGTCGTAATAAGATATCCCATCATCCTCTTTCTTCTTCTCCTCAGTGTTTTGCACATACTCCTTTCCTTTCTGATTATGCGCAGAAACTCCTCATTCCTTACCTTTCAGTCTACCTCATTTTCAACATTCGTCTGTAGCACCACATCTCAAATGTTTCGATTCTCTTCTGTTCCAGTTTTCCCACAGTCCATGCTCCAGTACCAGACAATTCCGTGCTGGAAACGTACATTCTCAGAAATTTGTTCCTCAAATTAAGGCCTATGTGTGATACTAGTATACTTCTCTTGGCCAGGAATGCTCTTTTTGCCAGTGCTACTCTGTTTCTGGTGTCGTCCTTGCTCCGTCCATCGTCGGTTGTTTTGATACCTAGGTAACAGAACAGAATTCCTTAACTTCATTTACTTCGTGACCATCAGTCCTGATGTTAAGTTTCTCGCTTATTCTGTACTCATTAGACCTTTCATTCAATTCCACACTCTTCTTCACTTTCACTGAGAACGGCAATATCATTAGCGTATGTTATCAGTAATATCTTTTCATCTTAAATTGTAATCCCACTCTCGTAGCTTTGTATTATTTCCTTCATTAATTATCTTATGTATACATTGGACAGTAGGGGTAAAAGATTACATCCCTGTCTTACACCCTCTTTAATCAGAGAACTTTGCTCTTGGGCTTCTATTATTATTTTTCGCCCTTGGTTCTTATACATATTGTAATATTACACATCTTTCCCTATAGCTTACCCCTATTTTCTCAGGATTTGGAACATCTTGCACCGTATGACATTGTCTAACGTTCTTTCCAGGTCGGCGAACCCTATGAACGGGTCTTGATTTCTCTTCAGTCTTTTTTCCATTATCAACCGCGACGTCAGAAATGCCTTTACCTTTCCTAAAGCCAAATCAATCATCATCTAATAGATCCTCAATTTTCTTTTCCATTCTCCTGTGTAGTATTCTTGTCAGCAGCTTGGGTGCATGAGGTGTTAAGCAGATTGTGAGGTAATTCTCGCACTTGCCGGCTCTTGCTGTCTTTGGAATTGCGTAGATGATGTTTTGACGGAAGCGAGGATGAACAAGTGGTCACACGTCTTAAGGTATCTGTCCCAAAACTCATGTTCACTAGACATTTTTGTCTTTATTTGTCACATACTACCACCTATAAAGATATAGAATAATTATGTTTAACACTTGTGTAGGTTCATGTCTTTATCTTTCACAATTTCAGAAAAGAGCTTTTTTTTGCTATCATTTAGCTTTTGTTTACACTAACAGCGCCCACCAGTTGAGCCAGGGCAAGGCAAAAATGAACTAAGCAGAGTCATCCGCGGTGCTGGCTTCAGCACGACTTTCTTGGATAAACTGGTTGCTGCAAAGAACCACAACACAAAAAGGGTGCACCCGGTTGTAAGTTAATATTTTCAGTTTCAGTCAAAGGAGGTGGTTTGTTCACTAAGGAACAAAAGCAAATCGATTTTGCAATTGGATACATGATGTAGATGACCATTCCAAGAAGTACCACCGTACAGGAGATGAAATACTTTGAAAATGAGGATGCACGTAATACTGTCTGGAGAGACATCTACAAGCTCAGCCGAAGTAGTGTATGGTGCGCATCAAGAGAGTGTGGTGAGACCGCTGCTGTTCGTGTTAATTACTCAGCTGTTACAATTAACTGCGATGTGTTACTTTTAACAAATTGTGCAACTCTCTACGGGCAAATTCTTTCGACATAAACTGCAGTATTATCTCGCTGCAATTTTAAGGGGACTTCTTAAATGCACCTAAGCTCAAACAATTTTCGTATGATGTTTCCGTGTTCCTACAACTAAAAAGCACCATTTCAGTGCCGACATTCAGTCCTGAGGCTGGTTTGATGCAGCTCTCCATGCTACTCAATCCTGTGCAAGCTTCTTCATCTCCCAATACTTACTGCAACCTACATCCTTCTGAATCTGCTTAGCGTGTTCATCTCTTGGTCTCCCTCTACGATTTTTACCCTCCACGCTGCCCTCCAATGCTAAATTTGTGATCCCTTGATGCCTCAGAATATGCCCTACCAACCGGTCCCTTCTTCTAGTCAAGTTGTGCCACAAACTCCTCTTCTCCCCAATTCTATTCAATACCTCCTCATTAGTTATGTGATCTACCCATCTAATCCTCAGCATTCTTCTGTAGCACCACATTTCGAAAGCTTCTATTCTCTTCTTGTCCAAACTATTTATCGTCCATGTTTCGCTTCCATACATGGCTACACTCCATACAAATACTTTCAGAAACGACTTCCTGGCACTTAAATCAATACTCGATGGTAACAAATGTCTCTTCTTCAGAAACGCTTTCCTTGTCATTGCCAGTCTACATTTTATATCCTCCATCATCAGTTATTTTGCTTCCCAAATAGCAAAACTTCACTTATTTGATCATTTGTCAGAAGATTGTCAAGATATGTGAATACGACACAGTAAACGGGAACTGCTAATATTTACAGCATTAATACACTGTCGGAATGAAACACAGTGATGCACTTTTAATAAACTTGTCATACACAAAATACCTAATCATGAGTGTTGTGATGAAGTCCTGTCAAAACTGAAGAGACACTTTTACTTATGCTTGTCTAACAGTCCCTTTTGCGATATTCATCTATAGAGTTGCCTGCCAAAAAATCTTCCAAACTCTGTGTAAACTGCGCTTTAGCTGAAAACAATGTGCCAGAAATTCGTTGAAAATGTGTATTCCTCAGTAATGGACCCCTTTTTGGACCAAGATAAGTGATTTTTATGTCTTTATGTAGATTGCATTGATACTATATAGTGAGCTATGTGTTGGAATCTATTTCCAACGAATTTCAGTAACAAATAAATATACTGAGAAGCTGTGGTTAGAATAGCCAGTTCCTTGAATAGGATTGTACATGATGTTCTTCAATTTAAACGACAAGTGAGTGTTATTACAAGTCTTTGAATTCTAAAAACTTTTGCGCAGTGTGTCGAGTTACCCCAAAATATGATCCCATCTGATATAACAGAATGAAAGCAAGGAAAGTACGCAGGGTTTTTATATTTATATCTCCTACATGTGATATCGTTCGCATTGTAAATACAGATTTGCTTAGGCGCTTCAGCAGTTCTGTGGTACGCTACTCCCGGCTGAATTTATCGTCACGTCGTAACGCCAGGGAATTAACGCTGCTGGCCGAAGTGGCCGTGCGGTTAAAGGCGCTGCAGTCTGGAACCGCAAGACCGCAGGTTCGAATCCTGCCTCGGGCATGGATGTTTGTGATGTCCTTAGGTTAGTTAGGTTTAACTAGTTCTAAGTTCTAGGGGACTTATGACCTCAGCAGTTGAGTCCCATAGTGCTCAGAGCCATTTGAACCATTTTTTTGAATTAACACTATCAGTGCCTTGTGAATCCCACCATACGTTAGACACATACTGGGAGGGAACCTTTTACGGGTTCTAAACTGCACATTTGTGTGTCTCGCCATTGCGACTCGCAGAGTGTAGATGTAGATCCATAACTAGCTCGATGACAGAGTAGAGTTGACTGATTTCTGAGGGAGATAGTTTTGCCACAGCCAAACTGTTTAATGAGCTGTATCGTTAATCATATCGTAAACAGTGAGCAGTACTAGTCCCAGCAGAATGAAGGGAGGATCTCGGCGTAGTGCCCGACCGGAATAGTTTTCCCTGGCAGCCGCGCTGTGTGGGCCAATTAAAACGTCGTTAACTGCTGAGTCTCCACAGAGAGAGAGAGAGAGAGAGAGAGAGAGAGAGAGAGAGAGGGAGGGTGGTGGGGGGAGGGGAGATATTAGCGACGGCGTCGCATTCTTCTTGTTTGCGGCGCCGCTGGGCGTGTCTGGAGTAATTGCTGCACGCACACCGCAAACCAGGGGTGAACATTACGGCTGTGTTTTGTTCCTACGGGGAGTAGTAGGTGGAGGAGAAGGCGGGGGTGTTGGTACTGTGGTGTAATTTATTCTCTCGCCGTTTTTCATCAGTTATCTGTAATTACGTTGGTTGCAGGGGGAGGGAGGGTTCTCTTAGCTGTCACAAAAAAAAAAAAATTTTGTACAGTTGAGGAGCAAGGAGTTGTTCAGAGGCTCTACCTAGGATGGTGACAGGTGTAACGAGAGTAGCGTACCTTGCAACACTTTTCAGACTTCCCCTATAGCCTACGCGGTAACAGAAATTTAATATACACCTACGGGGAAAAAAATAGCAATGTCAATAATAACTAACGTAGAATGATGAAATTTCGCGAATATATTTCTCTAGGTAACAGATTTAAGTCGTTAACATTCCAAAACCACAGGTTAATGTAAGCGCGAGATAATCCACGGCAAATGTGAAATACTGGTGCATTAATAACAGGAGTGATCGCCAGAACGTTGGATGAAAGCATGCAAACGTGCATGTATTGTGTTGTACATGTGCCGGATGTCACTTTGTGGAGTGGAGTTTGTAACGGGACATCCTCCTCTACCATTACTTTTCCTCAACACTGGTTGTCGAATTCTGGACGGGTCAATGTAGTCGCGGTTACTTTTCTGAGGGCTTTCATTTAATTTTGTGCACGGTGTGTTGTATTTCAAGCTACTTGTAGAATTTGCAATGGTGAGGTGCATTGTAAAATATTTTAGTTTCGATGTTATAATTGATGACTACAAGTTCTGAATGTACGGTTAAAATCATTTTTATAGAAACATTTGAAATTACGAATTATTGGTACACTTAAAATTTTTACTATTAATTTGAAATCCTGTACTGTTTACATTATTTATTTTGGGATTCTTTTAAGAAATAATATTGTAACAGGAACTACTAGAAATTCATTTGTTAAGAAAAACTGTAAGCCCTTTGAAATGTTGTCATTTTCCGCAGAGTGTGAGAGTCCAAAGCATGTCTCTGATGTGATCGGACGTATTTTTGTGCGAACAATGTAATTTCGGCTTTGTGAATGCGAAAAATCAAAATACTGTATGACATACTAAAATCTCAGAAACAAAAATTCTGCAACAAAAAATGGTTCAAATGGCTCTGAGCACTATGAGACTTAACTTCTAAGGTCATCAGTCCCCTAGAACTTAGAACTACTTAAACCTAAGGACATCACAAACATCCATGCCCGAGGCAGGATTCGAGCCTGCGACCGTAGCGGTCGCGCGGTTCCAAACTATAGCGCCTAGAACCGCTCGGCCACCCCGGCCGGCAATTCTGCAACAACAATCATCAAATTTATTCAGTTCAGTCCAACCGTGAGGTCCTTGTAACACCATAGCTCCATAGCTCTACTGACATAAATTTTTCTTTTTTGTCTGTTCTACCTTTTGTCATTAAGATATTATCAATATTGTTTGATTGCATTAATAGCACAAGAGTGTTCGCTTTTTCCTTTGTAAGAACTTTGATGTCATGGTTTGATTCTATGCAATGTAGTGTATCTATCATTTAAATTTTTTGTCTCATTTGGAGGGAACAAAACTTAATGTGTAGAATTGTAATTTTGTTTGAATATTTTTTTGTAGCAATATGAATATATGCAAATGTTCTGTTTTATTTAATATGTTTGGTTGCTGTTATGTAAACTGCTGACCTTCACTTAGGGTTCTTAGTTATTTTGTATGTAAAAGGTGGTGTTGTTCCCCTCGCGAACGGAACTGAGTAGCGCGCGCCAATTGTGGTTGGCATAGGTGGAAGAGGTGGATTGAGAGCCAGTCGGAAACGAGCTACCAAACTGTCAACTGCTCATGTAAAAGTTGTGTCTTGTGCTGGTGCCGAGAGAGGCTTTTCCGTGCCGCTTTCCAGTGCCTCGGATGGACGGATAAAGAGCTGGAACTATTCTGGAATTGGTACCAAGAAATGACAGGGTGCAACATTTCCGCCTGCAAATCCACCCACCGACATGCACTCGTCACCACGTTGCGCAATCACTGAAAAAAGGAACCAATGAATAGTAAATATGTAAAGTGAAGGATCACCTCACTGGATGTTTTAGTGTGGGCAAATATAAGGTAACTTATACTCGAACTCTTATACCTACCTTGATTTTTTATCGCTAGTCACACAACCACTTAGGGTCCTTCCCATGTCAAAAATGCTTACCGAGTGTCCATATTGTGAAAATAGGAAAGCCCAGTGTTTACTAATTAATGCCACTTGAACATAGTAAGAAGAAACTAAGTTAAATTTACTGTAGCAGAACTGAGTAATATAATAAATGATGCTTGCTGAAAATAATTTTTCTACTAAAACTGTTTATTAATATTTTGTTGCCAACTTCTGAAGTGAATGTTCTCAAAACTGTAGCTTACGGAGTTTTGCAAATTAAATGATCACAGTGCAGTCTGTTGAAAATCACGCAGAGCTGAGCTATTGTCTTGTAAGCACGTCAAGTTGTGTTCTATTAAAGTAATAGTTGAGAACTATTACTGTTAAAAGTTACATGTTCATGCTTGATAAGGGCTTGTTTCTCTAGTGTATTGAAAGTGTGTTTAGTTTGTTCTGCTACAGTGGTGAAGATTAAGGGGCCCCCTCCATTGAAAGTAGGTCCAATACACAAAGTTACTTAATTATAGAAAGTTTCAATTACTCTTGCTATTCAAGTGAAATTCTGTACAATATTGGGTTCCTCTTCTGTATTAAAAGTGCATATTAATCGTGTAACAGGATCAACAGTTTGTCTATTGTGCGCACGGTAGATAATGCTTAATAGAAAGACTACTATCTATGAAAACAGTAACTTCTTTCTTCAAGAGACAGTGAGAAGTAATTTGTTAGTGAACTCCATTTAATTTTCATTCTAAGTAGAAAGGTGTTAGTAGTGAGAAACTTAATCTATCCACAGTAACTAATTTTGCTGTGAACCAGATCCATATTTCATGTCGGATAGGAATTTGTTTGAAAAGTAATACTAAACCTATGTCCAATTTATCGTTCTACAGTAACGTTATTGAGATCATTCAGTTTGACTAAGTCCTCAATGTAATAATATGTTTTGTTATCGGTTAATTTATGCAAATAGTTTGTTCTGATCTGTTAGCTCCAACCTTAATCTGAACATACTGTATTCAGGTGCCAGAGTTCATTGCACTCGCATGTGGCAAAGTATAGGTTGTGTTTGTCCGTTGAAGTTACTCATACCTATTTTCTTGAACAAGAATGTCAATCATTCTCTTGCCTAATTAGGCTGGCGACCGTTTTCTTTATTCTTTGAACAGTATAGATAGGTAAAATATTGTTTGTTACTGTTTAAATATTTACGTAACTCTGACTTTCAATTCCGATAAGCCACCTCCGTTAGGCACAACACGGTCAACATAACGAAATTCCTTTCAGAGGGTAACACTACTCTGTTGCTTTATAACATAATTGCTTTATCAAGATAGTTTTATTTCTCGACCTGGCTTCAACTTTAAGGTTATGGTATAGCAGTAGCAGACGGTAGTGTTACAACCTAAAATGAGAGATTTTCTGCTTCAAGAATCAAACCCCTAGACAAGAAGAACTGGAGCCAACTCAACGTGACAAGCTGAGTAAACTAGAAAGTTTATTGTAATCTTCGCTCCTCTGAAATCTTCATAAAAGACTTTGCTTATTGCTTAATGCGGACAATAGATGGAAGCTGGAAGGATGGGGGGAAGTTACAAGTTCCACCCCTGTTGCGCTTCATCGGGCAGTACAGGGAAGGTTGATGCTGTTTGTGAATGATGCTGGAGTTGTTCTCCAATGATGTCCCACATGTGCTGGACTGGAGACTGATCTGGTGAAACAGCAGGCCAAGGCAGTATGTCGACAGTCTGTAGAGCATGTCGGGTTACAACAGCGGTACGTAGGCGACCGTTAACCTATTGTAATCACCGCATTGAATGCTGTTCATGAATGGTAGTACAACAGGTCGATTCACCAGATGGACGTACAGATTACCAGTCAGGGTGCGTGGGATTAGCACGAGAGTGCTCCTGCTGTCAAACGAGATCGCACCGCAGACCGTGACTCCAGGTGTCTGTCCAGGGTTCTAGCACACAAGACTGGTTGGTTGCAGGTCCTCAACTGTACTCCTCCTAACCAAAACACGGCCTCACTGGCGCCGAGGCAGAACCAGCTTTCATCAGGAAACACAACAGACCTACAGCCTGCCTTGGAATGAGCTCTCATTTGACACCACTGAAGTGGCAAATGGTGTTGGTTTGAGGTCGGTGAGTGCACGCTGCAGAACGTTTGGCTTGGAGATGTTCTTGAAGCAACCGATCTGAAACAGTTCTTTGTGTCACGGTGGTGCCAACTGGTGTTCGAACTGCTGGTGCAGGACACGACGGTCTTCCCCCTCGGTAGCCGTCCAGAAGCCGGTCTTCCAGCGGCCGTACATTCTCGTGACCGCCGCTGTCAGCAGTCATGTCAGATCTTTCTGCAGTATAGTAGAAGGTACATCCAGCTTCTCGTAGCCTTATCACACACCTCGTTCAAAATCAGGGAGTGGTTGGCTCTAAGCACTATGGGAAACCATCTATGGTCATCAGTCCCCTAGACCTTAGAACTACTTAAACCTAACTAAACTAAGGACATCACACAACACCCAGTCATCACGAGGCAGAGAAAATCCCTGACCCCGCCGGGAATCGAACCCGGGAACCCGGGCGCGGGAAGCGAGAACGACCGCGAGCTGCGGACTGGGAGTGGTTGATAATGGCGTCTTTGTCACCTTAAAGGTATTCTTGGCTGACATTAATTCACAACGACCAATCTCAAAGGTAACTAACGTGATGACCTGATTTGCATCCTCATTGTGACGTTAGTAACGCCGCTGTTACGGGACGCGCGTGAAATTTGACCATACATCATTTCTCGTATGTATAAACACGCGTAGCAACTTTATGTCGCACAACTCCCTCTTGGTGTTGCTAGTGTGGTGCAAGGTCTAGGGGAGAATGTCCCACCTCGGAATACTATTCAGACTTTCGCTTGTAGCCAGCCGCGCAATACAAATTTAATGTATTTTCTCATTCAATTTTGAAATACTAGCGTTCACGTTTTGTGTGTAACGATCTTTTTCTGAAAATACAGAAATAACTCCGGGAAAGTAACTCTTTTACAGATGTGCAAAATTGTGCCAAGCTACAAAATTGTCTTGTAACTAGGAACCAATATTCTATTCGAATTTAAATGTGCTGCGGTCGAGAACATCTCGTCCATAATTTATCTAACAGTCAATGTCTTACATTACTATTCTACTACACACCAGCGATCAGTCAGTGAAATCAAATTAAGAGGTATTATCAAAAACCAGTTACATGCTAAAAACATTTTGAAATATAACCTATTAGCAACTAACACAAATTTCCACTTTCAGATAAGGGAAAATCATGAAGACAGTAAAGAAACTCACTTGACTAACAAATCTCACTTTTTCCATGGTAGAAGACCTTCTTTCGTTTCAAGATATAATATGATGGATCACCTACATACATGTTGTGTAAGGAGCTTTAAAAAATGATATAATTTTACTCACTATAAAATTATTTAACTAAAGAATTAACCGTATTTTCCGAATAACTTTCATCCATTATGCGGTACTTGAATACGTGGAACTCGTAATTGTTTACAAACACTGCAGAGACACAACCTCATGTCGCACAACAGTAAAAACGGTATAAAATTTCGGAAACTGTTTAATGCGGTTTGTAGTGCGCATGTCTTCATGTGATGCTAAAATCTGTCGGTTGACTGAAACATAAACCAGGGAAAGCATTATGTGCTCCTAGGTACACTATCATTCGTGTACTCTCACGTGTAGCCCAGACGAAAGTGGAAAGGGAAATTAGGCGAACCGCTGGAGATATATATGCCGTACTTCACTGAGGTTTCCGGGGGTGGGGATTCAGTACGCCAGGTCAGGGGTCGGATGTAAAAGTCTAGACGCGGCATTTATCGAGCACGAGCTGTTGAAGCAATCGTCTCGCTACATACAACAGATTTCCACCCAGCGTAAGTACAAAATATGACGTACAAAACAGAGTAGATGAAGAGCGACAGTTCGTCTCATTACGCCTCTGTAAAGTGAATGAAGAGGAGTATCTCACAACACAACTGAAACACTGATGCAGATCTTAAAAACTCCTTAATTACTCTCACGTAGCCCCCTTAATATTACTAGCCATTGTTGCACCTGCGATTCTGTAAAGTATCGAACGCCGATGTATAAAGCAGCGTCAAACTTCTCATTTTTGTAGAAATATGTTTTTTTTTATCATCAGTCTTCTGACTGGTCTGAATGTGTCCAGCCACGAATACCTCCCCTGCGCCAACCTCATCATCTCGCAGGAAAACTTCACCATGTTCGCCATGTACTTTCAGAAGAAAAACGCACACTTGCAAGATATCAGACCCAGCAATCGATCCCGCTCGAAACTTTGGGCCATAATTCTGATACAGTTACGAAGTTTTTCGCGACGGAGTTCTTGCATAAAAATTTCTCGGTTCACTTGCCCTGTCAAATTCGGATAAAATTTCAAGGTTCCGACGGCACCCTCCGTCACCATCGTCAGCGACTAAAACTGAATGTCGTGAGGTGGAAGGCTCTCTCGTTTCCACAGCCAGAACGGTACCCGATTGGCTGGACCATGTCCTGCTCGTACGTGCAGAGCTGGCCCGCTGTACGTCCACAGACTTTGGTGGCGCTCTCTTTCTAGCGTTGCTTGCAGCGCCATCAGTCGCACCAGGCGGCTGAGTGCGAGAAGTATTTCTCCGCGTTTTCTCCCTCTCAAGTGCACTCTCTTCCATACACTGCTAAGTGGTTAACCGGTAACTCTACTGAAGTTGTTTCCACAAAGTCTAATTTTAACAGCTTCTCTGATCACAGAGTTCCAGTAGTTCGAGGGGTAAGCCAGTACTCTCGTTTGATCAAACAAAATCTCGTGTTTATACGGGGTGACTTTTACCACCGTGTACAAACTCTAGGGACGGATCGATGAGAGGATACGGAACAAAAAAAGGTCTGATGAACTTACGTATGCATGGTTTCCATGCTAGAGACTATTTAGTCAGTCATACATTGTTACAAAGAATGCGGTCTAATACGCCCTGTACCATGCAGCCACAGTTACAGTGTGTGTTGAAAATGGTTTCCATGTGGGTCAAAGCATGCCTGTACGCTCCGAACTATGTTCTGTCTCACACGTTCACATTGGCCAGGCTGCATCCGAACAGTGTTCAAAAATGGTTCAAATGGCTCTGAGCACTATGGGACTCAACTGCTGAGGTCATTAGTCCCCTAGAACTTAGAACTAGTTAAACCTAACTAACCTAAAGACATCACAAACATCCATGCCCGAGGCAGGATTCGAACCTGCGACCGTAGCGGTCTTGCGGTTCCAGACTGCAGCGCCTTTAACCGCACGGCCACTTCGGCCGGCATCCGAACAGTGTCAAAGGCAGCATGAATACGCTGCTCCAGCGTCTCCACATCTGGAATGGGCTCTGCATAGACGATACTTCTGAGGTTGCCCCATAACCGGCAATCACACGGGTTGAGATGCGGTGAAGGAGCAGGCCAAGCAACTGGACCCCCTCGTCCGATCCATTTTGCAGGGATGACACGATTGTGATGCGTCTGGACGTTAAGGGCGAAATGGGCTGGAGCGCCATTATGTAGCAGCCATATAACCCTTGGAATGGCGCTTCTTGCAGCAGAGGAGGCAAAGTCACCCGCTAGAAAGCCGATAGTTTCGACCTGTTAGGCGAAGTGGAAGGAAGACTGGTCCCAAACTACGGTCGCCAATTATCCCGGCCCACACATTCCGGCTGCATCGATGCTGATGATTGGCTGTCACCATACAATGGGGGGTTCTGTATACTGCCCACAGATGAGTGTTGTGAAAGTTGTCACCAATAGGAATTTTCTGTGACTTGTCCAAAGCATTTGATTGTGTGAACCATGACATTACCTTACAGAAATTACAATTCTATGGTATAAATGGAATAGCATACGAGTGGTTTAAGTCATACCTACAGAACAGGAAGCAAAAAGTTTCCTTATATGGTTAAAGTGATTTAAATAAGTTTGCCACTTCATCTAACCGGGGTGAAATTACATTAGGTGTTCCACAGGGTTCAATCATGGGTCCCTTTCTGTTCTTGATATATGTGAACGACCTCCCTTCCTATCTGAAACAGGAAGCTGAACTGACACTGTTTGCTGATGATACAAGCATCATTATTAATCTAGTAAAAGAAAGTCAAATTGAAAATGACACAAATAAGGTCTTTGGAAAAATCATTAATTCGTTTTTTGCAAATGGGCTTGCTTTTAACTTAAAAAAAACACAGTACATCTAATTTTCTGCTGCAAAAAGTACAATTCCTTGAATAAATATAACACATCAACAGAAGTCAGTAGACAGGGTAGAGCATACTAAGTTTTTGGGTGTACATATAGATGAGAATCTTAATTGGAAAATTCATAGCTTGGATGTCCTAAAGCGACTACTTTCAGCAACTTTTGCGATCAGAATAATTGCCAATTTTGAGGATATTGAAATTAGTAAGCTACCATACTTTGCATACTTTCAATCTCTGGTATCATGAGGAGTAATATTTTGGGGTAATTCAACATTTAGACAAAAAGTATTCACTGCTCAAAAGAAAGTGGTTAGAATAATGTGTGGGGTTCATAGTCGCACATCTTGTAGGCATCTTTTTAAAAGATTGGGAATTCTTACAACAGTCTTACAATACATCTACACACTAATGAATTTTATTCTTAACAACATGGACCAGTTTAAAGACAACAGTGACATTCATGATTATAATACCAGAAAAAAGCAAGAGTTAGACTATCCTTTGCTCAACCTATCTTTGGCACAGAAAGGGGTAAAATATGCTGCTATAAAAATTGTCGACAAATTACGATGAAATAAGGTGACTGACAGACAGCAGTAATAGCTTCAAAAATAAACTGAAATCATATCTCCTTGAAATCTCCTTCTATATCATAGATGAATCCTTGAGTAGGAATAAATAAATCTATAAATATAGTATATGCATTTTGTGCCATTTAAGGGAATGGGGGAAATAATAGTAATCTTTAACTCTGTATTATATATATATATATATATATATATATATATATATATATATATATATATATATATATATATATATATAATTGTTTCATATGTGCATTTCTTGTGCACTTGACACGTTCCACATCATAATGGCTACCGTACTGTGCGATTGATCAATGGAACACACAAACAACTACCTAACTAACTAACTGAAGGTATCACTCCCCGTGAAGGAGGCCTCGTTTGTGAACATGATGAATGACACAAATCCCGGAATCGTAGTTACCCGCTGATGAAACCAGTGACAAAACTGCTCCCGCTAGTAAGCCCTGCACACGCCGTAAGTGATAAGAGTAGTAACAATTGTCACGGTCGTCCGGCTTTACCTTGTACTGGCGGGCCAACTGCCTGGTACTGACACGGCGGTCGCCTTCCACAGTGTTCATCACATTTTCCTTCAAAGTCTGGTGTCCGAACATTTCTGGTACGGCCTTCATGATTTCCTGCTTCATGAAACGACCCTCTCTCAGACAACCAGGGAAACACTGTTGCAAACATTGAATGCTGCTGTTGTTGTCGGCGGGGATAGCCGCCCGCTGCCATTCGCCTTTCCGTAAGTAAACTTCATGTCGTCAAGCTCTCGATTCGAATACGGAACCATTGTGTACAACGCTGTATCACATCCACAACATGGTTCAGCATGTATTAGAGCGTAGTCTCTACAACGACGTATGACTGAATAAATGACCTCTGAAGTGGAAGCCATGCATTTCCGGACTTAAGTTCATTAGACCTTCTTTGTTCCGTATCCTCTCATCAATCCATCCCTAGAGTTTGTACACGGTGGAAAAAATCACCCTATATAACAGACTGTACTCCTCCACAGCTGATGTACCCAAGTGCCTGTATGTTATGTGTGTTCATGTTCGACGCAATGATCGGCAACTGTCCGTATAGACTGGCCCAGGCAACTCTTGCCACACTCGCGACAAATGTTACAAATTCCCGGCACTCACAGGCCCATATTATCTACAACGGGTCCAACATTTCTCTAAATTTTCTAGTTGCCCGAAAGACTGGTTTGATTCCTTGCCTGTTCATGACCATGCATATCTTGCGAGTTGTTGGACCGCAGAATGGAAGGCGCACTGTATGTTGGCCCTATTGGCTTGTTTGAATGGCGTCGCGTCTTGGTTTCCTCAACAGCGCTGATCTAACTGTCACAGACAGAATGCCCGTCCCTTCCGAACACCGTCTTCAGATGCTTAATCTCGGAACCGAGGTGGTCCATCTCCAAAATAGTTCTGGCTCTGAGTAGTAAGGTGTGCTCACCATAGCTCTCTTCCGAGCAGGATGGTGAAGGCTGTGTGCGTTGTGATACAGATCTGTAGGCGTCGGTTTTCTATACACAGAATGGTCGCGTCGTCCATTTGATTTCCGTCCGACCAACACGTCTATGAAAGGTAACTTCGCATCCTCCTCCACCTCCACTGTAAATTTTGGGATGTGTGCCTCTCAAATGATCAACGAACTGCTGTAGCACCACTCACTGCCATGCGGCCAGACTAAAAATGCATGGTCAACATATCTGAAGAAGCAAAATGGCCACGAAGAGTCACTGTTCAACCCTCGCTCTTCAAAATCTTCGATGAAAAAGGTAGCTATAGCTGGTGACAGTGCCGAACTCATGACTGTTCCATGAGTCATTTCATAATAAGAGGGTGGTTCGAAAAGTTCTCGGAATCACCACAAGAGGTCAGCGGTAGCGGAACGAGTTGTTCACGTGACATTCATTGGACTGTTGCCTGCAAACACGTGCCACGTCAGTGCTCTTGGAAGACGGCTGTGGCGGTGACGTGGGTCTGTTGTTGTTGTTCTCGCGTGTAATGATTTGCGAAGATGGAAAAAAAAATCGAGATTCGAACAGTGATTAAGTACTTCGTAAAGAAAGGTATGAAAGCAAGGGACATTCATGCGGGTTTCCAGAATACACTGGGGGACTCTGCTCCTTCATATTCAACTGTTGCCAAGTGGACAAATGAATTTAAATTTGGTTGGGAGAGCTTAGATGATGATCCGCGCAGTGGTCGGCAAAGATGTGTCACTACTCCAGAAATCATTGCAAAAGTGCACAAAATGGTCATGGAGGAGCGCCGACTGAAAGTGCGTCAAATTTCTCACGCTTGCCACATGTCATCTGAAAGGGTATATCACATTTTAACTGAAAAATAAGAAATGAAAAAATTATCTGCAAGATGGGTGCCGCGACTCTTGAAGCTGGATCAGAAACTCACGAGAATGGACATATTGAAACAATGTTTGGCCCGTTTCAGGAGAAACGAACAAGATTTTTTGCGCCAGTTTGTGACCACAGTTGAACAGTTGAGTACACTACTTATACCCTAGAGACAAAACAACAGTCAAAGCAATGGAAACGTGCTTATTCTCCGCCACCAAAGAAAGCAAAGACAATTCCTTCGGCGGGAAATGTCATGGCATCAGTATTCCGAGATGAGAAGGGGATTCTGTTTGTACATTATCTCCCTACTGGGCAAACAATTACTGGAAAATGCCATGCTAACCTCGAAAAAGGCCGGGTTTAGCAAGGAAGAAAGTCATCTTCCGTCAAGACAATGCGCTCACGCACACACGTGCCGTCGCCAGGGCAAAATTACACGAACTAAGGTATGAACTGTTCCACACCTACCTTATTCACCTGATATGGCTCTGTCAGACAGCCATCTCTTCCCAAAACTGAAAATTTTTCTTTGTGAACGAAGATTCACTTCAAACGAAGAATTGATAGCCGGAGTTGACAACTAGTTTGCAGGCCTGGAGGTAACTCATTTTCGAGATGGGATCAAGGCACTGGAACATCGCTGGACCACTTCCATTATTCTGCAAGGAGATTAAATTGAATAATCAAAAAAGTTTCAGTGATGTATGTACTTTTTTCTATTCCGTTCCGAGAACTTTTCAAACCACCCTCGTAGTTTCCACCGTACAAGAAGTACGTGGTGGCCTAGTGTGCCGAAATAATTTCAAAATTTCCGGGGAGAACTGAGTGGACAACAGTTTTACTGTGTCCTCCACTGGTACCTCCGTAAATAGAGAGACCACATCAAGGCTAACTGTGACTTCATTCGAGCCTGTCTCCATCTGTTTTATGATATGAACAAACATTTGTGAGTTTTTAATATGATATGCACAGCGACAGAACTACAGGTGCCAATAGTTTAGCCAGGTCCTTGGTCAACCTGTTTGTAGTACAGCCGATAGCACAAATAATTGGTCTTAATGGGATGCCGTCTTTGTGTATTTTAGGAGGACCACACAGCCTGAATGGCCTCGATGTTATAAGTAGCTCCCCTGTCTTCCTGCAAAGCACCGATGTGGGATCCCGTTTGAGAATTCGGTATGTACTATTATCCAATAAGAGACCCACTTTCTTATAATGATCTAGAGCACTGAGGATAACGGTAGCATTCCCCTTGTCAGCTGTAACGATTTCAGTCCTTGTTTTTCCGCTCTGCTAATACTGGTCTTAGGGGGTTTGGCTATCGCTAAAATCCGGCCTTCCTCAGGAAGTTACCTAACCGGCTGTTCTTCTCCACTGATAACCTCGGCCACTGGTAGCTTTTGTGGAGCTGGAGCAAAGTTCAAACCTTTACTGAGAACCGAGATGATGGCTTCGTCAAGTTCCTCGTCGCAAAAGTCGATCACAGAGCGGTGAACGTAGCCGGGCCCAGCGGTCCCTTGTTCAAAGGCGCCCAAAGTTATCGGTCTGTTTCGCAGCTGACGTGTAAAAACTATCCCGTTGATGTGCAGCCAAGGTCATGTCAACCCATTCCCAGTTACAGTGTGTCAGTCAGATACAGAGGGTAACTATATAAGCTTGAAATCGTATCAGAATTTGATGCAGGTAGTGAACCGAGTTATTTCCGTGCATAATCCAGATAGCAGGCAGTTACGATCTTCTGAAAGTATAGCTCTTAAATTTAGCGAGCACCGGTTGGTTGTCGCTCGCTTTCGCAGTGGCGTCGCCAAATGCTCGAGCGCCTAGTAGACCATCACACCCCTCCAACGCGCTGGATGTTGGAGCCGTGGGAAAAGGTGTGAGGCGGGGGGGGGGGGGGGGGGGGGGGAGATGGAGACATTTGCTGAACGTCTTTTGAAATACTATCCGAGAACAGATGTTGTTCTATGCCAAAAATATTATGTACACGATTTCATGAGATCTCAACCTCAGGTAGGCAACGGCCTTGCCACAGTGGATACACCGGTTCCCGTGAGATCACCGAAGTTAAGCGCTGTTGGGCGTGGTCGGCACTTGGATGGGTGACCATCCAGCCGCCATGCGCTGTTGCCATTTTTCGGCTTGCACTCAGCCTCGTGATGCCAATTGAGGAGCTACTCGACCGAATAGTAGCGGTTTCGGTCAAGAATACCATCATTACGACCGGAATAGCCGTGTGCTGACCCCACGCCCCTCCTATCCGCATCTTCCTCTGAGGATGACACGGCGGTCGGATGGTCCCGGTAGGCCACTCGTGGCCTGACGACGGAGTGCAACCTTAGATACATATACGTTTAATACTATTTTAATAATATTCTCTGCATCTATATATACGCCTCAAAATCAAAATAAACAACCTAAGCGACTGAAGAATTATCATGAAATGAGGTTAACGATTTTACATTTACAATTTAATCATACCAGCCACGTCGAAGAATAGCGCATCTCCTCCTCCACAACAACGACGTTTATAACTAAATACGACTACGCTACGTGTTTACAGACAGACTAACACGTTTCATTCACTTACACTGCATTTGTGAACCACAACAGAAAAATGTTCAAGGCAGAAAGAGGTTCGACCACTGAGATTAAAGCGCTCGGACTGGAAAGACTGTAAGACAGGGACGCAGTCTTTCGCCCATGCTGTTCAATCTGTCCGTCGAAGAAGCAATGACGTAAATAAGAAGAAAGGTTCAAGAGTGGGATTAAAATTCAAGCACCAGCTACAGATTAGAAACCGCACACTGTGGCAATGAACAAATCATGTTACCAATGCTAAAACAGTATTAAACTAACCTCTTACTGACTTTACAGTACATCGCTCTATTATGCGGTTGCAGTGAAGCAGACCGTGTGACAAACACTCGGTGAACGCGAAAGTCTGAATGCAGTACTCTGAGGCGGTCATAACTGCGTGCTGTGAGAATTACGCACCAAATTTTCGCTCGGGGTCCAGTGCTGCCGCTGGTATCTTGCAACTGTGCTTTTTTTCTCCTTACAATATGATGCCAAGTTGGAGATGTTTCCTCGTTACAGCAGCACTTGCAACGTACATCCTCAATTATTTGTTCTATGTATTTCATTCTCTATTTCCCGTACTGTTTTTACCTTCTACAGATCCCTCAGGTACCGTGGAAGTTATTCCTTGATGTCGTAATACACATCCCATCATCCTGCCCCTCTTCTTGTCAGTGTTTTCCATATGTTCCTTTCTTCGCCGATTCTGCACAGAGCCCCCTCAATTATTTATCCTATCAGTCCACTTGATTTTCAACATTCTTCTGTTGCACCGCAAATCCCAAACGGTATGATCGTCTTCTGTTCCGTTATTCCCATCGTCCATGATTCATTCTGCCTCAAACGCACATTCTGAGAAACGTCTTCCTCAAAAGAATGTCTGCATTTGATACCATTTGACTTCTCTTCGCCAGGAATGCCCTCTTCTCCTGTACTCGTCTGCTTTTTTGTGTCCCACTTGCTTCTTCCAACATGGGCCATTTTGCTTCCAAGGTACCAGATGGGTCAAATGGTTCAAATGGCTCTGAGCACTATGGGACTTAACATCTTGGTTCATCAGTCCCTTAGAACTTAGAACTACTTAAACCTAACTAACCTAAGGACATCACACACATCCATGCCAGAGGCAGGATTCTAACCTGCGACCGTAGCAGTCCCACGGTTCCGGTCTGCAGCGCCTAGAACCACACGGCCACCACGGCAGGCAAGGTACCAGAATTCCTTAAATTCATCTACCTCTTGCTCACCAGTTATGAAGTTAAGTTTCTCGCTATTCTCTTTTCTGCTACTTCTCATCACTTTTCTCATTTTCCGGTTTAGTCTCAGTGCATATTCAGTACTCATTAGCCTGTTAATTCCATACAGCAGATGTTGTATCTTATCACTGATATCCTTTCATCCTGACTATTGATTCCACTCCTGAACCTTTCTTTTATTTCCGTCATTGCTTCTTTCATATACAGATTGATCAGTAGACGCGGAAGACTGCTTCCCTGACTTACACCCACTGTAGTCCGAGCACTTCGTTCTTAGTGTTGTAATGTTATTGTTGCCTCATTGTCCTTATACATATTGTATATTAACCGTCTTTCTCTGTAGCATAGTGCTTATTTTATCAGAATTTAGAAGATCTTGCAATATTTCAGTGTCGAACGCGTTTGTCAGGTCGATAAACCCTATGAACGTGTCTTGGTTTTTCTTGAGTCTTAGTCTCATTGTCTAGCGCAACTTGAGGTCTCTGTGAAATGTTTACCATTCCTAAAGCCAAACTGATTTAACATATGAGTTATATGTATTAAATATTTGACGTTAAGCATGTAAGCGGAAAGGTTTCAAATTGTGCTTTGAATCTGCTGGAATTTGCTACGTGCTCTCTTTTATCAGACACCGGATGAGTAAGCATCATCAGCTGGTTTTTCACAAATCTCACTGTTCATGAGGTCGTATCTCCTGATCCATGTGTCGTACAGTGATACATTCTTGCAGGCACATTCAATGGTGTATGGGGATACAAAGTGTGTTGCGAATAGAGTTAGTAGTCACGAAGTAATAAACCAAAACGAAATGGCTAGAGTTGTGCTGTACCAACACAATGCTTCGGTAGTTTTGGTACAATACGTAAATGACTTAGTAAATGATAATAATACCGGTAGTACTGGTAACATTGGTAGGGAAAGAAGCAGAAATGCATGTGTACGAGTGCAACTACGAGTCGATGACTTCTCTTTGTTTTTTTGTTCGTGTAGTTGTTTGTTTTGTACGTAATTAAAACCGCACATCGTTCAGTGTGAGTCCATTGTGTATTATATGAAAAAAGTATGGTGTACTGTAAACAATAAAACTGTGTATTACATGTAATAAAAATTGATTCCTCGCTTGACTTCTGAGCTTTTATGTAATCAAAAGAATTATATTTGATACAAGTCATGGGTGACTGGAATTCGAGTATAGGAAAAGGGAGAGAAGGAAACATAGTAGGTGAATATGGATTGGGGGTAAGAAATGAAAGAGGAAGCCGTCTGGTAGAATTTTGCACAGAGCATAACTTAATCATAGCTAACACTTGGTTCAAGAATCATAAAAGGAGGTTGTATGCATGGAAGAATCCCGGATATACTAAAAGGTATCAGATAGATTATATAATGGTAAGACAGAGATTTAGGAACCAGGTTTTAAATTGTAAGACATTTCCAGGGGCAGATGTGGACTCTGGCCACAATCTATTGGTTATGAACTGTATATTACAACTGAAGAAACCGCAAAAATGTGGGAATTTAAGGAGATGGGACCTGGATAAACTGAAAGAACCAGAGGTTGTACAGAGTTTCAGGGAGAGCATAAGAGAACAATTGACAGGAATGGGGGAAAGAAATACAGTAGAAGAAGAATGGGCAGCTCTGAGGGATGAAATAGTGAAGGCAGCAGAGGATCAAATAGGTAAAAAGGCGAGGGCTAATAGAAACCCTTTGGTAACAGAAGAAATATTGAATTTAATTGATGAAAGGAGAAAATATAAAAATGCAGTAAATGAAGCAGGCAAAAAGGAATACAAACGTCTCAAAAATGAGATCGACAGGAAGTGCAAAATGACTAAGCAGGGATGGCTAGAGGACAAATGTAAGGATGTAGAGGTTTGTCTCACTAGGGGTAAGATAGATACAGCCTACAGGAAAATTAAAGAGACCTTTGGAGAAAAGAGAACCACTTGTATGAATATCAAGAGCTCAGATGGGAACCCAGTTCTAAGCAAAGAAGGGAAAGCAGAAAGATGGAAGGAGTATATAGAGGGTCTATACAAGGGCGATGTTCTTGAGGACAATATTATAGAAATGGAAGAGAATGTAGATGAAGATGAAATGGTAGAGATACGATACTGCGTGAAGAGTTTGACAGAGCACTGAAACACCTGAGCCGAAACAAGACCCCGGGAGTAGACAACATTCCATTAGAACTACTAACGGCCTTGGGAGAGCCAGTCCTGACAAAACTCTACCATCTGGTGAGGAATATGTATGAGACAGGCGAAGTACCCTCAGACTTCAAGAACAATATAATAATTCCAATCCCAAAGAAAGCAGGTGTTGACAGATGTGAAAATTACCGAACTATCAGTTTAATAAGTCATGGCAGCAAAATACTAACGCGAATTCTTTACAGACGAATGGAAAAACTAGTAGAAGCCGACATCGGGGAAGATCAGTTTCGATTCCGTAGAAATATTGGAACACGTGAGGCAATACTGACCCTGCGACTTATCTTAGAAGAAAGATTAAGGAAAGGCAAACCTACGTTTCTAGTATTTGTAGACTTAGAGAAAGCTTTTGACAATGTTGACTGGAATACTCTCTTTCAAATTCTAAAGGTGGCAGTGGTAAAATACAGCGAGTGAAAGGCTAATTACAATTTGTACAGAAACCAGATGCAGTTATAAGAATCGAGGGACATGAAAGGGAAGAAGTGGTTGGGAAGGGAGTGAGACACTTTTGTAGCCTCTCCCCAATGTTATTCAACCTGTATATTGAGCAAGCAGTAAAGGAAACAAAAGAAAAATTCGGAGTAGGTATTAAAATCCATGGAGAAGAAATAAAAACTTTGAGTTTGTCGATGACATTGTAATTCTCTCAGAGACAGCAAAGGTCTTGGAAGAGCAGTTGAATGGAATGGACAGTGTCTTGAAAGGAGGATACAAGATGAATATCAACAAAAGCAAAACGAGGATAATGGTATGTAGTCGAATTAAGTCGGGTGATGCTGAGGGAATTAGATTAGGAAATGAGAAACTTAAAGTAGTAAAGGAGTTTTGCTATTTGGGGAGCAAAATAACTGATGATGGTCGAAGTAGAGAAGAAATAAAACGTAGACTGGCAATGGGAAGGAAAGCGTTTCTGAAGAAGAGAAATTTGTTAACATCGAGTATGGATTTAAGCGTCAGGAAGTCGTTTCTGAACGTATTCGTATGGAGTGTAGCCATGTATGGAAGTGAAACATGGACGGTAAATAGTTTGGACAGGAAGAGAATAGAAGCTTTCGAAATGTGGTGCTACAGAAGAATGCTGAAGATTAGATGGGTAGATCACATAACTAATGAGGAGGTATTGAATAGAATTGGGGAGAAGAGGAGTTTGTGGCACAACTTGACTAGAAGAAGGGATCGGTTGGTAGGACATGTTCTGAGGCACCAACGGATCACAAATTTAGCATTGGAGGGCAGCGTGGAGGGTAAAAATCGTAGAGGGAGACCAAGAGATGAATACACTAAGCAGATTCAGAAGGCTGTAGGTTGCGGTAGGTACTGGGAGATGAAGGAGCTTGCACAGGTTAGGGTAGCATGGAGAGCTGCATCAAACCAGTCTCAGGACTGAAGACCACAACAACAACAACAAGTAGAGTATACATAAAAATATACTTGTGCTGTTATTTTGTACTCAACAGAACGTTGTTTACCATGATCAAAGGCAAGACTTTCCTCTTATTAGTGACGAATACCAAAGTTGTTTATGAATAACGGAAAGATGTTTTATACAAGCTTGACAAAATATTGAAGTAATGTGTGATACAGTTTTGTTTTGCATTTTTTAAATTAATTAATGTTTTTCGGAAATTACGTTTTCTAGGGTGCTATGATAAATCGTATTTTCTATTTTATTAAAACATCTCTCGGTTTCACTTTACAAGTCACCAATTTTCCGGTAAAGCCTGTATAAAATATTGACAGTTTCAATTACGCTATAAATACTGTTTGGCTCTGAGCGCTATGGGACTTAACTTCTGAGGTCATCAGTCCCCTAGAACTTAGAACTACTTAAACCTAACTAACCTAAGGACATCACACAACACCCAGTCATCACGAGGCAGAGAGAATCCCTGACCCCGCCGGGAATCGAACCGGGGAACCCGGGCGCGGGGAGCGAGAACGCTACCGCACGACCACGAGCTGCGGACTCCACTCAGTTACTACACGGTTGACCGCTTCCCATTTCTAGGGGAATCTAGTAAGACACTGATTGCATATGTAAACAAAGTGAGCGGTATCAGGTAAAATCCGACGGTTGTGCAACATACCTAATATGCAGGTAATGCGGTTACAAGTTTGATTGATGAAGGTTACTAGGAAAGCTACTGTAGTATACGCTTACTTACGATAGTCTACAGTAGCTGGAGGACTCGAAGTCGTGGTTGATGCTGCAGAATTACTGTGCGGACAGCGAAAATTGAGTAAGAGATAGATATTTTATCGTTTGATCATTTTGTGGGGGCTATCAGCGAGAAAATATTTAGTAAAGGTTGGAAATTATGCGTTATGTTCATTGGTAGCGGTTGAGCGCTGTCGTTCTCATATACTGGACGAATGTAGCTCTCATAATTTGCGCTTCGTAGTCTACGCTGCCCAAAGACATATACTCATATTCTAACTGTAATAATTGTCTTACTGCGCTTAACATTTAACATTATGCTTCTTAATTAGTAGGTTATGATGGCATTTTAAATTATTTAACTCTGCTAACAACAGTACGAAATACAGAAAATCGGTCTATTGCAGCCCCTGAAAGCCGTTATATAGGCAACCTGGGTTAGCCGTTCAGTGCTGCAGGTTCTGCCTGCCGCCTTTGACAACTACTGAGCGCTGCTCGCAGAGGAGCGCGGCGCGCCCGGCGCCCTGGAGGAATTCCTCGCGCAGCCGGCAGAGAGGCTGCCGTATAAACGCGCGCCGACTATTCCGGGCCTGTGTTTACAGCTGCGATGCCCGCGCCGCTCTGTTTACGCAATCGAACTCGCTTTTTTTAAACCCCGGGGGGCGGGCGGGCGGGCGCGTCGAAATATTAATCTCCTGATAACTCTTCTCCCGCTTCCCTTCCCCTCCCTCCCCCCACGCTCTCTGACCGTCACCCCTCTTCCCCCCCCCCTCCCGCAACCCTTTGATTTTAATCCGCCGCGGCCTATTAGCACTCGCCTAGCGCTGACACACACACACACACACACACACACACACACACAGTGGCCGCCTACTATTTTTACAGCTTCGGCCACAACGGAGATTGCTCTTCCGTTTCTTTTGAAGTCCCGCTGGTACTTTATAGCGCGATCACGCTCATTCACCTCGCCGTGCGTCGTATCAAAACACGGGCGCGACTCTGCCGTGTGATAGCGCGGCGAGGGAATTGCTGTCGCTTCCTGTCAACACCGACTCAAAGGAAGGCCTCGGCGCTTGTTCGTGACGTCATGTCAGCTAGGCACGGCGAAAGCCAGGTCTCTTGCAGGCATACTCATAATGGTGGTGTCTCTTTCTCTGACACAGGAAAATGTGAAACCATTGGCGGTAGTTGACCAACACACATTGTTCTGAGAGATTTCTGCAATCAATTAATTGTGCAATTCATTACACTTCTTAACAAATAGTGAACTCCTGAACTTAAATTTCCACTTGTTTAAAGGACTGCCATACAAAAACAACTTCATGGTCCAGCAGCAACAGAATTCGTGCTTCTTTACCTTATTTGTAAGTCTGAGGTAGTTACGTTTGTACTGGGTTGCTTTTACAAGAAACTGTGAACACATTGCTGCTCTTCTTTAGGTATCTTGGTTGCCTATTGGGTGAGGAGCACTGAATGTTAAAGAAATATCTTGCGATTGTACACGTTGGGATAGGGGGTGGGGGACAGAAGAAGAGGCAAGAGAGAGATACATGTTTTATCAAATAATTTTTTTTTATCTTATAAAGTTTCTCCTTTGAGTTGCAAGAGGGGAATATTTATCTATTCTAATGTGCATGTTTAAAAAAGTTTAAGCTAAGCAGTATTTTCGATGTATGAAGCTATTTTGTTTCCTGTTTAGAATTCCTTTCGTTGAAAACAACTGTAATCTAATGACTGGCAACAGTTGGACATTCGCACATGTAAATTAGTTCACATTTCCAGTGACGATAACGAAAATAAATAAATAAATAACAGAAAAGAGTTAATTGTAAGGGGGTTGGGGTAAGTTTCGATAAAAAAATGGATTAAGTAAATATAGTTACTTGAATGTAAAATTTCCGAAGCTTGCATCGGGGCAAAGCATCTCATATTGATCTACGTTTGTTTCGACAGGATTCAGTAATACAGAACTATGATCTTCATTTGTAGCTTTACGATAGTAAGAAAATCTTTAATCTAAATAAAACCGCAGAATCCAAAACAATACCAAACATTCTGTCCAAAAATAAGAGATTTATAGTGATAAGCACGCCCGGGCGTTTCTGCCTGCAACACATCTGGCGTTCGCCGTACCTAGCTGACGTAAGGTCACCAACAAGCGCCGAGGCCTTCCTTCGAGTCGGTGTTGTTCCTGTCCGGGCAGTGTATCTGTCCGGGAATATGACGTGTCTGAGAGCTGCGTCCCCACTGTAGCCTACTGGAAGTTTGCAGCCATTCTCCACGTACCTGGAACGGATCTCCAGCTCCCGACGGTAGACTAACTACTATACTACCGACAAATGGAAAACTTGCACTGGAAAGCAATAGCCTCACGTAAATACACTAATATTTTAGGAATGTGTTTGAAAAGCAAGAAATTTTAGAATTCAGTTGTCAGAAGTACCTCTAACCGGTTATACATCGACAGATTTTCAGATGCAAATGTGACTATCCCATCGCTATCTGGAACTGCTATCTCATGTCAACATCCTCTGAAGAAGTCATTTTAGCTCCAATTTTTAACTTTCTGTACTTTATACAGTTATGTCTACACCCAGTTTCAGTAGTAAACTGCCCTTTAAAACATTAATACAAATGAGTTTATTATCTCAGATTAAGCCTCACATTAACATACTACCCGTTTTATATTAGCGACTTACAGGAACAAGCCGTTTATTCATAATCCAGTTATGAAATTTCGAGTTATGAACTGTGCAGTCATATTGCATAATATATTCTTGGAAATTTACCTCTTCACTATTTTTGAAGAGTTACGATGTTTATTCATTATGAGCATCTAAAATGAGAGCTCTACTTGAGAGCTAACCGAATTACTGTTAGTAATTTTTTATTCTAAGTTATTGGTTGCAATTAACTAAAATATAATTTATATTATTGTACTTCATATTCTTTGAAACATATACCGAAAATTATCTCATGACTTTTAATAGATATTTTGTAAATCTCAGATTCTATAATGTATTGGATTGTTTTCTTTTATACAAAAGGAAGAGGTCTGTCTGCATTATTGTATTTCAGAAGCTGTTTATGTGAGAGGCTTTCGGAGGCTGTTAGACGGTCAATGTATATTCCACCTATGTACTTGGTAATTAGTCACAATATAAGACAAGAAAAGTATTAGACTCTATGTTTTAGTTCAAAATTTGTACTACAGCGACACAAAGATCCAGCACTTGATGAAGCAACAGGCCCCCAGGATATCAAGGTTGAGTAACTCATCATATGGAGCAGATAAATTATTAGGTGAAGTTTCATTAATTGTGATTGAAGTTTTCTAGTTTCACTCGTCTTCGTACTTGTGAATGGTGGAGGCCAAAGTTATTAAGTTGCCCCGACGGTATGATTCATAATTCATTATTACCACTTTCCAGCTACAGTCAGAACTTGATATACTGTATATTTTTCTCTCAGCGTCCGTGCTAATTAAACCGCTTCCGTCCTCTCACTATTAAGGTGGCATTTTAAATATCACGGGTGGTTTTAAACTTCTGCGGTATTTGTGTTAATGATCATAGGGGCTTGTATGAAACGGTTACACACTAATTTCTGCAATGCATTTTCTAAACTGCAGAGGAAGGAATGGAAGAAATGTAGGTGTAGTTAGTAGGGGCATGGGGACACATTGGCCGGCGGCCTGTATTGTCACCACGGCTGAAATTATCATTCCATTTGCGGTGAGTATTTCAAGAACACAATGAAATTTTTAACACGCAGAAATAAATAGTAAGTTGTCTTAAGCACTTTAGAAGCCTCATAAAACAAAAAAAGCCTAGTATGGTTCAAAAATCAAACGGTATGATCCATCATCAAATTTATAAATATAATGAAAGCTCTAAGATGGAGTACCATACACATAGCTCCAGTTTTAACGCACCATAATACCTACAGTTTTAGCCATCTTAGACCCAAATCGTCGTTTCAGCAAACCCACTACATTTAGAATTAAAATTATCTGTTCTTTAGTTATCCAGACAATATGTGGCACTTCTCGCCAAGAAAATTTCATTACTCGTTTCCAGAGGTATTTTACTTTATATGTCGTGCCTGAATCACTCGCTAAAGGATCCTAACACCATCTGTACATGTGCATATCGCTATCCCCTGACTTTTGCCACCTCAGTGTTTAAGAGGACCTGCTGTTTAATGACGGCGCTGAATCACGTTACAGCTTAAACTTTTTTTTATTTTTACTTATTCATATCATTGCTACACATGAAAGAAGCTGTAAACAAGAAGACCCAGTGAGGATCGAACCCCAGACCGTTGATCTGTTGTCCGGCACGTGTAACGGCTCTTCAGAGAGTGGTTATACAGAAACGAGTATTAGATTAAATTCTGTAATACGAAATGATCAAAGAGCCAAAAAACGGTAGTAGTATTTCGAAGTAACAGTTAATTAAAATTTTACAAAGAGTAGATATTCGAAATAGACCAACGCACAGTAGTACAAAGGGAATCAAATGGTTCAAATGGCTCTGAGCACGATGGGACTCAACATCTCTGGTCATCAGTCCCCTAGACCTTAGAACTTCTTAAACCTAACTAACCTAAGGACATCACACACATCCATGCCCAAGGCAGGATTCGAACCTGCGACCGTAGCAGTCGCGCGGTTCCGGACTGAGCGCCTAGAACCGCTAGACCACCGCGGCCGCCACAAAGGGAATCCAAGGAAGACATAACAGAGCTGTGTTTTGTTTTGAATGCAATATATAAACCAATGCGCAGCATTATTAGATCTCTTGAGTTTTTATTTTCAACGGTGGCGAGTGTTTTCGCAGTTCTTCTGTGGTAGTCGGGATTTTGGGATTAGTAGCCTAATTAAATTGCATTCTTAGAACTGGATTAGACATTGCAGTGGTGGAGAATAGATTATTTTCGGATAAATGCACAGACGGAGTCAATTAGAGGTGATTGGGTGTACGAACATTGATATTCAAGTGAATGGTAGTTGTACGTGTTAAACGAAACGCTACGATCATATACCTACGATTATGAAGAGATTCATTGACAATACGGAACTTTTATGTTGAATTAGGGCTTTATTCGCTGTATACGAATTATTAAAGAGTATTGGGACCGAAAATAGTTTGCACCTTAGCATCTTCGCCGCTCGCTGTCAAGGTGATTTCGCTAATAAAAGAGAAGTGAAAAACAGTGATCGTTAAAAGACTAAACTTGTGCTGAACAGATGTTGAAAGGATTCGAACCCATCATTAATATCGTGTCGTGAGAATTGAGAAGCTTAGACATTGTAGGGCCCAGAGACATATTTATAATTTATTGGACATTAATGGCAAAGGACATTTTCATGGGAAAGCATATCTTTGGTGATAGTTCCACGAAGGAGTGTAGTGTTATCATACCGAAACAATACACCCTAGGATCAACTCTCCTTTCGTTAATCTACCAGTGCCATCTCTCATGAATTTAAGAACTTAATTTGTCAATAAAATAGAAATATATGAGACATTTGCAGTGTTTACTAACTTCCATAATCAGCTAGTGCATAGACAATAATATCTGTGAACACGGAAGGAACATATTTAATAGGATTCAACGAATGCATACAGACTGCTAAGGTAACTAAATGAAATTACTCAGGGAAACAAATTAGTAAAAATAGACTGGAACTCAAGCGGTATCTTACTCCAGAGTAATAAAAAACAAAAGTGTCTTTGGCTCCGTCTTGGATGAAAGTGTATGAATTATCTCTGGAAAAATGCGATCAATTTTCAACTGCCAGTTTGCACGACTAGATTCACAACGTTATTCAGAGATGTTTCATGCCCGGGAATGGTTCTTAAGTAGCCGGGACAATATGGTTCAAAATGGCTCTGAGCACTATGGGACTCAACTTCTGAGGTCATCAGTCCCTTAGAACTAAGAACTACTTAAACCTAACTAACCTAAGAACATCACACACATCTGTGCCCGAGGCAGGATTCGAACCTGCGACCGTTGCAGTCGCGGGGCCCCGGACTGAAGCGCCTAGAACCACTCGGCCACTGCGGTCGGCCCCGGGATAATATATACACAAACTTTTGAGGTCAGCTCCGCTGCGGGGGGCGGGGCAGATGTGGAAGCGATATCTGTGCAGTCGCGACGACGGCGGTTGAGTGGGCGGGCATACACGAAGCCAGGAGAAACCCTTCTTCACGTCAGGATCGGGCAGTTGCTCAATCTCTCTGATGGGGTTAACGCGGCTGCGTCGGGCGACGGAACGGCGACGGCTCTTTGTCGGGCGAGCGTACGTTTCGGCGTGACAGTCACGTCGTCAGCGGCGGCGAGCGAATGGCGCGTCGGCCATAAACATGGCGGCCGGCATGAAATTTTACGCGCGCCGTCAGTTCGGCGAAAGCGGAGCCGGGCACGTCGCGCTTCATTTGCTAAATCACTGCGTGCGCCGTTAGCCGCTGGACAACAGGGGGAAGCCATCCAGACACCGGCAGGGCAGGGGCAGCAGCTAGCCAGCCAGCATTTGTCTGATTGCGGAACCTGGTACTTACCACAGTACTGTCACTGTAGCCCTAAATGCAGGCTTACAGCCTAGAATTTGAGCCTAGGTGATCCATTTTATCAAAGCTTCTCGCCAGTTCCTCTTTCTGTGACTCACATGAGTGATACTATGACAGACAAAAGTGTCTACATACAATACACTTTGAGCCAGGGATCTCCTGCTTACAAGGCAGTCACGTTATTCTCTGAACCACCCAGACACAGCGTTTATCGCAAATGCGCAGTCTATGTTGTCACGTTCCCCGACTGACTCACATTCCCACCTAGCGCCATCTATTCACAGTACGCATCCATTTCTTCCATGCTCGCTAAGTTTAGATTCTCGCTGGAGTTCGAATGTAAATGTGCATCCCCACTGAAGGTTGTGGAGTCATTGCCCATTGAGGCGAATCATTTATATGACTGTATGGTTTCTGCTCTTTTGGGCATGTCTGAACTGAAATGAAATCATGTGGCACTGACGGCTGGCAGTCCCCACCTGGGCAATTTCGGCTCCCAAGTTGGCAGTCTTTTCAATTGGCGTGACACTGGGCGACTTGCGTGTCGACGAAGACGAAATGATGATGAAGACAACACAACACCCAATCCCCGAGCAGAGAAAATCTCTGCCCCAGATGGCAACCGAATCAGCGCCTGCTGCTTCGAAGCATGTTCCATGTATGTGCCTTCACAAGTGTTACACTGTAGCTGATATGCACCTGCTTCCTGGTACATGTCTCTGTTTTTTGTCAGTTTTGGGGTGTATTTTTGTATAGAATTGTTTATTGTGTATGCTATCTTTATTTCCTGTCTTTTGAAAATGTTGATGTTTTTATGGGTGAGGTTTTGTTTATATGTCATTGTGTACCATCTTGTGTTTTCGTTCATCTTTTTCTGATTATCCTGTGTAGTTGTTATGGGGCTGCGTGTTTGTGTTTGGTTCTGTTGTTGTCTGAGGTCGGCGGAAAGACTTGGACAGTGGAGCAGTTTGCACGTGGTAGCGGAGAATAGAAATATTTCGGAGTGCCGACCTGTGCTTTTGTGTGATTTCCGCAGCTTCTGCAGTGACGTTGCAGTATGCATCCACAAGTTAATATCTACTGGAATTGGTACCCTGGAGGTATATCTTCAGGTCATATAAAACTAATACTTCCGTGCCACGACTTCCATGGTGCAAGTGCACATAAAAACATTTCACTCCTCTGTAAAACATTGGATGGGGTGGTAGATGGGCATCCGATCCGAACCATGCATGATCAGTACATTTCCAAAGCACTGTCAAAAGAGGATCTCAGACTGCACATGATAATCCACGTACGATAGGATGAAACCGTCGTCAAAATCCGCGGCGGAAGCAAAGAATTAAAAGACACACAACCCTAAGGAGCCGTCAACATACGAAAATATATTGGCAGGCGTCAAATAAATCTGCAGGTTACAGCACCAGCCACACACTGAATACCGTGAAGTCGAGCAGGCGCCACCCCATCACGGGTTGAAGATCGCGACACGGAACAAAGTAGTCAACAGCGATGTAGTCACGAAACTAATACCTCATGTGCCACGACTTCCAAGGTGCAAGTGCACATAAAAACACGTCACTCCACGGTAAAACCATGGATGAGACGACTGTCTGGGCTCATCTTTTGACTGTGTTTTCAAAATGCACTACTGATCACTTATGGTTTGGATCGGATGCCTATCTGTCATCTCATCCAAGGCTTTACCAAGGAGTGACACGTTTTTATGGTTACTTGTACCTTGGGAACAGTTGGACATGAGGATGTACCACCAGGGTACGAAACTGGTCGTCAGATAGTGAATACATATGTTGCGTATATAGTTCCGCGTAGTCAGCGCGTACACAACTTTCCCAGTAGAGCGCGCCCCGCTAAGCACAACAGCGCAGGCGCAGCGCTCGTCCGTCTCCGCACTACGAGATGGCTCTGTCTTAGAGACGGACCAAATTCTGCTTCCGCCGATCCGCGTATTAATATGCAACGAAGCCAATGAGATTGTTGCTAACGTAGAACCTTTTCTCCTCGCGGATCACACTCGTGCAGTGATACCTGAACGCTCGAGGTATTATAACGAGTGTACAGACCTCCGATTAGACAGTCTGCATTAGTATATAGTCAAGTTTCAGTCTGCGCCTAATTAGATTACCGTATTCCTGTACATAGCCATGAAAATAAATGTATAGACACTTTGTCAAGTATCAGAGATATGTGAGAATAAGATTAACGTACCAATACCAAAGGAACTTCAGATTGTCAATAGTAAATAGCATCCAGAATCAAGTTAAGTAAGGTTTATGATTGTTATTATTTTAATAAATGTGTGTGAAAATTAATCAAGTTCTGTTTAAAGTTGGTCACCGTCAATCTGCTACTCTAAGCGTGCAAGTGGCATTTCTATCGTCTGACCTAACGGCAGAAGATAAACACGCCACGATAAGACCACGAGACATATTGCTGACACTCGCCTACTTCGTTAGAGCGTCAAGTCAAACAATCTGATGGTGTGTGTACCGAAGGTCTTACAGTACGCACACCACAACATAAGAAAAGGCTATTGTGGATTTGCACTTCCGCTCAGTTTAATATAGACTATTTTACCGTCTCTGATTTTAAACTGTTTGATTGTCCTCCACGGTACGTCCTGTTTTGTTGTTGTGATTATCGGCGGGAGTTGCTAGCAGCCAGATTGATGGTGTTGGGTACTGAACCGTAAGCAGCGAATGGACTCCCCTCCACTGGTCCGATTTTGCAGTCTTTACTGAAAATAGTTGCATTGCTACAAGATTTTTTTATTATTGACATTGGGGCAGTAAGGAGTTTGTCTGGGGGGGGGGGGGGGTGTCAAAGCTATGCTGGGGACCGTTGTGTAGACTGATCTTACCTCCTTGGCGTGGACTAAAGGAATGTTTCGAGATCCCTACCAGAAGAGGGGTCAAGTCGGTGGTTACGTGTGCTACGGCGTCCAGGAATAGATGTCTTGGCGCTTGGAGCTGCGGTAGATGGGGAAATACAATAGGGGGCTGACAGGGAGCGGGATACAGAAACAGGACCTGGAAGACGTTAGCTTCAGCAGTTGACAAGAAAAGAACAATACCAGATATGAAAATATGAAGGTCAGCAAAAAACTACTCGAAACACTGACCAAAAGAAAGATTCATCTGCTGTAGCCTAGGTCTTATTCTGTCCAAAAATAAAGTCGTGTCTGCCACGTTGCATACTGGGAAGATGTCAGCAGCACGAAATCATCTTCACAGTCATTTACCAATAAGACTTGCAGCCAACAGCTGTATTGTAATTCAAACGTCGTTTATTCAAAACATACACAGCATGATGATAAAGTATAATAACTGTACTGGCAACAAAAATACAGTTTGTGACTAAACCGTTGTTAAACAACATCATAAAAGTACATAATAAAAATATACTTTTGGAACCCATACAAAACAAAACTGAGTATCTCATTTACGAACATACTGCTTAAATGTTGTTTTTCCTTTTTACACTATCGTGTGTAGTTTAGGTGTGCGAAGTTTTAATATGTGAGCTATGAATTGCCTTTGAAATTACTTAACATACACTGTGACTGAATATGGGACGCATCGTGCTACCCTTACCTGGGTTAGCGTGGACATGAAAGGACGTGCTTCGCTTTTGTCACGTTTGTGTGATTTATTGTCTGGGTTCTCGTTCTTATGAACTCTTCAGAGTTCATTGTGTTGCTTTCATTCTCTTGGGTTTCCATATGGACGTTTCTAAGTTCGTGGTCCTGGATGTGTACGTTATACATATGTGGCGTTTGGTTTTAGTGATTGACGTCTTCTAGGTTACTTTATAGGTCGTTGTTACATACAAGTAACAGAGCGAGGTGGCGCAGTGGTCAGCTCACTGGAGTCGCATTCGGGAGGATGCCGGTTCAACCATGCGTCCGGCCATGCTGATTTAGGTTTTCCGTGATTTCCCTAAATCGCTTCAGGCAAATGCCGGGATGGTTCCTTTGAAAGGGCACGGCCGACGTTTCCCTAATCCAATGGGACCGATGACCTCGATGTTTGGTCCCTTCCCCCCGATCAGCCAACATATAAATAGATAATTCGCCGTACGAGATCTACGTTACTGTTACCCCTGTTGGTACATACTGACGGTGGATGTTACCAATGTTGGCAACACTGTTTTATGTCCAGTACGTGTCCTGGAATTAGTAGGAAAGTTGGCGAATAGTTTCGTTGAATATTTATGGCTTTTACTTGCACTAGTTACGCATTTGCTACGCAAGTGTGTTCCTGGACTTGAGGGATATGACTGGGCTGCTGTTTAGTAATATCGGTGGAGCATGTCTTTATAGTTTTTTGTGACTTCGGCGCTATTTGTGTACTAGGTTTTAGACTGTGATGTACATTACGTATTGTAGGCCATTACAGTATATGTGATATTATTTGGTTTGCCATTATCCAACGAACGTTTGTTCATTATTTTTTCGTTGTCTCTGTTTACTCCAGCCCTTTGGTTTTATGTTAGTATGTAGTTCTGTTTTATTAATTGGCACAGCGCGACAATTATTGAACAATATGAAATAAAATCGTCGTAACTTCTGAACGGTTTTGCATTAGGATGTTCAAACTGCACGGTTGGCCGCGGGGCATGATGGGAAATAATATGCGCATGAATGCGTGGTTTAGCGACGAAGCCCATTTTCATTTGTATGGGTTCGTCAATAAGCAAAATTGGCGCATTGGGGGGGGGGGGGGGGGGGAGGGGGGCTGAGAATCCGCATTTCTCGATCGACCATTCTCTTCATCCTCAACGGGTGGCTGTGTGGTGTGCAGAGTCCAGTCACGGAACAATGGGGTGCGATATTCCTTGATGGCACGGTGACTACCGAACGGTACGTGAAGCTTTTGGATGGTGATTTCATCCCCATTATCCAGAATGACTCTGATTTTGACAAGATGTGGTTCATGTAAGACGGAGCCCGACCGCACCGAATCAGGAGAATGTTTGATGTCCTGGAGGAGCACTTTGTGGACCCCATTCTGGCTCTGGGGTACCCAGAGGCCACTGGCATGGACCTCGATTAGCCGCCACGTTCTCCGGATCTGAACACATGCGCCTCCTTTTTGTGGGACTATATTAAAGACAAGGTGTAAAGGAATAACCAAAAACCACTGCTGAGCTGAAAACAGCCATTCAGTAGGTCATCGGCAGCATCGATGTTCCGACACTTCAGTGAGTCATGCAGAATCTCGCTATTCGCCTTCGCCACATCATCGCCAATGATGGCAGGCATATCGAACATGTCATAACCTAAATCCGAATATCTGTAGTGACGTCTACATGTTGAATAAAGTGTGTGCACGCCGTAGTTTGTAACTAATTTTCGTTTTTTTAAATACAGTTCAATAACTGTTCAAAATGGTTCAAATGGCTCTGAGCACTATGAGACTTGACATCTGAGGTCATCAGTCCCCTAGAACTTAGAACTACTTAAACGTAACTAACCTAAGGACACAACACACATCCATGCCCGAAGGCAGGATTCGAACCTGCGACAGTAGCGGTCGCGCGGCTCCAGAGTGAAGCGCCTAGAACCGCTCGGCCACAACGGCCGGCTCAAGAACTGTCACTCTGTGTATCCCGCATTTTCAGGTCCCGGTTACGGATATACATGACTTCGGTTTCGGTTGTTTCGCTGGTGTAGTGGATTACACATGCCCCCCCCCCCCCCCACCCACAGGTACATTACTTCATCGGAGGATGTAATTATTCTATAAAAACATTCAAGCAATGTAAGTTAGATGCCGAATTTTGTTTTGGGTGGTTACCAAAAGTATATGTAATTTTATGGTCTAAACTGTCGCCGTCTTAGTCACAAACTGTGATTTTTCTTGTCGGTACTCTTATTACACTTTACTATCGTGCTGCGTATGTCTACATATGCAGGGGCCTGAAGATGACGCACTTTCCCTTCGAAATTGGTAGCGTGTTTTGAATAAAGGTGGGAATTACAACAGAGCTCTTGGTTTCAATCTTAATTATTCAAGTACTTCATGGTCGGTTGCTGTCTCCCTGTCCTCGGTGGAGTACCAGAGACTTGTTTATAGTCACGCTTGTGGAAGGCGTCAACTCGGTTAGGCGATGCCGGCGTCGGCGCAATAGTTGCTTACGCTTAGTCACGGGTACGGAAACAGAGGCAGCTATCTTCGTGTTCTTAGGTTGCTGTTCCGTTTTATGACAGTCACCTGGAGTGTGAACTAATGCGAAGTGAAGCGAAACTATCAGCAGATCTCAGAGCAGTTATCACGGAGTTCTCATCGAGTTACATTGAAGCGGCCCTGAAGTCATCTACTGTGCTCTGCAAGCACTGGCAGACTGGAGCCGGTGCACCCAGATTGGACTTAGAATCTGGTAGGTATAAGTTACTTTGTTTGGACTTTGCATTTTAGTAATCATTAGTGTACTCAATCCTGTATGTGTAACTTTGTTTGGACTTCGCATTTCAGTTATCATTAGTGGACGCAATTATTCTGCACTGGGACTCCTCACACAAGATGAATCAAACGTACTGTGCCTTGAACAATTACGAGGACTCTTATTAGTTCTGTCACTAGTAGATGTGCAGCCACTTCGTTAAACTGAAATTTATTTTGTATTAAACAGAGCTCTCCATGGCGGCATACACTATCGGCCACCACGGATAACAGTAAAGACCCGTCTGTACATCTGCTTGACTACAATGGCGGAAAAAAGCTAGTTTCACCCAGACAGCTGAGCTGAAGCAGGTTGCGTCATCGCAGGACGAAGAAGTTGTAATGCAACAGCCACTGAGACGTCACGAACAGACGAGGCTACGTAAGGAGTGTAGCTCCTGTTCTTGCTGGAACTGGGTTTTTAATTTAGTGGGGGTGTCTGCATGGGAACCACTTGTGAGAGTCTGGAATGCCCGAGGAGCATGAGTAGGTCAATCCACCTGTGGTAAAGACCACGGTACTGCTGTCTCGACCCACAATACAGGTGGCTGTATTCTGTACCAGCTCTAGGAGCTCCCCATGAGAATGCAGGCTATGGGATCCTGCCCACTTGTCTAATATAGGGTGCCTAGGAAGCTATTTTCTCGGATAGCTAGTCAACAAATCAAACAAATCTTACATTGCAATAAGTTTCCTTTAATTTTATGGTCACCAATTTTTTTGTTAAAAGATTACCGGTTTCGGTCTTTAATGACCATCATCAGATCTGTTTCATAAAAACAAAGTCCTAATATACTGCAGCCATGGTGGCATCGTCAAATGTTAAATGCGGAATCAGCACCAGCATCGTCAAATACATATAAACGATTGACAATACTTAACTTGGCGTCTTTACAAAGACTGGTTGCAACCACATGGCGACACGCAGATAATCAATGTTCCTCAATGTGTAGAATCTCCGTGCAAGCAATTAATCCAGATCACAAGCCAGGGCTCGTCCTACAGTGCGTCTTTTACTGCGGCTCTTCCAGTGCGCCCGAGGCCAGCTGGAGCGGCCCTTATATTCTCTTCGTACGGGTGCCGCCCCTGACTTAGGGCCGTCCTAGTCAGCGTTCTATCGGCTGACGGCGTCTCACAGCCTTCTCAGCTGTTCCCTTCAGGCCGACGTGCCGGTGCTTCATGTTATGCCGGAACACTGGCTTTCACTGCGGATCATCTCGGACATCCAGCCAAGCTAAAATCGCCGCTTTAAAGCAACGCTTCGTACTGGTTGTGCTACTTTTAAACACAACATCCTATTGCTGTCTTCGTATTCAGGTGCCTCATGTGAGCTGAAAAGCTGCCGGAGTTGCAGTTGCAGTTGTCTGTGAGAAGTAAAACGGCACCAGAGGGCATCGATACTGTTCCTGTTAGTGTTGTTACCAGGCCTGGTAGGGTACACCCACACAACTTCACACGGTGAGTGATCACAGTAAAGCACGGGGAGATGCCGCGTCATCAGTTTCAAGGCGACGTCATGATCTGGATGTTAGCCCGGCAACATTTCATCAATATGTCACGAGCTTAAGTAATTAAAACATCGCAGATACAAAGTATTACCATTAAACATGGAGTAAACTCTGATATTTTACGTCTACGGGAATAGAGTTGCTGTAATCTTACACGTTGAGCTATTCTACACGAATTTTCCCACCAGATTACTGTGTTACAGTGAGTGACAGTCTTCAATGAGTGGTGTCTATGTAGTGTCCTAGCAGGAATAGTCAATATTCAAGGATATGACAGGAACGATAATTCCAAACAAAACAAGGCCTGTAAAACGCGTGTCTTAAGAGCTACCTACACCTCTTTATACTAAGTCTACCTCTTCATCATAGATACTGTGAAACAAATCGCTTCTACCCCAACCTCTTTGTTTCCCGTACTTTACGAGGAGATAGTATGGATCAAACCAACAAAAACATGTCTATCAAAAAATGGCCTCTAAAATGCATACCGTAAGAGCTATGATCACTTGTTCAGCAGAAGAGAAGTGTTTCACAGTAGTGGAGATGAGCAAGTGTTCATAGCTCTTAAGGTTTGCACACGGAAAGCAAAGAGTCTGCCGTAGGAGACATCTGTTTCACAGTATCGAAGACGAAGAAGTGCTCGTAAATATTCAGGTATGCATTTGAAAAGCCCGTGTTTACTGGAATTTTTTTGCTTCGAATGGTCGTTCCCGTGATATTCCTGAATATTGACCGTTCCTCCTGGGGCATCCAACGTAAACGGTGAAAAGAGCGGTCTTTGTTTGGCTTTTGTACAGCCCGTTCCAGAGAGAGAGAGAGAGAGAGAGAGAGAGAGAGTACAAATAATGATAACGACGCCGCAGGCGTTAATCACACAAAACAGCGACCCGGCTGATGCAATAAATTGCTTGGTGTGAAAATCGTAATGGTGCGTATCATATCACGACCTGCGCCACTGGCGAAATTTTCTGCTGATTTATCGACGTGAATAGTGTCCCACGTTACTGGTAACTGAAAATTATTTCCGTTATACATAATGGCCAACAGCCAAATTGTTGCCCAAGGACCTTTAGTGTGTTCAGCACAACATGATGTGGCTCCCACAGATATCAGATCATATTACTGTATCCTACAGGCGTCGAAAGATACCTCTAATATCAGCAGAAACGGAAATAAATGCACTCATAAATATCGTCTCTCACTCACTCACACACACACACACACACACACACACACACACACACACACGGAGGGAGGGTGAGAGAGAGAGAGAGAGAGAGAGAGAGAGAGAGAGAGAGAGAGAGAGAGAGAAATTTTACAATCAGCAAAAAACCGGTCTGTGCAAAGTTGTAGCCTCAATAAAAAGCTGCAAAGCAACCGCAACGGCTGGAACATCATCACCTCACTAAAACTTTTTTTTGCATATACAATAGTCGCAACCTCTTGTAGGCACTATCGACGGAACTCAATTCGAGAGTACATTAATTTCATTAATATTGTTATATGACTTTGCACTGTTTATATTATTATTATTATACAGAAATTGCTTATGAACTTATTTTATTAACGTTACGTGCTTGGCTTACTTTACTTTCAGACAAATGAGAGCTTTTCTTTCATAGATGTCGTTCAATTATTCTTTGAAGTAACTGATGCTGCTGTGGTGAACGGTATTTTGTGACATTTTCGTCCTAGACTTCTAACATGACATCAAGCCAGTAATTTGTCTGGAAAATTAAGAAACCATTTTACAGCTCTCGTTGTCTACATTCCAAATCAATCATTGGAGTCAGATTAGTATTGAAACAGCTAGTTTTACACGTTTTGTCTCTAAAAGTCCATAAAGCTTAACAGCAAAGGAAAATACAGTTTTAGTGGTTCGAAAACTACCCATTTTAACGAATTTCTGATAAAAATTTAAGATCAGACATCGACAAAAATGGATAGATCCAATACCGAACTTTGATAATTTAGTATTGTAATTGGTATGCAGTTGACTTGACGTGAGAAAACCTCCTTCAGTTGCCTAATATAACCTTAATCATGCTCTGTACCGACAGTTTAACAGAAGCTCGTATGGAATGAGAAGTTTCACGTAACAAAAAACACTGTCACAAAACACAATTCCAACTGATTATCAATTAAAAATAATACTTCACAGACAGTGAATCTCCAGCCGTCAGTTTGTAGTTAATATCACTACTGAAAGGCAACTGTGGGGAGCAACAAAGAAGTAAAATAGTTTCTCACGCAACGAAGGGCATGAAAGCGAAAAGACCCTACTTGAAATTGTTGATGGACACATTGGATTCTACAAACAAAAAACCTCGTGCTAGGAAACTGAATGAATTTCGATGACGAGGTGCAGTCATGCATCTCTCAAGTGATAAATTGTCAAAGACATGCAGCGATACTTATCAGTGAAGATAGTTCTGGATTAAATTCCTTACCTTATCTCCTCTGTTCAAAGAACTTCGAAATCTGAAGACAACTTTTTCTGGGAACTCACCTGCAATAGAAAGGAAAACAAAAATGTTTATTCCATATGTTCTACGGTGAAGTAGTAAAATTAGCACATTTACACATGCCAGCAAGTACAGAAACAGTATACTCCCATATCTAGCTGTTGATGTGGCATCAAAGCGTAACGGGCATGAAAATGTGGAATAAATCAGGGCCTCAGTTATTTTAATATACGTCCGATGATTAACCTGACTAAAGAAATCACTGCACCATGCACGGAAGCATTGGAATTACTTGACGCGGTGTTAAATGGAACAGTAGAGAGTATCGTACGAAAGAAATGGACAACACCGCTGAATGAAGCGTGTGTACATGTGTAGCCACTTCAGAAAGTAGGATACACATGTCGTCCCTCACCAAGGCCATTGCGCAACAAGGGTGGGGGGCTGTCAGAAGAGGGAACATGTTCTCGGTCTTCTGGAGATACAGCTGTTCTGCAATACGGATAACAGGTACGTCATAGACTGTGAGCGGAACTGGGACGTAACCAGAAACGTACTCTGAAGTTGAAGTACGTGGGGTAGTTCTATTCTAAATTGCACACAGGTTCACCGTGAAATGGTGACAGTATTCGGACCAAAAGCAAAGTCACTTCCAGCCGTAGTGAGATGGTGCCAACCGTTTGAGCTAGGCAGTGGGAAGGAAGGCTACAGGGACGGACCACGGACGACACAGCCCGGGCAATTTTCACGGCAGTCTGAAAGAGCGTGTGGAATGAAGTAGGTTTCCCACAGACGAAGACGTTCACAGAGCGGATTTCTGCTGTCGGCAACTTGAATTACTGGTAGAACATTCCATCCTTGTGTACGGAGTCTTAGTGACTATGTTGCAGAACAGTGTCATGCGTCTGTGTCATTTGCAAGAGTAGTACACCATTTAATAAATTTTACACTACTGGCCATTAAAATTGCTACACCAAGAAAAAATGCAGATGATAAACGGGTATTCATTGGACAAATATATTATACTAGAACTGACATGTGATTACATTTTCACGCCATTTGGGTGCATAGATCCTGAGAAATCAGTACCCAGAACAACCACCTCTGGCCGTAATAACGGCCTTGATACGCCTGGGCATTGACTCAAATAGAGCTTGGATAGCGTGTACAGGTACACCTGCCCATGCAGCTTCAACACTATACCACAGTTCATCAAGAGTAGTGACTAACGTATTATGACGGGCCAGTTGCTCGGCGAACATTGACCAGCCGTTTACAATTGGTGGGAGATGCGGAGAATGTGCTGGCCACGGCAGCAGTCGAACATTTTCTGTATCCAGAAAGGCCCGTACAGGGCCTGCAACATGCGCTCGTGCATTATCCTGCTGAAATGTAGGGTTTCGCAGGCATCTAATGAAGGGTAGAGCCACGGGTCGAAACACACCTAAAATGTAACATCCACTGTTCAAAGTGCCGTCAGTGCGAACAAGTGGTGACCGAGACGTGTAACCAATGGCACCCCATACCATCACGCCGGGTGATACGCCTGTATGGCGACGACGAATACACGCTTCCAATGTGCGTTCACCGCGATGTTGCCAAACACGGATGCGACCATCATGATGCTGTAAACAGAACCTGGATTCATCCGAAAAAATTACGTTTTACCATTCGTGCACCCGGGTTCGTCGTTGAGTACACCATCGCAGGCGCTCCTGTCTGTGATGCAGCGTCGAGGGTAACCGCAGCCATGGTCTCCGAGCTGATAATCGAACTGTTCGTGCAGACGGTTGTTGTCTTGCAAACGTCCCCATCTGTTGACTCGGGGATCGAGACGTGGCTGCACGATCCGTTACAGCCATGCGGATAAGATGCGTGTCATCTCGACTGCTAGTGATACGGGGCCGTTGGGATCCAGCAATGTGATGTTGCAATATTAATAAAAAAAAGAAATCCCCACGTCTGTAGCTGCCTGCGGTGACAATTCAAATGTGTGTGAAATCTTATGGAACTTAACTGCTAAGGTCATCAGTTCCTAAGCTTACACACTACTTAACCTAAATTATCCGATGGACAAACACACACACCCATACCCGAGGGAGGACTCGAACCTCCGCCGGGACCAGCCGCACAGTCCGTGACTGCAGCGCCTTATACCGCTCGGCTAATCCCGCGCGGATGTAATGTTAATCACTTAAATATGTTACCTAGACAAACGCATTCCCGAAATTTCGTTATTCTACAGTAATTATTTTTGGTGTTTTGATGGTTTTTCTGTCAGTGTATTATACAACTCTTTGTAACCTCTGTATTAAAGAGGTTGATAAATTACATGCTAACAGGAAACACTTGTTATGATCTTATCCCGAAATTTTCACGAAAAATCTTCGGTGCGGTCCCAATGTGCAGACACACAGAAGTGCTTCCTCGCCAGTTTACGACAAAGGCCACACTGCAGGCGGGAGACAATTTCTTCAATCGTGCGGTCCATTAGATGAAACGGCACCGCTGTTAAGCGAGCACTCCCGAGGAGGACAAACACCCCCACCACATCCCCCCCCCCCCCCGCCACACACACACACACACACACACACACACACACACAGGAGCCACGTGTGCACAAATGGGAGATCGCGATTTACGGGGGGGCAGGAAGCGAGCGCCGTGTGGCGGCGTCGTTACTGGAAACGGCGCCAGGCGGACCGCAGAGCAGCAGAGTTCCGCCCCCGCAGTGCCGCCCCCAGCAGGTGCTGCCTCCGGACACGGACCTGCGCGCGTCCGCTCTCCCCGGAACTCCACGGGGTCCCCCCCAACGGCCGGCTAAATACATAAAGAGCCGCCGGACAGCCGAAACGGCCCGACTGCACGGGGCCGGCGGCAAGCCACCGCACGCCCCCACCCGCCCGTCTGCGCTCCTTCCTGCCGACAACCACAGGTGGCACCTGCGTTCGGGGAGAAAGGGATTCACGAGGACTTAAACCTCGCAACCGGAAAGCCATGTCTGTGCCAAGTGGAGCAAGTTGAAGAGTTTTCAAAAGGGGAAAATGGTATTGTTAAATGTAGGTGATAGTGGTACGGTGTGGCAGTAGGAGGGCGCCAGCAGACTTAAGCACCGGGTCTTAAAAATGTCAGTATAAATTTGAAAATAATGTAGACAGAGAGGTACAAATTGACACACATGCTTGGAATGACATGGGGTTTTATTAGCACCAAAAAAAAAAAAAAAAAAAAAAAAAAAAAAAAAAAAAAAAAAAAAAACAGAAGTTCAAAAAATGATGTCCGACAGATGGCGCTTCATCTGATCAGAATAGCAGTAATTAGCATAACAAGGTAAGACAAAGCACAGATGATGTTCTTTACAGGAAATGCTCAATATGTGCACCATCATTCCTCAACAATAGCTGTAGGCGAGGAATAATGTTGTGAACAGCACTGTAAAGCATGTCCAGAGTTATGGTGAGGCATTGGCGTCGGATGTTGTCTTTCAGCATCCCAAGAGATGTCGGTCGATCACGATACACTTGCGGCTTCAGGTAACCCCAAAGCCAATAATCGCACGGACTGAGCTCTGGGGACCTGGGAGACCAGGCATGACGAAAGTGGCGGCTGAGCACACGATCATCACCAAACGACGCGCGCAAGAGATCTTTCACGCGTCTAGCAATATGGGGTGGAGCGACATCCTGCATAAACATCGTACCTACCAGCAGGTGTTTATCAGCCAGGTTGGGGATGACGCGATTCTGTAACATATCGGCGTACCCTCGGAGCGTGAAATGAGCTTCGTCGGTCCACAACACTTTACTCAACCAATCGTCATCTTCCGCCATCTTTTGAAACGCCCACACCGCAAATGCCGCCCGCTTCACTAAATCGCCAGGTGACAGTTCAAGATGCCGATGGATTTTGTACGGATAGCATCGGAGGGTACGCCTAAGTGCCAACCAAACAGTAGTGTATGGAATGCCGGTGCGACGTGCGACTGCACCGAGCGCTTACTTTCCCGTGCATACACGAACCCGCTACAGTCTCCATTTCTTCTTGAACTGTCACAGCAGCATTACGCCTCGTGCTCGGTCGGCCACTAGCGGTCTATCGTCTGAACAACCCGCGGCTTCGAACTTCGAAATCATTCTCGCCGCAGCTGCATTTCTCAACGGATCTTTACCCGTTCGAAACCCCTTCCTACGGCGATAGGATCGTAACGCTTAACTGGCACATTCCCCATTCTGATAATACAGCTTCACTAAAAGCGCCTTTTCAGGTAACGTCAACATGCTGCGACTGCTGGCGCATCTGATTCTCTCTCTCATTACAGCTCCTTTTCTTCACGATTCTCATGCTCAGTCACGTCCAGAGCCATCCGTCGGACATTTTGCTAACTGTTTTTTTTTCTAATAAAACCCCATGTCATTCCAAGCATATGTGTCAATTTTTACCTCTCTATCTACATTATTCCGTGGTTTATTAAGTTTTCAAATTTATACTGATCTTTTGATCAACCGGTACATCCAGACTAGCGAGTTCAGCAAATTTTCAACGCACTAGTTTTCTTGCATTAAAATAAGAGGGTGTAGTAAGAGAGCCTCGTAAAATGGACACCGAAGATCAGAACAGTTTGAACATCAGTTAAGTATAAAATATTTGAGGTTACGGATTGTTAATACAGTATTCCGTCTTCAGTCACAAATTTTACTTTCTACTTACTGTCCGAGGCGTTTCGCAGCTACAACTCCATTTCCAAGGACTGTCTAGGCACAATGCGCGATACTTTGTACACAGTCTTCACCTTGAACATTGACGCGAATAAACTATATCTAGTAGAGGCGAAAGACAATAATTAATACAGTATGTCAAGTCAAACACCTTTCAGCCTTCTTATTTTATTTGGCTATCAGTTTCGGCGATTTACCACGCCATCTTCAGGCCCTGTGTACAGTCAACAATGGTACCAATATGAAATAGATAACCAAAAAAGTGGGCGAGGTGGAAGTCCTACATACAGTGGTTGTATATAATCACATAACAACACCAACCAGTACAGTCCGCAGCTCGTGGCCTCGCGGTCGCGTTCTCGCATGGGGTCCCGGGTTCGATTCCCGGTGGGGTCAGGGATTTTCACCTGCCTCGAGATGACTGGGTGTTTGTGTTGCCGCCCCCCCCCCCCCCCCCCCCTCATCATTTCAATCATCATTCATGAAAGTGGCGAGACTGGACTGAGCAAAGGTTGGGAATTTGTACGGGCACTGATAACCGCGCAGTTGAGCGCCCCACAAACCAAACATCATCATCACCGTCATCATCATCATCATCATCATCATCATCACCACCACCAACCAGTACAGGAAGTTATATAAAGCTACAGATAAATTAAGGAATAAAATAAGAGAACAGTTGCACACCTTATTAACTTTAACTGGTTAACGAAATACATACGTCGTATAATTGTAAAAAAGGAACTTACAGGGTTATTACAAATGATTGAAGAGATTTCACAGCTCTACAACAACTTTATTATTTGAGATATTTTCACAATGCTTTGCACACACATTCAAAAACTCAAAAAGTTTTTTTAGGCATTCACAAATGTTCGATATGTACCCCTTTAGTGATTCGGCAGACATCAAGCCGATATTCAAGTTCCTCCTACACTCGGCGCAGCATGCCCCCATCAATGAGTTCGAAAGCATCGTTGATGCGAGCTCGCAGTTCTGGCACGTTTCTCGGTAGAGGAGGTTTAAACACTGAATATTTCACATAACCCCACAGAAAGAAATCGCATGGGGTTAAGTCAGGAGAGCGTGGAGGCCACGACATGAATTGCCGATCATGATCTCCACCACGACCGATCCATCGGTTTTCCAATCTCCTGTTTAAGAAATGCCGAACATCGCGATGGAAGTGCGGTGGAGCACCATCCTGTTGAAAGATGAAGTCGGCGCTGTCGGTCTCCAGTTGTTGCATGAGCCAATTTTCCAGCATGTCCACATACACGTGTCCTGTAACGTTTTTTTCGCAGAGGAAAAAGAGGCCGTAAACTTTAAACCGTGAGATTGCACAAAACACGTTAACTTTTGGTGAATTGCGAATTTGCTGCACGAATGCGTGAGGATTCTCTACCGCCCAGATTCGCACATTGTGTCTGTTCACTTCACCGTTTCTTCGCTCACTGCAGGCCGACCCGTTGATTTCCCCTTACAGAGGCATCCAGAAGCTTTAAACTGCGCATACCATCGCCGAATGGAGTTAGCAGTCGGTGGATCTTTGTTGAACTTCGTCCTGAAGTGTCGTTGCACTGTTATGACTGACTGATGTGAGTGCATTTCAAGCACGACATACGCTTTCTCGGCTCCTGTCGCCATTTTGTCTCACTGCGCACTCGAGCGCTCTGGCGGCAGAAACCTGAAGTGCGGCTTCAGCCGAACAAAACTTTATGAGTTTTTCTACGTATCTGTAGTGTGTCGTGACCATATGTCAATGAATGGAGCTACAGTGAATTTATGAAATCGCTTCAATCATTTGTAATGGCCCTGTATTATTAAACGCAGGTCAATATTTCATGTTATGCATATTTGACGTATGTACTTCGCTCACCAGTTTGAATTAATGCTGTGTGCAACTGTTCTTCTGTTTTATTCCTTAATTTCTCGGTAACTTTATCTAACTTCCTGTACTAGCTGGTATTGTCATGTGATTACATATTATCACTGTATTTAAGACTTCCACCACTGGTTGGTATTGTTGTGTGGTTACATATTATCACAGTATATAAGACTTGCACCACGCACCCTTTTTTGGTTATCTATTTCATACTGGTACCATTGTTGTCTGTACACAGGGCCTGAAGATGGCGCTGTAAATCACCTAAAATGGTAGCCAAATAAAATAAGTTTGGAAACTAGACAGTTTGGCATCCTATATCGAATAGCCGAGTCCCGCAACCGTCCCTGGAAGATGGACACACAAAGAATAATTAATATGTCGCCTGTAAGGAGATAAAACCTCCGTCTTTTGTGGCTGTCCGATTTCAACTGTTCTAGACAGTCACATGGTCGTTTCCTCTCGGCAACGCACAACGCGTTCAAGTACTCTCTCTCTCTCTCTCTCTCTCTCTCTCTCTCTCTCTCTCTCTCGTGTTAAGCAGTGAAGAAGTATAGACGTGACAACATGGTCATTCTTGGCTGTATACAGAATGTCCCAAAAAATGTCGACAAACTTTAGGGACAGGTGTCTTAAACCAAAACAAAAACAAACTGTCTGATGAACAAGGGCTCTAAACCGCATACCTTCAGAAATATAAGCACTTGTTCAGTAGAAGAGATTTCTTCCACACTAGCAAGGATGAATAAGTACTATCAGCTCTTAAACTATGCATTTTAGACTCCATGTTTACTAAGAATTTTTTCTTGTTTTGGTCAATACTTCCTCCGCCCACAGTGTGGAAAGCAAAGACCTAGCAGCACGAGAGATTTGTTTTATAGTACTGAAGATGAACCAGTGCTCATACCTCTCCAGGTATGCATTTTGGAAGCCTTTTTACTTATCTCTGTAGAAAGAGCCTGTCTATAAAGTTAGTCGTTGTTTTTTGCGACACCTTTCGTAACACTTCATTGTAAAATCGTTCGTGGATAGCAACTTCTCTATGAATTCTGCTATTTTCACCATTGCAGAGCAAAATTTTTGGCTTAAAATATGGGCAGATAAAATTCAACGCCAAACTGTCTTTACTATATCTTCATTGAACATCCTTTACTGAAAATGTTTGTAGCGTTCATGTTATATGTCCATACAAAATTAAGAAAAAACTAAGATTTGCAGCCGGCCTGTGTGGCCGAGCGGTTGTAGGCGCTACAGTCTGGAGCCGCGCGACCGCTGCGGTCGCAGGTTCGAATCCTGCCTCGGGCATGGATGTGTGTGATGTCCTTAGGTTAGGTAGGTTTAATTAGTTCTAAGTTCTAGGGGACTGATGACCTCAGAAGTTAAGTCCCATAGTGCTCAGAGCCATTTTTTTAAGATTTGGACCCGTATCATATACGATGTCCATGCTAATTCTGGGCGCACAGGAATGTGTTTAACAACGCAAAAGTACCTACAAATACTAATAAGCGATAGGACGAGATATTACAATATCTGCTTCAGTTTTTACCCTAACTGTGACAAATCGACACACCTGTCAGATTTAACGACGTAAACCGTATCTCAGGCGGCAATAATGACATAATCGTAGACAAATGATTGTAACATACTACATACTTTTGACCAAACGACATTAATCTTTTGCATTGGTGGAAATCTTCCACACTTGAACTTACATTTTCAACCCGTTTAACATGTTTACCAGAGTACCACATGATTCAAATGGCGCATATTTAACTTATGTTTACACTGATGTGATGGAGTACTGAATTTACTGTTATTCTTATTTACGTATTTTACGAATTAATAAGAATTTTAAAAATTTCTTAGAAGATGATAGCAATTTTTGTTTAGCATCCTTAAGTACTCAACATGAGATCTGGCAAGCTTAATAACATAACACAGTGACCTAAAATACCTATTGCAGTTCGCTCCTTCTATTACAAAGTATGTAATGCATACTTATTGAGACTGTAACATAGTAACTTCACATTGTTTTAGTTATGCATTAGCGAATGTCATGAGGGTTGTCTTGGAGGGAGGACGTGGTTAAAGGTGGTGGATCTTCTGACCATTTTAATGACTTCGCTGGTAGTTCAGTCCGTAATCCAACACTCGTGCAATTACCAGGTCTCTCGTTTGAATCTCACTGCTAATAAATTTTTTTTACATTTATTTAAATTTTGCGTTTAGAGGAGTAGCACAAAAATATAGATATACCGCCAGAAATGCGTAATTGAAGATAAATGTTAATTATTGGTGCTCGTATGGTGGGTAAACAATGTAGCCAAAGAGGCACCGTTTCCAAGATATTTGCTATACATAGCAAAGATGGAAGTAACATCATCCACTAAGTCACTAAGCGAACTGATGGTGACGGACGGTGACCGAAGAGGATTATGACGCAGAATAAGATAACGGTAGCTGAAAAGTCGTTCCGGAATTGAATGTCGCACTCCACCAAAAGAACACGAAGAGAGCACCAGAAGCAGGAAGTGCAGGACCAGCTGGAATTCCAAAGCTATCCATCA